>NC_049240.1:53481154-54120083 GCF_011100685.1 Canis lupus familiaris | reverse complement strand
AGGTTCCACGACACTGTTCTCTTGCCCTCGCTCTCGCGTGCAGGTGAAGGGACTGAGGTGCAGAGACGTTGAGTGCACATGCAGAGGTCACGCGGGTCAGCCCGAGAGCCGGGCAGGAAGCCAGCGTCCACACCCTTAGCTCCTGGGCCAGGCCGGGCTTGGGGGAGCATTTTTCGTGGGAATAGAGGAGACCCAAGGATGGGGCAGTGGATCTCTGCTGCCGTGGGCCAGACTTCTGTTCCGTCATGACCCAGTTGCACCTCTGGTTCCATTACAGAGATCGGCTGCCCAGGTGGTGGCTGAAGAGATGGATGGAAAAGGAACATGATCCAGGGTGTCATTGACCTTTGCTTCCTACTCTGGTCACTCTCAGGTTAGTCTCTGAGCTCCTCGAGCTCAGGGATGATGTCTTCCTTAGCTTGGCAACCCTTTAGTAGCCAGAGCAGTCCGTTGGCCTGCCGTATGTCATGGAAGTGCCTGGAACTCCCTTCCTGGAGCCAGGCCTAGCTGGGGCTGCCTCAGAATATGTGACGAGAGGAGTCACATCCGTAGAGATGTGTCCACAAATTCTCCAGCATTTTGGGCGTTACTGGTGACACTGGTATTTCATGTTAACGGTTTGGTGGAATTTGCGGATCCTGCAAAGGAAGGAGGTACTTGCTTGATTGCTCCGGGGCCTGGTCTGGTGGTCCTGTGCCCAGCGGGAGCCCCCGGGACTGTCCTTGCCGTCCCTTGTAGGAGCGCCGGCTTCTGGGAGGTGGAGCTGTATTCCGGTAAAGCGCTGAGCAGGCTCTGTTAGATGAGCTCTTGGTCTTTCCTAATGCAATGCCGCCTTCATGGGGGGAGGGACAGTTTGGGATCCAGCCAAAAGTTAGCAATTTCCTGAACAATTAGAGCTGGTCATTGTTCACGGTGGCAGCCAATGAAATTTAAATTGGGTTTCGTGGCAAGCGTTAGGTGCTCTCTCTTTTCCCTTACTCTGTTACTCTTTCCGCCTGGAGTAACCACAGGAGGCCGAGGCTGCAGCATCCGTCCTTTTACAAGGAAGCAGGGCAAGAAGACCGAGTGCGGCCTGCGAGGGGTGGCGCAGCAGGAAGCCGCAGTCGGGGGCGTCTTGAAAGGCTGCCCTGGTGCAAATTCCTTATTACGTGAAAAAAAAAAGAACCTGTGGTCAAGTGTTTGAGAAATCAGGTATTTTCCCCCGCCCCAGTTACTTTTAGAGGAATGTAATTCCGCTTGATCCACGTGGCATCTTCAGACCTTGAAATCAGTACAATGTTGAAGACTGAAGTCATTGACCAGCGCATGGAATCAACGACCTGCTGAAGGAGCATATTGTAAACATGCTTTTTAGATGAGAGAATAACACATTTTTTTCCAAATAACTTCATCAGGAAGGCTTCACTCTAACGTATAAGTAGCATACGTTGAGTTTTTGAGAATTATTGCACGAGCTATAGCTGTCCCGTAGTTCACTGCCAAAGAATTCTTAACCTGGAGGGTAAAACATTCGTGAATTCACCATTGTCGAGGAGAGGATTGGGTTCTAAACACCAATACTAGTTCTCAGACTTCTGTATCCATCAGTAGACAACAGTGATTCACTCAGGTCCCTTGACTGTGGGCTTGGGGCCAGCAGCATCGGCCTGGGAAGTTGTAAAAATGCAAATTCTTGGGTCCTATTACAGACCCACTGATTTGGAAATGCTAGGGGTGGAGTCCAGCAATCTGGTGTAACAAGCTCTCTAGGTGATTTTTTTTTTAAGATCTTGTTTATTTATTCATGAAAGACACAGAGAGAGAGAGAGAGAGAGAGAGAGGCAGAGACCCAGGCAGAGGGAGAAGCAGGCTCCATGCAGGAAGCCCGATGCAGGACTCGATCCCGGGACTCCGGGGTCACACACTGAGCCGAAGGCAGATGCTCAACTACTGAGCCACCCAGGCGCCCCCCTCTAGGTGATTCTGATGCAAGCTACAGACTGAGAAATTAAAATTACTTTCCATACCTTAGATTAATTTCCATGCATAAGGCTAACCAGGACTGTTTCCCCCACTGGTTCTGGGGTCATTAGCATCTTTCTGATACGTGACTCGGTTTCCTAGTGACCATCTCCAGAGGGAATATCCTGTGATGGTAAATTAAGAAGTTGGCATTCTGCTTCCTAAATCAATGTCATGTAAAATGTGCTCCTCTTATCCCCGGAACCCTAGGTGAACCACTAATAGCACAGTTCTAAACCTGAATTAATCTATCTTACTGATGGGAGATCAGTCTGAAGCAAATCACCTCTTTTTATTCATCTATACTAAGAGCACTTGAATCATACTAGAGTTTATTTTTTTAAATTTAAAAGGCATAAAAGCTAAAAAATGGGATTTACCACCAATAATCTGGAATGTCAACAATCCAGCATTAGCTAGTTGGCTGTTGACTCTAAGTAGACAAGAGGAAAAACAGCAAATAGGTCTTTCTGGCTAGCTAAGAGGATTTGCTGGTTTAAACATTTTATAAAAGGTAAGTTGAATTCACCAGACACGAAGAAGGTAAATAATGTATGGGAAGCTTTGTTTGTATATTTGCTTATACTAAAAGCTATCAGAGTTAATGATTTACTTCTTCCCTTGTAAAAGTCCTTAAAATGAAATGTACCTACCTTTAAATTAAGTTTGATTTGATTTATTCTGGAAGATAGTATCTTAAATCTTCTCTTATTTCATGGCTATATTATAATTCATCGTCCCAGAAGATGAAAGCAGGTACATGCAGGAGAGGAATTCGATACTAGTACAGCTTATGTTCGAAAAGAACAGGTGCATGAATGAGACACATGTTCAGTAGGAGTTGGTCATCTTTTTTTTTTTTTTAGGAGATTTTATTTATTATTCATAATAAATAAAGAGAGAGGCAGAGACACAGGCAGAGGGAGAAGCAGGCTCCATGCAGGGAACCCGGCGGGGGACTGGATCCCGGGACCCTGGGGTCACGCCCTGAGCTGAAGGCAGATGCTCAGCTGCTGAGCCCCCCAGGGGCCCCAAGATGTTTGACTTTTAAGAGTAAAATGAATTTCTGATTTTATCATGTGGATATTTTCTAGTATATGTTTATGGGTATTTTTTAGATGTGGTAAGGTATGTGGAGACAATATAACTCAGCTAAACATAGCAGTAAGGACTAACTAAAAATACACTGGATCCTTATTATGCATCTGCTATAACAATGCATTTAAAAGAGTGCAGGTCCATCTGGTCCCAGTCGGAGCATAGCTACCAGTGTATTAATACACCTTCACTTTAGGCTATTACCTGTTTTATTGAGGATTCAAAGTGTGTATGTCAAAGACTGTAGTAGCGTATGTCATAAAGGATGGACTGATGTTCGGTTGGTAGGCACCAGTAAGGCCACGGGTGCCCGTACTCTCCCCATAATTAAATGTATTGAGTGTCACTTCTGAGAAAGCATAACCCTGAATAGCGCAGAGTAGAAACAGCATGGCTAAGTAAACATTGCTCCAGCTTGTCCAGGGATCTGGAAATATTTTCCATCTTTGATGTGTCCAGATAAGGATACAACATTCTGAGTCCATGCCGGAAGTCCTGGTAATAGAGAACGATATTTCGAGTAGGGAGGAGAGAAGATCATCAAGTGAAGAAAGTGGGTAGAGGTAGACTAAAGATTGAATATGAAAATACTAGGGCAGGGTCAAGGGAAGTAGGATACTCCCAAGTGGGCATCTCCAGTTCCTAGTTACCCATCTGCTGGGCCAGATGTGCCACCTGCACTATCCCTATTCTCAGTCGTCTGTCTTTATTGCTTTGTCTCATGTTTTATAGAGACCTTCTGTTGGTTGGTGATAGAAGGTTTTATTTATTTTTTTTATTTTTTTTATTTTTTTGATAGAAGGTTTTAAATCTAATAATCAAACCACCCAGCTGTTAAAAGTATTCATGCCATAGGACCCAGTTCCAGACAGGTTGACTTTGGTGCTCGGTCATAAAGGTACTTCTGAGTTTACCTTCTTTTGACCTTAAAAAAAATAAATAGAGAAGAAAAGTCTGGGGTGGGGATTTACTCAGCCTCTGTAGGCTTGTGCACAGAACCGAAAGGCATTAATTGGTTTGCTGACCAAGGCAGTTCTACTAGACATGAACCCCGGCCTGCTCTCTGGGCTGGGTTGAGCTCTGCCCATCCCTCTTCCTCCAGCAGCTCCCACAACTTAGAAACCAAAAGGCCGGCGAGCTTCTTCTTTGCCAGCACTCAGTGGAAACATGTCGGGTCTGTTTTTGACATGTGTAGAGAAAGATCAGCTTTCTGAGTGGAAAATTGAGATTCGCAGTGCTGAAGAATTACCCGACCGGGGACTGCAATAGGGAGTAAAGCGAACCCCTGTTTGGAGAGGGGAGGGGGGCTAACTACTCTTCCTTTTGGAGCCGTTGTGCCGGTTTCTGGCTTACAACTTGGTTCCCCATTTGACTTCGTTTGATGACTGTTCTTGTGCTAAAATTCAAGTGTGAGAATCTTGACGCAACGAGTATTCGATTTACTAAAGGATTTCTACTGCAAGTAGAGTGATTCCAGTAAAGGCTCACGTATCATCAAGGAGCTGGAACCACTTCTTTTCCCAGACGCTTGGATTCTTTGGTGGAGTCTGTCTTTGGTGGCCACGCATCTCTTCTCAACACCCTCCACTATTTTTTTTTTTTCCCTTAAGTGCTCTTCTGTGTAAAGATGCACATCATTTAGCGACTTTTTATCCTCTCTTTGAGGTGGGCTCACAAGTCTGTGAGTTTGGACCTCGGAGTGTGCACCCACTTCATGTTCCTTCTAGGTCTGTGAGCTCCATGCACATCAAAGGATGTGACTAGATGGAAGGTGGAGAATGTCATGAAATTCTTCAAGTCAGATGGCCGTAGACCTTCTGGAACACACACACACACACACACACACAAATTATCAGCTCCTTTGAAACTTCAAAATATCTTCTCCCTATTGTGTTTGTCTCTCCCCAGCTCCACTTTCCAATTTGTGCGCACGATGTCAGGATGCTGATGGTCTCTCCATGCCTAGATTTAGCTAAGGAGGTTGGTAAGCTTCTTTTTGTCATCACTGTAATGCAAAGACTTATAAACCACTCTGCTTATAGTTGAGATTGTAGATGCCGTTTCCAGAGCGTTGTATTGCTGTGTAGGCTTATTTGACCCGTGTTCATGGGTAGGCCTTTGGCCCTAAGTGTCCCTGTAGTTGGCAGCTGTCGTGTGGCTCTTAAATGCTGCCTCTTTCTACAGTTTGGGCCGTTTGTCCACTTAAGCCAGGGTGTCCTGTTGTCCCTTCTCCACATCAGAGTTCTGTGTGCCAAAAAGTACAACTTCAGGCAGCCGGGTGGCTCAGTGGTTTAACACTGCCTTTGGCCCAGGGCGTGATCCTGGAGACCCGGGATCGAGTCCCATGTCGGGCTCCCTGCACGGAGCCTGCTTCTCCCTCCGCCTGTGTCTCTGCCTCTCTCTCTCTGTGTCTCTAAATAAATAAAATCTTTTTTTTTTTTTTTTAAAGTACAACTTCTGTGGTCTAGGAATTAGTCTTTGATTGTTACTTTGCGGTGGTGCCTTTTGATCCTGACGTTCTGGGCAACTGTCTAGAGAGTTTTTTTTTAAAAAAATATCAAGGCCTAGTTTTCCACTCCTGGGTATTCTGATTTAAACAGGAGGGTAGGCCCAGGCATTAGTGTTTTTAAGAAGCTTACCATGTGATTCTAATGTTCATCCAGAACTGTGAGTCACCGCCCTTGGTTAGTAGGACTTTCAGGTGATGATCATCCAAATAACGCCAGCTGAGGCCTCCCTAGGTCTCTAGAGCTCCACAGGATAGACACGATAGTACTCCAGGTGTGGTTCCCATCCCAACAGCACCGGCACTACCTGGCAACTTGTTAGAGATACAAATTCCCTGGGCCCACCCCAGACCTACTGAATGACGGCTTTGAGGGTGGAGCCCAGGGAAGTGTTTTAACAAGGCCTCTGGGTGATTCTGATGCAAGTTAGAGAACCAGTGCTTGAACCCACCATTTTCATGGCCTGATTATTTTCAAGGCATATATATTTTTTTAAGATTTTATTTATTTATCCACGAGAGACACACAGAGAGAGGCAGAGACACAGGCAGAGGGAGAAGCAGGCTCCCTGCGGGAAGCCCGACGCGGGACTCGATCCCAGGACCCCGGGGTCACATGCAGAGTTTACTGAAGTTAAGTAGGGGGTTACCAAGGAGGTCTTTATATTCACATTCCCCACAAGAAATGAGTAACAGTGGCCTATGAGAAATTTCTGTTGCTTCTTTCCAGCTGTGCTGTCCTTGGGGCTGTTCTTTTGACCCCTGCACCATATAGAGCTTAGCTTCTTCCCTTCCCATTAGCTCCTTTGGGTCTTCAAACTATAATCTTCTTATTGTGTTGCTCTCTCTCAGTTTCCACTTGCTAACGTGCATTCACAAGCCCATAAGGAGCATAGACCTAGTTCTAGTTCTTCAGAGGGACAACAAAACCCCTCTGCCCTTTAATTGGATTCTACCCTGTCGGACAGCAGTTATAGGGCACACATGTTTTTTTCGTGTTTATTTTCTGCTGTATAACCCGAAGCTGAGTGAGCCAGGGCCCACTGTCGGTTCCCACTGCCATAGAGCGTATCAAATACCATCATGGTGGCTCTCCTTCCTGTTGTGACTTGTCACTTGATCCTCTACACCGAAAAGAATCAGGATGGTGCCCAGATACATGACCGAAACATAAAAATTCCAATCCGTTGGTTGCTTTGCCTAATACCAAGCCACCAATCTGGCATATTTTTTTTCCTCTAGAACTGAGTTTTTGGGGGTGAGGGATGGTGCAATGCAGATAGAGCCTGTGTTTGTCAGTCTTCAAGGTGATGAGTCTGGTCTACTTCATTTCCAAGTGGGTGATAAGGGAAACGCAGTGCTTCAGAATTAACAAAGATAGGAAAATTCTTTCAGGGAATAGATCCTCTCAATGCCAAAGGACAAGTTGAAATTTCTACTAGACTTCTCTAGAAATAAGAACTGTTAATGAATAAATCACCTTGGTAGTGATTTTGAATGTGTCCAAGATGAGGAAGTTTTTACTTTACTTGACAAGGAAATAAAGACAGTGAATAGATGATTCAGTGCACCGCTGATGGGGCTTCCCATCCATCCTGCCAGGTGCTCCGAGCTCCAATATACATGATAATAGTTTAAATGTAAATAGGGTTAATGAATTTTAATATTCCTCTGAATCGTGTATTCATCCTCCCATTTGCATAGTGACTTATTCCTCAAGTCCTTTTGTAAATATTGTAATGAAATCAACATAAGAGGCAGCACAAAGGAGCGCGCGCGATTAGCCCAGCAGACGGCCCTGGAATCCTATCACAGGATCGCAGACCAGGGACGGAGGAGTCGCCTAAGTAAACCAGCTGATCCTTCTTTTCTGGTGGGGAATATTCAGTTTAGGAGGTTTTCAAAAAAGTAGTTGGGTTCAACTCTCTGTGCCTCAAGGGACAAGGTTTCTGAACTTGCCTTCCATGGAATACCTGCTGTGCTTCCCTCTGAAGTGATCATGGTCCCAGGATGTGTGTGTGTGTGGGGTAGCAGATGGGGGGGGGGACGGAGGTGCTGCCCCCACCACCTTGGGCATAAACACTGTCGGAGCCGGAGGGCGGCCCCCACCACGGAGCACGCTCAGGCCCCAGGGTTCAGCTGGGAGGCCCTGCAGCTCAGAGCAAGACTCACTGCCTTTAAGCAGTTCCCACTGTTTCTGTTGCCAATTTTGAAAATAATAAGAGAGTTACTCCTTCCCCTCACCAGTCTTCCTGGCAAAGATAAGATGCCGGTCTTAACTCTTGCCGATGAAGATTGCTATTTAAGTTTAAGGCACTAAAAGATGATTTTATCTTTCAGCTTTTTCTTTACCTCAAGCCATTCTGTAGAGCGACGAAACTTAAACTGTTCTTCGCTGAGTTTACTGTACTTATCCGGGCCTCCCCGCACTTGTACCTGGACTGTTGCAGGGCCCTGGGCTGGTGGATGAGAACCCAAGGTGGTGCTGGGATGGTGGGTGAGAGCCCAGGGTGGTGTTGCGGGGTGGGTGAGAGCCCAGGGTGGTGCTGGGGTGGTGGGTGAGAGCCCAGGGTGGTGCTGGGGTGGTGGGTGAGAGCCCAGGGTGGTGCTGGGGGGTGGGTGAGAGCCCAGGGTGGTGCTGGGGTGGTGGGTGAGAGCCCAGGGTGGTGCTGGGGGATGGGTGAGAGCCCAGGGTGGTGCTGGGATGGTGGGTGAGAGCCCAGGGTGGTGCTGGGGGCGGGGTGAGGGCCCAGGGTGGTGCTGGGGTGGTGGGTGAGGGCCCAGGGTGGTGCTGGGGTGGTGGGTGAGAACCTAGCAGGGTGCTGGGGTGGTGAGTGGGAGCCCCGAGGGTAGGGTTCCGTTCAGCCCTGGGTGTCAGGGGGTACTAGTAGGAGCTCTGTCCCAGGCTTGCGTGTGGGGTAAACGAGTTACCTGCAGTAAAATCCTGGGGGGCCACCGGGTTGCTACATGCTGAGGAGCTTCAGGTCTCACCAGTGTCTCTGCCTGAGATGCCCTTTCTCCTCCTCAGTAAACTCTTAGGCCGGGGGTCAAATGTCCTTACACGCCATCCCAGGGTTTCTGATTCCAGGCCGAATGAAATCCTCGCTCCTCTTTCTCTGACACATTCCACCTGTTTTTGCTTTGCACAGCGTTTCTCGAGCCGTATTAAATTTAATCCCCAAATATTTCTCTTATTCCAGAACTATAACTCCCTTGAGGGCTGCACCGTATTTTATTTATCTATTTATTATCCTCCAAGACCCGAAACAAGCCCTGGGCATGGCAGGTGCTTGGGGGGCTCCTTGCCGGGTAAGCGTCTACACTGTGGCAGCGCCCCTTGGGAATAGGTTGGGCTCGGTGTTGGCGCGGCCCCTCGTTGCCCGCGGTGTGCAGACGATGCTCATGGCTGTCTGTTCAGTGCAGGGCCTGAGTCCTTTTCTTAAAAGATTTTATTTATTAGAGAAAGCAGAGTGAGAACGAGAGCAGGAGCGGGGGCAGGTGGGCAGAGGGGGAGGGAGAAGCAGGGAACCCGGTGAGCAGGACCCCAATGAGCAGGGACCCTGATGGGCAGGAACCCCGCTGAGCAGGGACCCCCATGAGCAGGCCCCTACCCGGGGCTCCGTGCTGGGACCTGGCCTCGGGGCCAGAGCCAAGCGAGGCCCGCCCGTTGCCCGGGCGCCCAGCACCCCGTCCCCGGCGCACAGATGTGCCCTGTCAGGGGGCCGGCCGGGGGATGGAGCTGGAGGGCCTGGGACCCTGATATCCGTGTAGACAGAGAATGGATGCTGCTGGGCTATGCAGCTGTGGCCATAGTGTTTGGGGGTTTGGGGTGGTTCCTGGCACGGGGGTGCAGGCCCCAGGGCCTGAGTGGCCGTGCTTGGGTGGAGCGGGGCCAGCGGCCTGCGGTCGTGGAGGCCGGCGCAGCAGGGCAGGTGGCCGGATCAATCCCTGGGGCGGCGTGGCCCCCTTGGCTGGGGCTCGGGGGGGCTCTGGCTTCCCGCAGATGCCCCATGAAGCCCGTCTGCCCACCCAGATGGGTGGCCTCCTGCTGGGACCCTGCCTGTCAGCGCAGGGCCACCGACCCAGCCCGAAGCCTAGGGAGGCCACAAGGGCCTGCCCACGACAGGCTGGGTGCCCACGACGGGCTGCCCACGACAGGATGGGTGCCCATGACGGCCTGTCTGCGATGGCCTGCCTGCAACGGGCTGCGACCCGGGTGCCACCATCCCAGCCCTCCTCTGTGGCTGCTGCACGACCGTCACAGAGCTGGCCCGGGCCTAGGGAAACCTGAGAAGTCTCCTTGGTAAGTACAGGGTCATTCCTCTCGTGCCCACCGTGTCCTCGGGGCCTGCCGAGCGGGAAGAGGCTGTGACCCGGGCCCGGCCACGTGGCCCGGGAGGCGAGGCCCGAGCGTCTTGCCCTTTGTCCTCGGCCTGTGGCCCGGCTCCGACAGCTGTGGAGGCGGGAGCTCAGGGCGACTGCCCCATGGGGTGCTCCGGGTGGCCGGCGCGGCAGAGAGCAGCATCCCGGCACTGTCACCTGTGCAGACTTTTCTCATTCCACACCGAGGCCTTTGGTGGTCCTCCTCTGCGCGTCTTTGGAGTCTTAAAGGTGTAATACGTTCTGGGTGTGAAACGTCAGGCTCGAGCAGGTGACCGAGCCCTTGGGCTGCGAGCCAAGCCCGGGCTGCCATTAGCCGCTCCCGCGCACCCAGGGGTCCCCTGCACCCCACGCGGTCCTGGCGTCGCTGTCTACAGTCCTCTCGCTGTCATTCGCCACCCATTTCTTTCTGTGGTTTACCTGGCTTACTTTAGTGACCCTTTGACAATCTTAAACGAATAGAAAATGATCATTATCATCATCATCATTATTATTTTTAGAAAATCATTTAAAAAAAAAAAAAAAAAAAAAGCATCTTCCTTGGTGCTCAAGCTTTCCCCGGTCTTAAACTCTGATTTTGGCGGTGGAAACCAAAGCCTATTTATCGGTGGAATAAATGACAATTGTCACGTTTCTGTGCTTTTCTATCGGGATTTCCTTTATGACCTTATAAAAGAAATTGGAAGATGTTTTCTTGGGTGTGGTAGCAATAGACTGATCTTAAAGGCACATAAGATGCCATTATTTATAAAAGTATTTACTTCTGGGAATAAGTTTGGTATAAATCTGGGTAGAGTAAAAGGGACACCCGCTCTTGTGTGTCAGAATAGTGACGTTGAATTGACCGCCTCCCCACAGCCTTGCAAGGGTGCAAGCCGTGCAGGGAAGGCTCGGTTAGATTTGGCTCCCTAAGGCTTGTTTCCTCGATCCTGTACTTGTACCGGCCGTTTCTAAAAAGCAGACCTTTTGATGATTCCACGCTGCTGTTTTCTGAATGCTAAATCTTCGCGTTATAAGCCGTCAGAGTCTTTTGATGTCTAAAAGCTTCCCAAGAATATTTATATACCACGCTGTGAGCTTTGCATCGTTACCAGCTCGTCAGTGGGACTTGATCGTTGTCCTTCAAGGACTTATCATCTGCAGTTTGCAGTGACTGCCCTTGGATCTCAAGGTCCGCGACATGTACCTGCTGCAATTTTGAAATGGTGTGGATTGAGGTGGGGTGAGGGATAGTAGGTGGTAGCTCAGTGTTTGCTCCTCGGGGAGCTTAGAGAGCGGCCTAGCACCTGTATTTTAGGCTAGTTTGATTGCTTTGCTCTCCACTCATTTTCACACACAATGGCTGTACATGTTTGTGTGTTTGAAAGTGATTATTGAGTGAGAGGGTGAAACCTGAGTGACATGAAGATGTGCCCAGGAAACATGTGACTCTTGATGAAAATATGATTTGGAAGAGAACGGAGGTATCAGAAACGATTCTGATTAAAAATTTGGGAATTTAGGGACGCCTGGGTGGCTCAGCAGTTTACACCGCCTTCAGCCCAGGGCGTGGATCCTGGAGTCCCGGGATCGAATCCCACATGGGGCTCCCTGCATGGAGCCTGCTTCTTCCTCTGCCTTTGTTTCTGGCTCTCTCTCTCTCTGTGTCTCTCAGGAATAACTAAATAAAAAATATTAAAACAATAAAATAAAAATTTGGGAATTTATTAACATCTGGAAATGTGTACTTGTATCAAAGCGTTATTTTACATGCATTTTACTTCCTAAAAAATTTTGAAATTTAAATTTATTTAAGTAATGTATAATGTATTATTGGTTTCAGAGGTAGAAGTCAGCCTTTATATAACACCCTGTGCTCATTACATCACATGCCCCCCTCAATGCCCATCACCCAGTGACCCCGTCCCCACCTCCCGCCTCCCCTCCAGCAACCCAGTTTGTTTCCTATGGTTAAGACTCACTTATGGTTTGTCTCCCTCTCTGATTTCATCTTGTTTTATTTTTTCCTCCCTTTCCCTATGATCCTCTCTCTTGTTTCTTAAATTCCACATATGACTGAGATCATAGAGTCGTCTTTCTCTGATCGACTTACTTCGCGTAGCATAATATCCTCTAGTTCCAGCCACGTGATTGCACATGGCAAGATTTCATTCTTTTGACGGCCGAGTAGTATTTCACTGTGTATATAGAGACCACATCTTCTTTATCCATTCATCTGTCAACGGACATCTGGGATCTTTCCATAGTTTGGCTACCGTGGACATTGCTGTTGTGAGCATTGGGGTGCAGGTGCCTCTTCAGATCACTGCATTTGTATCTTTGGGGTAAATACCCAGTAGTTTAATTGCTGGGTCACAGGGGCCTGAGGAACCTTCTGAGGAACCTCCACACTGTTTTCCAGAGTGGCTGCACTACTTTGCATTCCCACCGGCATCGTACAGGGGTTCCCAGTTCTCTGCATCCTTGGCAACATCTGTCGTCTCCTGACTTGTTAATTTTCATCATTCTCACTGGTGCGAGGTGGGATCTCATTTTGACTTGTATTTCCCTGATGGCAAGTGAGGCGGAGCATTTTTTTTCATGTGTCTGTTGGTCGTTTGTCTTCTTTGTGGAGAAATGCCTGTTCATGTCTTCTGCCCCTTTCTTGACTGGATTTTTTGTTCTTTGGGTGTTGAGTCTGATAAGTTCTTTATAGCTCTTGGATACATACTAGCCCTTTATCTGCTAGGTCATTTGCTAATTCCTTTTCCCAGTCTGCCAGTTGTCTTTTGGTTTTGTCGACTGTTTCCTTTGCTGTGCAAAAGCTTTTTATCTTGATGAAGTCCCAGTGGTTCATTTTTGTCTTTGTTTCCTTTGCTTTTGGAGACACGTCTCTTCAGCGAATGGTGTTGGGGAAAAATGTGACAGCCACATCCAGAATGAAACTGGACCATTTCCTTGCACCACACACAAAAATAGACTTAAAATGGATAAAGGACCTAAATGTGAGACAGGAATCCTTCAAAATCCTAGAGGAGAACACAGGCAGCAGCCTGTGTGGCCTCAGCTGCGCCAACTTTACATGCATCTTAAAGAAATCTAGGAATTGTACAAAAAAAAGCATAAAAAGTGTTACTTCTCTGCAAACCTAGTGCTGTGTGACTTACCTGAAACATCTCCCAGCTTCACGTTAAATTATTTATTATTTTAATAGGCTTGTTCATTTTGTTTATGTTGGATAAAATAAATATTATAAAACTCAAGATGTTATTAATGTTTTCTTTGAAAAATAAACTTCATATTCAGTTTGGGTATGCAAATAGAAATGGCTGAGTCGGTTTATTCAGAAGAGTGAATAATACTTTTTCATAATCTTACGCTTCGGTTTTGAGAAATCCTTAGATTCATACATACGAGCTGGGTTATAATGTACATGATGAGCTTCGCAGATTTGCTGGTTAAGCATTTTAACTACCCTGGAGGGGAGTCCTCTCTAAAGACACCTGCCAGTCAGATCTGGCTGCAAAAGAATGAGAAATGTCGTGAGCCTTTCCTGGCTCTCTCTGGCCCGAAGAATGATTTCTAGAACATCGTACTGGTCTGGTTTGATGCCAGGACAAGTGCAAATCTAAAACCTAAGAGAGAAGGAGGGTTAAGCATTGGCACTACGAAGTGCTGACTCAGTTGGTCCAGCAAAAAGTCTGTTACACCACAAATTTCTTCTACAGCATAGACGTGGAAAATCACTACCATGAAATTCTACTCTTATCACACTGACTTAACAGGATAACAACTCATCAGAAGTAGGGACTGTGGTCAGCTTAGTACCTTGGTGGCTTGATCTTAAATTAACTAGATATATGTAGGTCAGCGAAAAGCTGGCTGGCTGACTCGAAGACACATGTAGGGTATTTACTATTGGGAGTATATAAGAAATGAAAGGTAGAGGAAAGCAATTTTTATGTGTGTGTGTGTATTTTAAAGAACGGAAGCTTGAGTAAAAGTCCCAAAACGTCTTTTTTCTCTTCTTTTTCTTTTTTCTTTTTTTTTTTTTCTGCTTTGTTTTATAGTGTTAATTTGATCCAGTTATTCAGCGGGCGCCTGGCTGACTCAGTGGGTAGAGCACATGACTCTTGATCTCAGGGTCTTGTGTTCAAACCCTACATAGAGCTTATTTTAAGATAATTAAATAAAAAAAATAAAAAAGGAATCCTGCCTTTAATTCTGATGATCTAGTTATTCAGTAAGTTCCCCTTGGCCATTTGTTGATGAAAAAATCGAAAATAATTTCATGATTTGTTTCTAAGTCAAGCAGTTAGAGAACAGGCCTCATCATTGAGTTGAAAACTAATGTTATGCATTGTTTTGGTCTCCTTAACCGGATCATGAGCTCTTTGGTGCTGCAGATTACATCTGCCTGTTTGAATCCTCATACCACCCTACTGGAGAGTTTTAAGGGATTTACACCTTAGCATTTTGTCCGCTTATCCTTAGAGTTCTTGCTGGGATGTAACGTCGTATTTAAACTATTACTATGGCGATGTAGAAAGGTTACACAAATGCATAGGAGAAAAAGAATGTACGAAAATGCCAAAATACTACTTTGAAAATATCAAAGTTATAGAATTACAGGGAGGCCTTTTCTTTGGTCTTTTTCAATTTTTAGATTTTTTGTATCAACCAGTAGTGGAAAAATTCATCTACTAAAAATACAATATACTTCTGGGGCACCCGGGAGGCTCAGTCAGTTAAGTGTCTGCCTTTGGCTCAGGTCATGAGCCCAGGGTCCTGGGATTGAGCCCGGCATCGGGATCCCTGCTCAGCGGGGAGCTTGCTTCTCCCTCTCCCTCTGCCGCTCCTCTTGCTTGTGCTCAAGCTCTCTCTCTCTGTGTCAAAAAATAAATAAGTAAAATCATAAAAAATAATAAAATAAAATACACTTCTGCTTCTGGTTATAATAGAAAGTTAGTATCAGCTCCATCCTCTCACCAAGAAGAGACAGACAGACACACACACACACAGCTGTTGAAGTCATCAGAAAACAACCAAGCAGCCCAGGCAGCAAGGACTTGACGGGCCAAGACAGAAAAGAGAAACACATTGAGGTGGCCCTGAAATTCTGTGCCTCTCCCCCCTCTAGTTTTTTTTCTGATTGTGAGGAAGGATGAGAGGCTGGGTAAAAAGTGAAGGCTCTGGGTTTTTGGCTTTCTTTTGGAGCTAGGGAGGCAAAAAAACCCCACGAAAACCCAAACCAAAAGGACCCAACCTCAAAGCAAAAACAAACCCAACTAACCGACCAACCAAATGAAAAAAAATCCACTGGAGTTCAGAACCCGTCAAGGAGGAGTGGCCGTGGTAAATGCCTGAGTTCAGACCGTTGAATGACTATGGACGCTGCGATATTCCAGAAAGAGACCAGCCCTCTCAAGGTTGAAATCTCTGCTCCTGACTGGATCTGCCAGTGGACTAACTGCTTGTGGGAGGGAAATGAAATGCTCTCTGGAGGAAGCTAGCCTTGTCTCCATAATTTTTCATACGCAATCTGTGGTGATTAAGGGTTAAGTGGGATGCTAGCGACAAACCACAAGACAAAACCAAAGGAAAACAGGTAACACATCCGTGGGTGACCTGATTTTAGAGCTATTAGACACAAGCTCTGAAATGACATGATTAATGTGCTTAATTAAGCATGGAGGTGACAAGATAGACAAATCCTAAAGAAGAATCATATGAAAAAGCAAAACCGGTGTTGGACTGGAGCTTTCCAAGGTCTCCTTAGGTTTTTAAGAAGCATAGGTGGTTATGGATGGGTTTTTTTTTTGCCTCTTACTTGCTTTTCTGTTTTCCTGGTGGAGGCTTCATGCCTCTTTCATTCTGAGCTCACCCTCATCCAGAGGCCCACCTTGCTGACGAAAATTCTAGCTATAATTGAAGAAGATAGTCCCAGACGTGCCCCCTTCTCTTTCCCCAACCCTCAAGTCACTTCCTATTCCGTGGGCTGGAACTTGGCAGGGATTCGTAAAGCAAATTCTATTTTGTTAGCTTGCGAACTTGCTTCTTCATCTTTGGGAAGTGTGCTCGTGAGCAGAGCGGAGTGTGGACTGGTAGTTTTATTCCTACCTCTGTCTCAGTCTTTCTGGAAGATCTGGGACAGGCGTAGCCAGGCCATCGATCGGGTCATGGTTTCCCACGGGGGCCAGATGTAGCGTCGGAACGTTTCTCAGCACCACGTTCAAGGCAAGGCAGCTAATACCAGATGGTCAGGGCCGCCATGGAAGTGAAAAGTTCTTTTCTATCCTTGAGACAGGTGATCTCGGACAGCGTTCTGGCTCCAGATTTCTACAGTTATATCTCATAGTTGGCTTCCAGTTGCTGTTAGGACATCTATGCGTAAGGAGCTTGAGGGATGGGTAACGGCAGGCAGGGGTGGTCCAATTACAGTTATTGATGCGTTTGTTTGACTTAAAATCGTGTCTCTACATGCACGTTTTTCTGCCCCGGGTGATACATTCGACGAGATGGACCTTGCTGCAAGATGTGTTAGTTGTCCAGTTGCTGAAAGCTCTGATTCAGACTTTTTCAATGTGCTGCCTTCTGTGGTGTTGGACACAGTCAAACCCCAAGTCCCCATCCCTCGAAGTGGCACCTCATCAAGCTCCACCAGCCACCATTTCTCTCTGCTATCTGCAGCCGAGCTCGGTTGCTTCCCATTGATTTACCCCTGATCCGCGGTGCAGTTCGTCGGGGTGCCGTGTCAGGAGCGTGGCTACCTGTGTCGTCAGCATCAGGAACGGTTTCCAGAGACTCCAGGGAATGTAAGGGGAAAGACTTTGTTGGCCAGACAGACAAAAGCCTTTTCTTCCTGACTTTTTTTTTTTATTATTTTTTTTTAAAAAGATTCACCATTCTTTTTTTTTTTTTAAAGATTTATTTATTTATGATAGACATAGAGAGAGAGAGAGAGAGAGAAAGAGAGAGGTAGAGACACAGGAGGAGGGAGAAGCAGGCTCTATGCTGGGAGCCCGACGCGGGACTCGAACCCAGGTCTCCAGGATTATGCCCTGGGCCAAAGGCAGGCGCTAAACCGCTGAGCCACCCAGGGATCCACCTTCCTGACTTTTTAAATAATTGTGGTAAAATACATACAACACATGTATAATAATGTTCTTTTAGCCGTTTTATTTTTAATTTTATTTTTTTTAGATTTATTTATTTATTAGAGAGAGAGAGCAAGTGCAAGTGGGGGACGAGCAGAGGGTGAGGGATGAGCAGATTCTGTGCTCAGCACAGAGCCCGACTTGGGGCCCAAACCCAGAACCTTGAGGCCGTGACCTGCGCTGAAACCAAGAGTCCGCGGCCTAAGCGACTGAGCCACCCAGCTGCCCCTCATCTTAGTCACTTTAAAGCATACAGTTCAGTAGTGTCAATATTTGGCATTTTTGTGCAACTAATCTCTAAAACCGTTTGCACCTTGTAAACCTGGAACTCTGCTCCCACTGAGCAACAGCTCCCCTTGTCCCCTCCTCCCTGCTTCCGGCGACACATTCTACACTGTGTCTCTACAAACTTGGCCACTCCAGGCACATCTGTGAGTGACGTCACGCGGCAGTGTCCGGCGTGGGGTCTTCTCTGACTGGTGGGTGTCACCGAGCGCAGCGTCTTTGGGGGGCACCCCCCGCTGGGTGGTGTCAAAATGCTCGTGTGTGTGTGTGTGTGTGTGTGTGTGTGTGTGTACATGCCGCAGCTGGCTTACCCTGCCGCCGTTGGCAGGCCCTTGGGTTGCTTCTGCCCCTGGGCTCTCGTGACCCCTGCTGCCACGAACGTGCCGACAGATACTCAAGGCTGGGCTTTCCCTTCCTTTGGGCATATAGCACGGGACCCAGCAACTGTGTGGCAGTTGTGCCTTAGTTTTTTGGAGAAGTACCATCCTGGTTCCACAGCGACTGCATCATTTTGCCTTCTCACCAGCAGCGTGCAGCGGTTCTCGTGGTTCATGGTGTCACCAACACTTGCTGTTTTTTGCTTCTTAGATAGTGGACATCCTAACGGGTGTTAGGTGGCGGCAGAAGCCTTTTTACTGAACTAATGTCTTGCATTTAAAATTACTTTTCTGGGCAGCCTGGGTGGCTCAGCAGTTTAGCGCCGCCTTCAGCCCAGGGCGTGACCCTGGGAACCCGGGATGGAGTCCCACGTTGGGTTCCCTGCATGGGGCCTGCTTCTCCCGCTCCTCTGCCTGTGTCTCTGCCTCTCTCTCTCTCTCTCTCTCTGTGTGTGTCTCTCATGAATAAATAAATAAAATCTTTAAAAAAATAAAAATAAAAAAATAAAATTACTTTTCTGCAGTTTATAATAAATCCGGAAGGTGGATAACAGACACAACCAAACTTACTACACTGTTGCCAGTCACCAGTCTTTATTTCCTATTAATTTTTCAAAAATATTTATTTATTTATTTGAGAGAGCGAGAACGTGTGCATGCACACTGTGCAAAGGGAGAGGGGCAGAGGCAGAGGGAGAGAGTCTCAAGCACACTCCGCACCGACTGTGGAGCCTGGCGTTGGACTCGAGTTCATGACCCATGACCTGAGCCGACCTCATGTGTCAGGCACTAACCGGACAAGCATGCGGGTGCCCCTAGTCACCAGTCTCTAAAACCTCTAGTTTTAGATAGTTTCCTTTTGCAGATTTCATGTTGGTTATCTGTGATGTAATAGCTCAGCCAAGGAATCGGGGTGAAATGAGCCCAAGGACGCTGTTCCATCTTTCCTCAAGCTCAGGCCTCAGTGAACTGGCGAGTTACAGCAGCCCAGGGACAGGAGGTCGGCGTAGAATCATTACCCTCTAATGTTTCCATCAAATTCAGTGGACGATCCTCACGGAGGGGGAGCCACAGCATATTCTTCGAGCTGCTTTAGAAGATACAAGTCTTTCTAGGACCATGAGGCCAGAACCTCCCCCACACCCTGAAAAACGCTTGAAAGGCCGGATCAATTTAAAGAGCACATCAACAGGGTTTTGGTGATCGCCGTGCTGTACGACAGACACGATTTCTTGTCTAGAACCAAGTGTCTTTTGAACTTTGAAGGTTGTAGACATCTAAAGAGACGTGTAAAAAGCCCAGCACTGACTTTTATTTGCTTTGGGACTATTTTAGCATTCCAAGAAGTTTTTTTTAATCCAAAAAGTCCTCATTATTTGTAAAGGATTTTAGCTATTCCTGGAGTTGTGGATTGCCTGTATTTCGGAGAGAGGAGACAGGAGGAGGGGGATGGGCCTTGCCACAGCTGGGTCTGTAATCAGGCCTATTGTCCCCCAGTAGGCAGGTGCAGGTGTGCACAGTGCTTTTACCTGCTTTCACCCCTGCCGGGGGCGGGCGGGCATCCCTTCACTGCCTCCGACGGCTGGGGTCGGCGTCCTCCTTTCCAAGCATGGTGTCCTGGGCCGTCTGGCCCCCTGCCGTGACGGCTTCGTGACCTCGATTAAGATAGGAGAGCCATTGAAGTTCACTTGGGGGAATTCTGACTTCTAGCGGTGTGTTTTGGAGCAAATTCCCAGAAAGAGACTTTAAAATAGGTCTTTAAAAGATGTTTGTAGCATCCCCGGGTGGCTCAGCGGTTTGGGCCCTGCCTGCAGCCCAGGGCGGGACCCCGGGTCCTGGGATCGAGTCCCACATCGGGCTCCCTGCATGGAGCCTGCCTCTCTCTCTCTCTCTTTCTCTCTGTCTCTCATGAGTAAATTAATAATATCTTAAAAATAAAATAAAAAGATTTTACTTATTTATTTGAGAGAGAGATGAAGAGAGAGTACGCATGAGGTGGGGGAAGGACGGAGGCAGAGGCAGCAGCAGGCTCCATGCCGGGAGCAGGCTCCTCCCAGGACCTGGGGTCACCACCTGAGTCTAAGTCAGATGCTCAACGAACTGAGCCACCCGGGTGCCCCTCAGATTTTCTTCATTGTAAATAGTAATATATCTCTAGATAATTAAGTAAATACAGGAAAGGAGAAGTGTTAGTCTTCCACTGGAAGAAAAGCCAACATGCACACATTTCACATTTTGCCTAAGCTGAATTTTGGCTTATTTGACATAGTTGATCTGACTGCATTTTCACTCAACATAAATACCCCCCCCCCCCCGCCTAGTCCCCCCCCGCTCCCCCCCCTTTTTTTTGGCAAGACTTTTACTTAAAATGGCTCTATTCTTTTGGGAAAAGTAATTTATTTAATGGTTCTGCTATTAGTGTGCTATTCTTTTCATTTGTTTATTGTAAGCAATCAATCCTTAAGCGACATCTTTGTGCATGATTTTGTTTCCCTTATTTAAAGATATTTGCTTAAGATATATTTTTAGGGAATGAATGGAGTTTTTAAAGAACTGACCCAGTGGGGATTAAATTTTTTTTTTTTTTAGTTAATTAATTTTTTTTGACATTTCTAAGGTTCTTGATGACCATCATTTTCCAGAAATATTGTACCAATTTGTACTCTCATCAGCAATATGAGAGAGCATTCCCTGAAAGGTGGACTTAGATCTGCCCATGGTTTGGGACAGAGGAGAAGATGGAACAAAGACACCGTATTTGTTCACCTTGTTTTGAATTTTGCTTTCCTGACTCTTTCCACTCTCAGCCCCCACCTATCTTTTTTTTTTTTTTTTTTTTAAGATTTTATTTGTTTATTCACTAGAGACACACAGAGAGAGAGGCTGAGACCCAGGCAGAGGGAGAAGCAGGCTCCATGCAGGGAGCCTGATGGGACTCAATCCCGGGTCCCCAGGATTATGCCTTGGGCTGAAGGCAGACACTCAACCGCTGAGCCCCCCAGGCGTCCCTCCCCCACCTATCAGTTTTGCATTTTAGACTTAGTGGCCTTGGACTTATTTTTTCCACAGCACACCTGTTCTTTAGCTCTGCTGCAGACCTTCTGCATCACTTGGACCTTGTAGCTAGCATGACCTGGGTTCTTTATTGATGACATTTCTCTACTGTTCTTTCTCCCAATTGTTTATTTTAAAGATTACAAAGCAGGTCAGGGGCAAATCGAATGCAAAAATTAAAAAAAAAAAATGGAGGGACTCAATCCACATTGTGCTTAGAGAAGCAGATAAAAGTTTGATGATTGTGGGAATCTGACCCTTATCTCAAACTGAATGTCTTATAAGCTTTGAAGGATGGCATGAATACACTGTGCAGGCTGAAAACACTTGGCTCCATGAAGAATTGTCCGTGGCAACGATCTTAATGTCTACATTGCCACAACTTGAGAAGAGGAAGTAAACAAGTACATTCGTAACAGAATTGTCATCCTTTCAAAGGCAGTTTGGGTCGGATTTTGTCATTGGTTTACATGGCGTGAAAATAATTCAAACAGCTTTTTGAAATCATGGATGATGCCTACTTAAAAGGGGGGGTTCATGCAGTACCCAGCACAGCTCTATCTGTGTTCTCATGAGGGTTAGTTTGTGGCTCCGCAGCGGGGGAATGGGGAAGCCCCTAAAGTAGGAATGTGTATGTGTTTGCATGAAACCAAAAGCAGAGTCTTTTGATTTTACGCTAGCCTACTCGGTAGGTGTCTCTGGGAGAGCTGGGCAGAGTAAGGAAAGACAAAAGATACAACAAGGAGAAACGTATTTTCTCAGAATAATTGGTCAATGGAATACATATATTGAAAGGGGCTCTTTGCTGTTTCCAAATCAAGAAATATGCAGGAACACCTGGTGGCTCATGGCTGAGCATCTGCCTTTGTCTTAGGGCGTGACCCCGGATCCTGGGATCGAGTCCTGCGTCGGGCTCCCCGCAGGGAGCCTGCTTCTCCCTTGGCCTGTGTCTCTGCCTCTCTCTCTGTGTCTCTCATGAATAAGTGAATAAAATCTTAAAAAAAGAGAAATATACAAGTGTGACCTTGACCTTTTTATGTGTCTTCTAATAAGAGTCTCCAATAATGATGGTTGAAGTGAGTTTGAACAAAACTTGTACTTCCATGGATTTATATAAAGAAAAAGATAAATTCTGAGAATCAACACTATTGAAACTAGATTGAAAAGCTCTTTGTATTTATTTTTAAAGATTTTATTTATTTATTTGAGGGAGAGAAAGCACAAGTCGGGGGGACGGGCAGAGGGAGAGGGAGATGCAGATTCCTTGCTGAGCGCAGGGCCTGATGTGGGGCTCGATCCCAGGACTTGACACAAAGGCAGACACTTAACTGACTGAGCCACCCAGGCACCCCACTCTTCGTATTTATGGAAACATTATCAGTTCAGGCATAGACATTAAAGGACTCTGCGAAAACCTCCTTTGTGAAATTTAATGAAAAAGCACTGTATTTTCTTTTTTTTTTCCTCCTTCCAAGTTTTTATTAAATTCCATTTAGTTAACATCCAGTATAATATAGTTTCAGGTGTAGGATTTAGTGATTCATCACTTACATACAGCACCCAGTGCTCATCCCAACAACTGCCCTCCTTAATACCCATCACCCAGTTACCCCACCCCCTGCCAACCTCCCCTTTTGCACATTTCAGTTTGTTTTCTATAGTTATGAGTCTATTTTCTGGTTTGCTGCTGCTTTTTTTTTTCTTTTTAATTTTCCCCAATGTTCATTTGTTCCTTAAATTGCACATGAGTGAAATCTTATGCTATTTGTCTTTCACTGGCTGATGTGTTTTGCTTAACATAACATACTCTAGGTCCATCCATGTTGTTGCAAATGGCAAGGTTTTATTCTTTTTTTATGGCTGAGTAATATTCCATCTCTCCCCCGCCCCTCACAAACACACACAGCTTCTTTATCTACTCATCAGTCGATGGACATTTGGGCTCTTTCCATAATTTGACTGTTGTTTGTTTATGATGCTGCTATAAAGAGCGGGGTGCATGTGTCCCTTTGAATCAGTACTTTTGTATCCTTGGGGTAACCACCTAGTAGTACAAAAACTGCATTTTCAATCTATATCACTTCCCCCACTACAGAACTTGGTGTTAGTTTTGTGTTAAAATCCTTTTGTCAAACATGAACCATTTTCAGTATTTTCTTCCAGTTTTAAAAATTATAGATTCCAAGTTCATATTCAGATAAAACGCCAGTGTTCTTTGCAGTCTGATGTATCTGGAGAAGTCCTATTATTATTGAAAATGCATGGCTTTAAAGTGGGAAAATGAGGAAATTTCCTAATTTCAAACAGCTGTTTTATTCACTGAAGCATCTCAATGCCAGACAATTGCAGGTTTACTTATTATAGGCAGAGACTCTGTAATTATAGCTCTCTAAAGAAGCATATAATGTATATTGTATTTGGAATATTACACAGAATTACATTTGCTTATTCAAATGAAAGTTTGAACACTAAAATTCAGCAGTCATTCCTACCACTGATGAAAATATTGAAAACAAAAGTTAGTGAACTACAGCAAAACATTCTATTAGACCTAGATTGTTTTCCCAAGTGTTTTTCTATTTATGTTGTGTTGCTAAATGAACGTAGACTGGAGTAATAGGTTGTTTGCAAAGCATATTGCAAATATAGGTACTAGTCCAGCGTTCAACAAGATAACTGAGATGGTTAAGTGAGTATGATATAAAGTATGTATTTGAAAGGTAAGCATAGTATAATTCTCCTAAATCTCAAGGCATGCTTCACTTAGAATATAGCAGATTTAATTTTCTACATAGATGGAGAGGAATATTAGCATAAATAATTTTTAAATACACATGATCTAAAATATTTTTACTTGACTTTGGAAGGTATATAATTTTTATTTTCATTGCAGATACATCCTCATAATTGTGTTCTTTAAAAATCAGTAATATTACATTTAATTCAAAGAGCATTCATTCGCCTATTAATAGAACGTTTTAGTGTTTCCCAAAAGTGAACTTGGTTCCAGTAGGTCGCCTTTTCAAAAAACATCAGGCATATTTCTTCCGAGTGTCTGTGTTTATTTTTATCTTATGTACAGAGATGAGCTTATATAAACTGGGTTTGAATGGTAGCCCTACCAATTACTAGCAGTATAAGTCTGAGCGAGTTTTTTTTTTTAAGGTTTTATGTATTTATTCATGAGAAACAGAGAGAGGCAGAGACACAGGCAGAGGGAGAAGCAGGCTCCATGCAGGGAGCCCGATGCGAGACTCGATCCCAGGACTCCGGGGTCACGCCCTGAGCCCAAGGCAGACGCTCAACCGCTGAGCCCCCCAGGTGCCCCAAGTCTGAGCAAATTCTTAAATGCATTTACACAATTCCAGTTTCTTCATCTGAAAATGGTGATAATAATGCTGACATTTCTGGGTTGCTGCAACAATTGAATAAAATAATGTGCTTAGCACAAGTGTGTGGTACAGAGACAGTGTTCAGAAATCACAAGTTATTGTTAAGAGATGCTTGACAAGTGTCAGTTTACTGTCCTTACTTCCTTTCCTCTCTTTAACTCTGCTTATCTAAATTATTTGGGTTTTTAAAAGACTAAATAATCTTTTTAAAATATATACACAATGGAATATTACTCAGCCATCCGAAAGGACAAATACCTGCCATTTACTTCGACGTGAATGGAACTGGAGGGTATTATGCTGACTGAAATAAGTCAATTGGAGAAAAATAGTTATCATATGGTCTCACTTATATGTGGAATATAAAAAATAGTGAGAGGGACTGTAAGGGAAGGAGGGGAAACCGAGTGGGGAAAAATTAGGGAGACAAACCATGAGAGACTCCTGAATCTGGGGAACAAACAAAGGGTTGAGGAAGGGGAGGTCGGTGAGGGGATGGGGTGACTGGGTGACGGGCACTGGGGAGGGCACCTGATAGGTGAGCACTGGGTGTTATACTCTATGTTGGCAAATTGAATTTAAATAAAAGATACTTATATATTTATTTTAGAGTGTGTGCATGCCTATGAGCTAGGGGAAGGGCGGGGGCGGGGGGGGAGAAGCAGACTCCCCGCTGAGCACAGAGCCACTTGGGGTCTATTCCAGGACCCTGAGATCCTGACCTGAACCAAAATCAAGAGTCGAATGCTTAACTGACTGAGCCACCCAGGCGCCCAAGACCCAGTTTATTATTATTATTTTTTCCCAAGACCTAGTTTAAATTTAGTCTCCTTTATGGATACTTCCTTGACAAATTTTTAAAATCTTCTTCATTGGGGATCCCTGGGTGGCTCAGCGGTTTAGCGCCTGCCTTTGGCCCAGGGCCTGATCTTGGAGTCCTGGGATCAAGTCCCACGTCGGGCTCCCGGCATGGAGCCTGCTTCTCCCTCTGCCTGTGTCTCTGCCTCTCTCTCTATGTCTATCATAAATAAATAAATAAATCTTAAAAAAAATAAATAAAATCTTCTTCATTTAAATATTTAAAAATTGAATTGAAATAAGCAATACTCAATAGCACAGAGGGCTGACGACAGAAGCAAGAAAACTACCTACTTAGTTCCGTCCCTCAGTCCCGTGACTCCCAGGTGAGCTGCTCATGCTCAAAATTCAAGTAGCAGCGTTGTTGAAAGGTAGCAGGACAAAGGATAGGGCAGAGAATCGGGCAAAGGATAACAATCTACTTTCTCTTAAAGGAATATCCTGGAAATTGCTCTATTTTATTTCCGTTTACATGCCCTTGGCCAGAAGTTAGTTACGTGGCCACACCAGCTACAAGGAGGCTGGGAATGATCTTTATTATGAAAGATCATATGCTCTGCTGATAATTCAAAATTAAAAAAAATATTTTATTTATTCATGAGAGACACAGAGAGAGAGGCAGAGACACAGGCAGAGGGAGAAGCAGGCTCCATGCAGGGAGCCTGACGTGGGACTCGATCACGAGACCCCAGGATCATGCCCTGGGCCAAAGGCAGGTGCCAAACTGCTGAGCCACCCGGGCGTCCCTGAAAATTCAGTTTTATAGAAGAAGGGAGCGTGCATATCAGAGGCCAGTTTGGGTGCTTGAAAGAGTTGGGCATCCCAGAATGCTTTCTTTCCCAGATACCTATCTCTTTTCCCTTCCCTAACGCCTTCGATCTATATATTTTTAAATTATTTTGCTCTCCCCCAGGACTCAGCTCCATAAGTAGATTACCAGATCCTTCTAGATTGTTCACTGCCACAGGTCCTTTAGGTTCATCAGCATGAACCACCTAAGAGATAAGAAAACCTAATTTTACTTAATAAGCTGCCTTTCATAGAAAACGTTGGTGTATTATTGAGCTGGATCACGCTTTTTTTTTTTTTTTTAACCAGTTTCCCTCCCCCCAGGGAAGTGTTATGTCCCCCACCTCGATGGATTGGCCATGCGATCTGCTTCATGCAATATGATGTGGAGTTAACGTGTTTCACTTTGGCAAAAGCTTTAGGAGCCAGTTTGCACTTCAGCTATTTTCTTTTTTTCTCTGCAACATCATTCCAGAAGCCTGGGTGCCAGAGTGAAGATGACAAGAGCAGAGCCTCCTCCAAATGCCCATGGACACATAGCATGAGCAAAGAGTCAACCTTTGTAGTTCGGAGACTCTCAGATCTTGGGGGCATTTATCACCACAGCATGATCTTGTCTATACGATTATTATGCTAAAATCATTTCCATCTGTTTTTTCTTTTTTTACCTAAGTCACCTTCACCTCCCACCCAGGAAGGAGTGAAAAGGTAAGGCAAAAAGGGAATGAAAGGAAACGAAAAGACCCTCTTGCCTTACTGAAGACTGTAGTACCACCAGCTGCTTATTTTACATTCTAATTTCCAAAATACACTTGACATTTTATCGGAGCATTTCCAATCATATGTAAGCAAAATGTTAAGTGAGGTGATTATGGCAGGAAAAAAAGTATCCCCTAAATGAGTCTATTTATACCTGATTTGTTACTGATCCAGATACCTATCTGTGTAGAAGCATTGCTAGAATAATACCTTTGGCAAGAAAAAATATTAGCACATTTTGTGCATCTTGGTTTTATTTATGTATCTGACTCTCCAACCAAGGGTTCATTTGATTGAGGGACTTGCTCTTAAATATAGCCATTACGATCATGTGATCATTTGTAGGTCAAAGTGCTGTTTGATTCCACAAATGAATGAGAACTTTCTAAGTTGTACGTTTCACCAGGAAGCCACGTCAAGCTAGAACGTGGGGACCCGTTTTCAGAGGTCTGACTGCGTGGGTCCCGGCCATCCTGCCTCGACTCTGCCCCTCCAAGAGGCGTGGTGGCATTTTCAACCGTGAACTCAGGCCATGGAATTAGGGTGTTGGTGCTTTTTGTTATATAGCCCTGCTCAGCTCTTACCGTGCAGATATTCCTTATCCATTCCTACCACTTACAAACGGTCAGTATCTTTCTCTCAACCCTTATCTCCGCCGCCGACGGGTTAATGCCAAATTTTAGGTGAGACACAAAATCATTTCTTGCCAAAGAAGATTTAGAAGCCTCATACGCAGAAGCTAATAATTGGTTTTGGGAGTAGATGTGCTGATGGCTTGTCCATGCAACTAGCAGGATAATAGTTTGACGGAATAGACCTTGTCTATTCCATCTCAAACATCCAGCATAGTACTTGGCACACAGTAGGTGCTTAATGAATATTTGCTGTGGGAAAGAGTGGTAGGTCTTCTGGAGCTCAGAGACAAGTCTTCCAGGTGACGCTTAGCCTTAGGTGCTCTTCCTAGTAGTGAGAGGTAAGTATTTTCTCATTTACGTTTCCATCAGTGTGGACCCTTAGCATCACGAGATGTGTCCGTGAAATAATGAGGTGCACTTTTAAAACAAGGGCCATCCGTACATTTAAAGGAGGTTTGACCTTCAGATTCCTCACCCTGGTTACTCAAGGACGTTGCCGCTGCTCAGCGCCCTTTATGAGGCCCACTCGTCCCTCGGCAGGGCTGGTGTGTCTACACGGCAAGTGCTACCAGGTACTGCCGCTGTGACTGGATGACATGGAGTCTGGAGCCTGCAGTGCCCCTTCTGCTCATCTCACTCCCACCCTAAGGCCGCAGTGGTTGGTAGATCCAGGAATTGTTAGGGAGCCTAATTTTTCCCAGTGGCTAGTTGACTGTCTAGTGGTAAAACTCGCAAACAAATGTGCTGAGGCTCTCAAGTTCCAACACCCAACAGCCGGCAAGGGTCGACTTCTTATTGTTCTGTTCGGAGGTGGCATAGACACTGGGGGAGCAAATGGGGACACTGGGGAGAAATCGGTTCATTTTAACAGAAACTTCTATCCTGGTTTATAGAAAAGTTAAGATTTTTGTATCGGTTTTTAATGGATTCACAAATGGAAAATTGTGGTGTAGAGGTAAAAAGCCCGGGCTCTGGGGTTCTACAGCCTGGTTTCAAATGCCGAAACTCCGGTAATGCGGCCTTAAGCAAGTAGCATGTTCTCTTATATTTCAGTTTCCTTATCTGTAAAATGGGAATGGTGATAATGTCTACCTCATAGGGTGCTTTTTGGTTTTTTGTTTTTTAATTAAGACACGTTGGCAATGAACATGAGAGGGACTTTGGAGGTAGTGGACATTTTCTTAGTTTAAGAGCTGACGAAGCAGGCATATTCAGCTTGTGAAAATTCATCAAAGTGGGCACTATGTGTACTTTCTTACTATATGTATTTCAATAAAAATTGATAAGAAAATTCTCACCCTTAGGGCCAGGGAATTTCTGTCATAGTATCTCTCTCGGTCTCCTTCAGTAGAATTTCTTACTCTTCATCAGGTAAACAAATGGCAAGGCGGAAATTATTTTAATTGGTAAATTTTGTAGATATATTTACATAAAGTATTTTACATTTTGTAGATATATTTTGACATACTTGTCCAAGGAGGACTGACTGCTCTTTGAACTAACTGAAACTCCCTGGGCTCAATGTGGGTTGTACAAGGCTGGTTTGTGTGGGTGTGTCCTAGGCTACAGCTTAAACATTAGCCTTGGTTGCAGCCACACCTGTTGTAGATGAATATTAAAGACCTTGAAGTACTTTGTGAGACAATATTTAGCTCCAGGGGTTGGACCAAAATTTCTACCATTGGACAGTGGAGAATCTGGCCTGGACTCCTGGGTTGATTATGCTCCTATGCTTGTGTTAGGGCCACAGAAAGACCAAACCTGGTGCCTCTGGGCCTCTGTGCTGTCTTTGTAATAAGTTTAGGATTTGATTTAAGATGGAACAGTCCTATAAAAAGGTCATCAACTTTGTTTTTAACTCCAGGAAAAATAAAAAGAATAGAGGCAGAATTAATAGGACAGAGAGAATTGACTATGTCTGAAAACAGTTAAGATACCTTTTACACAGAATTGGTCAATTTTTCTAGTTTTAGTAAACAAAACCGATGTGGATTTCAGGGCATCTGTAGTTGTAGAAAATTTTCTTGTTTCTGAGGATAAGGATTCATTAAAACTAATACTACCAGCCTGTTCAGATTTAAAAAAATCTATTTAGTGAAAACAAAAGTTGGGGTCTGTAGACAAAACAATAAGCTGACCAAGTCACTCTTCACTCAGCTCTTGGTTGTATTACAATGACTGAGCCTTAAAATCACATTGTTTAATATGCATTCTTCAAAATGCTCTTAATTAGACACAGATGCACATTTTCACTTCAAGTTATGATTCACTCTTCAAGTCCATTGCTTACGCCAAACAAAACACCCCTGAAACTACAAACCTTATACTAAATAGTCTATGTTCTTTAAGTCTCTCCAATTCTACGATCACACAAGCGAATCATGAAGGAACCATATATTTGGAGAAGGTATCTTATGCTTGGTGGTTTCTAATTACTTAGTACTGCTAATTATTTAACGACCTGTATTATAAATAAGTACTTTTCAAAATGGCATCTATCTTTTTAACTCTTTGCTATAACAGCCCACAAAATTGTAGCTCTCCCGGGAGATGGGGTAGATCTGGGATATGCAATAGGTTAGGACCACATGGGCCATGACATTTTTGACTGACTGGCACAAATTCACCCAGAAATGTGGTAATGTCTCTGGGATCCTATAAAAGGGGGTAGTTATACCAACCTTCTTTATGAGACCGTTGGGAGAGATAAATTGTTAAGATAAAGTATAATGACAACAATATGTATGAATGAAACCCCTGAGGCATAGGAGTTTAAATGCATCTACAAATCAGGTACATAACTGGTTACCCAGTAATGTAATCAAAGAAAGCAAATGTCCACTTGAGTTAAAGATAATGAGAATAGCACATGCATTAGACAAACATAGCAATCAGGTAGGTGGGATTTGCTTTCCTGTATTTGAAAAGGTTAGCAGGAAATGTTAAATATATAATTGAATATACTATGGCAGAAATGAGGTATATAATGCTATTATAATTGATTATAAAATATCCATAGGTAGAAAAATGTAAAGTTGTTCACATGTGGCTTTTCAATTTGCCTTAGAAAGCTTTATGATAATTTATTAAGAGAAAAACCTGTGGTCATTACTTATTAATAATGCATTTGAAATGTTTTCCTTGAGTATTTTCCTACTTTATGTCTGTTAAAGTGAATGCAGGAGATGAGAATACATCTGAGAAAAACTTGCATGAGGCCAGTCTTAAGGGAACAGTTAACAAGGCTCCAGGTCTACAGCCTGAAGGCATCGGGACTATGGCCCAGTTATGAGAAAAGCTCTGGAGTCTGGAATTCCAAAATTATATAAATGTTTTCTTCCCAATAGATCTTTTAAATAAACAAAACAGAGTTTGAAAAGAGCTGTGTAGAGAGGGAGACAAACCATGAGAGACTCTTAACTCTAGGAAACAAACTGAGAGTTGCTGGAGGGGAGGGGGGGTGGAGGATGGGGTCACTGGGTGACGGGCATTAAGGAGGGCATGTGATGTGACGAGCACTGGGTGTTATGTGCAGCTGATGAATTACTGAACTCTACGTCTTAAACTAATGATGTGCTCTATGTTGGCCGGTTGAATTAAAAAAAAAAAGAAAAGAGCTGTATAGTTCAAATATTCTTTCTTAACCCTATGTTTGGAAAATGAATAGAATATTCCTGTGCTTGTCTTGGGGCAGGGCTAATGCTCCCACCTACCCTGTGATTGGCAAAAAAAAATAGTTTTTTGTTAGCTTGTTTGTTTGTTTTTTTTTTTTTTTTTTAGAAATAGGAAATCTGCAAACCCAGAGAGGAGACTTTTAAAAAAATTGGGGGTATGTGTTTGCCTCTGGTGCTCAACAGTATTATTACTTCATGCTAAGTGAGACCATTTCTGGAGCAGGTTAGTTCAATCCATCACAGAGAGTGCTAACCGGGCAGGTCAGAATGTTCTATTGGGGACCAGGTGACAACCTTTCCTGTTTCCATTTCCCATGTGACTGCAGATACAAACATGAAGTGTGGGCAAGAAGTAGTGCATGGACCAGAGATACCTAGCCAAAAAAAAAAAAAAAGTATTGTTTTATAGTTTTTAGTTGACTGATCTTAAAAATCTCTTTTCAAAATTATCCTTAAATATCGTCCATTTTTGTGCTACTGTATGAGGTATTTAAAAATTTTAATTTCTCTTTCCTGAGAGGATGTAGATATGCAATTCATTTTTATAAACATCTTCTATCTTCAGCTTTGCTAAACTCACTTATTAGTTCTAGTAGATTTTTGGTGAATTTTGTAGGATTTTCTACATCAGTCACATTATCTACAAATACATCCTGCTTCTTTCCAATATGGATGCCATTTATAGGTGCCATTTATTGTATATATGTACGTATGTATGTATTTTTTCCTTGCAACACTTGCTGGAAACTTCACTACAATGCTAAATGAAAGTGTCTTGAAATGGATATTCTGGTTCCTAATGTTAACTAGCATTTTAGTGGCAGATTTTTCAGACACCTTTTGTTAGTTTGAGGATGTTCCCTTCTATTCCCACTTTGCTGAGAGTTTTAATCAGAAATGGTTATTGGATTTTGTCGGTGCTTTTTTATGTATCTACTGAGATGGTCATATGGTTTTCCTTTTCTAGTTGATTCATATGGTTTACTATATTGATTAATTTTTGAACATTAAACCAACTTTGCAAAATTTTCTGGAAGAGATTGTATAGAATTGGTATTATTTCTTCCTTTAATGTTTGATACAATTCTTTGTTGAAGCTATCTGGGCCAGGATTTTTTTGTGAAAAAGGTTTCAAGTGTGAATTTAATTTCTTCCATAGATAAAGGCCTACCTAGCTTCTACTTGAGTAAGCTTTGATTGTTTGAGACTTTCAAGAAATTTGTCCATTTCACCTAAGTTTGTCAAAGTTATTGGCCTAAGGGTTCTCATAATATTCCTTTATTTTCCTTAAATATTTTTCCTTATTTTTCTTTATTTCCCTTTTATTATACATAGAATTTGTAGTGATATCCCCACTCTCACCCTCTTTAAAAAAAGATTTTATTTATTTATTCATGAGAGACACACAGAAAGAGGTAGAGACAAAGGCAGAGGGAGAAGCAGGCTCCATGCAGGGAGCCCGATGTGGGACTCGATCTCAGGACCCCAGGATCACGCCCTGAGCCAAAGGTAGATGCTCAACCACTGGCCACCCAGGTGTCCCATCCCACTCTCACTCTTAATATTAGTAATGTGTCTCCTCTTCTTTTTTTCTAATTAGTCTACCTGATGGTTTTATCAGTTTTATTGATCTTCTCAAATAATAAGCTTTTGGTCTCATAGATTTTCTCTATTATTTTTCCATTTTGATTTTATTGATTTCTATCTTCTATTACTTCCTTTTTTTCCTACCTAATCTGGGTTTAGTTTATTTTCTAGTTTCTAAGGTAGAACTAGAGGTCATTGATTTGAGGATATTTTTCTTTGCTAATGTAGGCATTTTGAACTATGGACATCCTTCCAAATATTGCTTTAGCTGCATCTTACATTTAGCTCCAAATACTAAATTCCATTATGATTTTTTCTTTAACCTGTGGTTTATATATAAGTCTGTGTTTGAATTTCCAAATATGTGGAGATTGTCCATGTACATTCTTTTACTTATTTCTTATCGAATTCCATTGTGGTCAGAGAACATACTTTGTAAATTTTGAAACCTCTTAAATTTATTGAGAATTTGTTTCATGGCCCAGAAAGTAGTCTATTTTGGTACATAATCTGTGTACCCTAGAAAGTAATTGAGGGGATGGTAACATCCCTAATAAAATTGTGGATTAAACTATTTTTTTTTTTGCAGTTTTATTAGTTTTTGCTTCATGCATTTGAAGATATATTATTTGGTGCTTAAACCTTTGAAATCCTTTCCCTTTGTGGCGAATTAGCCTTTTTATCATTATAAAATGATCCTCTTATCCTTGGTAATATTCTTTGGAGCTTTTTTGTTTGATATTAATATAGTTGTTTTGACATTCTTTTGATTAGTGTTAGTATGGTCTGTCTTTATTCATCATTTTACTTTTATCCATTAGTTTCATGTTTGAAGTGCATTTCTTATAGATAGCATGTGGTTGGATCTTTATTTTTTAATTCAATTTGATAGATCTCTGCCTTTAAAAGTAGTGTTTAGACCATTAACATCTAATATGATTGTTGAGTTGGTTAATTTTAATCTGTCATCTGTTACTTGTTTTGTATTTGTCCCTCTATTTTGTCTTCTTCTTCTTTTTTTTTAAGATTTTATTTATTTATCAGAAAGGGAGACAGAACATAAAGACTCCTAACTCTGGGAAATGAACTAGGGGTGGTGGAAGGGGAGGAGGGCGGGGGTGGAGATGAATGGGTGACAGGCACTGAGGGGGGCACTTGATGGGATGAGCACTGGGTGTTATTCTGTATGTTGGTAAATTGAACACCAATAAAAAATTAATTTATTTAAAAAAGATTTTATTTATTTATTCATGAAACACACACACACACACACACACACACACAGAGGCAGAGACATAGGCAGAGGGAGAAGCAGGCTCCATGCAGGGATCCTGATGTGGGACTCAATCCTGGGTCTCTAGGATCAGGCTCTGGGCTGAAGGCAGTGCTAAACTGCTGAGCCACCCAGGCTGCCTGTCTTATTGATATCATTCTTGAAAATATATTTTCACTGGATATAGAATTCTAGGTTGACAGTTAATATCTTTAATTACTTTAAAATGTTGCTTCACTGTCTTTGCTTTTGTGTTTTGATGAGAAATCTGCTACCATTCTTCTATTTTTTCCTCTGTGTGCAGTGTACTTTTTTTCCTCTGGCTGATTTTTTAAAAAAAATTTTATTTTTAATTTTTAAAAAAAATTTATTTAAGAGAGAGAGAGAGAGCAAGTGGATGGAATGGGAGCAGAGGGAGAGGGATAAGCCGACTCAGAGCTGAGCATGGAGCCTCTTGCGGGGCTCCATCCCATGACCCTAAGATCATGACCTGAGCCAAAATTAAGAGTTGAATGCTTAACTGATTGAGCCATTCAGGCACCCCTCCTCTGGCTGATTTTAAGATTTTGTCTTTATCATCAGTTTTAAGTAATTTAATCATAATGTGCCATGTTATGCTTTTCATTATTTTTCTTTGATGTTCATTGATCTTAAACATATGTGAGCTTACAGTCTTCATCAAAATAAAAAAAAATTCTTGACCATTTTTTGTTCAAATTTTTTTTCCCATCTCCTGTTTTTTCCATTCTCCTGAAACATAGGGCCCCACCTCGTCATTTGTATTAGGATTTACAAAATGTGTAAGTGGCCCTGCCAAGAAGGAAGATTGTCTCTAAAGCTACTCAGGCTGAATTTCACAGATTCTCTAATAGTGAAAAATGACCACTAAATCACAAAAGGTTCTTGTTCCATTCATTTTTCTCACTCCCTTGGGCTCATCAGTCTAATCATAGATATAAATGTTCAATTGGCCAAAAGTTTTAAACATCCATTATAAAGATATTTTCACTCACATATAATAGGATAGCAGGATACAATTGTTTTAAAGAGCTGAAGAGGTAATATAACCATATGATGCTGACTATAGGACAATATACTTATATACAAAATGGAGAAGTAGGAACTTTGGCAACCTTGAGAGTGTCATTATGGCCAAAGGCATTTACACTTAAAGCACAACACGACAAAACCAGGTCAGATAAGAAACTTATGCAACCCTTATTTAGTCTGTTTGTTGCCAGTAACAACTCCTGTGAAGAGCTCACAATACAGAGCTCACGTCAGGTAGAGAAAGATACTAAATTGTTCCTGGATTGGTTCCATAAATTACAGTTTTCTTAAGAGTATCTTTAAATCTATTAGTATCCGATCTGGGGGACCTAGGTGGCTCAGTGGTTGAGCGTCTGTCTCTGGCTCAGGTCGTGATCCTGAGGTCCCGGGATGGAATCCCGCCTCGGGTTCCCTGCAGGGAGCCTGCTTCTCCCTCTGCCTGTGTCTCTGCCTCTTTCTCTTTCTCTCTCTTCTGAATAAATAAATATAATCTTAAAAAAATAAATCTATTAGCATCTTTCATTCAATAAGTAGTTAGCATAATGTCTGGCATTTGGTAAGTGCTCCATGGATCTGTTATCATTATTGTTTTTATTGTTCTTGTTTACTGCAGATCTAGCAGGGACGGTGGTAGAAGCCATAGCAGCTGGGAACTGCTAGTTTCAAAATGGGCAGTGAAAGAAGAAGAGCAAGTGTGAGAGGCCGGAGGAAGCCTGGAAGCTGATGTTGGGAGAAAGGGGAAGGCCCTGAGCCGCTAGGTGAGGGGACCTGGATCATACATTCAGAAGGATGTGTTTCCTCCACTGGCCTGTCACACAGCCTTCACTGAGGTGAGATCCTCTCACCGACTTCTGCAGTTTCTGCCAGGAAATGCTGCCGCCAGAAGCAGAGAGCATGTTGTTTCATTTCTCCTCGGTATTTACTTGATAGGAGAGCCACGCATTCATACCACAGAACTCTGGGTGAGCTCCCTACCTCCTCTAGCTCTCTTCTGTGGATACATTTCACAGGACTCCTGGGTGTGCATAGGCCCAAGTGTAGGGATGGGGAGAAGGCCTGGGGACGTGGCAGGGCGATGGTGGAGAAGGAAGTCAGCTGTACACATGTTGAGAGGTTCTAAGAGGGCAGGACTGAACAAGTACAGATGGTCAAGTTGAGATGATGCTTAGGACACCTTATCATACAGGTCATAGGATATGTTTTTGTTGAGGGGATCCCTGGGTGGCTCAGTGGTTTAACGCCTGCCTTCGGCCTGGGGCATGATCCGGGAATCCTGGGATCGAGACCCACATCAGGCTCCTGTGCTCTGCCCCTCTCTCTGTGTGTCTCTCATGAATAAATAGATAAAATTAAAAAAAAAAAAAAGGATATGTTTTTGTTGAAACTAAGTTTAGTGATGATTTTTCTAATTTACCCCCAGAGTCGCGTTCTCTAAACTATTTTGTTCAAACTCCTGTCAATAAAGGGTTTTGAATGAGTGTCCTCATTATACATATTTATTATGTTATTTTGAGGGATTAAGTATTAGATTATGTGTAAACTGTAAAACATGAAATAGATTTCAAAAGGATAAGATGTAAATAAATGGAAGTAGAAATCCTAATATTTGTGTACCACCTGGCGTGTGCATACTCTACCTTAGAGACAAAAGCCTGGGAGGAAGGGCTGAGGAGAGGCAAGACTTTCATTTCACCGGGATCCAGGAAGAAGCCTTTCAGACCCTCTCCTAGGCCTTATAGCTGAGTTCTCCACTTAGCATTTAGGGTAAAGATTACAGTAGCACTGAAATGAAGCGGATCATCCGAGAACATTTCTAGGAACTTCTAAATTACGAAGCAAACTATGTAAGTTTGCTAATTGAGTGCCTAGTATTGCTCATTGTGATTGACGTTAAAAGGACAATGTGTATTCGATCCAAATCCAACACTGTGGAGGAGATATCACTATCCTCATTCTATAAATAAAAAAGCAGGTTCCCAGTGATTCTAATTCTCATCTATTTCTGAAGCCCACCTTTCTATTCTGTTGGGCTACCTAAGGACTATGGTATACCCATCTCTGTATGGACAAGATTTGTCAACTGTCTTTCAAGGAAAAAGACTCTGTTTGTGGAAAGTTAACCAAAATTTTCACCAAAACTTTATATTGACTTGCAGGATAATTTTGGAGGAAGACCTTGCTAGTTATAGTAAGCTATTATGATTTTTATTTATTGCACAAAAGGCATTAAAACAAGGGAAATGACAAGGAGGAATTTTAAAACATCTATAGACACTATTGTGGAATATTTGATTCTTCTTTGGTTCATGTTTTCTTCCCGTTTTTATCCAGGTACATATTAGTTGCATCATTTCAATCAGTTTAAATATTACCTTGTTCTCTGATGTTTTTCACACACAAAAAAATCCTAATATGATAGAGATAGAGCCTGGTGACAACATGGAAATGTTTAATGGGTTCATTATATTCTATCGAATATTAGTATTATATTTAGCTCTCTACTAGTTATTAGACCCACTGTTTCCAAATTGTTCCATTATATATGACGCTAAAAATGCATTTTGTGCACTCAAGGATTATAAATTTAATTTCCTTAGAATAATAAGTGATGAAATAGCTATCATGTACTGGGCTTTTACTGTGAACTAGGCACAGTTCGGTGGAGTGGAATTTCGGGGTGAAAGGCATGAACTTTATTATCGTCTTGTCGTATGTTACTAAATACTACAACGTGGAAATGATGTACAAGAAGGAAGGGAAGAGGGAGGGAGGTGAGAGTTGAATATAACATGGCAGGGGGTTGAAATCCTAGCTGTGCGAATGCCTGAGCGACTTTTGCAACAGTAACTAAACTTGCGTATTTGGTTTGCTTGTGTTGTGGCCTTAACAAATTCCCTGACCTCCCAAACTTGCAGTCAAGCTTTTCCGTGGATAGATACACACAGGAATGATTGGTTTGTGGGAAATTAAGGAAAACAGTTTCGTAATTAGATCAAATGTAGTGTGAAATTAAACAGGATGCATGAACAGGATGGTGAGATGTTCCCTAATAGAACTAATTCAAAAATTTTAGGAGTTTAAACTGGAGGTGACAACCAAGAGAATGTGCATTCCTAAGACATTCTCTAAAGATTTCGAGAGGGCTTTGTATCTTCGCAGGGCATAAATTAAGCGTTTGACTGCTTGTATTTAGGTCTCCAAAGACATGTAGACTCCAGTAGACATCTGGTTTGTGTTCACTTTTCTTAACAATGGCTTCAGTGGGCGCTTCCTCTGCCTCCGTCTTCTGCTGCAGGGATACACCTTCAGTTATTGGCCATCAGTGGATTATCAGGCACCATGTCTAAAAAAGGCTTTTGTTTGTTTCTAGCACATTAAAGGTACCTTCACCAGAACAATTTCTGAGCTGTCTTTGTGGCATTTAATCATCATTAAGAAAATGGAAAAGCAATGTAGAGAATATGAAGTGCCTTAACGTCAGATGTTGGAGGAGACGTCAAGGCCACTAGATTATTTTTTACTCAGAATGTCGTATTACGTTTAGCAAAAGGAACCAGTCTGGCTATGGCCACGTTATTTCATAGCTTACCTTGAACTTTTTCTTTTTTTAAGATTTTATTTGTTTATTCATGAGAGACGCAGAGAGAGGCAGAGACACAGGCAGAGGGAGAAGCAGGCCCCTCTGCGGGACTCAATCCCCAGACCTGGTGTAATGCTCAACTGCTGAGCCACCCGAGCATCTATACCTTGAACTTTTTAAGGTAGTTTTTAACACGAACACATAATGAGGAAATTTTTAGCCCTTGTTTTATTAGCGATCTCTATGATTATGCCTTACTATATCTACTAGCGTGAAAGCTCTTGGAAGGCAGGATCTGTGTCCTATTTCTCTTTTTTACACTACTGCCTTCAGCATAATTTGAAGCGTGCAGTCCACATTTATTTTTTTATTATTTATTTATTTAAAAGGTTTATTTATTTGTTTTAAGGAGAGAGAGAGAGAGAGAGAGCACAAGCAGGAGGGGCAGAGAGAATCTCAAGTAGTCTCTGCGCTGAGCACAGAGCCTGATACAGGGCTCGGTCCCAGAATCCTGGGATCACGACCTGAGCCAAAGCCAAGAGTCGGGTGCTAAACAGACTGCACCACCCAAGCACCCCATGCCTGCAGCCCACATTTAGTATTTGTTGATTAAATAAATGTGGACTGCCCCAGGCACCCGTACTTCCAAGCAAACATATATCATGTTCACTCCTTATTTTGAGCTCTTCATTTTCCTGTTTTTAAAAATTTCATTTTCCTTGTATGTTGGTCTTTCCCTTGTCAGTATCCTATAATTTATAATATTTTATTAGCTATGATGCCTAATGATGCTTGAGCCAGGAATTATTCTCTAGGCATGTTCCTCTAAATGGTGTAGTTATTTTCCCCAAGTATCTTCTAGTATCTAGTACAAGAAAAAATATAGTAGATACTTAATAAATGATTCTTGGCTGATTCACTTATTATTGACAGAAATTTGTTAGCACAAATTATGAATCCATCAAGTCACATAATTGACAAAGTGTCCTTTTATTATTTATTAACAAACAAAAACATGAACATTTGAGGGGCAGTCTCCGGGCAATTTGGAAGAACAGATGGAGTAATTTAGCTCCTTTAGATTGTTGGAATGCTGACAGGTACCACGTAGAGTTAGAGCAGTCACCTCCATCTGGCACACACACGGGTAAATTTAGCGCAGGAAGATCATGGTAAAGCAGATGCTACTGCAAAGGTACAGAACTTACAGTGGCAAAAATAGACTTTGCCCGCTCATGGACCTTACTTAAAGGGCAGACTTTGAGCTGCAATTAATAAAAATAATGAGACTATTTTTAGGTAATGACTAGTTTTAAAACCTTAGTCAGAGATATAAAGTTCTATATTTAGTAGCAGTAGAATGAATACACTTTTTTCCTACTCATTTGGTGCCCCGAATGCTCTGCAGCATTTCATGAGAAAATCAGAGGGCACTGCTAAGTCAGTGACACAGAAAATGGTCTCACATTCCCTGAATTAAATCCTTAGGCTTTACAATCTCTTGATTCTTTCCCATAAACCGACAGAAAATTCCTAGTAGGTGTGATTGCCTTTATATTTCCAAACATGAGCCACCTCCATTTTATTTGCTGGAGCCTCTCTAAGTGTTTCAGTTATGTAAAAAAGGAAAATAATGTTTTAGAAAAATGAGAAATATTACTGATCTCTCTCATCACGCAAAGCCATTTGTATCTCTGAAGGTATTCGGGAGGAAAGGCATTTAAGGAGACCCCCCATTGTTCTGAATTGCACACATGTATGGGTTGAAAGGCCATGTTTTCTGATGTGGCATTTAGAAAGAATGACATTTCTAAAAAAGTTTTTTTTTTAAAGATTTTATTTATTTATTCATGAAAGACAGAGAGAGACAGAGAGAGAGAGAGAGAGAGAGAGGCAGAGAGACACAGGCAGAGGGAAAAGCAGGCTCCATGCAGGGAGCCCAATGCAGGACTCGATCCCGGGACTCCAGGATCACACCCTGGGCTGAACCAGCGCTAAACCACTCAGCCACCTGGGCTGCCCAGGACTGACATTTCTAAATCTCAACTGCTGGAGCTGTGGAATAGGTGACTTAGAAGTGAAGGTTCTTATGCACCAAAAGATTTTTGTTATATATTCAAAACTTTTTCTTAAAAAACAAAACAAAATGGTCTGTTGAGACTATCTAAAAATGCAGCTGTGTCCTGTTTAAAATATTGGAATGAAAGGTATCCAGTTGAATGAAGGGTCACATGCACAAAATAATGATGCACCCCCTCACCTAATTTCCAGACAAGTTGGGAATGTAGTAATTGAAATAAACTGATGAAACCTAGAGTCTAGGGTATCTTTTTTTTAGTGGGTACTTTCCCAGTAAGAATTCTTTGCTAAGAGCAAGAATGGAATCTGTATGTTTTCACATGACTTAATATTGTTTGGTCCAAATTTAGCAGTTGAGTATTGTAAAGGGCAACTTCTTCAGAGGGATCCATGAGTACGTATTTGAAAAGAATTATATACAAAAAGCAGTAATTTCTTTGTTGAACGTTTGTAGGATGTTTTATTTTCTTTGAGTAGAACAATGGGGAAGGATGCAAGTGAATTAGGAGTCTAGTGGGCAACCTGAAATTCTAGTCTGGCTGTGCCTTGTTACCTTGGTCTAGATACTTAACCCCTCTGGATATGATTTTTTCTTTTTAAAATTTTTTTAAAGATTTTAATTTATTTATGCATGAGACACACACACACAACACACACAGACATAGGCAGAGGGAGAAGGAGGCTCCCCACGGAGAGCCCAATGGAGGACTCGATCCTGGGACCCCGGGGATCACGCTCTGGGCCAAAGGCAGATGCTCAACCGCTGAGTCCCCCAGGTATCCCTGGATGTGATTTTCTTACTAGGTATGAGTGAGGCAGAGTAGGGGTATTTCTACACTTTGAATGTGTCATTCCAACTTGTTTGGATTACATTGTTTGTTTTGTGGAGTCATCTGTCAATCTGTTCACTTGTTTTGAATAGAGCATCATTTTTTACTCTCTAGCTGCTTATAATTATTTTTTGTCTTTGATATTTTAGTAGTTTTAGGATGATGTGTCTATGTATTCTTTTATTTGCATTTATTCTGTTAGAGTTTGTGGAGCATCTCAGATCTGTGGGTTGGTTTCTTTCATCAGTTTTGGAAAATCATTTCACCAAGTCCTGCTTCTGCTCCATTTTTCTTCTCCTTTTCCTTCTGGGGATCCAAATGCACATATGTGTATCATATGTCTCTTATACTCATTTCTGTATTTTCTATCCATTTATTTCTTTATGCATTAGTCTGTATTTTTTCCTGACCTACCTTACAGTTCACGAATCTTTCATCAGCTTTATTTAATCTGCTGTTAGGCCCATCGATAGTGCTCTTAATTTTACTTACCATATGATAGTCCTAAAAGTGTCATTTGGTGCTTTTTTTTAATAATTTCCATTTCTCTGCTGAAATTATCCAACTTGCCATCTAATTTCTTGACGGTATTAATCATAGTTTTAAGAAATTCATGTCTAATAACCCCAGTAAATTTTCTGAGGTTCTGTTTATATTGTCTGTTATTCCCTTAATTTTGGTCAAGATTTTGTTTCGCCGTAAATTTGGATTTAATGCCAGACGTCAGATATGAAAGATTTGGTTCTGAATGATTTTGATCTTTTTATTATTTTTTACTATTGTTTTTTTAGAGAAGAGTCACTTATGTTTCAAAACAGTTAGGGTAGGGGAATGCTGCCTTAATCTAGCCAGGACCTGCTGGTTCAAAGCTGGGCTGCAGTATTAGTGAGGGTTGAGTGTTCACTGTCTGTCCGACTGGCCCCTGTGTCTTCAGATTCACACCAGCGTTTCAGGGTCCTAACTGAAAGTCTTCATGAATTATCAAGACTCCTTTTCCTTAGTATACTCGGAGCTCCAGTTTATGTCTTCCTTGGCCACTTAAGGTGGTGGAAAGTCCTATTCACCTTCTCATCCTCTCAGACACAGGCTTCTGCTCAGCCTTTTAGCCGTTAAGCTGCCACTGGTAAGTTGACAAAAGCTTTCAGGTCAAAAGCAACATATCCACTGTGGAGCTTATTTTCTCCGTATTCCTTTTCTCTATGGAATCAGCTTTTCAAAATACCACTGTTTTTGAGACCTTCTGATGCTTTAAACATTATATTTAAAATATATCTTTCTAGCTTTCCATTTGTTTTCTGAAGGAAGATTTTTCTGGCAAAAAAGAAAAAGAAAAAACAAGGATAAACAAAAAGAAAACTCTAATCTGCCCTTTCAGGAGGCGAGAAATCTCTTTCAAGTATTAAACTCTAGAATTGTGTATTTTTATGATTTTATTTAAAAGGCTGCATTATTTCTTAGTAGTCAACCTGTAGAGAGCATAAGGTGACAAATAGCTGGGTGTTTGATGCTCCATTTGTTGTTAAATATATTTCTCTCACTTGTTCCGATTGGTGGAATTGAAAGGCCAAGATTTGACTGACGATTACTTTTTGTACGGCACTGTCTCGGCATGCCGTCCCTCATGCCTCTACGTTAACTGGGATGACATTTCTGTGTTTCTTTAATGAAAACAGGATTTTCCCATTCTTCATTCTGATGAGAAAAATCTTGGACCAAAATAACAGTTTAGAAGCTATTGATCTGAAGCCCCCATGAAACTCTGCCTTTTCAAAGTCTTTTGGGATATGCCAGGATCAAATCATAGGTACCTCCATAAATAATTAGACGTGCGGTATTTCCACAGCTGTGCAATACCAGATGGTTAGGTGGTTTTGCTTTCTTAGGCTTAAAGGAACTTCCTTCCTTTGCAGTTAAAAAGTCAACTATGTCAGATTCTATACACTCATCCTTCTTAAATGGGGCAGAGAAAGTCTGAGAAAGTTAGGTTTGAACTCCACGACATTCTGACTTTTAGTGGAAGAGAACTCAATTAAGTATGTCACATGTTGGAGTCAAGAGGTCCTGCAGTCAGTGCAGCAAATGTTTTAGCTTTCTCCTGAATTATTTAATTTGCAATAATGACACACTGAAAGACAGGTGGAAGTAGTGAAGCTGCATGCCCCACTGACCACGGGTTTCAGTTCTCAGCCAAGGATGTCCCTGCAGATTTGCCCAATAGGGCATGCTTGGGTCTCTGTTCAGCCCCCAGGCTCATGTTTGTTTTAGCTTTTTTCTTTGCACTGCTTTTCTGATTTCACTATGGTAGGTTCATTTAAGGCTGAATACCTGAAGTCATCTCTGTTCTCGTCACAATCTAGTTAGCAATAACATGATAGGGACAGTCTTTCACATAATATTAAGAGACACAAAGGGACCTATTGAATAACGTTACTTTGGATTTCACTGAAGGAATTTCTTCCTTTATGAGGAAGAAGGTAAGACTCTTTTCATCTTTGATCATTGATAAGCCAAACGTTTTAGAAGGGTAAAAACTATATATAAAAAGAACACCATTATTTGTTACCAATATTTAAAAAAAATGTCTTCTAAGATGGTGTTCTAATTTTTACTTAATTTTTATTATTTGGAAAAGTGTAAAAGCATTGTACACAATGTAAGATTTTTATTGTTGGTGTTATTATTAGTTATGGCCAGCTTATACATTTAAAGCTTTATTTTTCTTGTAAAAATGACATTGGCTATATCCAAATGTCTTTCAATGAATATATGTATAAAGACCTTTTATATAATAGCCTATAAATATGATCCTACTATACTATAGTTTGATATTTTTATTCAATAATGAATTATGAATACTATTGCAAATACATAATGGTAAATCTTCATCATTAAGATATGCAACATACTGGGATGACAGGGGGGGCTCAGTGGCTGAGCATCTGCCTTTGGCCCAGGGCGTGATCCCGGAGTCCCGGGATTGAATCCCACATCAGGCTCCCTGCATGGAGCCTGCTTCTCCCTCTGCCTGAGTCTCTGCCTCTCTCTCTCTCTCTCTCTCTCTCTCTAAAAATATGCAAAATAGGTGAATTTTTGTCACGATTTAGTAGCTTTATTATTTTTGGCAAGAGTAGATGTTGCTATAAGTTGTGGATTGAATTGTGTCCTTCAAAAAGGTTAGGTTGAAGTCCTAACGCTTGGCCCACTTAAAGTGATCTTATTTGGAAATAGGGTCTTTGAAGTTGTCACATTGGATCAGGATGGGCCCTAAATCCGATGACTGGTTTTCTTGTAAGAGAGATTTGGAGACACAGAGATGAAGGCCATGTGATTAGGGAAGCAGAGATTGGAGTGATAACACCTGTAAGCCAATGAATGTCAAGGATTGCCAGCGAGGTAAGGAGGGATCCTCCCTTCCCTATAGCCCTCAGAACATGATCCTGGATTTCAGACTTGTAGCCTCCAGATCTGAGGGAGAATAAATTTCTGTTGTTTTCGCCACCCAGTTTGTGGTAATTTGTCACAGCATTCCTAAGAAACTAATACAATATGTTGAGTTATTTTATTTTGCATATTTCCTTATCACTGGAAATTTGTTGTTACCAGTATCATTTATTCCCTGTATCATGTGTTGGCACTTCATCTTCATAATTAAAGAAGCAAATATTATGGTGTGTAAGTAGAATTTAGGAACTGTGAGATAATCTGATAAATTTTTCAAGAGATCTTTATCCAACTTTAGTCTCTTCTATTTAAAGGGGACATGGACAATTTAGAGACATTTTAGAGCAACAAAAAAGGCCAATGGTCTGAAAAATAAGGCATGTTAGTCACTGTACCTGAAAGCTGACGGGACCTTTAGTGATCATCCATCTAGGGCTGGCATCTTACTAGCACATGTGCTTCCCCTTCCATAGCAGACATTGCTGCTCAGACAGGGTGCTGTTCAGTCCTGAGTGCAGACCCAGATGTATAATTCTCTGCCAACAGTGTGTCACACGGTTATGACCAACCAATCAGATCTGACCCCAAATAAAGCCTATTCACTACTAGAGTTCAATCAAATCTTTTTATTTACAGATGAAAAAAACTGAAGCCCAGGGAGAGAAAGGGAGTTAATCATAGGACTCAGAATAGGTTAATAGCTGGATGTTAATCCCCAAATTCCAGTCTAGTGCCTTTCTATTCACCACAATGTCTCGTTCTCAGCAGCATGCAGAGAATTAAAATGTCTCTCTCTCTTTCTTTTTGGTTGCTATTGTTGGGGAAAATATACTGGAGGCGTCAAAAGTTCTTTCAAAATCTAAAACGGATTCCACATGACTCCTCAGTGGTCTGTCCTGGAGTCCCTAGGCACACTGAATCATTTAGGACACAGATTCAGTTTTAGAGCTTGGGTACATAACAATCCTAGTGAGTAACAGCTGTGGTGGTGGTCAGTGAAGGGAAGAGAAAGAACAAACGGTGTTGCTAGAGGCACATAGGTTATACTACTGTGGTTTCCCTATGCCACGATTTCACAATATTTGTAGTAAACCTATGCTCTGTGGCAGGGGTATCAAGATGAGTGAAGCACACCTTAACCTCAAGCAGGTCAATCTATGTAAGTAATTAATGGCAACATGGTGAGATGAGATTGGCAATGCATTTTTTTGGTGCTGGGACACAACACAGCTAATAGATAGATAGTACTCTATTATTTATAGAATTAGGATGATGGGAAAAAAGTTAGAAGATAATTAGAGGTCATTGATCTTACCTCGTAGTCCATGTAGGAATCCTCTTTATACCCTGCAAAAGATCAATGAATTCATCTTGTCTTGAATGGGTTGACCTTTTTTTTTTCCTTTTTAAAGATTTATTTATTTATTTATTCATGAGAAACACAGAGAGAGAGAGAGGCAGAGACACAGGCAGAGGGAGAAGCAGGCTCCCTGCAGGGAACCCAATGTGAGACTCTATCCAGGGACTCCGGAATCACGCCCTGGGGCAAAGGCAGACGCTGTATGGTTGAGCCACCCAGGTGTCCCTTGACCTGGTTGACTTAAAGGTTAAAATATACATGAAAATATGTGTGTGTGTGTTTATGCATGTGTATACATGCGTGTAGCTTTGCTTCCACCTAATTCTCAAACAATTCATAATCTAAAGAGATAAAAAATTCTCCTGTGATCTTTACTTGAATATTTCCAGAGATGAGGCATTTATCATCTCACAGGGAGCTAAGACTATTTTTGAATATATATAAATTCAGTATATATATCTTCAACATATATACATTCAATGAATGTATGAATGAATGAATATATATATATGAACAATGAATGAATATATATACATTCAAATATATATAATAGTTTATATTATGTATGTATTCAATAAACAAATTCAAATATATACACAAGTTTCATATATATAAACAAATATATATAAACAAACATATATATAAACAAATTCAAATATATATACAAGTTTCATATATATATATATTTCATTTATATATATATAAATATTCAAAATTTAGGAGCTTTATTTGTTTTTGCCAAGACATTGAGAATCATCCTAGACCCTACCAAGAATCCTGCTCATATTGTATTGCCTCCTAAATATTTCTTGGATTCTCTTTTTTTCTCATTTCTATGGTTTCTGCCTTAGTTCAGATTTTGTTATCTCTTCTTTGGACTTCTCCTAGTTTCCCTACTGATTTCTGTACCAAAAATTCATTCTTTGCACAGCAGTCAACATGATCTCTTTTAAACAGATATGGGAATGTGGGATACCTGGGTGGCTCAGTCAGTTAAGCGTCTGACTCTTGGCTTCAGCTCAGGTCATAATCTCAGGGTTGTGAGTTCAAGCCCCATGTTGGGCTCCACACTGGCTGTGGAGCATGTTTAAGGTTCTCCCTCTCCCTCTCCCCCATCCACCCCTCCATCCCACTCTCATGAATGCTCTCTCTCTTTGAAAAAAAAAAAAAAAAGATATGGCCATGAAATTCCCCATCTAAAATTCCTTAGTGGTGTCCTATTTTCTTAAAAGGAGACTTTGCAACAGTTACATTGAAGGCTAGAAGACAGTGGAGCCAAGCTTTCAAAATTCCAAGGTAATATATTTATTTAGTTATATTAAAACTATAGCATGGAGACCAAATACATATTTTCAGAAAGCTAATGAATGATGTGTTTTGCCACTGCAAGCAAGTAAACTAAAGAGGAGTCTGTGGAATCATGGGAATGAGGAACCTATCACAAGAAGGAGCAATGAGGATTTCTAGAATGATAGTAAGGGGAAATTTCCAGCCCACAGAGAGAAGAAGGAAGGTAGAGGGCTCTAAAAGCAATGACTCCCAAAAAACAATCAAGAAAATATATGAAACTGATATATTGCCAGATTTTTAAAAACTATAATGAGAGTAATTTTATGTCTTGGGACAATTGGGTGTGAATTAATGATAATTACAGAGATAATAAAGCAAATAAGAGTGAGGTCATTATTAAATCCAAGGGAAGAAATTGTACAAAAATTACATAATACATGCCCAGAAATAAACTTTACATATATGTGGCCATATGATTTTTGACAAGGATGTCAAGACTATTCAATGGAAAGAGGACAGTCTTTCCAACAAATGGTGGTGGAAAAACTGTATATTCACATCCAAAAAAATGAAGTTAGACTTTTACCTTGAACCATAAAAAATATTAATTCAAAATGGATTGATGATCTAAATAAAGACCTAAAATTATTAAATTCTTCGATGAAAACATTGGGAAAAAGCTTCATGACATTAAATTTGGTAATGATTTCTTCAATGTAATCACATCCTAAAAACACAACAAAAATAGATAGATGGAACTACATCAAAATGAGAAGCTTTTGTGCAAAAAAAGACACCACCAATAGAGTGAAAGGCAACCTAGAGAGTGGAGGAAATATTTGCAAATACTAGATCTGGAAAGGGATTAATATTCAGAATATCTAAAGAACTGCTACAACTCAACAAGAAACAAAAAGCAACCTGATTAAAAAATAGGCAAAAGAAGGCACCTGGGTGGCTCAGTGGTTGAGTGTCTTCCTTTGGCTCAGGGCGTGATCCCGGGGTGCTGGGATCGAGTCCCACATCAGACTCCCCCCAGGTAGCCTGCTTCTCTCTCTGTGTCTCTCATGAATAAACGAATAAAATCTTAAAAAAAAATAGGCAAAAGGCTTGAATAGACATTTCTCCAAAAGAAGATATATAAATGGCCAATAAGCACATGAAAAGATGCGCAGCATCACAAATCATTAGGAAAATGCAAATCAAAACTACAATGAGCTATCCATTCACATGTGTTAGGATGGCTATTATGAAAAACAAAAGAAAACAAAACAAAGGAACAAGTGTTGGTGACAATATGGAGAAATTGGAACCCTTGTATATGGTTGGTGGAAATGTAAAATGGTACGACCATGTTGGAAAACAATATGGCAGTTCCTCAAAAAAGTAAACGACGACTGACCATAAGATCCATCAGTTATGCTTTTGCATATATGCCCAAAAGAATGGAGAGCAGGAACTCAAAAGAGATATTTGTCCACTTATATTTAGAGTAGCATATCCACAAGAGCCCAACGGTGGAAGCGACCCAAGTGTTTGCTACGGATGAACGGGTAAGCAATATCCATTGTTGTTATACATACACATACACGTTTATATAATGTTGTGTGTGTGTATCTATATATACAACTTAATGTCATTCATCCTTAAAAAGGAAGAAGATGCAGATACATCCTATACCATGGGTGAACCCTGAAGACGTGTTAGATGACATAAGCCAGTCACAAAAAGACAAATACTATGATTCTATTTCTATGAAGTACCTAAAATAGTCAAATTTCTTAGAGACGGAAAGTAGAACGGTGATTTCTAGGGGCTGGAGGGAAGACATAATGGACGTTACTGTTTAGTGGGTACAGAGTTTCAGTTGGGAAAGATGAAAAAAATTCAGAGACGGATGGTGGTGATGGCTGCACATCAGTGTAAATGTACTTGATGTCCTTGAATTATTCACTTAAAAACGGTTAAGATGATAAATTTTGTTATGTATATTTTACTGCAGTTAAAAATAAGCAAACTACTTTGCTGAGTGTAAAATAAGGAGACATTTCAACCTGATTTCATACTGATCATTGGACCAACTGATTAATTTCTCTATTATCACATAATATTGATAAATCTTTGTAGCTTTTAGTCTGCTTCTCAGATAACATGCCTAATGTCATTAAAATTACATAATAGCTTAACTGAGACCCAGACTTACATTACTATTATTATATGCCTATTAAATACTGATTTTACCTTAAATTATATTCTTTTGGGAATTGGGGAAGGGGTAGATATGGTATAACAGAACTAAAACTTGACCGTTAATTTTAGGGAGCCAATAAATTACGTCCAAGATTGTAAATTTAAGAAATAGAAGTTCAGGGGCAGGTGGCTGGCTCAGTTGATTAAGTGTCTGCCTTCGACTCGGGTCATGATCTCAGGGTCCTGGGATGGAGCCCCCAGCATTGGGCTCCCAACTCAGCGGGAAGTCTGCTTCTCCCTCTCCCTCTGCTGCTCCCGCTGCTTGTACTCTCTTGCTCTCTCTTTCTCTCTCTCTCTCAAACAAATAAACCCTTTAAAAAAAGAGATAGAAGTTCACGTATGTTATTTATATAAAAAATCCAGTTGAAATGCTAAAAGAGTTGATCGTAGTTGTTTCTGAGAAGTACAGGATCAGGCTATGTTACTGACACTTTTTCCTACAAATCCGACGGTCCTATCTGGTATTTGAGACCATGGACATGTATACTCTGAAAGTTAATTTAAAAACATGTAAGTACAGACACCTACACTTACAGATTGGCTGATCAGCCCGCCGCCAAGTCTACATTCCTAGTCGTATAATGAAACTTGACTGACCCGTTCTTAATAATTTTAGAATGTTATCATTTAAAAGGCCATCTCAAGTGTATTGCTCTGGAGGAAGCCAGCTTGTGTTGTGAGAAGGTGTCAGCAGCCTTGTGGAGAGTCCCCGTGGTGGGTGGTCCATGGCCAGTAACTAATTTGCAAGCCGGGTACGTAGAGCATATTAGAATGGAAACTGAGGCTCAGAGAGCTCTAAAAGCCTGCCCAGTGTGTCCTAAGAAGAAGTGGTGGAGGCGAGCACCGAACCACATTTTCTCACCCCAGAGTCCTGCTGCTTTCATTTACGCTACCCAAGTGGTGTCCTAGCCTAAAGATGCCTAAAGAACAGCGTTCTGGTGTTGCAGTGTTTTCATTTTAGTAGGTCAGTTTTGATATGGGTAAATTTATTCTGAGATCTAAATACGATCTCTTTCGTTGACCGTGGGCAGCTTACAGCTCCCCATTCATTTATGCGCCGGCATTTAAGGCGACCGTACACGCGTGAGGCATCATTGGAGTTGTCGAATTTGGGAGAACTTACGTACCCTGCTGATGTATCAAGTTCTGACCCAGCCCCACACGGAGTCATTTCTTTTCTATATATGACCTTTCTTATTTATCACTTGGGTTCTGCCTTTGAATGAAAAATAACCTTAAAAATAGCATTCCCATTGTGACAGTGTAAAGGTATAACGACTCACTTTTTCCATCAGTGCACTACACATAGAAATGATTATTAACTTCTTGCTGCCTTCGTACCATATCTGAGTATTTCAATTTGCCCTTTTCTTCATCTCACAGATTTTTAATTTTCTGTTTCATTTAAGGTCATTAAGGAATGTTACTTAAAATGGGCAGGAAAAGGCTAGTGTTTAGTCATTTTTAATTTACTGTGACACACGCTTTTGCTGATTCACTGAATGAAGTAAGGTTATCAAAATGCGTGGTCTGTGCTCCTTGATGCTTTGGGATTGCATTTCCATACGGATGAATTTTCCATTAGGAGTCCTCCCAGGCACATAGTGCCCCTATTATCTGAGTCATAGGTTGTATAACTCTTAGGAGAACCTACGCGCCCGATGTAGGCGTGCCGCGAGAGGGATGAAAGACGGGGCCATTGCCAATAATTTAGGACTTTCCAAGGCAGAGGTCACTGTTCTTATCTTTCTTCCAATCTCCCAGTCTAACCAGCTGGTCCGTTTCCTCAGTGCCCCAGAGTCCACACTAGGTCATGTTAGGAACACTCGTTCTTCTTCGTACAGTTCTGTAGCCTCCCAGGGTGAACCTGGAAAGCTGTAAAGCCCACAAGAAAGCTACTTGGGCTTGGGCACGAGCTTGACACAGGACGATGAATCACTAGAAGGTATGAAAGGGACAAACTGTGTGTGGAACTTAGGCCGCGGGTCTCGAAACCATCTTGTGTGTCCTCCTCCCCCTTTGTCACCAATGGTCCAAGTTAGTGATAATTGGTGTATCGCCCAAGCCCGGGGAAGGCAGACACTTGGAATTGCTGTCTAAACACTATTCCCAGGCCCTTCCTCTTATTTTGTCTTCTTTGGAAACTGTGAAAGATGGGGCACCTGGGTGCCTCAGTCAGGTAGGTGTCTGCCTCTGGCCCGTTGGATCCTGGATCCAGCCCCGCATCGGGCTCCCCACTGCCCTCTCCTTCTGCTGTTCCCCCCGCTTGGGCTTTCTGGCTCTATCCCCCTGTCAAATAAATAAATAAAATCTTAAAAAAACAAAACAAAACAGGGAGAGCTAAATATGCACATTCCTACCTTCCTTGGCTACTGGGGATATGAAGTGGAAAAGTGTGGGCCACTGAGAAATATGGGGGGGGGGTCCTTCTGAGGGGCGTTTGAAAAAGTTTTGCTCTCCTGATAAAATGGAAAAAACGTAGTTGGCTCAGGCCTTTGCGCCTCTGCTCCGTCTTGTTGGGACTGTTGCTGTGCATGCATGGCTGACGGAGCAGCAGTTTTCTCGTGGCCAAGGGTTGATGAGTTCACACACCAAGAACATTGACATTCTTGGACTTCTTCTTACTATTGGACTTTTGTTGGGTAGAAAAAAAAAAAAACCAAAATAAAACAAAATGAACTCTTTTGTTTGAGGTATTCTTACTCGGGCGCTCTGTTACTTGAAAATAAATCACTCCTAATTGAGACACCAATAAGTGGAATCGTTTTAGTTGTTAGAGGATGGACCAGGGTTTCTACCTCGGCACTATTAACATTTGGGCTGGAGGAGTCTTTGTTGTGAAGGATGAGGAGCGGCGCCCCTGGCTTCTCCCCACTAGGTGTCAGTAACACCCCCAAGATTCAACCCAGACTCTCCACGCGGTGACAGATGTCCACCGCAGGTTGGGCAGCCTTGGCCATAAAAGCAAAATGGGGCGTTCTCGGAAATGCCAGGTATCTCTGTGGGTCTCCAGGCCGGGCCCGTGGATGCTGCAGGAATGACGGACCTGATGTGTCAGGCCCTGCCCGCCACCCTTGCTGGCTGCTTCATGCGCCGTGCGTGGCCCAGGCCCTACTTGGTGTCCCCTTCAGCCTGAGGCCAGGACGGGGGAGCCTCAGCCGCTCAGCCCAAGGAAAGCAGGTGCCACCGGGAAGACGCACCTGCCACTTCCACTCTCACTCCCTTGACCAAGGTCCGTCTCGGCCTGACCACAGTAGAAGGGCACCCCATTCTTCCAGAGGGGGAGGCCCCAAAATGGGTCTTGAAAAAGCAATACTGGGGCAGCCCAGGTGGCTCAGCAGTTTGGTGCCACCTTCAGCCCAGGGAGTGATCCTGGAGACCCGGGATCGAGTCCCGCGTTGGGCTCTCTGCATGGAGCCTGCTGCCCCCTCTGCCTCTCTCTCTCTCTCTCTCACTGTCTCAATAAATAAATAAAATCTTTAAAAAATAATTAAAAAAAGAAAAGAAAAAGCAAAAGTCCTACTGCTCATCGTGCCGCCCGAGGGACACCGGCCGTGAGGGGATGATGCAAGGATGGTGCCGGGCCTGCTCTCATCGCTGGGGCCTCCTGGCCGGGGTGGCACATGGGCGGTGGCCGCCAGAGCCTCGTGGCCATCAGTCGAGAGGCGCAGAGCGGGGCTGGGCGCCTGTTGTGCTCACATCTAGGATTTGCCGCTGTCCGTCTCCGATCGTGGGCCGGTGAGTGGACCGGGCCAGGTGGGGCCTGCCCGCGCCTCCCAGCCCTGCAGGGTGCTCGGCAGGGGCCGGCTGCTCCCCGCGGCTCTGCGGGCTCCCAGACTCGCTGTCCCTGCGTGTCACGAGGAGAGGGAGGGTCTGTCTGCTACGTGTGAGGGCGGGATTCGGCTTGTCCCGCGCTCCTTCCCGGGGCAGCCCCTCTCAGCTGGCTGGGGCCGCCGGGACGCCCAGGCCGTGGTTGGAATCAGGGCCCGCGTGCCTCACCGTTCGGGAGGCGGGAGGCCCAGGCCCGGGCGCTGAGACACTCCCTTCTGGGGGGCTCCCCGCCTGCTCCCACAGTTCTCGCTCCACCGTGTGCTCATGTAGCTTTCCCAGGTGCGCATGTGTGGAAGGACGTGGGGACAGAGATAGGAGGCGTCTTCCGTGTCTTCCTGTCCTACCAGGGCCCTACTCCCCACATGAGGGCCCCGCTCCATCAGCCTGATGCATCTCATCCCCTCCCACAGGCCCCACCTCCTATAGCATTACTTTGGGGGTTCAGACTTCAACATAGGAGTTTGGGGGGATGCAGACATGGAGCCCTAACAGTCCTCTGACTGCTTCTCTTCAGCTTGGGCCCTAGAACTCAGGACGGTGGGCCAGCTTGATGAGGCAAGGCTTTGGGCAGGGTGGGGAGGGAGGAGGAGACGCCCCATGGCTTCTGCTACTCTTACTTCTTGCACCAGGACGGCACCCAGCTCAAAGGGTGAACTAGATGTCGCTAAAGTGTTGGGGTCCCATTAGCGGGAATTTACGTGGAAAGGCATGAGTAACGTCCAAAGGAGACATTCAAAGGGGAAGCCTCCACGAGGCAGAGGCTCCACAAATAGTCCTCTTAGAGGCACATCCGAATTCCTGCCCCTGTGCCCCTACCTCAGGTCTTCCCCACGGTGTGAGAGCCGTTCTCTCTCTCTGGGCAGATCTCCCCTTGCGCTGTTGAAAACCACACACCCCCCACCCCCAGGTACGTGCTGGACCCACATTCTCTCCCCAGCACAGCCTTTCCCAGGTCCGGGGATTCGGGAGGGAGCTAGGGTCTGCTGCTACGCAGAAGTGAGGGACGGTGGGGACTTCGGGGTTTCAGGTCTCGTCTGTTCAAGGCGCACTCCCAGGGTAAGTTACAGAAATGAATTTTGTTTTGGATTTTTCGTCAAGGAACCGTTCATATGACCGTGCGCATGAACACACAGGGGCACACATGCACGCACGCCGACACACACACACACCTGCCTTAGACAGACACGGATTCCCAGGGCAAGGACGGTCTACGTCAGTCCCACCCGTCCCCGTGTGATCGTTAGCCAGGCAGGGCAGGGCTAACTCCTTTGATTCATCTCTCTGCTTTCAAATAGTGCCCCTTGAAATGACAGGAAAATAAAAAGCATTTCTGACCCACATGCATCTTAATGGCTCTTTCCTTAACCAGGAAAAACTGGAGATTTGGGTCTGTCAGTGTCTTAGTCAAAGCTCTCTTCCTCCGGATTTCTGGCCCAAACGGAGATGGAATGTGGATGCAGCTCTTTCGTTCACGTAACATCGTCATTATTACCGTTGTTGCTGTTGTCAATCTCCTAAGATGCCGCGTCGATATGTCATCTGGCCCTGACTTAATTGTTTATATACTCTTTCCTTCTCAGTTTAGATTTCGAAATAACCACTCACTGAGGCTCTCAGGGATGGTGCAGATGTCAAAAAATATTGCCTGACTTTGCATGACAATATCTCATTTTATTCTCTAATTTAGTTTAATTCAAAACAGGGCTAATGTCTGTGAAATAGCCAATATAGAGACCAGCTGGGAACCTAACTGGCATCAGAAGCTCCACTCAGATTAACATTTCAAAAATGACACCATATGGTAGAGAGCTCTGGATCTGATGACAAAGAAGCAGAACGCATGCTGGACAGCGCGAGCCGGCGTAGACTGCGCTGGGTCGAGCACCGGCGTGGAAGGTGCAAAGGCTGGAGTGACGCCGCCGTCTCTGCCTCCTGAACTAGCCCCCGGAGCAAGCCGTTCTTACCAGTACTTTAGTGGACATCCTTGTCGTTTTCTGGGAGAGCTAGACGGCCTCTGATTTCAGTGTGTAGGTTATTACGATCTTTGAAACCATCCAGGAACTAAAATTACGCACTATAGAAAGGTTTGGTCGAAAGCGTAGACACATTCAGATGTTTACCCACACGCCAGGCCATTGAGAAAGTGTTCTGAGTTTTGCCAAATCTTCATTAATTTTTATAGCCACGTGAACTTGGAAGCCAAATGTGACCTGTACGTAAATGTGACATTTACCGTCAAGTCTTTCAGCTCATGGTTGTTAAAAGTAGAATGCATGCAGGAGTTGTTTTCAACTCTTTTTTCATAAGCTCTTGAGAGGTCTTCCCATTTCAGGCCCTTACCACCTCTGAGGGCTGGGACTTGGGTAATCTTTCTTAAACACTATGTTAGATTGTGCCAATAAGTCCATATCTACATCTATTTATATACCATGCCTGGGTCTCCGTATTTAGACGTAGAGATAGATACAGCAGTAAAGGGCCGTGTAGCCTACAGGTATGTTTTTGCAGCTGGAGAACTTTATTTTATTTATTTTATTTTATTTTATTTTATTATTTTTTTATTTATTTTATTATCTTACTTTATTTTATGCTATTTTATTCTATTTTATTTTATTCTATTCTATTTTATTCTATTCTACTTTATTCTATTCTATTTTATTCTATTCTATTTTCTATTCTATTCTATTCTATTCTATTCTATTCTTCTATTCTATTCTATTCATTTGAGAGAGAGCAAGCTTGAGCAGGGAGGTGAGGCAGAGGGAGAGGGAGAAGCAGACTCCCCACTGAGAAGGAACTTGGGGCTCCATCCCAGGACCCTGAGATCAAACCTGAGCTGAAGGCAGATGGCAGATGCTTAACCGACTGAGCCACCCAGGTGCTCCTGCAGCTAGAGAACTTTTATTATTATTTATTCATTTATTTATTTTTAATTAATTAATTATTTCAGCTGGAGAACTTTTAATTTGTTATAAAAAGACTCTTGGATTTGCTATAAGGTTAATAAGATTTGTTTTGGACTCTTAACGAAAACCAAAATGCATATTTCAATTCCTTAGTCTGAGTGTTCTTTCAGTGACTTCTTTTCTCCTCGATGTTGTTCTTGGTCTTCCTTTTTTTTTTTTTTTAAGATTTACTTATTTATTTATTTATTCATTTATGAAAGACAGAGAGACAGGCAGAGAGAGAAGCAGGCTCCACGCCGGGAGCCCGATGTGGGACTCTATCTCGGGTCCCCAGGATCACGCCCTGGGCCAAAGGCAGGCGCCAAACCGCTGCGCCACCCTGGGATCCCTGTCCTTGGTCTTAATCGAACTTGGTTTTCCCAGTATCAGAATGCTGGGGGTTGGTGTGGGTGCTTCAGGGAGGGGAACCCACCACATAATGTGCTTTGTGTCTTATCCCTTACCCCTTAAGAGAACATTTTGCACAAAGGAAGAGGGCGGCCTTTTATCTGAACAGTCTTCCCCTATTTCACAAGGGTAATTTATTCCTGAAAAAGATTCTTAAGGGGATAAATCATCATGATTCAAAAATGAAATTACCCATAATTTAAATGGGGGAAAATGTCATATTTTGTTTTAACTGCTGTTCTGAGATACTTATAAATTCACAGGAAGTTGCTGACGAATGTACATGGAGGTCCTGGGTATCCTTCTCTCCGTTTTCTCCAGCAGGAACCTTTTGCACAACTAAAATACTGTACCAAACCCAGGAACTTGACATTGGTACAATTCAGACACATGCACTCAGGATGTGTGTGTGTGTGTGTGTGTGTGTGTGTTGTCGTATTCAGTTTTATCACATGCAGATTTGTGTAACAGCCTCCACAATCCAGATACGAGACTCTTCCATCACCAGGAGGCCCTTTCATGCTCTTCCTCATCTCCACATCCGCCCCTTTCCCTACCATGCCTAGCTTCTTGCAGTTGCAAATCTGTTTTTCATTTCTATAATTTCGTTATTTCAAAAATATTATACAAATAGAATAATACAGTATGTAACCTTTTAGAATTGGCTTCCCTCCCCCCTCGCACTCAGCATAATTCCCTTGAGATCTGTTCCAAATTGTCCTATGTATCAATCATTTGTTCCTTTTTTATTGCTATGTACTATTCCATGATATGGGTATAGCACAGTTCACAACTGGTTTAACCATTAACCCGCTGAAGGACATTGGATTATTTCCTGTTTTTGTTATTATGAATAAAGCCGCTATGAATATTCATGTACAGGTTGGTGTGTGAACTTAGGTTTTCATTTCTATGAGATAATTGCCCAAGAGTGCAATTGCTGGGTCACATGATAAATGCATGTGTACCTTTAATTTGGTAGGGAGCTGCCAAACATTTTTCCAGAGTGACTTTATTATTTTACATTCTCACTAGCAATGCAAGAGTGATCCAGTTTCTCTGCATCCTTGCTAGCATTTGGTATTCTCACTATTTTTTATTTTAACTTTTCTGATAGTTGTGTACCTTATTTTGGTTTTAAATTGCATTGAATTTGCAAATTTGCTAATGATATTAACGTATTTTCACATGCTAATTTATCGTCTCTATAGCCTTTTCAATGAAATGCCCGTAGATATCTTTTAACTATTTTCTAACTGGATTTTTTTTCTGCCGAATTTTGAGAGTTCCTTCTATAGTCTAGATACTAGTCCTTTATCTGATACGTAGTACGCAAATATTTTCTTTAGTCTGTACTTTGTATTTTTATCCTCATAGTAGAGTTTTTGCAAAGGAAAAATTTATAATTTTGACCAAGTCCAATCTGTCAATTTTTCCTTTTATGGATTTTATGGATTGCATTTCTGGTGGTATCAAGTCTGGGAACTGTGTGGTTCTAAGTCCTCAAGATTTTCTCATTTTCTTTTCCTAAAAGTTTTATAGTTTTACATTTTACATTTACTTTCATGATCCATTTTGTCTTACTTTTTGTGTAAGGTATGAGGTTTAGGTGGAGTTCCTTTCTCGCTCTCTTTTTCTTTCTTTCTTTCTTCCTTTTTTTTTTGCCTGTGATGTCCATTTACTCTAGTACCATTTGTTGAAAAGGCTGTTCTTGCTCCATTGAAATGCTTTTGCACCTTTGTCAAAAATCATCTGGGCATATGTACATGAGTTATTCTGGTTCTCTTTTCTGTTTCATTTTCATTTCTGTGTCTTGCCCTCCATTGATATCAACTACTGCAGCTAGTAGTAAGCCTTAGTATTGGGTAGAGTGACTCCTTTCATTTTATTTACTTTTCTCAAAATTGTTTTATTTTCAATTATGGTCTAAGTCTATAAAAAAGACTTTACTGAGATTTTGACAGAAATTCTTCTAAATCTGTAGATCAAAAAAAAATCTATAGATCAGTTTGGCAGGAATCGATATCTTTATTCTGTTGTGTTTTCTAATGTATGAATATGATACATCTCCTGTTTTTAGATTTTCTTAGTTTTTTTTTAAATCAGTATTTTATACTGTTCAGCATTCAGATCCTTTACATGTTTTGTTAAGTCATGTATTTTTGAGCCCTCAAATTAACATTGACTTAGATTAAAACAACACAATATCCCATTAAATTGGGCACAATTATTTTAATAGCTGTTAAAATAAGTTGTCATAATAGATGCCGATGAGGTGTTTTCTCTTCATTAATTAGGAAATAACTCCTGTGAAGCAATTTTTAGCTCTTATCATAGTACACTTACGACTACACTCAAAAACAAAACATCCTAGTTCTACCACTTACTAACTCTATAATCTAAAATAAGTTAATTAATTGTGCTTCAGATTCCTCATCAGAAAATGGGGATAATAATAGTACCTACCTCTTAGTATGTGTGAGGATTAATAAACTAAGGTGTGCAAAATGCATAATAATGTGCATAGTGCCTCACACATTGTCAGTGCTCCAGAAGTTATATATTACTACTACTATTACAAGATAATAGTGTAATTTAAACTTTACTGAGAATCAAGCAAACATATAGCAACAATAAATCCAATGTAACGACAAAGAGAAGCATAATGCAAATGATGTCACATTCACTTGATAAGTTGACATCATAAATGGCATAATGCCGGGGACTATTTCTGATGGTATAAATTAGCAAAACCAAAGTTTCCTGAGAAGAGCATTTAATGCAATATCAGCTAACTACCTGTGCAAAGATGACTGCATTTGGCTCAGGAGGTGAAGGAAATCCAGATTGGTCCTTGGTAATAGGAAGAAATAGGTAATAGAAGCCAAAGGAAGAGATATTATATGAAACACCTAATAAATGTGAATTCTCATACCTGAATAGGCACATCCTGAATTATGGCCATATTCATAGATCACTTCACTTAGTACTTACACAATTGATTACAGGCTTAAAGTATTCCTCTCCTTTATCATTTTTTTATTTGAATTATGGTCCTCCAGACAATTATTAGCTCCCTTGGCAGTAGTTACTAAGAAAAACATAGAGTTCTAAGAACTTGGGAGCTTTGTTGCTTTACTGACGTTGAGGTGTCTACATATGAATGCCCTTTCTTTTCTGTTGTAAAGTCCCCACAAAACCCCAGGTGATCTTTTTCCTCTCAACAGCACAGTCAGGACTTCCCCAACCCTCAAACCCTGATTTATTTTTATTAAGTCTTAATTGTCAAACTGACATAGCATCTACCCAGCATGAACAATAGCTTTTCTGAGAGTCTCCTACATACTTTTATCCATCAATTTATCATCTCTTTAATACTTGGGAAAGATAAACACCCAATTCTCCATGGTCTGGTACCCCTCCTTAACATTCATTATAGCAAACCACCCCAAGTTCTGCCAGAAGAGCTTAAATTGATTCCTGCCTGTATGTCCCAGCTGGGGCTCCTTGGCTTCATGTCAGTCCCCAGGCCTACAGATGAGCTGGATGTATTTTGAATGCAGCTGTAGACCTTTTTAAAGAGCATAAGCCAAAATGAGTTCATAATCCCTGGAATGCATGCTCTATGTAGGCTTTTCATTTTGGAGAAATCCCAGAGCTGGCAATTTCAGATAGAGTTTCACTGGCCTTGCCCCTGTTGCATCCAGGAGGGATTTTTTATTTCTTTGTCCATCTGCTGGACTCTCTGTTGCCTTTGTGACATTTTGATTATATTTCTGCCTATTATAGACAAAGAAAGGTACATTCTCTAGGTGGAAAGTGTCTTTCTATTCAGAATAGGTCCACCCGTGTACGCTAGTAGAATTTTGTTAAAATAGGAGATGTCATGTAAGATACATCTATTTGGATACATGCTGTACTTAGGATGGAACAGTAGGTTTGAGACACAGGATGGATGATTGAATTTTTTTTAAACAATTGTCTCTTATTTATTTATTTTTAAATTTATTTATTCATGACACACACACACACACACACACACACACACATACACACGAGGCAGAGACACAGGCAGAGGGAGAAGCAGGCTCCGTGCAGGGAGCCTGACGTGAGACTTAATCCCGGGTCTCCAGGATCATGCCCTAGGCTGAAGGGCGGCGCTAAACCTCTGAGCCATCTGGGCTGCCCAGGGATGATTGAATTTTTAAAAATATTTTATTTATTTATTCATGAGACACACACAGAGAGAGGCAGAGACCCAGGCAGAGGGAGAAGCAGGCTCCATGCAGGGAGCCCGACGTGGGACTCCATCCTGGGACTCCAGGATCACGCTCTGAGTCAAAGGCAGATGCTCAACTGCCGAGCCACCCCGGCTGCCTGCATGATTGAATTTTAATGGAAGGGGCATGCAACATGAAATTATTAAAAAGTGATCGATTTTGTTTTGTTAGCTCATAGAATATTGGGGAGTCCGTCCTTATGTTTGTCAGTACAGCATTTATTGTGCGTTTAATATACATCGTTAAAATAAATCCTTTAATCTGATTAGTTTGATAAGGATCTAAAAACATTTTCAAAATAGTGCAAAGAGCTGGAAAATGGAATTGATTTGTAATGAAGCAACAGTAGTCTACATGGACACATTAATGATTCATAAAAGGTGCTTTATCTTTCTATGTCAGGCACAAAAATTCTATATGGAATTCTAAGTTTACAGAATTAAATAATTCATCTTACATAGCCTAGATTGTGGCCACTGGTAGTCTACAACGTGTTTCATCTCCTCTTTCCTTCCTCCACAAAAAACAACAAAAAGAATGAGGGAAAAAGACTCCTTTTCAAAGCTTAAAGTTGAAAATCAGTACCTTATGGTACTTCAGCAATGTGAAGGGAGAGAGCAACTCTGGTAAAACAGCTGTGATCTGGGCGGGGGAAGAGTCTGACTGCATCAGAAAGGCCTGGCTAGCCATGGAATCACAGGAGATTAGGGGCAGGTGTGAGCAGGGCCCATCCAACCTCACCGAAGGGGGAGGGCTCTTGGCTGGTGCACACAAGCACTGTCTTCCTGGACAGGTCTAATCCAGTCCTAGATGAACCGGCCTTAACCTTCCTATCCTTAAATCATTTCTTAAGATACCTGTGTCCCTCAATTCTAATTCCATACCTTCCCAGCTGATAACTTGGTATCCCATAGAAGCCATTTGTTTATAGGGAATGGATGTGCTGACTGCATGATCATTCGGTCTCCTCAAGCATTGTGTTTCTCACTGTAAGTCAATGACTTGGCATTACACTTAAATCTGACTTTTTTCAGCTCTCTCTCTCTCTATATATAGATACATATGCATATAGGTATATATAGATCAACTGCTATGTGCATATAGCTTGCTTACCTGAAAGAAAAGCAAAATTTGGCAAATGTGAACGGTTCGGGGTACTTGAGAGTAGAATTGCTCATCGTGAGTTAACAGATGGCGTTGTGTTGTGCGTGCTACGTGTGTGTGTGTGTTTGAGGATCTGTGTGTTTGATTAATCATGTGGGACGGAGTTCCTATGAGATAGAGTTTCTCTTAGTGGGACTGGGACAGCAACCTCAGGTTGATTTCAGCACAGTACATTTTCCATTTGAATTATCTATACAGCCAGCCAAAGAGCTTTGCCTTCACGTGCTCCTTGCAACAGGATATTTAGACTTTGCCCTTGCGTAAAACTTATTAGGAACTCTCTGCCAGCAAAGTAATCCTTCTTTGATACCCAAGAGGACACAGCTGACCTGGGGTGAGGATTGCCAAAGAAGCCTTTCTTCTGTGTTTGGCAATCCTGGCTCAGAGCATCCGATAGAGCGCTAGTGGAGGAGTCCCTGATTTGGGTAAAAGACTCACATGAGCCACAGGAAAACTCTTATTTAAGAAGCAGGTGGCAGGTAACAGAATAAAATTCTCTTTTAATTTTTTTCCAGGTCACGTTTACCTTAATATTAAAGGATTATTCACTTGTCCTAATGGAGCAAGTTTTACCCTGCCCCCGGAGTCCCAACCCTAAAAAAAAAAAAAAAAAGGAATTTCTTCAACAGTAGCTCCTGATGGAAAAGTTGAAAGTCACCTTTGAGCGTTCCATTTTTTCCCCACAGATAATTTTGGAGAGTAAGAGTTTGGTTCAACTTTGTCATAATCCTGTTGCGTGATTCAAATGAAACTGGGTTTCAGTTTTCTCATTTTTAATGAGAGCATTGGAATAGATAACAATAATTCTAAAGTTATTTTTAGCAACATATTTTTTTTCTATAAAAAAAATCTTACGCAGAATCCTAGTACGTAAAACAGACAAATGCGGAGTTGTTCAGGTCATAGTAGGGATAGAGGGGATCTGAGCACTGCTGCCTTGCCCTCTCCCTTGCACACCTAACCTACATGACACTCTCTGAATCTGCTCTTGGAGAAGAGTTAGTCCAGTTTGAAAATCACTATACTAGACGGTCTCACAGTATTGCTTCCTTTTAATTTTCCAGGCATTGTATTGGTGTCATCCATCTGTATCTATCATGTGTGTAGGTGTGCTCATCCATCTGTATGTATCTACATCTGTATGTATCTACATCTGATTAAGAAAGCAGCCCGGGAATCAGAATGCCTCGGTTTGTGTTCTCATTCTGCCTCTTTACTGGCAGAAACCTACAACAAGATGATGAACCTCTCTGTACCTGAGGCCCCGACCATGGAAAGGTAGGGGCAATTCTATCTACTTCCAAGGGTTGCTCTGTGTATCATATATGTAAATGTGTTGAGCACTATATAAGAACTCAACAGATATCAGCCATGATTATTATAATCTGGGTAAACCTTTGACGTTTAAAATGCATTTTTAAAAATATATGAGGAGTCTAAGGCAACTATATAGGTCCTTCCCCCTCAAAAGCATGTCCCAAGTCCTAGACCATAGAGCTGGGGTAGAAGACAGCTGAGCTAAGGAGCAGCCCTGAGGCTGCAGAAGATGAGGCTGGGTCAGCGGTGCTAGTGAGGCAGAGGCTGGCAGCAAGCTCTCCTCTTAAAGCTCTGACCACGGCAACCCAATGAGACCTTGTCTACAGTCAGGATGATACAGTCTCAGTAACTGTTGGACGTCCTCCCCTGTTGGACATCGCAGAGCTTCAAGCCCCTTGGAGACTCAGCCCGGTATTTTCCCCAACGACTCAGGAAGTTTGGATCAAGTGACCTCATGAACCTCAGCACTTAGTTGATCCTCTGTTTTTCTGGCCTAGATTCGCTTCCCTGTATTAGAGGCAGTTCACTGGGCCCCGTGGTGCCCTCTGCTGGGCACGGCCACTGGTGTAGCGTAGAGGCTGCCATTACTCCACCCTGTTTGGGTGTCATTCACCTTGGTGTGTTGGAGAGCATAAGGCAGGGAAGTAGCAGAATGTTCTTGGTTGAAGAAGAGGCCGGCATCTCTCCTCTCATCTCTCCGGGCCGCACTGTTGCAGGGTCCTGAGTGAGGCCAGCAGAAGAACCTGAGTGCGTAGACCTGGAGCCCTCTTTCTGCCACTTCACCATCTTTTAACCCCTATGCGTAGCCACATGCTCCCCTGGGGAGAAGCCGACGAAGGGGAGGAATCTGAAAGACAGTATTTACTTAAAAGTGATTGCTTTAACGGAAAGAATCAGATCCACCAAAAGTTGGTGAATTTCAGACATATGCTCCCTCCTTTTCCTTCGCATCATGATCACCCCATGGGGTCACTGAGTCCTTCACTTCTGTTTTAGAGACTTCTGAGTGTTCAGGACTATTGAGCAGTGGGTTTTTCACACAGGAAATTTTGGAAGGTGGGTGTAGCTGGGAAGTGTTTTCAGGGCACTAAGTTTTTATTTTATATTAAAGATTTTTTTTTTTTAACCAAATACACATTTTGAGAAAAGCTGACTCTGCGGCAGTAGGTGGTTCTCCCCAGATTGCTGCCAGAGGGATGACTTGGCTCTGAATCAGCTTCCCACATACAGATTGTAGTTTTAGTTTTATAGGAAATATTTTCAAGGTAATGAATTATGGATGCTGTAAGAAATACTGGAGCCATGACCATTCTTTTGAAGTTCACACAAAAGGAATCCAGTAGACATTTATGTGCAGTGTTTGTAAAGTCATTGTTCCGTACCGTTCTACTGTACACTTGCAGAGAACTGGAAGTAGCGCACAGAGCCTGTCCTCCCGGCCATTCTTCGATGGTGGCCAGTGGCGTCATTATTCCTCAGGTCCTCTGGGGCAGCCCTCGGGTGATCTTCCATTCTCCTCCCCCACGTCACTCCGTGTCACTGCTCTGTTACCAATCCCCTCATTTATCAGTCTGAAGGTCTCTCCTCTCTCCGTGTTACATTCTACCCACTGTACACCTCAATCGTGGCTTCTTAGTTTCTTCATTGACTCTATGTGATCCCCTTTGGAACCGTCTGACAAATTGCTGAGATTGTAACCTTCTATTTCATTGTCCTACTCAAAGTTCAGTGGCCTGCCCCACCATCCTTTCCTGCCCCCGCATTCAGGATCGCACTTGACGGCTAACCGTGAGCTGCAAACCCGTGCCTCCATTTGAAAACTCGAGAGGCTGGCGATTTCCATAAAAAGCTCACATGGTCCCTCTTTTTTTTTTTTTTTAAGATTTTATTTATTTATTCATGAGAGATACAGAGAGAGAGAGAGAGGGGCAGAGACACAGGCAGAGGGAGAAGCAGGCTCCATGCAGGGAGCCCGATGTGGGACTCGATCCCAAGACCCCAGGACCATGGCCTGGGCTGAAGGTGGTGCTAAACTGCTGAGCCACCGGGGCTGCCCATGTGGTCCCTCTCTATCCTTCATTCATGTTCTTGTATCATTTGTGCCATTAGATTTGAGGTCATATCTCATACGTTGCACCCCGTAGCCACAGGGGTTCACTGCCCAAGTCATGAGCAGACTGCCTTTGTGATCCTTTGTTTGACGACTCCTCTCCTTCTCTGCTTAGATTCGTAGAGTCCTATTTCTTCGCATCGTGAAGCCTTCCTTGTGTGACCACTGCAGGCTTTATTTTGAGCTTTTTCCTTTTGCATTTTTGCAAACGGAAAATTGAGTGGCATAGATTAATTACAATGGGGTTTCCATGCCTCATTCCACATTACAGGTGTTCTGACTTCCTGTTTCCCTTTTGCCTGGAAGGATGTCAGAGGATAATCCCTGCTTTTTGTTGGTGGTGTGGTTGGTTTGGTTTGGTTTGCTTGTGCTACGGGCAGATGGAGCCATTCCTTCAGGTACCAATGCTCGTGTTCTCCTAGGGGCTGGATTATATCTTATGCTTATTTTTTGTCCTCAGCCTGTTTATGTTCTGCTGCCGCTGGTGCTCAGGCCGTGCGTACTCTGCAGCGGGTCCATGCTCCCTCGACTGCAGGCTCTCCTCCTGCTTGTGCAGCTGGCGGCCGTGGCGCGGGTCTTCTTGGGCCTCAGATCTCGGGGCTTGTACTTCTCACCCTTGTAGAATTTCCTGAGGTTCTCTTTCTGAGTCTGGTTGATGGTGGTGAGGACACGAGCCTTGGATTTGCAAACAGCTAGGGTCTTGCAGAGTTTGGAAGCCGCCACCCTTCAGAGAGGCTGGAACAGCTCCAGCTTCAGGTCTTGCAGCTTGTTTAAGCAGCTCCTCCTCCTTGCCGTGAAGGCCTCGGAGCTTTCTGTGGGCCTTGTCTCCACAGCCCACCGCCGCTGCTGAGGAAAACAGGCTGGGGGAAAGCGCTCTCGTGCTTACTGTGTATCCCTGCAGTTTTGATGTCTTGATCTGCATGGGGAGGGTGCTGTATGTGTACTTACTGAATGACTAATGGGTTAAATCTAGGACATAAGCATGCTTGACATGAAGTTATTATGGGGAACACACAGTTTCAGAATTATAAGGTACAGTGAAGTCACTGTTAGTCTGGAGCACACAACACATGGTTCAGGACAGGGTGAAGCATACCTTCAGATAATAAAATCCTGGCCAGTATTTATGGAGTGCTAGGTAAGCACATATTGCCCAGTGCTATTCTGGATGTCTTTACCTGCGAGGTAGATACTGTTATTATCCCCTTTTTACAGGCAGGGAAACCAAAACACAGATGTTAATTGCAGAATCAGAATTTAAACCAATGAGATTCGGTTCTGCATTCAACTGCAGCGTTAAGGCCTTCGGATCATTGGAACATCATGGCTTACAGTAATCAGAAACAGCAGGGGGAGAAGTTTGCGAGAAGTCCGCAGAAAGGTTTGTTGGTAGACTTGGCAGTGACTCAGCCAGGGGCCAGTTCTCACGTGTCCCACTTGTGAAACAGACTGGCCATCACTTCTTTTCACCACTGATAAGCACCGTAAGACACAGACGCAGCACGTTAGAACAATCAGTGGCAACTTCCAAATACAAGGACAGCGTAAGATAAAACTTTGATGAAAAAAAAAAAATTTGATGATGAATATACTTTTAGAGATCTTGTTTCTGTTTATATTAATATGTGAGACCTGAGTTTTCTGAATATTGCATTCATTTGTGTGTGTGTGTGTGTGTGTGTGTGTGTGTGTGTAAGAAGCCAAATAGTAAATATTCTAGGCCTTATGGACCACAGAGTCTCTGTCACAATTATTCAACTCGACCACAGCAGCACAAAAATAGCCACGAGTAGTGAGTAAATGCATTTACCAATAACACCTTAATAACACAAATAGGCGGTGTCTTGGGTTTTTGGTCGATGGCCTTTAGTTTCCTAACTCTTGGTTTAGGTAAATAATTTCTGTCCTGTCAGTTTATGATTGGGATTGTGGTGTTGAATCCCTGTCTTCTGAATTATTTCCTCTAAATTCTGTTTAGAACCACTGATTAAAAAAAAAAAATTAAAAAAAAAACCACTGATTAATGAAACTACTTTTTGATTTCTCTCCCAAGCTTTCATAATTTTTCCTATTCAGGGAGTTTCTAAAAATGTCAGAGCTCTAAAAGCAACAGCAAGCTTTATGCTTCGTATATTGTTTTATATTCATTGACTTTTAAGGACCTGGGAAAGGCGTAGGTACCCAGTGTTAGTTTCTTGTAATTTAGATGTTTCGGGTTTGCTTCCAACCCTTAGTTCTCAAATATTCTGGGGGCAAAAAGCATATTAGTAGAAAGAAGGAAGAGATAGAAGGAGGGAATAAAGGAAGTCAGAAAAAGAGAGGAGAGGGAATGGATGAGGGACTCTGGACTTTAAAGAAAAAAAAGATTTATGGCTTTCTTGAGACTTAGGCTACTCTAATGTAGAGCAACTTAGGAAATACCTACCGTGGATAGCACATAGGTTTGGCAGCCCTGTCTAATAAACACACAGAATTATTGAACTCAAGTATCTGTTATTTGGATCAATAGACCCAACCAACGTTTACAGAACTCACAGAACCGATGCATGGCCTTTTTCTTCAAATGCTGCAGTTTTAGAATAAAAGTATATAAAGAATTACAATTTTACTTAATTTCTATTTGTGTTAAATAACTTTCTTCTTCCTTCAAATGTAAGTGATGGACCATTGCTCTTTTTCAAAGATTTTATTTGAGAGAGAGAGAGAGAGAGAGAGAACACAAGCAGAGAGGAGAGGGAGAGGGAGAAGCAGACCCCTCGCTGAGCAGAGAGCCCCGTGTGGGCTGGTTCCTAGGATCCTGGGATCATGGCCTGACCTGGAAGCAGATGCTTAACCGCCTGAGCCCCCCAGGTGCCCCAGAACATCGCTCTTGACTACAGAATAGTTGCTATGAACTGGGCACTGGTGAGTCCTCATTTGATACTTTTGTTTACAGCGATGAGGATGACAGAGGCCATGCCCAAGAAGCTGGGGCGCCTGGGTGGCTCAGTGGTTGAGCATCTGCTTTTGGCTCAGGTCGTGATCCCAGGGTCCTGGAAACGAGTTCCATTTTGGGCTCCCTGTGAGGAACTTGCTTCTCCCTCTGCCTGTGTCTCTGCCTCTCTCTGTGTCTCTCATGAATAAGTAAATAAAAACTTTTTTTTATTTTATTTTTTTAATTTTAGAAACAGAACTTGATCAAGCTTGAGCAAAAGCAAAGGGGTACTTTTGAAGTGTTGGCCAGTCTGTGGTAGAGTCAGAAGACGGTAAATAGGGGCAGCTGCCGTAGTGGTGTGGAGACTCCACTTTTCCTGAACTTGGCCTTGGGGCATGAGACTGAGTCCTTGGGAACCATATACTCTGAGAAGAAAGTCAGTGTATGTTGTATGTAAGGAAATATTTATTTTTCCTGATATGGATTGAGATTGTGATTTTTCTGAAAATTCTTTCGTAACATTTGTTGAAAATTTCTCCAAGTATGTATGCTTGTTGATACAGTGCATCTTTGCTGAAGAACCAGGAAGAGGGAGAGGGTTACCTGGGCTTAGGGTGGGTGGAGACTAACCTACAGTATTGAAACTTCTTGACCCCACCTCACCATCCACCCTAGTGGTTACTGGTGGCTAAATGTAGGCTTGGGACTCCGCTGCTGCGGGTCTCTTACGGTTTGATCCTACAGTAAAATGAACTTTTGTGGTCGGACCGTGGGTTTCTTCTAAAAGGGTGTGTATAGCAGACAGTAGTATGGATGCGCATCCATGGGATTCATCTGAAAAGAGCACAGCGTTGTTTTATGTTTTGTTCTGTTCTTTACTTTGCCCACGGACTCTGGAAATAACCATATTTAAAGATTTTAAAGTTGTTGCCTTATGTCGAACTTGATTTTAATTACCCCCAACTTGTTTGTAAAGTGAGTTTTCCCTGAATCTTGTAGTGTGGGTGGTGCTTGGGATCAAGAGTTGCTGCATTAAAAGGGTCCCTCTGTGGGAACCTGCATAGCAGTGTGGGAATGAAAACCCAGGGAGGTAGGGTGTGGGAGTCTTTGGTGGAGCTGAGGCCCATTGTTGTGTGGGGGAAGCCATGGGGAGAAGCATCTGCCAACGGAATGTCACAGAAGCTGGTGCAAGATCCCAAAACAGTCTTCTCAAAATGAAAACAAATATTACTCTCAAAATCAAAGAATCCACAGCAAGTTTCTGCGCTGATTCACTTGGTTCCTATGTTTCACTCCTACAGATTGCCCGAAATAAAATGTTTTAAGAACTGTGGTACCATGAGAACTTATCAGGTGCCTCTGGTTATAAATGTACTGATCTCATTCCCTTGCGTTAAACCTTTCAAATTGTCCTCATCAGTTGCCAAAAACAACCAGGTAGGCAGCCCGTCTTCCACCTGGTGCGGCAACGTAGTTTCTCAGTTACCGACTTGGATTATTGCCACCCTTGGCTCATGAAAACAGAAGAGCATGTAATGACAAGGCAAGCGTTGGGTTTTCTCCGTTGTACTCAGGTGGGCAATTCACTGGTATTGTCACTGGTACCATTCTCGTTCCTTCCATATTTCTCTGTTCCTCCTAACTTAGAAGAAAAGGAGCCATGCTTTGGATGCTTTGTTTTTGTGACTGGGAGTGGAGTGGGCACATGGAGATGGATGCCGGTGGAGTTAAACACATCATTCGTATTGAGCGGATGGCATGGCTTTGGAATCAGATAGCCACACTTTGGGGTACTATGCAAGCCCCCTAAAGAGATTTAAACCTCAATTCTTTATCAGTAAAAGAGAGGATAAGAATGGAACCTTTTTATTAGGATTTTTTAGAGATTTTATTTAATGGAAAGAGAGTGAGAGAGCACGAGTGGGGGGTGGGGAAGGGGCAGAGGGAGGGAGAAGCAGACTCCCCGCCAATCAGGGAGCTCGACTTGGCTCAGGACTTGATCTGGGGACCCCAGGATCATGCCTGAGTGTCGAAGGAAGGCACTCAATGGTTTGAGCCAAGCAGGTGCCCTTTTTATTAGGATTATTGTAAAAAATTATATGAAAAATGCATAAAAAAACATTTAGGACGATACCTGGGTCATGGTAAGCACTCAATAATGCTCTTTACTCAATAGGTATTTCTTGAATTAATATCCAAACATAAAAGCTGATCAACATAACAGTTTGAAAGATCCTATTACCGTTTCTAGGGGGAATCATTTGAATTCTGATTTCCTGTCTCTGATGCTGGACAGGAGGTGAGAGCTTCTCCTTTGCTCCCAGTTAGCAGCAGTGAGCGGGCTTTATGTAAATGGGACACTTGCGTTCATAGTGACTGGAGGAATGGGGTTTAAATCGTGTGGACTCTTTTTTTTCCTTTTTTTATAATAAATTTATTTTTTATTGGTGTTCAATTTGCCAATATACAGAATAACACCCAGTGCTCATCCCGTCAAGTGCCCCCCTCAGTGCCCGTCACCCAGTCACCCCCACCCCCCGCCCTCCTCCCCTTCCACCACCCCTAGTTCGTTTCGTGTGGACTCTTGAGCACCTCATTTTCTTGTTTTTTGGTGTTGCGCTAATGCCTGCATCCAGGGCACCTGGGTCTTTGCGTCGGACTGAGCTGAAGTCACGAAACAAATATGTGGAGTCTCTTTTTAAATTAACGACATATGCTTCTCCACTCTTTATGTTTTCGGCAAATAATAAAAGTTTCCAATGCAGCTATGGGCAGTCCGTAAACGAAGTGAGATCTCACCAGTTAAATGCTTACCTTTGCAAATTGCTGGTTCGTTTTTATCAGGGACAAATGGAAAAGGTTGCTGATACTGGTGCTCGCGTGCGCTTTTCATATCAGCATAACCATGTGATTAAATATGATTAAATAATGTATTAATTTTAAAAAGTTCTTGGGATGCTTCGATGGCTCAGCAGTTGAGCATCTGCCTCCAGCTCAGGGCGTGATCCCAGGGGGCCCGGGATCGAGTCCCGCATCAGGCTCCCTGCAGGGTCTCTGCCTCTCTCTGTGTCTCTCATGAATAAATAAATAAAATAAAATCTTAGAAAATTTTTTTTAAGTTCTTCGCATATTTTCCTTTGCAGGAATGTCTTTTCCACTCTTCTCCCATATAGAAGTAGTAGTAGTAGTAGTAGCAGCAGCAGTAATGGCAGTAACTATATTACGGATTTGCTTTATATCAGGCATTGTTCTACGTCCTTTACATGTTTTAAGTACATTTAATCTCAACATCCCTTGATATGGCTGCTACTATTGAATTCTACTTTTACGACTACAGAAATTAAAGCTCAGCAATATTAAGCAACCTGTTTAAGGCCCCACAGCTAACTCGGTGGCACAGCTGGGATTTAAGGCCAAGCAGTTGGTTCCAGAGTTCATGCTCTTAAATATTATACTACGCTGCCTCTCCATTTAGTTCATTCTCGACCTTTCTTAAACGCTCAGTTCATTGCCACTTTCTCCTGACCCAGCGTACCCCGCTTCCCCAACTCCCGTGGCATTATTTCATTTATGTCATTCATTTGTCATTCAGGGAACTCGACTCAGTGTTCAGAATGAATCGTTTTCACGTATAGGTCTGTCTGTCCCCACGTATCGTGCCCGGTACATGGCCTCCTTGGAACAGGCGGCGAGGGGGGAGAAACCCTCACTTCGACCATCTCTCTCTACACGGGAAGGGTGCAGCACACCTTTATCAGCTGTCCAGGAATAGATTCTTTGCACCTATTTGCAGATATATGAGGCAGAAAACCAGTCTGAGGTGGGAGGAAAGCTAAGCACTAAGGTTCTTGGATTGAGTCCTTTGTTGCTTGTGTGTGAATGATCATCTTGAGTCCATATGTTTGGAGAGTCATTTTACCCTGGCCAACATTTTACTATAGAGCTTTATTTATTAACATTAACAAGAATCATGGGACCAGGCCCTTATGCCTCAGATGGAAAGTTTACACCTACTAAGAGAGTCCAGAGCAAGGCAATTAGCACTTATGTTTTTGAGTTGAATGAATGGAAACCATCTGAGAATTAGAAAGCATGCCAAAGTAGCCAGCACAATGGAAATCAAGGTTTCAGAAATGGCTAGCTGGATCCTGTGCCTGCATAGTCCTTCTCAGAGACATTCCGCAGCCAGAATTTCCGAAGACCCACAATACACTGGTTTCTTTCCATAACACACGATGCTTGTTCTGTAGAAATCTTTATCCCCTCTGAGCGAGGTGTGTTTCAAAATGGGACCGGGACTCCTCTTGGCCGTTGGGAGTGGGTGAGCTAGATATGGCTAAACTCAGGACCTGGGGTTGGAGCATCCAGTACTTGGTGGGCTCCCTGGGCCCGTGGGACAAAGAAATCTCTACTGTGAATTGCACCATTTACGGTCCTCGGGCAAGAATGGGTCCTGGCACCAGCGAGAAATGAGGGAAGGCGGGGTTCCGTTGTTGTGCTTTAATCTCCCCCGAACCAAAGATGAGAATCGTGGCTGCCGTGCTAACCTAATCTCAGTATCAGCTTCAAAATGTCTTCAGGCGGAAGAAAGCAACAAGCGAGAGGCTTCTTTGTTAGCATCTACCTGGAAAACTGACGTGATGAAGCAGCACGCCCCTGCTGGTGGATGGGAAAGTGGGGAGGAGGGGCTGTCCTTTGGATAAATCCAAAGAGGCATTGATTTTCTAGTGCTTTTTGGGAAATGCCTGTGTTGCTTCATGTTGCATTTTCATTCACTCGTAGTTGCTTCTGCTAATAAAAGGTCCTCTGGTGGCAGTAATTCTTCTCCGCAGAGTGAAGTCGTTTAGCAGTGAAATCCTTGGTGTATTCACCGACGTGAAGTGCGAGCTGTCCTTGCACCTGGTGCACATTCAGCTCTGCGGAGAGTCACGCCGCTATTTATGCCTTTTGTTTAGTCACACAAGGGAACTAGAACAAGAAGTGTAGATTTTCACCTTGGCTTTTACAAGGTACGTTATGAGCTACGCACCTCCTTAGAATGAGCTCGGCGGTCCCCAGTTCGTAGGCAACAGTGATTTGCAACTGGATGTAAGGAAAAGGGACATTAATTGCTAATAATTAGTAGTTCGCGGTGATTTTTTTTTTTTTTTTACACCATGAATTAATCAATCTCTGAGAATGAATGAGAAAAGCAAGGATGATTAGAAAAGCAAGGTTTTGGCTTCAAACTCTGAGCGGTTCGAGTTTACTGTCACACCAATGACTCACTCCAGGTTTACTTTGTGGCTCACAAAGCTCTACGTCACCTTCCCTCTTTTAAAAATTTAATGTCATTTTTATCAAAGTTCTACATGTACATTGTTGAAAAAGTCAAATCTTTTACAAAGCTCATAATGAAAAACCGCAATCTCTAGCCGCACTCCTTTCCTCTTTGATTCTTAGTCTCCGGAGGCAACCTCTTTCAGCCCGAAGCTCTTTCTGCTATTTATTGCCGTATTTCTGATGACTTGCTTGCAAGATCATTTCTTGATTTTTTTTCTTCAGCTTTAAGAAATCAGCTTCACTGATTTCTTACTACGGCAGGTAAAAACTTAGTGCTCTTCATGAGGAACCAGGTCCTGCCGTCCCGGGACACACGCCCCCTCTTCCTCTTCTCTTACTGTCGCTTCATCATTTTTGATTGCACCAGTCTTCGCCCATCACACTATTGGTGAAATTGGTGTAACGTCGTGAATATTACTCGCGGATGTGACGTATGCCGAGGTATCGTTACGTTTCCTATCTTTTACAAGGTTAGGGTTCCTCAGAGTTAATAGTTGGCTTTCTCGGTTTCCCTCCTTTCCTCCTTTTATCTTCCCTGTGCCTTTCTGTCCTCAAGTGAAAACGATCAGTGACTCATTCTCAGCTGTGTGCCAGCAGGGTACATCTCCTCTGCGATACAACCCGTCTCTATGAAACTATTAGGAAATCAGTCCGGGTCCCTTTGTTTGGGGAGGGACGGAGCTGGAAGCACGTCCCTGTGGGGGCCTCTCTTCTGTAGGGTCTGGACTGGTTGCTCACGAGGCTCAGCGCTGAGCTGGACCCCGCGCCTCCCCTTCGCCACCCTTGGAAAGCTGCTCTTTGCTTCGCTTCCATAACCGAGCCTTTATTTCCTGGATCCTGTGTCTTTCTTGGTTTTCTCCCATAATCTGGTTTAGAACATTCTTTAGTAGTTGATCAAAAAGGGGGCAGGGGGAGTAAAGATTTTAGGAACTGACACGTAGATCATGATTTTATTTTGTCCTCACACATGACTTCTCTTTTGGTCGGGTAGCGATGCCTAGGGTGGCTGTTGTCATTTCTGCAGAGTAGCTGACACGACTGCCCCTGATTTTTGGGGCTTCAAGGGCCACTACAGGGAAATCTTTTTTTTTTTTAAAGATTTTATTTATTTATGCATGAGAGACACGGAAAGGGAGAGAGGGGCAGAGACACAGGCAGAGGGAGAAGCAGGCTCCCTGTGGGGAGCCCAATGCGGGACTCGATCCCAGGACCCTGGGATCACGCCCTGAGCCAAAGGCAGATGCTCAAACACTGAGCCACCCAGGCGCCCCTATTGTGTTTTGTGGTGAGGACTTTTAGGATTTACTCTCTTAGCAATGTTCAAACATACAACACAATATTGTTAACAGTAGTTACCATGCTATACATCCTCAGAACTTAAATTCATCTAACAACTGGAATTCTGTACCCTTGAACCACCTTCACCTATTACTCCTCCCCACCCCCCCTTCCATAGCCCCTTACACACTGCTGGTGACTACCCATCTACTCTCTAATTCTGTGAGTTCAATTTTTTAGATTCCACACACAAGTGAGAGCACACTCTGCCTTTCTCTGTCTCACTTATCTCACATAGCACAATGCTCTCGGAGTTTACCCATGTTGTCATACATGGCAGGATTTCTTTCTTTTTTATGGCTGAATTATATATATATATATATATATATATATATATATATATATATATAGTAGTTATATAATTTTATATCTGATTGTTTCACATTTTCTTTATCCATTCCTCCAATAAATGGTGATATGACAGTTGAATTTAGTAAAGAAAACCCTTCTTTTTGAAGAGCCTTGCATTCTGCTGGAGAATATGGTGATAATCTAATAAATGCATATTATAATGTCAGTATGATGTACGTGTCATAAAAATAAAGCAGGGTAAAACAATACAGCATGGTGATGCTGCTTTAGATAGGATGGTCAGATTCAACCTCTTGAGGAGTGACTTTGAGATCTAAACAAGCTAAAGGTGGACCCCGTGCGTATATCATGCAAGGAAAATGAAAACAAGAAATAAGTCGCCTAGGTAACTGGTCCACACTGTGGCATAACACTTGCATATTTAGAGTCGGAAAAATCTTAATTTTATTTGGCAATCCAGATCCCCGTTCATCTAGGATTATGTCCTCTGCAATGTGTGTGATAGACCAGATATACGAAGACCACGGGTGTCATTTCATTTGGCACACGTGTATTGCATCCAAATCCAGTGATGTTTATGATAGACTTCTTATTTTATAGAAAAGCAAGATTCAGGTTCCCTTTGCCATTTCATCTGGATGCAGAGATTTGTTAGGTTTACTAGGAACTACCTTCAGGATCACTTTGGAAGTACATGGGCTCCTGGGAGCACAGAGGGGTTAGTTTTCTGATTTTCTGTAAACCTTGGGGGAAGGCGCTGCCGTGGGTCCGAGGAGCCCGCCGCGGGGTCCTCTCCAGCAGGCCTGCTACTGGGAACGCCTGCTCTCTGCCGTCGCTGCCACAGGTCTCGGTCCACGGGATGGAGCATCTCCTCCCCGCGTGTTTTGGAGAGTGATTTGTTCTGTAGTCTGTGTCTAGCAGACAAACGTGTCTCCTTTTCTTTGGGAGCCATAGCAGCCGGGAGGGGGGGAGGCCACTGGCCCAGCACGTCCCCTGTTGGCCGTGGGCCCTGCCAATACCTGGTGCCCTGGCGCGTGCGTTCACTTTTCTCGTCCTCTTTGAAGCCGAGCTATTTGCACTCCAAAGAAGTTAGGATCCTCAAGATGTCTAGGCTGAAGGTGGTATCAAATCCAATGTTTTATTTACTGTTCAAAGGCTCTTTGAGAGCGTATTTCCCAACAGGTGACCTAGGAGGATTTGCATTGATAACTGAAATATCACCAGCTCCGTACTTAAATCGCCCCACTTTTAGAATGTGTTCGGTTTAGCTGTGGTTAAAATAACTTAATAGGGCCAACTGGTACTTCGGAGTGAAACATATTTTGCACCACTGTTTTTTTAAATCATGCAAGTGCTTTGATAGCTCTGCAATTAATTATAGTGTGCTCAGTAAATGGACATGAACAAAATATAAACATTCACCACATTAACTAAACTGGTTGATTACTCAAACATGAAAACATTGATAAATTGCCTTTAGAAATGACTTAATGACTTGTCTGTATTTTTACCTTTATAAGGTTAGAATTTAATAAATAAAATCTTCGTGGGTTATGTTGTACGCATGGCTCAAGTTCCAAGTAAAGGAAAGAAAAGACACACTAAACTACCCCGAAAGTCAGTCCTGTAACGGCTGATACTTTTTTTCCTGTGGGCTCTCCCCTAGTCCATGGGTCCCCAGAAATATTAATCAAAAGTGTGCTGTGTATCTGAGCCGTTTTCAGTAATACAATATATTTCATACGGAAAATCCATATGTAAACTATTAGTAGGCAGAACATGAATACAGATTTTTATATCATTTGATTATGTGGCTCAAATTTGTACTAAGGTTTACTGTGTATTTTCGTAGAGTTAATTGGTCACATAGGGCTTAGACTCTGTTTTGACCTAATTACTTGGTGTGGAACCACGTAGAAGCTGCTGGCAACTTCCCTTGCATGATTATTCTCTGGAAAGCTAGAGCACCTTTCCCCAAAAGAAATTTCATGCGTTGTATGTGATATTATTGACTCTTTGTACGTACTGAGGCTGGTAAGACAATGTCCCCCTGTCCTCAAGAGCACCTCTTGCTTGTGTGTGTGTGTGTGTGTGTGTGTGTGTCGGGCGTAATCTGGAATTCAGGCTCACGATCACCCGATCACCCATAGGGAAGGGGTTTTTGGTTTTTGGTTGGATTGTTTTGTTCTTGCCTTTTATCAGAGGGATCATTGTGTTATTGCTGAGAACCTGTAGGAACTCCGCTTACCAGTCTGTGTGCGTATGCCGTCTCCCCTGCAATGCCCAGTAGTCTGTTTTGGGGGCATTTGCCTCCCTTTTCCTGAGACTCTCCTGTATGCTTAGTTTTTCCCAGATCAAACACACGCTTGGTTATAATGAAGATATCATAGGACTATCAAAGTTGTGACTTCGTTTTTCTCTTAGAGGACCCAAGGGAAGGGCCTGTGGATTTGGTGCTTCAAGGTGAGGGTGTTCACATGCACATTCTCTCTCCTGACCCCTCTCCTTCTCTTTCCTTTTAATTCTTCAGCTTCAAAGCACCCACTCATGTCCCTTAGACGAGTGCCCTCAGGTGTCCTTTGGGGAACATCAGTCTCCTCACAAGATGAAGAGAGAGCCCCTTCCACACGAACCCTTGATCCTCCCTGGGGTCTTACGGACTCTCAGGCCTCGTGTTTGTCTGGGGACTGGTAGAGGCTCTCCTCTGCTCGTCAGTCAGAGCTGGGCTCAGACACTGTGGCTGAGGTTGCATGTGGGTGCCCTGTAGTGGGACTTATGGCCGGTGTCTTCCTTGTTGCTGTAAGAAGCAAGCACACGATACTAGACCAGGCAGAGAATTATGTTTTCTAATCACACACGAAGAAAACTTATTCCTCACGTCACATAACTTTGGCCATGCCCCAGAAAACCATTAGACCCTACATTCTTGTGCAAACGGGCAATTTATGTGTCATGGCCCCGTATTGGTTCTCCTGTCCGTGGATTATGTCTCCCCTGTTAGAATGTCAGCTTTATGAAGACACGAGTGCTTGTGGTTTTGACTGATCTGTTCAATCTCTGGCCCGGTGCCTAGCACATAGTGAGTGCTCGGCACATATTCGTTGACTAAGTGAATATTATAAGGGTTATACACTACCTACGAATTTCTTCTTTTTTGCTACAAAAAGCGGGGTTATTTGTGAAGAGTAGTGTCTATTTTATTGTAAATTTCATGCCAAATACAAAAGAAAATAATTTTCGAACTTACACTTTAACCCAAACGCTGATACTGATCAGGAGCGACTCAGGTAAAGCGACTCACTTGACTGAGGACAGAGAATACCCAGAGTTTATTTTACTAATAGGCAACCGGAGGACTCTAGACTTGGACCTACTTCACGTTGATCTGGTTTAGTGGCTCACACTCTGCATTCAGAATTGTAACTACCATTTGGTGAGTAGACAAAGTTTGCCTCTCAAAGCTAACAAGTAAATCTGAAAGGTATACCTATCAGGGGCACCTGGGCGCTCAGCGGTGGAGCGTCTGCTTTGGCTCGAGTCGTGACCCCGGGATCGAGTCCTGCATCAGGCTCCCCGAAAAGAGCCCGCTTCGCTTCTGCCTCGGCCTGTGTCTCTGCCTCTCTCTCTGTGTCTCTCATGAAAAAATAATTAAGTCTTTAAGAAGAGTATACCTATCAGTAATAAGCAAACATTATACAGACAGCTTTTTCCAAGCTAAAGCTCGCAGTACACTCAAGGGTGTTGAGCATCTGATTTTTAAAAACAAGAAAGTTCGATAAGAGTAGATTAGGAATAAAGCAGATACCAGTGCTGGCTTCCAGAAACGCGAGCTTTGTGGTAAGTGGCTTTCACAACCAGAAATCGTGTTGTGCGGGGGCTAGTCAAAGGCAAAGAAATGTGAATATAACGCAAACAATGGAATGAATGCAGGATTCGTTCTTTTGAGAATATGAGCATGAGAATATGTATCAAAACGAGAAAGAAGAGCTGATTGGGTTAATTTTCTTTCTGGATAATAAATACTGCGGCATCAGGCAGTAAGAGAGGGAAAGGACCGCTGTGAATGACTAAAAAGAAAATTGCTAAAATCTCTATGTTGGTAATTGATCTTAATGGAACTTAATTATTTTATTACCATAATCAGTCACCTCTTATCTTGCTTTTGCTTCCACTCCACTTTGGCAACTATTAACTCCTATTACCTAGCTGTGGTCAGGAAGAAGCTGCTTGATGACAAGTCTTAATTCCTGGTGCGGCGCAACTTCGGCAAACTCGTTGGTCTGCATCCAGAGCATTGGAAAAAAAAGTTATTTGTAAGATGAGCCGAGGTGGGTGAGATCGGTAGATGTGTGTATCTCTGTGTGCGTTTTTACTCTCAAGGCCTGTCGTGAGTGCTCTGAAGTCACAAATCAGGTTTACTTTTTCTGTATTCCCGGTGTCACACATGGTACCTGATGTAAAGTAGACACCTCATAAGTACTTATTGAATAGAATGAGCCGTAAAAATAACTAACGTCCACTTAACGCTTCATATGACTGTTGCGTCTCAGAAATGGAGATGGTCCGTGTGTTGTTACAGGTCAAATGACTGTTTTAGGTGTTTCTCTATCAACAGATACTACAGGCGCTGTGTTTCAGATGCGGACGTACCCCTTACTGACTGATCTGTTTACCGTTTGTCTAGGCTGGTAGGCATCTCGAGGATGGAAACCCACGGCCAAGTAAACCTTGGTTCTGTGCACTTGTTAAACATTTATTTTTATTATTACTTTTTTATTTTTTGCTTTTCAGTGAAAAACTGACTTTTTAATAAGGTTTTAGACTTGCAGATTAGAAGATCATGGTAGGAAGCCTTAGGAAATATTAATGCTATTGTGACCATTTTATTCGTAATTGTAGTTCCCAGCAAGTCTGCATTTTTTTCATGTATACCTAATGAATTGGATGATTCTGGACAGCCTGTTATTTCCATCTCTGTTTTCTTGTGAAAGTTATATGCTTGATTTTGTAAAATAGCTTTTTATTTTGAAACAGTTTAAGACTCATGAACAGTTGCAAAAACAGTACAGAGAGTTTCCAGGGTACCCTTCACCCGGCTTCCTCTGGTGATAACATCTTACATAAGGAGAGTGCGTTGTCAAAGTCAGGACAGAGCTTTTTCAGATCTCACTAGCCCTTAAATGGACTCTGTGTGTGTGTGTGTGTGTGTGTGTGTGCATGTGCGTGTGCAGTCCTGTAAAGTGGACCGCATGTGTAGACTCTGGTAACCGGCACCACATTCGGGGTATGAAACTTCTACCACCGTAGACACACCTGTGCTTTCCCGTAAAGGTCACCCCCCGCCTCCAAACCTAACTCCCACAACTACTAATCTGTTCTCCAGCGCTCTACTTTGTCACTTAGAGATTGCTGTATAAAGGGGATCATATGATATGTAACCCCCTGATACTTTTTTCACTCAGCGTGATATCCTTGAGATCTGTCCAAGTTGTTGAGTTAGCAATATTCTGTTCCTATTTATGGCTTCGTGATATTGCACATATGCTTGGTTTTTTTTTGGGTAACTAACCTTCAAATCCACATCCAAAGCATCCTTCAAACTGAAAATAAAGGTCTCCCAAGAATTATGGCCTTCGGGCATGATATGGAGAAGGCTCCTAACGCCAGAGAGTGATACGAGGGACGAAGAAGATAGTCTTTCTCGACTGCTTCATGTGCTCTGAAGTTTCTTACAAATGAATGCCATCCAGTCCGGCTTCCACTTAGTTTACTAATTTCTTTATATGGTGGTGACATTTTGGGATTTCCCACCACCTTCCTCAGCTTCCTGGGCATTGGCTGCTGCTTTGGCTGTCTATAATCCTAAACTTCAATTCTTTCTAACTTATCTTTCAAATCCTGATTTTAGGGCAGCCTGGGTGGCTCAGCGGTTTGGCGCCTGCCTTCGGCCCAGGGCGTGATCCTGGAGACCTGGGGTCGAGTCCCGTGTCAGGCTCCCTGCATGGAGCCTGCTTCTCTCTCTCTCTGTCTCTCTCACTGCCTATATTCCTGCCTCTCTCTGTGTCTCTCATGAATAAATAAATAAAATCTTAAAAAAAAAAATACTGATTTTAGTGTTGGCCCCAGATTGAATAAGCCTAAGTTGCCCCTCCAAGGAGTCAAGCAGTCTAGGAACATGTGTTGATCCCTGCGGTAGGTCTGGCAGGCCTCTATTTGCATGAGTGACAGTGGTTTGTTTGTTTGTTTGCGGACAGTGGGACGAAATCTACAGAAAAATGTACTTCTGAGAATTCCGTGTCTATTCGCTGAAATTTTCCAAGGGGGTTTCAAATAGAAGACCCTGAAAAAAATAAATGAGCTCTTTCTCTTTCATCTCTGACAGGTACTGAGTACAAAACATACTGGCGGTGTTCCAGGAGCACTACACTGATAGGCAGTGATGATTAGGGCAGCTCTGGCAACAGAGGTGAGATCACCGTGTCAGCGGCAATATCAGTGCACGAGGGGACAGCACCGGAACGCTTGACCTTGTTACTGGTTCCCTTAGCCATGGCATCACCACCTCTGCGCTTCGGCAGCCGTGGGCAGACCTCCGCTGGCTTGACCGGGTGGCAGTGTCTCCTGTGACCACTGGTAGGAAGGCGCTGTTTTCTTTCTTTTTCTTTCTTTCTTTCTTTCTTTCTTTCTTTCTTTCTTTCTTTCTTTCTTTCTTTCTTCTTTTTATTTATTTATTTTATTTTTATTTTTTATTTTTTTATTGGAAGGCGCTGTTTTCAACATCATTGTTGAGAGGTTGTGTGTGTGTGTGTGTGTGTGCGCACCCACGGGTGCACAGGTGCGCATGCATTTGACTTTCAATCTCTGGAGGTATCATCTTGCAGAAGTATCACAACCTCTCAAACGATTTTCTATATTGATTTTATAGAAGGCAAGTGGATCTAGGCCTCTGCCCTGGCCAGAAAACTATTAAAAAATTCTGCCGAACTTCAAAGCTTCGCTTGGTCTTATTGTAGTAACAGGTGAATGTCAACAGATATTGATATTCAGTTATTATGGGCTCAGTCACTATGCAGGTATTAAAAACACACAAGGCAAAAAGTCAGACTGGTTATCTCAACGTTACTTTCTTTTGGGAGACGGCAAGAGTGTGCAGGAAAATTACCCAACTAATGCTCATCAAGTGATTCCAGTCAATGAACTGGTTTTGCCTAAACTGTAATTAAGTCTCAGTTTGGTGATGTGGGCTTGGCATAAGTGACTACCTTTTGGGGTTGTTGTCTTGTTGTTAACCCTATATTTACTTATCTGATGAATTAAGTTAGAATAAGTCACCACATACTAGTGGGGATATCTCAGAAAAGACCGTATTTGACCAAATAACTCAGACCTTCGGGGAATATATTTCTGCGGGTGACTGAATTGCACATGATTCTTCTTCTTCTTCTTTTTTTTTTTTTTTTTTTTTTTTTTTTCCGATTCTTGAGGAGGAGATGGATCTTAGAACTAGAGAGGGGAGGCGGTTTCCCTAAAATGGGGAGACTTATGTGGCTATACATGCAGTTACCAGTGGAAATCAGCAAGTAATTACTGGGGAAGTTGAGGCCATTGAAAGCATTTACTGCCATTCCGATCGATATATTTTGCTGCTGTCCTTCCTTCAAATGACACGTACAAAGTATTGTCCGCCGTCACTACTAACACCTCTGTGGTCCATAGTGGAGTTCTCCTGAGTCTTTTTGCCCTCCGCCAACCCCACATCCTGCCGTTGTTTCCAGCCTGGGATACTCTGAGCTGCAAGGCCCGGGAAACCTTTTTGTCCTCTACTGTCACTGCCAAAACCAAGGAGTTGCGTTTTCGATATGCTGGATTTGAATTCAGATAGGAATATTAAGTAGACTATTTTGTCTGAAGTTCAGAGGACAGGTCTGAGCTGTTAAGCTTGCTTATTACCAGTATACACGTGGTATTTAAAACCAGGAGACTAGATGGGACAGTCAAGGGAGTCAAAGCCCTGGGGTGATTTTGAGGGGGAGGAAGAAGAGGAGGAACCACCCAAGGAAATGCAAAAAGAATGGTCTGGTGAGGAAGGAAGGAAACTTGGAGACTCAGGTATCCCTGAGATAACTGAAGTCAGTCTCAAAGAGGGTAGTGAATCAGGGCTATAAAATATTAGCGGTGCCTGCACATGGGCCATTGGAGGTCATTTTTGACTGTGATAAGAGCAGATTTGGTCAAAGGAGGTGGACAAAATTCTGTTTGGATTGGATTTAGTAGAGAATGAGGACAAAAGAGTCGAAAACTGTGGGAACAAATGAGGAGAGCAACGAAGCAGGGAAGAAGCTGGTGGGAGAAGTAGAGTCAAGAGAAGATAATGTCCAGAGGTGTCTTGGCACTGCATCGAAGAGGGAAGAAAACGTTTTTAGCCAGTTCGTGTCTCCTAGTGTCCTGCAGTTTTTTTTCTAATCATGATGAAAGAGAAAGAGATCTGGGGATGCCGGGGTGGCTCAGCGGTTGAGCGTCTGCCTTTGGCCCAGGGCGTGATCCTGGAGACCCGGATCAAGTCCCACATCGGGCTCCCTGCATGGAGCCTGCTTCTCCCCCTGCCTGTGTCTCTGCCTCTCTCTCTCGGTGTTTCTCATGAATAAATAAATTAAAAAAAGAAAAAAAGAAAAAAAAGAAAGAGATCTGGTTTAGGTGTTGGTAGGCGTGAAGACAGCACCACAGCCTTCACAGGGACCTTCTCAATTCAACCTGCGGTTCCTCGTTCTTTTCCCGAGATCTGGAAGCGCACCTGGATGATTCGGAGGTCAGCAAGTTTAATAGGCAATTCTTCACTTAAGACCCCAATGATGATAATCCCATCTTTCCACGCCAACTCTGCTGCTTCTCTGACATCCTGGCTATTATCCATATCCTTCCTTTTAATTCAAGGAGGAGGACAGATAGGGTGACTCTCTGCAGCATCACTGATCCCCATTACGCTCCGTCCCCTAAGTGCCCGTCTGTCCTCCGGGGTATTGAAGCTAGACTCTAACAGTTTGGAAGCTGATTGCCTCATTCTGTCATCAGTCCAGTGTCCCACTAAAGTAATCATCCATCATTGTACTGTCCCACTAAAGTCATAACCTATTGTTATTCCAGTGCTCTGGAAAGAAAGAATTAAGATTAAAAAAAAAAAAAACACCTCAACTTTGTGGCATAATTACAAACAAACAATGTCAGGAAAGTGTTGGTTGGGAGCTAAATTATATACTAGACTTTTAAAAAAGACGTCAATAGACTTCTACCTGCTAAAGCAAATCACATTTCTTCTGAAAAAGAAAATGCAAAACAGCAGCATATTCCCGGCTCTTCTCCCGGACAGTGATTTAAGTCGTGTAAAAGCAACCGTCCCTTCCTCTCCTTGTGCCCCCAGGCACTCCACCGCTGCAACCTCACACTGGTAACCAGGGAGCCCTGCGCCTCTTGCTTCTCCGTCAAGGAGCAAACTGTGATGTCAGCGTGTCCCTAACACGCGAGGTCTGTATCTCTGGAGGTCGCCAAGGCAGATCTGGAACCAGAGCCTCCCTACGAGCCCTAGCTCCTGCCACCGGGCAGACGAAGCATCCCTAGACGCTCTCTGTTAGATGCAGTGCTGGCTTCTGGCGGTGGGCTGGCATTGGGTGCGGGGGACGGGGAGTCTTGAGTCGTCGTGAAGCGTCCCTTATTCTATAGACGACTTTCCAGGGCTGGAAATGTAGCAGGTGCAACAGGATGCTAAGGAGACCCTTTAAGTTAAAATCTAGTTCCTGGCAGTTCCGTGGGTTCTGGAGTATTTCACTGATTGTGGTTATTTCTTTTTCTCTTTTTTTCTTTTTTTTAAGATTTATTTATTTATTTATTTATTTATTTATTTATTTATTTATTATAGACATAGAGAGAGAGGCAGAGACACAGGAGGAGGGAGAAGCAGGCTCCATGCCGGGAGCCCGACGCGGGACTCCATCCCAGGACTCCTAGATCGCGCCCTGGGCCAAAGGCAGGCACCAAACCGCTGAGCCCCCCAGGGATCCCCGATTGTGGTTATTTCTTATGGCATTTGGCGTCTGCTGATGAGGGCTGATGAAGAAATATGGCTCCGTAATAGCCAGGCCATCATGTGATAGAACCTATTAGAGGAAGAGGAAGACAACTGATAGAGCCGGGATGTTTTTTATTGGAGAAGTATCGATGCTTTCAAGGAGAGCTGACGTCGACCATAACACTCTCCTTAAATGTTACACACTTTCTCTTCCCTCAATTATCACGAAATCATCCCCGCCACTTTGCTTGAGTGTCATAGTTTTTTATCTAAGAGGGTCACAGGTCACAACTATGTAATAGGAGAAGGCCTGTAGTTCCGCTGTGTTACCGGATCTAGCATGGTAGCTTTAGTACATCCACCAGGTCATGGTTTTGATGCTGAGCTGTGGTCTTATTTTCTGCAATATAGAAACATATAACCTGTACCTCATTTTAGGGAGTAGAAATTGATTTGAGTCAGAAAAGAGGTAAAAAAGCAACCCACATGATCTGCCTTTGTCAAGGACACAGACATTTTTGACATAGTTCTTAGGGGAGTAAGAAGATTTTAATAGAATATAATAGCTCTCTGGAGAGAAGAACACATTTCCTATACGAGGAGTGTGGTGATGTATTATATCTGCAGAAGTTTTTCCTTGAATCCAGATTTCAGATCTGGTAAGGGGGTGCTGGGAAAAGACCACTGTGGGGTAGAGGCAAGAAGGGAATGTGAGATGGCTCACATTTTCCCAAGAGGTAGACAACACAACAGAATTTTAGCATCCACCAGGTATCTGTCAGATGGAGGCAATTTCCAGCGACAACATAACAGGGATGTATCAGTGACAGATTGAGTCGGTTATCTAGAGATGAAAGGCTCCCCAGACCGTCGTTTCCTCTCGCATTCAGCTTTTGATGGCTTGCTTTGTCCTTTGTATCTCTTTTCTTCACTATCTCCTTGGTTCTTTCTCTTCCTTTTCAGAACCTTAAGCTTATCTTTTAAACTGATTTATTTTGGGTTTTATGGCTTAGGGAGCAGCTGAAACTAACAGGAAAGATATAAAGGACAAACCTGGGTATTTTCTTATTGTCAAAGAACAGATGCTGCGGCAGGTGCTGCTGGTAAGATATTATAATCAAACAGGCACGGAAATGTAGAATTTAATTTCTGCATCTTGCTGATTCATTCATGCGATTGAGGGCAAATTAATATTTCAGAAATTTGCCCACAGTCTATAAGGTGGCAAAACCTTTGTGCGCTCCCATAATGCAGATTCCTCTGGAAGGAATGATGTTCGCCTCTTAATTAAGTCCTTCTTATGTTACATTTCATGCCATAGTGAAACGGGAGTTGCTCTCTGCTCCCAAAGAGGAGAGGATATGTACTCGTTCAAACTAATCTCAGTAGCCAAAAGAGTGTCTGGTTCTGATAAATCTCCGTGTGTTGATTATAAGCAGAATATTCAGGTTTTTTGCTTTTACATTTGTCTTAGGTCTGGTGCAACATTTCTCTCTGTAAGTTGCTCGTGTCTCAAATATTCTTTTTGGCTTACTTTATGTTTTTATTCTTGGAGCCAAAAAGATACCTGTCAGCTCCCTTTAATGGCTCTTTTGGCTAGTCTTCAGATACTCGGTTATCCATTTTTTAGTAAACTGTTGATAATGGGATTTAAACCACGTCTTTTGCCCAGAGAAGTTGCTGTGTCCCGGGCCACAGTTGTTCAGGCTGTTTGGATACCTGGTCCCACAGCGTGGGCGGGGCAGGTGCTGGTCCACGATGTGGCACTGCCACTGAATCTTCTTGATTTTAGAAAAAAAGACATTGGGCATCTTGGTTTTTTGAGCAAGACTATTTCCAGAAAAGTCTGTCTTGTCTTTCTTTCTTTCTTTCTTTCTTTCTTTTTCTTTCTTTCTTTCTTCGGGAGGGGAGGAGGTCAGGGAGGTCGGTGCGGCGGGCGGAGGAGGGCGGCGTGAGTCTGGCTTGCGGGCCTCTGCTGTCCTTCCGCCCGTCATTCATTCCTGCTTCCTGCATTCCTTCTTCCTGCCCTCCTTTGCCTTTCTCTCTTCTCCTCTTTCTCCTCTCTCTCCTCTCTCTTTCTTTAAAAAAGTTTCTTGATTTGGCAACTGATAAAATTTCTGGTATGGCTGCATCAGTGTATTCAGCAAGACTGCTAAAGATCATTTTGTTGTTAATATGTACTCACCTTCCATCTTACCCAGATTTATGTGTTTTAAATACTTGAAGACTTGGCAGTAGCGATTTCTTTAAAGATCAATTATTCTTGTGAGCAGTCCCAAATGATGTCCATGATTTCTCTGGGTCAGAATTCAAATGAAGTTGGGCCCTGTTAGTAGTGTTCTTTCTTCCCATCTGTCTTTAGGATGATAGAAATGCTCTGGGAAATGTGTCCTTCCAAGTGGAACTGGAGCTTTTCTTGGGGAACATTGAGATATCTTTAGAGCTTAGGCAATTGGTCCATTTATCTGATTGGAAGAGAGCGGAGAGAAAAATCGATTCAAGAAGCAACTATTGTGTCAGTGCCATATTGTTTTAATTGCTCTATCTTTGTGATCTGTTTTGAAATCAGGAAGTGTGATGACTCTAGCTTTGTTCTTTTTTAAGATTGCTTCGGCTGCTTGGGATCTTTTATGGTTCCATGTGAATCTTCTCTGTTTTGGGGCACCTGGATGGCTCAGCCAGTAAGTGTCTGCCTTTGGCTCAGGTCAAGATCTTAAGGGTCCTGGGATTGAGACCTGCATTGGGTTCCTTGCTCAGCAAGGAGGTTGCTTGTCCCTTTACTCTCCTCCCCACTTGTGCTCTCTCTCTCTCTCTCTCCCTCTCTTTCTCTCTCGCTCAAATAAATGAATAGAATCTTAAAAAAACAAAGAGTTTCCTCTATTTCTGTGAAAAATGCCATTGGGATTTTGATAGGGGTTGTACTGAGTCTGTAGGTCACTTTGAGCAGTGTGGCCATTTTTTTTACATTGTTAAGTCTTTTAATACACAAACACAGGATGTTTTTCCAGTTTTTTGTGTGTTCTCCGGTGTTCTCATTTTCAGTGTACGTCTTTCACTTCCTTAGTTGTTTATTTGTAGGTATTTTATTCTTTTCGGTGCTATTGTACTTTCTTTAATTTCCTTTTTAAATAGTTCATTGTTAGTGTATAAAAATGCAACTAGTTTTTAAATGTTGATTTTGATCTACAACTTACTGTTGTAGAACTGCGTTTGTTTGTTAGTTCTAACAGTTTTGCTGTGGCATCTTTTTTCTTTTTTAAGATTTATTTATTTAATCATGAGCAGTGACACAGGCAGAGGGAGAAGCAGGCTCCATGCAGGGAGCCCAACGTGGGACTCGATCCCGGGACTCCAGGATCAGGCCCTGGGCTGAAGGCGGCGCTAAACCACTGAACCACCCGGGTTTCCCCTGTGGCATCTTTATAGAGTCTTCTATATACAAGATCATATCACCTACAGACAGAGATAATTTTACTTCTCTTTTTCCTATTTGGATATCCTTTGTTTCTTTTCTCCCCCTAATTGTTCTGGCTAGGACTTTATTACTGTGTTCAACAAAAGTGGCAAAAATGAGCATCTTGCCTTGTCTTTGATCTTAGAGAAAAGTTTTTAGTTTTTACCATTGAGTATGATGTTAGCTGTAGACGTTTTCTATTTGGCATTTATATCTATAAAAATTCCTTCCCTACCTAGCTTTTTGAGAGTTTTTATCATGAGAAAATGTTCAATAGAGAGCCTAGAAATAAACCCATGTGTTTATGGCCAACTGATTTTTGACAAGGACATTAAGAATATACAGCAGAGAAAAGAAAGTCTCTTCAACAAATGGTCCTGGGAAAACTGGATATCCACATGCAAAAAATGAAATTGGGCCCTTTCCTTCCACCATACACAAAAACCAACTCAAAACAGAGTAAAGATTTAAGCATAAGACCTGAAACTATAAAACCCCTAGAAGAAAAACTAAGGGAAAAGCTTCTTGACATTGGCGTTGGCAATGATTTCTTGGATATGACACCAAAAGCACAGCAACTAAAACAAAAATAGACAAGCAGGATGAGATCAACTAAAAACCATTGACAGAATGAAAAAGGCAACCCACAGAATGGGGGAAAACATTTGCAAACCATAAATCTGATAAGGGGTTAATAACCAACATATATAAGAAATTCCTATAACTTCATAGCGAAACTACAAATAACCCAATTAAAAAATAAGCAAAAGACCAGAATAGATATTTTTTCTAAAGAAGACTTATAAATGGCCAACAGATATATATGAAAGATGTTCAACATCACTCATCATTTGGGGAGAATGCAAATCAAAACCACCATGAAATACGGCATCACATTTGTCAGGATGGCTACTATCAAAGAAAAACAAAAGATAACAAGTATGGAGGAGCATATGAAGAAATTGGAACCCTTATATATTGTCGATGGGAATAGAAAATGGTATAGCCACTGTAGAAAATAGTATGGAGGTTTCTCAAAAAAATAAAAACATGACTACCATATAATCCGTCAATCCTACTGGGTAGATACCCAAAATAATTGAATTAAGAATCTTCAAGAGATATCTGCACCCCCATATTCACTGCAGTGTTATTCACAGTACTCAAGATATGGGAACCTAAATGTCTCTTGACAGATGAAGGGATGAACAAACTGTGGTATATCCATATGACGGAATATTATTCAGCACTAAAAAAAGAATGAAATCCTGCCATTTGTGATAACACGGATGGACATTATGGATATTATATTAAGTGAAAGAAGCCAGTCACAGAAGGACAACTAGTGCATGATTCCGGTTACATGAAATATCTAAAATAGCCAAATTCATAGAAACAGAGAGTAGTAGAATGGTCGGTTGCCAGGACCTAGGGGCCAGGGGAAATGGGGAGTTGGCGTTCAATGGGTGGAAGTTTCATTCATGCAAGATGAGTAAGTTTTAGAGGTCTGTGTGCGCAGTACGCCTATAGTTAACAATATTGTAGTGCACACTGAGGAATTTGTTCAGGCATAGCTCATGTCAAATGTTCTTACGACAAAACAAGAGAAAAAAGAAGAAGTAATGTAGTGAAGAGGAGCACGGGCTTGTTGTCAAGGCAACCTGGCAAGAAGCCTGGCAACCTGGCCTCAAAGCCCGGTTTACCACTTACTAGCAGTGTGAGTTTGTCTCTCTGAGACCAACGGGATAAAGATCTGGCAGGGTTCGAGTCGGGGGACAGGCACGACGACCAGCGTACCTCTCGCAGTCTCACTGGAAGTTTCTACCTCTTATCTTCCCCTTCTCTGAGATTCAGTTTCCTCATTTGTCAAATGGAGAAAACCACAACTACGTCCCAAGGTTGTTGTGAGAAGTAGAGAATTTGGGCTTCTCCACGGTGATGGGTGATTACTGGAGAAATCCGTGTTCCGCACAAGAACGTGTCCGACCCACGGTCCCCACATCCCCTCTACGGGGAAAAAATGAGGCCACGTGAGAGGTGGGGTCGGGGGAGGCCCGGACGCAGACACTGGCTAGTGCTCACTTCGCTCTGTTGCCGTAGAGCACTGAAGCATTCTAGGTAACCCGGCTTGGGGATTTGGACTGAGTTTTAAGCCCTGTGATGAACAGACTGGATGTAGTACTACACTTCTATGATATCAGGAAATATTTGGAAATGGCTCACTGGACATCCAGATTTACCAGAAGAGAAATCAATGTGCTGTGAGCATAAAACTCAATTTTAATTTAAAAGAGTGGTTTAAATGTAATTTTAAAAACTACCTCAGACTATTTTCTTTGGCCATCTTTTTTTTCCCCCCTCTATTTTTTTCTTCTTTTAAGTACCATCGGTGTTGGCTAATAATTTTGTCTCAGTAGATTCTTTACCAGGTGTCTCTTTACCCTGAAAAGCCAAATAATAACTTCATTCTACATGACACCGATAGCAAAGTCAGATAAAAAAGGTTTCATTGCAAGGCTAAGAAAGAGCTAATTTTCTAAAATTGGAACATTATCTGTCATGTGTTACTACTCTGTAATTATGACTATTATTCTCATTGGGAAAAAAGATATTTCAGGAGGGGAAAAGATTTTTATAAGAGGCTTTTAATATAAATGGGCAATTATATTAAAATACTGACTTTCATACTTAGACATTATGTTGTAGATACATTATATTATATTTGATGTAAATTAGTAAATGATATGCATGTGAAAATCTGAAATATAGGAGTACTACTCCCTTAAATGGAAAGCATGAATAGTCTGGCAAAATAGATTTTTGAGAATAGATTCATGACTTTTATGCTTACAGAGATTTTATTGTTAATAATACATTGTGTTTTTCTTTTCTGGTGAAGAATGAATCATTTTCACTTGGCGATGATTCTGAATATTTTTTTTCTGCAAGAATGATTATGCTCTTTTAAATTGTGTGTGGGACTGAACAAAGGGCAGTGTGGTAAAAATAAAAATTATTACCATGATTCATCTTTTTCTAGAATAAAAAGACAATAGTATAAATTATGAAGATGGTATCAATTTTGCTTCAAGTGATAAGTACAAGGAGAGTTCACAGGTGGGTAGAAAGTTTGGACATGGGAGGAAATAATTGTTAATCTTTCTGAGTTTAGGAAGTTCACGTTGAATAGGCAGGTACAGGATCTTCCCAGCATAATTCACCTCAAGTGTTACTTCTAGCATGAGAATATCCAGAACTTATAGGCCAGAAAGTTATAGTTTTGGAACCTCTTTTTAAGAAAAATAACAGAGGATTAAAGCATACAGAATGAGAACCGAAGATGATATTTATTTGGAATGAGAAAACAAAGCATTATACATTTAACAAATGAGAAATACTACAAATATATCCAGAGAAACATCACAGTTTATTTATTTTTTTTTATTTATTTTTTATTTTTTATGATAGCCACACACAGAGAGAGAGAAAGAGAGGCAGAGACACAGGCAGAGGGAGAAGCAGGCTCCATGCACCAGGAGCCCGACGTGGGATTCGATCCCGGGTCTCCAGGATCGCGCCCTGGGCCAAAGGCAGGCGCCAAACCGCTGCACCACCCAGGGATCCCGAAACATCACAGTTTAAATAACTGTCTGACACAACTTCACAACACCCTTTTTCTTTATCCTTTTAGCAGATTGTTTTGATTGCTTTTTCAAAAACGTGGAAGGATTTTTGTATTGTTTTCTATGAGGAGAGTATGAACGAACATAATCCAGTGTTTCATTAAACATGGGTTACTGAGATTTGTTTGATGGTTTGATAGTTAGGACGCTTTAAGTATGACCACACACAAATCCGCTGCTGGGAGGGACTGCTAGCAGACGTGCCCTTCAGACACAAGACTTCTTCTAGGTCCAACTTCCCATAAGTCCTAGAAAAAACCACGGTTTATCTATAATTATGTTCTCTGCATTATCGAGACTTCCCCAAGATGTGAGAACTTGTGTTTTAATGAGGTTAATAAAGAGATCCTCTACTTAGAATTTTATTCATTTGATGATTGGAAGAATTTTCTATAGACTAGCTTTTGGTTCTATACAATACAAAACTTGTTTTGTTTTCTATTTTCCGCATACTCCTAGTGCTGGATGCTGCATTAGACAAGTTTATCTCAATATGACTTTTATAGTTGTCCCTCCTGGTCTGGCTCAGTGGGCAAAACAAGTATTTCTGGAAGCCATTCCTACAATGAGATAGCTCAGAATAATTTACCTATATAAAAATACACTGTGAGCAACATAAATATATTCCACTAACCCAAACTAAGTGTATCTCAACTCAACTTCCTCTTGGCTGGATCCCCAAAATGCTGTTAGCCACTCCCTTGCCACCTGACGTGAGGGAAATACGATGGAGCAGTCAGAATGGAAAGACTCTAAACAATCGTGTTTATAAAATAAATCTCACTTTTGCAAATGTCACAAAAACGTACTCGCTAGCACCTCTCCCAGGGCCATGGAGGAGGCCCAGGCAGGTAAATGGGTCTAAGGCTTAAGCTGTGTTTACTTTACCAGAGGCCTGCCTGGGCTCCCAGGTGTGGGGGTCACATGCCAAGGGATGCACGTGGGCCTAATGGACAGACATGAAGCATCATGGGGAAATCTCTTCTTCTGAGCTGTCGACTTCCCCAAAGACTTGCGCTGGCGCATTAGCGATTCACATCTTTCTCTTCTTCCTTGGCCTTTCCCTTGGCAGTATCCTCTTCTGAAAATGCTACCTGTCTTAGGAGGAGGGGCGCGTACCCCATGCGGCCTTCTTCATCAGAAGATTTAAAAAATCATCAGAAATTTATAAAAACCATCTATACATGGTTGTTGACCTATTGAAAACCTGTATAACATTCTCAAAACAGTAACTCAGTCAATGTCCCTTTCCTCATTTTCTTTTCCCCTAAGTAAAGTTAGGGATCTATGGAAAGTTAGGGTGCTGGGCCCGGCAAGGGAGCACAGTGGTGCATGAGCAAGGCAGGTGAGGTTTCACCACAGTCGCTGCAGCAGCGTCATGCCAGCCCTAGAGCTTTCAGGGCCTTTGTTGTTGCGCGTGTATGAGCATCATCGTGTCGCATGTGTCTTTGTGCATTTATTTCCTTTGTGTGTTTTTTGTACGTAGCTGTGCCGTTTTCTCAGTGTATTTTACATTCGTAAAAAATAGGAACAATGTCAGCTGCACCTTTATGATCCTCTGGGGAGGGATCACCTACTCAGGAGCAGGGCTGCTGCTGGACAGGAAATGCCACAGGGAGCTGGCTACACGTTTGACGTTCTCAGTTCACTCAAGTATTAGCTTTCGTTCTCTGGACCCGTTTGTCTTTCATGTCCTGCTACCCTCACGTTCTTTTTAAAGCAGTGTATATATTTCTAAGCAGAAATCTTTTAAGCTGAAGATTTTAATCTTTTTAGCTGAAGATAAACCTAATTGATAAAATAGGTACAGCCTTCATTAAAGCAGGGCCTGGGAGTTAAAGGCCTGGTACCTGGTCTCCTTCCCTTGTGGCAGGTCCCCACGTGAAATTCTAGAAGCCCTTAGAGCTCCCATTGAACAAAACTTTAATACTCTGGTATAGAGAAATGATTACTAGACAGAGAATAAAAAAATAGGGATTTTTATTGTGATTTGCATTTCTGCTAGTGCGGTGATAATAGGCAAGTCATTAATTGCTGTAATCCCCCCTCTTTTTTTTTTTTTTTTTGCATTTGTAAAAGTGGATAATAATATATGGCCTTGCTCAGCTTATATTACAGTGAGGCTAACGAAAGCCAAGTGGTTCATATATGTGAAAGCTCTTCAAAGTGCTTTACACTTAGGCTTGATTCTAGTGTTATTCCCTTAACCTTTCTAATAAAACCATCATTTAGATTATTAAAATCACAAAATCATGAACGATCAAATCTGCATTATCTCTGCTATTCTATGTCCTTGATAATATTCCAGGTCCCAGGTCAGTGGCCACCTACTTCCTGTTCATCTTGACAAGAACACCACAAATAGGAGTTTGGCATTTCCCAATAAGCAGTGGGACAAAAAGCCCACATACGATGACATGAAGGACAATGACTAAGCATATTAAGAAATAAATAAAAAGTCATAATGGACTATAAGCTTTCCTGGTGTTGGCAAATCTCTGCTGCGACTAACAAAGGCTGGATAACACCTGTTTATATGATACGGTATACAGAAACAAAATATTTGAAAGTGACAAATTAGTCTCATTTTCAGTTTATGCCCAAGTGTATCTGATTGTAAAATTCACATTGTAAAATGACATGACATAAGAAGACCTAAAGGAAAGCAGAGGAAAAAAAAAAAAGAAAAAGAATAGGCAGGGAAAGGTGAATACAAAGTATTTGTGGACTACTTAGCCCGAAGAAAACCCCCTGAATGGTGATTTAACAATTGGTTTTTAGGACACAAAGAAATTTATCATGTAGAGAATGTTGTATGTCTGGCTCTTCACAAAGAATTCAAGGTCTGTTGGAGCTCATGGATCCTGACCTTTCAGGGAGGGTCATGGAAAATGGAAGAGGGAAGTCATCCTATGAGAAACATTGACCCTTCCGCCATCAAATCCCTTTGCTACCTAAATCATTTCAAAGGGATGAAAATATCCCTCATCCTTAAAGACATAAACTTGATCCTAGATGGGATTTAGAATGGAATGACCATGGAGGAACTGAATTGGAAGCAGGATCCTGGAGAAAGGCTGATGATTGACACCAGTGAATTAGAGTCAGGAGATGGGGAGAGGGAAGTGCTCAGCAGCTCTTCAGAAATTACAGAACCCACTTTGGTTACCTGGAGAGATTGGCCTCCACACAACACAGATAAGGAAGAAAAAGCCCATAATAAGCAGCTTTCCTTAATTGACATGTGGGATGGCCCTGGGAGTCAGAGAAGCTCAACCTACATCAAGATAAACTTGGTTTATGATCAGACTAAAGGGCTTGTCTTTGGTTATTCAGGTTCTTAGGAATGATATCCAGACTGGGAAGTCCTAGAAGGGAGGAAAGATACACAAAGCACAAAGCGTCCTCTCCGGGTTTGTAGGCTTTCCACATTGTTAATGTAAAGGATTCGTCACATATGGTGGAGTCGGTACACATGGAATGGATCTGTGTTCATACTTCTTCAGGTCAGTGTCCCATATACTATTCACCCCAATCGCAGATACCAGAAAACAGGCTGGAAATACATCTCCCAGGAAGGCCAGATCCATCCATTGCTCGTCTCTTAGCCACAGACAGATTGCCTGGGTATGGTACTGTTCTTTGTCTTCATAACTACTGGACACAGGCCTGACACCTTCTAGATCACTAAACTTATTTGAGGAGAACAAACATGATCTAAAGAGTCAAAGGGGTGAGAAGTGAGATTTAGCAGGTGTCATATTTTGCTGTATTTTCCATTTATTTTTCTTTGGGGAAGGATTTTAGTTGTCATATGGTCTCGTTAAAAAAAAAAAAAATTTACGGAACCCACTAGTACGTAACACTGGAGAACGCTTTTCCTATCTACTTCCAACTATCAGACAAAAGTTTAAGCTGCTACTATCCTTTTTATAGTGAATTGTTAGAGGTACTTTAAAAACCACCAGGAATTATGGTCACTGTATCTTTACTACCTTCTTCCTTACTGTAGCTGATGATAAAGCATCGCCAAGAATGATCTAATGTGTGCTTGTATCTCAAGTCCGTATCTGTACTGTATTAATATAGGTAACATTCCTCTCTACAGAGTGGAGCCAACATATATCACATGTTAGTCCCAGAGATTGTTTGGCTTTCTGAGGTTTGGTTCTGCTTTATATCAAGATTTCAGTGTATGAAGTTCAGATTTTCATGGTAGCATCAGTCAGAACTGAAAGAGAGTCTATTACTTACGAGGCCATAGAGAACAAGCACTTCAAGACACCTGGGGGCCTTGTCCAGTACAGTCAACCTAGATAATGGGAAAACTAGCACCATGATACGTGGAATGTTCTTTGCATGTAGCACATCACGATACCTTTTGATATTTCTGTATCTGGAGAATCCCAGCATGGGGCTAGAGTCAGGGGCAGATAATTGGGATGCACTCCAGCCCATCAAATGCTAGGTGGCATCTGTCTCTTTGCACGTCTGATGAGTAGATGGACAATGCTTCAGTTGGACTTGTGCGTTGGAGCGGAGTAGACAATAATTTGCTGTCTATGGTCTTTGTTCTTGAATAGATTTGTGTGAGCTAAGCTAGTACCTGTGACTCATAAACTAATAATCGGTATTGCAAGTGAGATGTAGCAAACCTGATGGTTAGAAATATTCCTTGTGAGAACAGCAGTCTCTAGGAGTTCTGGCCTTCCCACCTTGGGCAACAGATATCAAGAGGGTTTTAAAAACTCATGGTCTCCTGGAGATAATCAAATGGGTTGGTTTAGAATGAATAAACCCATTTAATGGGATGAGAATTATGTTATTATACTTCTATAAACTTTGAATGATAGCAGCTGGAGGTATGATACTAATTTCCAATGCCCCATTAGTCAAATTTGGTAAAACTATGTAATCAAGTATAGCTAAGGGAGTAATATCTGTTCTGCACCAGTCTGTTATTCTTAAGTGTCTAGTTTCTAGGGATTCTCCTATAGGGGATTAATGCTCCTCTCTTCCATGGCTAAGCTGTCAATGTCATATTCTTGAACCAGGAGCCTGTGCTCTCCTGTGATGTCTCTTGTAAAATCCTTGCTGCTCGCTAACTCTCCCTGCAAGTCCTTTTCCTCTTCCCTGCAGCTCTGCAGCTGTCTGTGTTTTCACTCCAAGCACACCTTTTAGCAGAATGGTTGCCTCTCCTCTTTGGCCCCGTTGTGGCAGGGGGAGAGGCAATTTAAATCTTGCCTATTTTGGTAGAACTTCTGTAACTTCCCAGAGACAAGCTGAAACTGGCCTTCTATTCTATAGAAATGTAGCTGCCAAGTTCTGCTATCAAGGAGAATAAGCTTATAGCAGATCCTATATAGTCGGGTGCAGGGGCTATTGTAAAAAATGAGCCCAGTACTGACTCTAATGGTCTCTTAGCCTTGCTTTGTTCCCATATTATCTTTTTTAAAAGGTTGTATTTATTTATTCGTGAGAGACACACAGAGAGGCAGAGACACAGGCAGAGGGAGAAGCAGGCTCCATGCAGGGAGCCTGACGTGGGACTTGATCCCAGGACTCCAGGATCACGCCCTGGGCCGAAGGCGGCAGCTAAACCGCTGAGCCACCCTGGGGATCCCATGTTCCTATATTTTCATTGTGATCTTAATGACCATCATGTCACAATATGACTTTAGGGGAGGAAAAGGGCACTTTTCAAAATGGTGATCAAAGCGAGTGTCAGAATCTTTCGTTAATGACCCAAGCATCTCTGCAATCAGAAACAGCGCAGGTATTTTACTCTTTAGTAGTTTCATGCTACATGAGCACAGCCCCGAGAGTCTCCATTTGCACCTCCCAGCTGGGAACTAAAGGGGATTGCTTAGATGGCTGGTGTTGCTCCCGGTAGATGTGGTGGGAGGGCTGGCGTCGTGCCGGTGTTGGCAGAGGGTGCAGTTTGACTCATTAATATGTATGATGGTTTGTACTCTGTATTGAGACTGGGTGTGTTTTAAAGCTGAGACAGGGAGCTAAATAAACTCACAAACACAGTCATAAAATATCGGGCTAGGAGATTTTAACATGGTAATAATGTGAATCTCCATTAGTACGTATCCTGTACTGCCTTAAAGAGTAAGTCTTTTATTAGAATGCTGCAAATCTTACAGAGAATTTTGAGAATAGATGAATAGCATCTATATAAGGAAAATCTGAAAATCCTTGACAAAAGCACTGATTGCCAAATGCATTTATAATGCTCTGTAAGAGAAGGGAGAAGGATGGAGAAAACCTTATATAAAACAGAGAAGGGCAAACAAAGGCTTCCTAACATTCTCATTGCCATTATCAATCTTTTTTTTTCTAGGCCTAATGCCTGTATACGAGACGTGTACATTCATCTACCCATGACATCTGTGCGGAGCATGGCACAGCGTATCTCTAAGTCTGTAATTGCTTGCCACTCTGTGCTGGGGAAAATGAACTCCTGATATTTAGGAAGAAAGAGATTTTGCTTTTTCGGCAAAGCGATGGTACGCTTGCCACGTAATGTTCTTAGCTACTTTGGAGACAAAGGAATATAAATAATGATAATATAATAACATATATTACAATATATAATGTAAAACTTAAATAATTTAAAGTAGTGTTGACAGCATTTCATTCCAGTTATCTATTAGTGTTGAGAAATAATTTTCCCTCTAACCCTTCTGAGTTCTTGGCTGAGACCCCTTGTAATAAAAGACAGATTAATGTGGAAAACAAACAGAAGTTTATTAACATGTGTATCTCATGTATACTTGGGGGATGCCCAGGGAAACTGAGTAACTCCCTGACGTGGTCCAAGCCATTAAATTAAATACCAACTTAAGCTAAATACCAAAGAAACACGGTGTAGGGAAGGGAGGCCAGTTATGAGGACTATGAGGCAAAGCACAGTAAAGGGTAAGGTCAGCCATGGAGATTTAAGGGGGTACCTTCTTTATTGACAAATCCTCTTGTGATTTACAGTCATCCTCCTCTTTCTGGTGCAGACAGGGAGACACTTCCAAGTGGGGATCTGCTTTATGAGTGTAAGTTTCCCTTATAAAAGGGTTACTTCTATTTTTAGAACTTCTCTAGTGTCTGCTCTTTCTCAAAAATAATCAGCTCAGAATAATCCTTAGGGCAGAGGCATGTTCTGGGGGACATATTCTGCTGTTCTTCACTGTATAATGAGTCACTCCAAAACTCAGTGCCTTAAAACAACCATTATGTTGTGCTTTGATTTTGTGGGTCAAGAGTGTGGGTGAGTTTGGCAGGTCTGCGGTCTCTGATCCACATGGCATTGGCTGGGACACTAGGGCACCTGGTGGGGGAGGGGGTGTCTACCTCGAAGGTGGTTTTTGCACTCATATGTCCAGTGTCTCAGTGGTTTTGATCTTTCTCTTGCCACGCGAAGTCTCATTCTCCAAGGCCTCTCCAAGTGGCTTGAATTTCTCACAAAATGGTTGTTTCAGGATAGTCATGTTTTTTACATGGTGTCTGCGTTGCAAAAAGCACAGAACAAAAGTTGTCAGGTAGCCGAAGGCAATCCTGGCAGTGGTGCAGTGTAATTTTGGTGTATTCTACTGGGAGCACTAATCTCAGCACACACCTAAATTTAAGAGGTTTGAGAAATAGACCCCACTTCATTTTTTTTAAAGATTTTATTTATTTATTTGAGAGACAGAGTGAGCATGAGAGGGGGAGGGAGAAGGGGCAGAGGGAGAGGAACAAGCAGACTCCCCACTGAGTGGGGAGCCTGACTTAGGGCTCGATGCCAGGACCCGGGGATCATGACCTGAACTGAAGTCAGACGCTTAACTGACTGAGCCACCCAGGCGCCCCTAGATGCCACTTCTTCATAGATGAGTGGAAAAGTCATATTGTAGAGCGGGTAGGATGGGCAATGTATTTGCATCTGTCTTTGGAAAATACAGTCTGTTACATGCTTGAAGAAAATGAGGCAGAGGAGAGAGCGGGTGGGCCCAGAGGAAGATGGAGACGTAGTTTTAGTAGGTTCCAGTTGACAAAGCTTGGAAAGAAATGGTCAGTTTATACTCACCTACTGCCCCATCAACGATATCGATGTCGGAGTTTGCATGAGGAGTGACAAGCTAGAAGACAGAAACTCGACTTCTACCTTCTCTGAACACGTGCCTCAGTTTATCCTTAATCACTGGCATTCTTCTTTTCTGCCTAATTATGTGCGAAAGGTGTTAAATTTCAGTGCTGACTGCTCAGAGATGATTGTGGTACGGGGTTCCTAAATCCAAATGCAGACATATCAAAATTGATGTTGCCTGTAAATGCTCATGATCCAGATGAGTGGAACGGGGCTGTGGGTGTTGGCAGCGCTGTGAGTGACGGAGCAGAGAGCCCTTCAAGCCGTTTTGCAACGATGTCCATCACAATTAAGGAGGGCTTGGTTCCTTAATGTTTTTGTAAAATCATTGTCGATTATTGACCACAAGTTCTTAAAAGCTTCCCAGGAAGTCACGTGCACCACTGGCAGGTTATGAGCTTATGTTAAGTAGCTCAGCAGTTAGGGCACTCTTAATTTTCTGGGAATAGAATTTCTTCTTTGTATATGATGTATTAAGTAAACTCTATATGCAATGTGGGGCTCTAACTCACAACCCCAAGGTCAAGAGTTGCATGCTCCACCCGGCCAGGTGCCCCCGGAATCCCCTCTAAGGCACCAGTCCTTGATCTGCTTAACAGCTTCAAGTAAACAGACTCAAAATGTGTTGCACAACACTTGTTGTGCCAGTGCTCTCGTTTTTTCTTTTGGTGAGTAAGAATTTCTGGCGGACTTTTGAAATGCTAATTTCTAGGCCTTACCTTCAGAGTTGCTAATTCAGTGAGGTTGGAGAGAGCCCTGGACAGTTGTATTTTTTTATTTTATTTTATTTTATTTTATTTTATTTTATTTTATTTTATTTTATTTATTTTATTTTATTTTATTATTTTATTTTATTTTATTTTATTTTATTTTATTTTATTTTATTTTATTTTATTTTATTTTATTTTTATTTATTTTATTTATTGATTTATTGATTTTTTAATTTAATTTTTTATTTTTTTGACAGTTGTATTTTAAAACATTTCAGATCATTCAGAGGCAGACGTTCAAAGAATATACCACTTTCAGTTAATGGCTCAAGGACTTGGTGTCAACGATATTTGAAAAACATTTTTTAGGCCGTATAATATGAAACCCATCGTATGCTCAATATACTTAAGGACTGTTATTGCATTTGATTTCGATATAATCCTGACTGTGCTAAAGCTTCGTTAACGCCATTCCATTTAATTTCATTCAACAGCCATTCATTAACCACCTATAGTGGGTAAGAGACTATGGTAGGTGCAGAGTCACAAGGATGGAAAAGACGTGATACTTGTTCCCAGGGAACCTACAGTTTTGACTCTCCATTTAGTTTCTTTTCACCAATAACTATATTAGAGAATGACTTAGTTACTGCTAGGAAAGTGAGAGATGGGAAAGCATGGTATAATTCAGCTAAATTCAGAATTAGGAAATCATAGAGTCCCGATTTACCTTAAGTTTGTTTTTGTGCTTTGAGCAAAAACACTATGTATCTCAAGTCTTCACTTATTTTATATGTAAAATAAAGAGGTTAGATCATATAATTTTGAAGTGTTTTCGTATGTCTCAAATTCAGTGATTCTCTATCAAGGATACTGTGACTTTATGTTAGAAAAACAATGAACAGAAGAAAATATAGGAATTGCCAATTAGGGCATGAAGGGATGCTCAACATCTTAGGTCATCAAATCACAGGTTAATTAAAATCACGGTGAGATACCATGTCACATCCACTAGAATGACTATAATAAAAGAAGACAATGAAGCCTTGGCGAGGATATGGAGAAACTGGAAATCCTCATGCTTTGCTGATGGGAATGTAAATGGCCTTTGCTGCTTCTGTTAATGATGATAAGGTCACCAAACAGCTGCGGCTTCAGCGAGCAAAGCACACGGACGACTCATCAGCCCTTTGCGCTGGTGACGTCCCTTCATTGTGACCTGAAACCTGTTTTCTGACCTCATTTTCCTTCTGAAGTGGTTGCTTTCCATTGATTCCTTTATTCCTCAGTCTTGTATCTAAGCACATGACCAAACCCAGGCTTCTTTCTGGTGTTTTCTCTCAGAAAATCCTTTGGTTGATATACTTGACTCCTGAAAAGCTGGCAGTGACTCTAGGACCCGGGAAGTAGCGGCACATCCAAGACTCCGACTCCTGGGAATCTGGATAATCATTAATCTGAGGTCCTGTCTTTTAATTCCTTTGAGATAGTCCGCGTTTCTCAAAGGGTGATTCGTGGACCACCTGCGTCAGCCGTCGCCTGATGGGGCTTATTGAAACTGTAGACTTGTGATTCTGTTTCAGATCACAATATCTAAGGGTGGACCCCGGAGAGTCTTAGATTTGCTCAAGTTTGAGCATCTGTGGCTAGCTGTCCCAGTACGATTCCCTAAGACTGAAGCAGGTGAAAAATGATCGATGAGGGACGCCCGGGTGGCTCAGCAGTTGAGCATCTGCCTTCAGCCCAGGGCATGATCCTGGAGACCCGGAATCGGGTCCCCCATCACCGCCCTGCATGGAGCCTGCTTCTCCCTCGGCCTATATCTCTGCCTCTCTCTCTCTCTCTCTCTCTCTCTCTCTCTCTGTGTGTGTCTCTCATGAATAAAAATGATTGACCAACAGCAGGACTCCAGAAGGCTCAAGGAGGTCCGCCGAAGGGAAGCCCGAGGAGAACCGCAAGGCTCTGTCGGAGCAGAGCACCAAGGATGCGCTTCCAGGAGGCGGCAGACAGGGCGGGGGTTACGTGTCACAGCTGCTGTTCCAGCGCAGGATCGTCTGCGTGCATCTGCTGAGTGGGACGGCTGCGGGGTCCGCGTCGCCGCTGCCTATTTGCGCCCTTGCATGGAACTTGCTGAGCGCCGTGTGCCTGCTGATGAGCTCACTGCTATCGGCGTCCACGGAAAAGTGCCAGGGCTCTGCCCTTGAGGGAGCGGTGACGCGCGGGAGAGCCACCTGGAGACGGCCGAGGAGGGCCCGCAGGTGCGAAGACGGGGTCGAGTTCTGCGGAGCAAGCAACGAAGGGAGAGAGTGCCGGAGGCTGTGCTTTACACGCAGTGACTGCCGCTGTGCTTGTCGCTCTGGGCGCCCAGAGTGCAGAGAAGGTCACACCCGCCCCTCACGTCGGGATCGCTGTCAGAGGCGTCAGCTTTAACACGATTCCGCTGTTTTCCCCCGTAGGCGATGCTGGGGTCTCACGAAATTACCTCTGTCTCTCGCTTGCGTTGCATTGTTGAAGGCGACACGGGGCTGTGCAACCCACCGGAATGAATTACAGTCCCCCTTGGAAGCGATGCCAATTAGATTCCTACTTTGTTAATTAATTCGTCGCAGTCCTTGTTCTACCTCTTGCCACTGTCTTTGTCCGCACGTGCTGGGTCACGGTGTCTCACCATCGGAGATGGGCGTGCCCGGCGTGCAGGGACAGCTCGGCAGGTGCTTGCTGTCGCCTCCGTCGCCGTTCTCCTCGCCTCCGCCAACGCGCGGCTACGTGAGAAAACCAAGGCCTGTTTCTTCTCATGGAATCCTGGGGTTGGGGACGCTTCAGAGGTCGTACACTTGAATTTCATTAGTTCATATTAGGATGCTCTCTACTATGTTTTTTTGAAAGGATTTATTTTAGGGAGCGTGAGAGCGAGCAGGAGGGGGGCAGTGAGGGAGGCAGACAAGTGAGCCCGCCGTGAGCACGGACTCGGTGGGGCACGGTCTCATGTCCCCGAGGTCGTGGCCTGCGCTGACATCAAGAATCCGAGGCTGCGCCGAGTCCCCCCGAGGACGCAGTCCGTCCTTGTGTCCCTCCCGCCCGTGTCGTCTTCTGGGCCAGCTCGGGGCAGCGCTGCACAGGAACCAAGCGTGACGCCGTGTCCCAGGGCTGCACCTGCGTCTAGCGAGGCCCCCTCTGCACCGCGAGGGCCTGGCAGTGGGTCCCCCGCAGAGTCAGCCCGGCTGCCGGGTCACACCGTGTCCCCGCCTGGGACTCCACCGTGGCTCTGAAGCCAGCAGCCCCCTCCCGTGGTCTCTGGCCTCCCCGGAAGCGCCAGGCCGAGGGCGCTTCCCCACACGCACTTGTGCCGGGGTTGGGGCCTGTGCACGCCGAGACGGCTGGGGCGCGGGGCCTGGGCCTGCTCGCACGTGCCAGGGGCCTGGGGCCGCTCGCTTACCGGCCGCAGCGGCATCCTCGCGGCTCTCGGCGGTTTCCAGCCGGGCTGAAGGCTCGGTGTGTGGCGGCGCTTAGGGCGGCTGCTGTCCCGGCTGCCCCGCTCCCGCGGCTCGGGGCTGTGACGAGGGGCAGCGCCGGGGACGGTCACCGGCCGAGGAGCGCCGCCCGCATGTCCACAGGCGGGGAAGGAAGCCGCTGGACATTAGCCCTGAGCTGTCGCGGTCTCGAGCACTAGCCCGAGCAGGGCTGACGGGGGACGAGACTCCTTGGACTCGGGGACCAGGCGGGAGACACAGGGCGACGACGGCCGGGCAGCCGGGCTGGGCGTGACCAGGCCACACCGCGCCCTCCCGGCTGCCCCCCCCACCCCGGGGCCCGGGGCCGCCCCCTGGAGTCGCTCAGCTCCCTGAGGGGCGGCCGGGCGCCGTGACCAGGACAGAGCCGCTTGGTGGCCCTCGGGCGCCGCTGGCTCCCTCCAGGGCGCAGCAGGCTCAGGCCGGGGCCCTCAGCCACGGCTCCCCGGGCCGCAGCCCGTCCCCGGCGGCCTGTGCACTGCAGGGTCCCCCGTCCAGGGACTCGTCCGGGCCGCGGCGGCCCCGGCTGGGGTGCCATGTGGGTGCTGGCGTTGCTCGCCTTGCTCCGGAGGACAGTAGCTCGCGGCCGGCCACGTTCCTAACTCGCGGGTGCTCCGGCCCAGTGGGGGCAGCGGCTGCCGCGTGGGGGGCAGCGGGCCGAGGCCGCCTGGGAAGCTGCGTGCCCCGCTAGGGCCCCGGAACATTCCCTTGAGGAAGAGGTAAAGAAGCTGGTCGGCCCGTTCCCCTGACAAGGAATGTGCCGGGGGAAACGAAGGAAGCCGGGGCCAGAGAAGGGGCGTTCAGTCTCGGCTCTGGGCCCCCGTGACCTCGGCCGACCTTGGCTGACCTTGGCTGACCTTGGCTGACCTTGGCGGCCTCCGCATCTCGGGATCGCGGCCTCCGGAATGAGCGGGGCTGTGGACAGAGACCAGAGCTTCCGCACGCGTCATGGGCCTGGGTCTCGGCTGCCGTGGCTTCTTCCTCCCTTCCCTTCCCTTCCCTTCCCTTCCCTTCCCTTCCCTTCCCTTCCCTTCCCTTCCCTTCCCTTCCCTTCCCTTCCCTTCCCTTCCCTTCCCTTCTCTTCCCATATTGCAAAAATGTTCTCGGTGTCACAGTCAGTTTTTTTTTTTAAAAGATTCTGTTTATTTATTCATGAGACACACAGAGAGGCCGAGACCCAGGCAGAGGGAGAACCAGGCTCCACGCAGGGAGCCCGAGTGGGACTCGATCCCGGGACCCCAGGATCACGCCCTGGGCCAGAGGCCGACGCCCAACCGCTGAGCCCCGCGGGGGCCCCTCAAAGTCAGCTTCCTACACTTGCAGCGAGCCAGGAAGCTCGTCTTCTCAGCCACCCCCCGCCCCCGCCTTCCTGGCATATCTGAATTCTTCCCCGAGCCACTTTCTGGAGGGTCAGCACCCAGAAGGTGTCAGCTGTGCACCCGTGGCCTGGTTCTGAAGCCCCGGCGGCGACCTTGCAGGCCTTTGGCAAGCGCGGGCTCATCGTTGCGAGGAGGGAAGAGGCGGGCCCGCGAGAGCCTCCCGTGGAGCAGGTGCCGGGCCGGCCGCATGGACACCCCCAGGGGCGTGGACCGCGCCGGAGGGCAAGCAGGGGGCGCGGAGGGGGAAGTGTGGGACCTCAGCCTCGCCGCGTCCTGTAGTTCGTGGTTTAGGTCTTTGCTGCTGCTTTTCTTTCGTTTACGTCTTGGCTGCCAGACATGTGAATAGAGATGAAGAGGCTGGAGTGGTTTTTTTTTTCTTTTTTTACTTTTTTTTTTTTTTTTGACATCAAAGGCGAACTGTTTGGCAAAGGATGGCTTGGTGTGCGCTTGATGGCCCCGGAGTGCCCGATGCGGCCCCTCCGGATGCGCAGTATTTCCCCAGGAGGACTTTATTCACCGCCGCCTGGCACCAGGACGGACGGTGGCTTGCAGGCGGCGTGTGCTCCTGCCCCTGCCTGCTCCATCTCCTTTATGGCCGCAAATACCGACGCAAGGGTTTCAGCACAGAATCCAGGGCTCTTTTATGTTGCTCGTCGTTCGCGTCTACGTGCACAACGATACGTCCCTGGCCGAGGCCTACCAAAGCTAAAAGACGGTAATAACGGGCCACGTGTTCCCGTGTTTGCACAAAATGTTAGCACACTCTAGGAGCACGGGGTTTGGGTTGTTAATGAGGCGTGATGGGTCTAGGAAACATTCACGATATTCCAGACCCCTCCTGGCGAAGGTCTGGAGGCGTTTCCGCATTCCCTTTTCAGCGGGAAGACGGGAGACGTGACAATTCAGGGTCTGACGGTCAAGTGATTCCGCTGCCACCCAGACACCGTCATTGACGTGCCGCGATCATGCTGATGATGGATCTTTCCAATTTTGTCAGCGTCTCCCGTGTCATTATTCCTTCAGCCGGGTAGGTCCTGGCTGTCATATCAGCCCCAAAGAAAACCAGTTAACGGTGCTCGCATTTCTGTTGCTAATCTTTGGTTTATTAGATCTCTCCCTATAATTGCATTTCAGGGGCTCTGCTCAGCCGCCGGAATGGTCGGTGTGTGTCAGGTATTATTGTAAGACTTGGGGACGGTAATCCCGGGCTTTACGGGGCAAGACAAATGTGCTATTGGAGAAAAATAGATTGTTGATGGTGAGGCTTAGGGAGAAACATTTGTTTTCCTTCCAGCCTTGGTTGTTAAATTAAATTATGACTTTGAGGAACAGAGGCTCTGCATTCTTTCTTCCTGCCTTGAATGCGTATTCGTGGCCAGGATTTTCCGCCGCGTCCTTTCCCTTACTCTGTCAGCGGCTGGCACCCCGAGGAAGACTGCTGTCAGCTTAAGAGAAATCATATTTCCAACCTATTTTTTTGTTCGGCCCGGACAGCCAGAGTTAGCGCAAGGAACGTCAGTCTGTTGCCAGATCTGTCAATATAAAGTTTAGATCACAGTTAACCGGTGCCAGTCTAGTTAACTACCTGACAGAAGGGCTCATAATATGCCACGAAGAGTGATTTCATTCTTAAAATGATAGATGCTCAAAGCCAGCAGGGATGCTGAAACCCACACTGGCCCGTTGACAAAGGGCTTGACGACGTTGTGGGATAATGGAAGGAAGGGAAGCCTGACCTGGAAACAGGGGGAGCTGGAAGAGCCCTCTCTCTGTTTTACACGACTTACCCGCTACAGTAAAAGAAACCCCGGAGCACCCTCAGTCCGCAGCCACGCAGGGAGATCTGCCGTGCGATACAGTAGCCTCCTGGTGGGTTCACGCTGCTTGTGAGGTGTCTGTGGATAGTCCAGATTCCAGAACGACACAGCACGGGCTCAAGATGGCTTGGGGATAGCCGCGTCTCGCTGCATCTGTTGGCGTAGCCTCCTCTGTGTTGGTGAACAGAGGCAGACGTCCGCGGGCCCGTGGGCAGGTGGTCTCCGCGGCTTCCACGAGCGCAGTGCAGAGGCTTCTGGTCGGCTCGTGGCTTTCCTCCTCGGGACAATTCGGGGCCTTTTGCAGCCGTGCGTCTTCCAGGCTAGCCTCCCGCATCTCAAACCTCCATGCATATATGGCCCCAGTGGGGAGCCGCGGTTGCGGGAGGCCTGGGAGGGGCCTACGACCGACCTTGCATTGCTCAGGCGATGCCCCGTGATGCCAGCGCCGCTGATTCACGGACCAGGCTCCGAGGAGTAGCGCCCAGAGCACCTCGCCATCAACTGCGTCCGCCCGGTGGAAAAGAGCACGAAGCCTGTGGGGGCTTCTGGGGGGCGGGTTTGGAGGTGGCATGTAGCCTATGTGCTCCCTTCTTATTGAGTAGAACTCGGGAGATGGCCGCGTACCCCGCTCAGGAGTGGCCAGGGAACGTAGGTGAGCTGTGTGTTCTGGAAGAAGAAACATCTCGGTGAGCTCCCGGAAGCCCCCGCCGTGTTCGGTGATCGCAGCTGCCAGATAAAGTTCTTTCTTTCTTTCTTTCTTTCTTTCTTTCTTTCTTTCTTTCTTTCTTTCTTTCTTTCTTTCTTTCTTTCTTTTTAAAATAGTCTGCTGATAATCCTATATAAAAAATATCTGGTCTAGATTTCCCTTTCTGCTGTGCTTTTACAGTATTTAAAAGAAAATGTTGAGCGTTTGCTCTCCTTCTCCAGGAATGATAATACCTGAAATAATTTTTTTTTAAAAAAAGAAGCTCAAAGCTGCTTTTGAACCTGGTTTCATTAATCTTGTAGATTAGAAATGAGGGTGGGCTCTCATTTCCATTCCTCAAGCACTGAGCTGTGCAGAACGGACGTGGCCTCGGTGTGGCAGCGGGAGGACTGGCTGCGTAAGGAGTCGTCCTGCCACCGTCGACTCCTCCTGCAGTCCTCTGGGGTTTCTTCCGATGGCAATGCCCAGGGCTCTTCTGCTTCTCTCTTCTTCGTACGGAAGGATTTGCCATATTCTTTGGCTGAATAAAGCTTTCTCCGGGCTCGATGCTATCCATGTTTCTATTCATATGGTGCATTTGTCCTTAAAGGATTCAAGATCCATTTAGACCATGTAATTAATTTTAAACAGCGTAGCAAAGGGTGAGATGAATGCAAGCTCCAAGGACAATTTCGAACAAACGCATGTGTTCCTGGAGCTGGTCTTCAAACAGGAACAGAGGGGGATGGCTGCGGGGCTGCTGCGAGGGAGGCACTTGTTTGATTGCAGCTTGTGGTCAGCAGCACGTGATTCATTACGATCTTACTGATGCCTAAGCTGTAGGTGGGCAAAATGGAACGTTCTCTTATTTCTATTTTATGCCAACCTGGAGGAGAAAAGTCGCTTTTATAGGTTTTGCAGCCCTATCTTCCCACCGAGGCTGTGGTGTGAATGCTAAGTGATGTTACAGCCGTTGGTAGCTTTTCAAGCCTACTCTATGTATTTGGCTTACAAAACCTGGCCTGGTTAAAGGAATCTTTCGTCATTACTCCTGTGGTTTTTTTTTTTTACTTTTAATTAATTTTTTTTTTTTTTTTTTTTTTTTACTTATAAGCCTGGATGAACTCATTTAGCCGGCCTTCTAGAAATCTATAATAAATTTATTTTATTTTATTTTATTTTATTATTTTATTTTATTTTACAATAAATTTAATGTTTCGTTAATAAGCTTCATTAATTCTTTCTGTTTCGAAGCACGGCATTCTGTTTTGCGGTACTTTGGTACAAATGCGATCTTGGAATGTGCACTGAAAAGTAGGGCCAGATATTTCATTCGACAGCTCCTGGGAGGGACACAGCCTTCTTCCTCAAGAGTCCCACCCCGAGTCAGTCCAGTCTTTAGGCCTCTGCAATCCCATATGCCAGTTTCTCTCTCTCTCTTATTTAAATTTATTTATTTATTTGAGAGAGAGAGTGAGCATGATTGGGAGGGGGGAGGGAGAGAGGGGCAGAGGCAGAGGGAGATGCAAGCTCCCCACTGAGCAGGAAGCCTGCTGCGGGCCTTGATCCCGGGACCCTGAGATCCTGACCTGAGCTGAAGGCAGACACCTAACCAACTGGTTTCTGTCTTTCATGGGGATTTTCTGGGCACGTATTTGGGAAAATGAGAGGAATCTGGCACAAACTCCTGAGTTACCTGCTACACCAGCTTCTTCAAGGCTGAGTCTCCTTTGTTGGGCTAGTTACACTGTCATCCACCATTGGCTTTGCTCCTGATCACTGCCTTGCACCCTTGCACCGCAGGCCTCTCAAAGGGTCTCCTCCCTCTGCCTAAGCATCCGAGCCAGATCACAGGTCCCTTTCTTGTCCTGCTCCTTGGTTTTTCATCCTCCCAAGTGTGTGCTCTGCAGGCATACATTGACTAACGTGTTGGGGAAACTAAAAGGAACTAGAAGAAAAATTTCAATTCCGTGTCTCATGTGAGAGTGTCTATCATCTGAGGGAAGAACACAGGCATTTAATTGCTTACTAGATGTTAGGCTAATGCCCCAGTTCTTACCGCGACCTTATGCTGAATGACCTTAAGATCCTTGACCTTATGTCCAGCTTCTCGTAAAGAAGGATGCCTCCTTTGTAAAAAAAAAAAAACTCTACAGGATTTGTATGTGCTTTCTGCCAAGTTCACTATCACCCCGTGATCCCGCTCTTTCCCTCATCTGGTAGCAGGACCCTGTTGTTCCTGGCAGCACTTTCCCTACATTTGAGACTTCATGTCCTCGGGAACATCCAGTGGCAGGGATTGGGGCAGGCTTGGCAGGAGAGTCAAAGATGAGTGTGGGCAATTTTGGTCCAGTAGAAACCTCCCAGTGGATTTAGAATCTTCCACTCTGGTCCCCTTCTAACGTTCATGCCAAAGGGAACTGGAGAATAAGAATTCTTGTTGGTCATCCAGTCAGCAGGGACTGAATAGAATGAACACACATGTATATTCACTTGCTCCCCAAACATGTATTAATTCCCAAAAACAATAGCGTTTATTAATCAGTGCTAAGCAGAAAAGTGGTTCATGAAGCGAAACCTAATCCGCACAGACTCCTGAATTACGCATGCAGATTTCTGGCTTTGAGGAGTCTGAGTCCATTATGCTGAAAGCTACACAAATACCTTGAAGAAGGTTTGAAATAACCAGTTTTGGGCAGCCCAGGTAGCTCAGCAGTTTAGCGCCGCCTTCAGCCCAGGGCGTGATCCTGGAGACCCGGGATCCAGTCCCACATTGGCTCCCTGCATGGAGTCTTCTTCTCCCTCTACCTGTGTCTCTGCCTCTCTCTCTCTCTCTCTGTGTGTCTCTCATGAAGAAAGAAATAAAATCTTAAAAAAAAAAAAGAAATAACCAGTTTTTAGTAGGTTAGGATGGATCACATCCTAGTCAGGACACCCACCCCCTTACTCCTCTTTCCTTAAGTTTAAGGGAAGCATCATTCAGGTTGGAGTGGGGAGATGGGGAGGCAGTGTCAACTCTTTTACTGGCTTTGTCTTGCTCTTCTGGTTTATGGAAACTTTAGTCATTGTTTTCTAGTGAAGTATTTGTAAACAGATATTTGAAATATAAATAGCATAGTGGTCATTCTGCTGGCATGGATTAATATATGAAGTGTAATATCCCTATCTTTTTTCCTATCTTTATATATGAGCTTCTCAATGGAGGCTAGAGGATGTTAGTACCATGCAAGTCCTTAACTACCTGAATTTTATGATATATATATTATAGTTATTATATATAATCTTATATTTAATTTTATATATTATTAATAGTATAATTATATACTATATATTATATCATATATAATAACATATATTATTAATGTATTGTTATATATTGAGTTATACATGTATAATATATATGTTTAATAGATTGGAGTGGATAATTATCTGGTCTAATAGCAACTTGATTTTTTTGTAATAGCAACTTAATTTTAAGAGTCATCACTTTGTGGGCCTACACTAAAAATAGTACAATTCTATTAGTGTTGAGTTTCTTAAACATTTTGTGCGTCTTTGAAGAGACAGGGAAGCAAACTTCAAAAATATATTAGAAAAAAATCAGGGGCATCTGAGTGTCTCAGTCAGTTAAGTGTCTACTTTTAGCTTAGGTCATGATCTCAGGGTCCTGGGATGGAGCCCTACCTCAGGCTCTCTACTCAGCAGGGAGTCTGCTTCTCCCTCTCCCTCTGTGCTTGCTCTCTCTCTCTAATAAAATCTTAAAAAAAAAAAAAAGAAAAAATCAGATTCTCAGTTTTAGAAGTAAACTCTGAAATTGTCCATACACTGCAAATGAAACTGAGGGCCAGAAAGATTAGATTCAGTGACTCCACTGTATGTCATTTAAAAACAGTTATGATAGAAAGAGAACATCAGGACAGTAACAGCCTTCTTGTGTTGGCTACAAGATCCTACATCCGTCAGTCTAGGAGAGAGGAAGAGGAAAAAAAAAAAAAAAGTGGTAGAAAAGCATCACTGGCTGAAATCTTAAACAAATTTGAATGTTTCTAAGGGATGTTACCTCAAGTAAACCATGTCCCAAGCTACCCAAATCATAGAGTATTGGAATTGGGGTAGTTATCAATGGTCATTCATCTTTACTCCAAAGGATAGGTTTGGAGCAATCGAGTGGACTGTTCTTGGTGACAGTCATAGGATTAGAATTTAGGTCTTCAGAATCTTCACCCTAGAATTCAGGTCTTTTGATTGGTGATTTCTATATTTCTGTGGAGGGGTTTAGAAGCGATCTTGAGGGTGATGGTGAGGTTGAGCCTTTGGCACAGGGGCCCACTTTAATCAGCATATCTGGAATTTTAATTGCTTTAATTATTAAGGTTCTAAGACTTCATGATTTTAAAAAATGCTTGAAACCTCTGTGTTATTAAATGCTTTTAAATGATTTTAAAAAATGCTTGAAAACTTCTGTGCTATTAAATGTTTCCATTTATGTACTGCAAACAACTTATCTGAATTATAAACTAGGAATGTCTTTTTATGCCTATTAATATGGCCACCACCTGTGTAGTTATTCTTGCTTTGTTCAACAATACCCAAAATAATTAGCCTTGTAGACTTCAGCAGATGATATGGTATATCTTTATAAATATAGGTTATACTTTCAGGAACCTAGGCAAAAATAAAACTCCTGATTAATTACTTTTTGAATCTAACAAAAATCTATTAAAATGTTTAAGACTGAATAGTTTAACTTCTCATTAAGTCCATGGATAATTTTCTTTTAGTCTTTTTGAATTTCTTTAGGTTAGACACTTTTAAAAAGAGCTTTTTATTTTTGTTTTTAAATATTTATTTATTTATTTATTTATTTATTTATTTATTTATTTTGGAGAGAGTGAGTGAGAGAGCACGAGTTGGGTGAGAGGCAGAGAGAGAGAGAAGCAGACTCCCTGCTGAGCAGGGAGCTCAATGAGGACTCAGCCAGTCCCAGGACTCCAGGATCATGACCTGAGCCAAAGGCAGCCACTTAACTGACGGAGCCACCCAGCGCCCCTAAAAAGAACTTTTAAATAAAGGATGTGGGGTAACTTGTAGACATGAGGCAAAATTCAGATATTGCGAATTGAGCATGAATACAAAATCCATAAAGCTTAAAAAATGGTCATTGAACACAGTGTGCTTGGGATTCCCTACAGTTGACAAAGGATCTGTTTGGCTTCTTCCTTATGGTTCCCTGTGGCTTAGCAATTAGGAATGATCTTTCTGTCATCATCCATAGATGATAGAGCCCTTCAAGAGAACTGGAAACCAAAGATGGGAGAATATAGCATGGGGGTTTGTGGGAATTCATGTTCAGCAAAGCCTTGAGCTTTTAGTTTTATTTTTGGGACTTAAGTTCTTATAATCATGCTCCTAGAGTATGAAAGACTACAATAGAAGGGGATGGGGACCAAAGGGGAAAAAAAGACATGACTCAGTTGTTTTCATTGTGTCTATGAACCAGAAGATGTGCTTTTTATCAGTAAATCTTTTATTTTTTTAAAGATTTTATTTACTTATTCATAGAGACACAGAAAGAGAGAGGCAGGAGACACAGGCAGAGGGAGAAGCAGGCTCCCTGCAGGGAGCCCGATGTGGGTCTTCGGGATCACGCCCTGGACTGAAGGCAGCGCTAATCCAGGCTGCCTGATTATCAGTAAATTTTTATTAATAAAAGAAGAGTCCCTAGATTTTAAAATGTAATGAGATTTAAAATTAGAATTTTAAAAATAGTGGTTATCAATGTACTTTCAGCTTCAAAGTGAAAAAGAAAATATATCAAATTCCAAAATGTCTAAATAGAGACATGTCTCCTTTTCTAAGGACATTTGTCTCCCCTACTTAAAAGATTAGTTTTATCCAATAACTTTAACACCAAACCTGAAATAGGAAAATCCTGATATTTGATTATTAACACCTACTCATTAGAGTTTGATTTTTTTGTGTTATTAAGTAAAATAATGTCTAATTAATATACACATGGAATTTCTTATGGAAATACCAATGGAATACCCATGGAGTTTTAGGCTTACATTTATTAAACTTAAGATTTTGCAGTTTTACTTGGTGTATTTATGTGCCACGCATCCTGTTAAAATATTTCTCCTTGTTCTCCTTTCTAAGGCAACTTTTTTGGTTGTGGTGGGGAGAGGGTCAGGAGATTTCTTAATGCAAAATTCACCATGGAAATCTTGAGGGACTTTACATGATTGAAGACAGGATCTTCACTTTGACAGTTTAATGCATTTTACATTATGATGCTTCACAGTTCCTGAGAAAAAGCTTACGTTAGGTCTCAAAGTAGCCTCTTTTTCTCCTGGTATTTCCTGATCATTTCTTTTACTCACATCAGATCCCAGAGGGGATCCATTTGTGGAGGAGAGATAATTTTGCCCCTTGGGAAGGATTCATACGGTTCTCTGCCTTGAGTAAAATCAGCTACTTAAGGAAAGAATCTTTCCTTGAAAGTGCTTTGTCCAGCCATGGAACGGCTTAGAAGATTAGCCCCCTGACTACATCTTGGCTCATGACTCCCTGCAGAAATTCTATGTGTAAATGATTCTGCAATTTTCCTGGTGTCAGGATTAAGGAAATGGATACTGACACCAGACTTCAGTCTGCTCATCTCTTCCACCTACGTATTTCCTCTCCATGTAAAAGAACAAAGAGATTTATTATGTATGCATGGCACACATCTCATTTCGAGGGCCCCCAGTCTATCCTGGACTCTTCCATTTATTCGTCGTAAAATTTTGGATATTGGATAAACCATCCAATTTTTGTAAAATTTTGGATATTGGATAAACAATCCAATATCTGAGTTTCAGTGTCCTTATGTTATAAGAGGGAAGATCACAGTATCACATATTAAGTTCTTGCTCTGTATCTTAATTTATGTCAGTTCTTTAGTTGAGTAGTATTTACCTGGGAAATAAATATCATTAGTCCCTTAGTACCAATGAGAAGGTAATTCCCAGAGAATTTAGTGGAATTGCCCACCGTCTCATTGCTGGTGAAGGGCTTTTGAGCCCAGTTCATATCAGAATTCAAAAGTAATGCACTGGGTGTTATTCTGTATGTTGGCAAATTGAACACCAATAAAAAAATAAATTTATTATTAAAAAAAAAAGTAATGCTCTTTCCAAGATGCTGGAAGCTGCTAGAAAATGCAACTGCTATGCTGGGTATTATCATGTAAAGTGCAGTGAGGGTATTCTAAACTGCAGGGAGCTAAAAAAATGTCTTGTAATTTACTAATTGGCTCATGGTGTTGTTATTAATGATGCCACTCTGACAGGAATAAGCCTTTAGCATGTTTTGATGTCAGGTTCCAGCCTCCTTGAGTAGCACAGACAGCTTGGTCTAAGAGGCCCTCTGTGTCATGTTACTTAAATTTATTCAGCATTTTGGCAAATATTCTGTAATATTGGAGGACAGCAGTCACTGATCTATTTGACTTTGGGTGATAACCTCTTCTGGGGCGGATTGAGGTAATCAGCTTTTTTTGTTTTGTTTTGTTTTTTGGTTTTTTGGTCCAAGTCAAATTATCTGTTTGATAACTGCCGAGGAGAGGTGGACATAATAGTCTGAGACAGTCCTTTAACATTCTGGAGAAATTACTTTAAACTGATGGATAAATATTCCCAGGAAGTCGGAGAATCCTGGTTACGACGTGAAAAGAAGAGCACTGCCAAAGTTCTAAGTCTATTTAGGGGAGCTGAAGGCCAAACTGATTATATTTTAAAGGTTATTATAATAGAGTACGATAGAATTAGAATAGTTGGCTCTTGATCACTCCAAATCCTGCATATTTCACATGTTATCCCTTAGTGCTCAATAACACATGGAGCAGGAATTAAGTTTGTTGTGATAACTTCTGATTTTTTTGACCCAGGATAGCCAAGTCTGTCCTAATTTGCCTGGACTGCCTCCGCAGCTGTCTGTGTCAGAGCCCTGAAGAATTTGCACTGGTGCGATAAGAGGAGGTTGGAACACAGTGAACCAGCAGCTGCTCCCTCCCCTGGGATTTAGGATGCTGGACTCTAACCAGACTCCCTCCTTGGGAAGGAGGAGCTGATGGACAGGGGTTCAAAAAGAATATTATTGCCAAACTCAAATTTCTACTTTTAGGATACATACCATCCCTCCCCACCCCCCAGCAGTGGCAGTTCTTTTTTCTGAACTCCAGAGGCACAATTGTACACAACCCAGGAGGGTTACTATTATTTTGTTTTTCTTATCTTTGTCCTCAATCTTGAGATTTCAAGTAATATGGGGGCCATTTCCCTCTTCTATGGTTCTCTGCATACCTTGTGCTGTGAGTACGTAATGCGTGTTTTAAGATCTCGATAGGTTAATTGGTTCCATAACACTTTTTTTCATAAATTAGGTCTCATCATTTTAGGAGATATATTTTCAGTTCTGTGTATGAAGCCAGTAATATTTGACAAAGTTGAAAAAATATTGGGAAAAGAGATTTCCTTGTACAAATATAATTTATAACTTTAAATTGCCCACCTTAAATCAAACTCAGCCAAAACAATGATAGCTAGTCTATTCCCCATTTAAACTAATAGATAAGAGCACAATTTGTGGGGGGAAAAAAAGAGCACAATTTGTGTTACATATGAATGAAGGATTCTGAAAAAAATGGACTATGCTTGAAAATAAATGACTGTTTAAATATTTTTAAAGAAGTATTTCAAAACAGCAAAACTAATAATTGCTTGTAATAAGGAAAAAATGTCCAAGCAAGAGAGAAATGCTATGACAAAGAGGAAATCCTCCTCCACAATCTCCCCCAATGTGGGAGACACAGTCTGGGCCCCGGAACCTCCACTCTCTTGTGTCACAACAGTGAATATTTTACCCTACGTGGCAAAAGAGACTGTAGATGTAGTTGAAGTCCCTAATCATCTAAGATAGAGAGAGTACCCTGGATTATCCACGAGAGCCCAATTTAATTATATGAGTCCTTAAAAAAGTGCTTTCTTCTGGCTGAAAGCAGAAGTCAGGTGGCTTGACAACGAGGAAGGTCATGTACAAGGAGGACCAGAAAGAGATCTCCAAGAGCTAAGGCTAATCCACAGCTGTCAGCCAGCAAGGAAACAGGAGCCTCAGTCCTACAAATGCAAGGGACTGGGCTCAGCCAATGTCTCGAATGAGACTGGAGTCCCCAGAAAAGAACACAGCCATGCGGACACCTTGATTAGAGCCTCGTGGTGCTCTAGCAGGGGAACCAGGTGGCTTACACAGTAATTGGACTTTTGATCTATAGAACCGTGAGATAATAAAATGAGTGTTGTTTTAAGCTATTTTCAATGCCTGGTAATGTGTTACTGCGGCAATGGGAAGTGGATACGCCCACACCCGTTCGCAAGGAGCGAATGGCTTGCTGGGACCCATCAGACCGTGCGTGTGTTGGAACGTTTCTGAGTGGAAGTCTTAGGAGCACGGGTAAGCTCTATTATCATCATGACGAAGGCCTGGCCTGGTGAAGCTAGACGTCTGCCACGGTCGTGCTGAAGGAGGCAGTTTCCAGTCCCGGGCTCATGACTTCGCAGTTCTAACGAGTTCCACCAATGGCAAAACCTTAATAATCAGATGAGAACCCGCCTCACGTAGGAGTGTCTGCCTTGGATTCCCTCTTTTGTAAATGAGCACTTTGAGTCATTTTACTTGTATTTGTGAATGTTTTCCGGCTTCTACAGTGATGGAAACTTGAGACCACGAGCTCTCCATCAGGGACTGAGGGACCCGCATGGGACTCCTCCGGTCAAGGGCTCCGGTGGCAGGGTAGAGTTTCATGCAGTTCACTCCAGCTTTACGCTCCAGTGCAGGCTTTATTGAGGAATACCAAAGCAGATGACTGAATACAAACTTTTTTCAGAAGGTGGGGGACGGGGAGAAAAATAAAGGTGAGCTTACTACTGTAATCCTTAAAGTTTGCTTTCAGCTTTCTCTTTGACGTGGGTGCACGAAGCAAGCTTCTGTGTTGAATTTAGGCAGCGTTTCTGTAGCCCTTTAAGTAAAGTGGCTGCTGACCTGTTTGTTCATCCACGTGTGCTTTGCTACGGGGTTTATCACTACAGGTTAGCACCCAGCGACTGATGGCCTCGACTTCAGACTCCATTTGACCTAATTGCAAGAGTAGCTGTAATGGAAATTTAGTTAGTGGAAAGAGATCATCTAGGGCTGAGACTCAGCAAATATATCAAGATACTCATCTATCTTACAGCATTTTTAGCTTTGTATTTTACTCTTGTAAATATATCAGAGCATAAAGGGCAGAGCAGACTAGAAGTGCCTTCTGGAAGAGAATGCATGCTGAAGGAGGGAGGACTAAAGAGTAATGACTTGGACCTAATAAAGGATTTTGCACCCAATTCTAATGTTGGCCGTAGGTATTTTCTACCACCAACAAACAATTCTTTGACACCAGCTAAGTGTCCTACAATTCAACTCAATTTCTAATGCTGTCGCCCCAGGGATAGCGTCAAATTCCACAAGCTAAGGGCTCAGCCCTATGACTTTGCCACCCACCCTTTCAGAGGCTGAAAATGTATTATTACCTGTCCTTGTGACCAACTGACTATAGATTGGAGGTTCCAATATCCCCCTCCTTACATTCAATTAATTTGCTAGAGCAGTTCACAAAACTCAGAGAAACATTCTATTAATAGATTACTGGTTCATAACAAATAGCTATAACTCAGGAACGGCCAGATGGAAGAGATGCATAAGATAAGGTCTGGGGAAAGGGCACTGAGCTTCTACATCCTCCGCAGGTGTGCCATTCCCCCAGCACCTCCATGTGTTCATCAGCCTGGACGCTCTCCAAAACCTCTTCATTGGGGTTTTCATGGATGCTTCATTATGTAGGCATGATTGATGCAATCATTGGCCAGTAGTGATTGAACTCATTCTCTAGACCTTCTCCCTCCCCAGAGGTCGGGGGTAGGAGTGAAAGTTCTAACCTTTTCATGGTTGGCACCTCCAGCCTTAGGTGGAGTTCACAAATCACATCACAGCATAAGAAAGGACACCTTTATAGCTCTCATAACTTAGGAAATTGCAATGGCTTTAGGAGTTCTGGGCCAGAAACAGCAATGAAGACCAAGGATATACATAGTTCTTATTATAAATCACAATATCGTGCCCAACAACAACAACAACAAAATTAGTTACCAGAGGAGAAGTGAGATTTTGCGTAGAGAGGAGATCCCTTGACTTTGAAACAGATCCTGCCTGGTTTGGCACCGAGGGTTCCATTTCCTCTGTGGCAACGCATGGTGGAGCAAAGCAGCGACAGTCCTAGCCAGGAGGATGTGCCGTGTGGCAGTACGGCAGCCTTTCTAGGAACTCTCAGAAATGTTGGGAAGAAAGGGGATTTTTTAAGAGTTGGAATGTTTAGTTAGTGATTGGGGCAAGAGCTGGTAAAGTTTAATGTATCTTGCGTGACTTTGACCTGCAGGTGACTGGAACCTGGAGAGACTCCATTGTATATTGTGGTAGCCAACTTCCAGGGTGGCTCCCAGTGATTCCTGCCTGCTGCTATTCGTGCCCTTCGGTAGCCCCTTCTCTCCTTACATAGAGCTGACAGGGTATTCTGGAAATGATGGTGTGTGACTTTGGAGGGGCGGCCATAAAGAACTCGCCAGCTCCACCTTTCCTCTCTCTCAGATGACCCGCTTTGGGGAGAGCAGCTTCCATGCTGTGAGGGTGCTCAGGCGGCTCAGGGCAGACACCCATTTGGCAGGGAGTTGAGACCTCTTGCCATCAGCCACATGACGGAGCCATTGTGGAAGCAGATCTTGCCACCCTAGTCAAGCCTTCGGATGACTGCAGCTCCAGCTGATACCCTGACTTCAATCTCACGAGAGGCCCTGGATCGGAACTACCTAGCTAAGGCACTCCCAAATTCTCAACCCCCAGGAACTGTGAGCTAGTACGTGTTTTTTGTTTTAAGTTACAAAGTTTTGAGGTAATTTGTTGTGTGAATAGACATACACATACATCGCTATAGATGTTTGAATTTTATTCTCCAATACGTTCTCAAATACTCGTTCTTTGAGGGCAGCATCTATGTGATTCATCTTTGTATTCTCCATAGTTCCAAGTACAGTGCCCAAACACATTCATACACACACGTGTGTGTGGGGGGAGTATAATTTTTTTGAGAAAAAGAATAAAATGCCTTGGACAAATCTCAAATTTATTGACACTGGGGGATGATGAAATATCAGAATGAAAATAATTATTAACAAATTAAGGTCTTCGTTTATTCTTGTTGTTGAATATCTACAAAATGTTTCTTGAAACAACCTGCATTCCCTTCATTTTATTAATAAGGAACCTGAGGCCTAGGGTGGTTCTGAGGTTTTCCACCATGGATTAAAGGGTGAGGTGTGATTAGAACCCTTTTAACTCTAAGCTGAATATCTGACATAGATATTTGAATATCTATCTTTGAATATCTATCTCAAAATACCATTTGAAGTTTCTTTTCTTTTTACTCTTCCAATATGCAACATCAACTATATGCATGTGCACAAAGGAAAAACCAGTACTAGGCTTCTTATACACATTTTCCCCTAGTATGTAACACCCATTATGTTAACTTTAAAGAAGAAAAATACTATGCTATGCTTATTAAATATTGGAGGTCTTTTAGAAATGGTTTTATATTGGAAAAACGAGATGGAGGAAGCGAGTGCAACTCACTTTCCCCTGACTCTGATACATGGTAAGTGTCACTAATAGACCCCAGTTCATCATCACCATCATTATGCTAATGATGATGATGATGGGATAATAGCAATAACAATAATAAATACGGTAGAAAGAATCCTAGTCTGAGCCTAATCAGTGTGTGCCCATGTATTCAGACATGTCTGGGATGTCTAATGGAGGCGGGGTGTCTATTTATATGAGAGACCATGAATCTCCAGGGAAAGAACACACCCTGGAGGAAGACAAATGGAGTGAACAAAATTGGCTCAGAGATGATGGGCCAAGAGAGAAAAGGAAGATAACTTTGGGTGCTACCTGGTAACGTTATTCTGAGGCTGAGGTGGCTGCAGATGAGGAGGGCGTCAGTCCAAGTGTTCTGTGTAGCTGCCCTCTCAGGACCAACGATGTGCTAGGAGCAGTGGCTCTGGTGCTGGCAGCTCCTGCAGACACAGGAAAGGACATTCTCCTCAAGAGACTTAGAGTTGAGAGAGCGGGCCCTGGTGGTTGCTGCACAGATTTGGTGAGGATTAGCTGTGGCACAGGCACCTTGAGTTGGTGTCCGTAGCAGCAGTGGGGGCATCAGCAGACATTAGCAGGACAGTTGATACCAGGTACTGGGCGCATTGGGCTGGACGACTGGAGAGAGTGGCTGGTGCTGTTGGGTGGGGGAACCACAGCCTGGGACCCCAGACTATTTGGGAGGAATTTGAGGGGAGGGAGAGACTCTAAGACTGGAGAGGGGTGGGCTGGTACAATTAGAGAAGTACTGGCTCTCTGATTTGAGCGTAATGCTGTTTTTAATCAAGCCGGTGTGGACCTATTGCAGGAAGTCATTATTAGGGAAATCATCACAATCCACTCTATGCCTGTACAGTTCCCATCCAGGAATGTCAAGTAGGCCACCGAAAATGCATTCAGCTCAAAAGACCTCAGTCATTAAAATAATTATAGTACAAGCTATGCAAGTTAAAACAACAACCCGATTCTTATTCCCCGTCAATTCAGTAAGTGTGTTTCAGAGCGGGTGATGGTACTGCCTGTAACTGTGAAGGATGATCTGTTTCTTGCCCCTTGACATGGTGCTGTCTCTGTGACTCTCTTCTAAGCTCTTGCTTTCCAGGGGGAGCCTGAATAGGTCTCTTGATATAATAATTATAATAAAATGATAATAGTCCCCAACCTCAAGGTCTAAATCACGGCCCTTCCTGGATCCATGAGAGTAAATACTGTAAGGTGTCAGGGTAAAAGCAGCCACATTCAACCTCTGTTTAGGCACGAGTAGAGTGAGAACCTGATCTGTGTGGTTGAACAGGATGGGTCTTCCATTCCAGGTGATGTTCCTCAGGTGGCCACCCACTGAATCTGTTGAGCAGCCACCCCAAACTAGCCTTCCATTAGCCTTACATAAGCAGGGGGCACGACTAGCCCTTGCATGAGCAGGATCTTTGTATGTACTGCGCATACCAGTGTGTAGCAATGTCACGATCGCTTGGATGTGGTGCCACAAGATTTCCATGACTTTCTGAGGAATGGTGGCCACTCTAGTGTGTAAGTAAGAACACAGACTTTGCAATCAAACTGTTCTGGCTCAGAATCCCAATCTTGGGATTGGGCAAAGGGGCAAATCACTAGCCTGTTTTTTTACTTTGGTTCCCTGTCTCTAAGATCAAGACATTTATATTCCCTACCTCACAACCTTGTTATAAAGATTGAGTAGATTAATGTAGATAAAGCTCCTAGAATGTTGCCTGTTTCATTCTAAGCATCTAGTAAAGATTAGTTATTTTAATCATTACTCATTGGCCAGTTTAGCCTGACTTGGTATTGATGAAAACCAAGGTCATTGTAGCTCTTAGGAATTTGTGAATAGGGACACCTGGGTGGCTCAGCGGTTGAGCATCTGCCTTCAGCCCCGGGATCGAGTCCCGCGTCGGGCTCCCTGCATGGAGTCTGCTTCTCTCTGTGCCTGTGTCTCTGCCTCTCTCTCTCTCTCTCTCATGAATAAATAAATAAAATATTTTTAAAAAAAGGAATTTGTGAATATTCTCACCGGGGGGGTGGGGGGGGGGTTTCAATTAATGGGTCAGTTCCAACAATTTATAGTTTCTGTTTCTCTTCTTCGTGAAATTTCCGGGAGAAAGAGTAAAATGGCCTAGCTTGGATCAATTGTCCACTCTTAATCTAAATAACTCTAGTCAGGATCACCTAGAAACTGGGGCCCATCTCTGTGGGGACAGTGTCAGTGAGTCATGGTAAGCTGAGAGCTACCTCGTGGTATCTGTTATATAAGCCCAGCATCAGACACAGATAATCTGTGTTTCTGCAAATGTGTGCTGTGGGCACACATGTGTCGAACTGTCGAACAATATTGACAAGTATCTAGGTGACCTAAGGTCATTTAATAAAGCTGTTGGTCGGACCAAAAACGTGCAGGCTTTCTGAAGAGCAAGTTCTTAATTCTAGCAACAACCTTATAATACTGCATGACTTTGACACAATCATGGGTTACTTTTAGAAATTTATCCATAAGAAAATAATAAAAAATTATTGTAAAGATACTGTGATGAAGAATTCCATCAGAACATATTTATTAACATGGGAAGAGCATAAATATTCAACTACAGGGAGTGATTGAATAGATATCGGTACATCTATGGACTATTTATCCTCAATGGTCATTGAAAATGTTGTAGGAGAACATTGAATAATATGTAACTTTTCTTCATGATATATTAAGTAAAAAGAGCAAGTTATGAAGTAGTATGTAGGGTGATTCCATTTTTGTTAAAAAAGCATAAAGGACGTTTGTGTAGAAGTAAAACTTCAACAAACCGTTAATAGTGACCATCTTGGAGTAGTGAGAGTACAAATAATTGTTATGTTCTCTTTTTAAATTGGAATTTTGATTTTTTTCCTCAGTAATGATGTTTTCCTTTTGTAGTAAGAAGAAAATGCATAGAGTAATTTAATGTGAATCTGTGAACCACCTATTTGGCTATAAACTTTCTAGCAGCCAACACAGGCAGCAACATTACCAGGTCCCTGATTCACTATGCCAATAAAAGGAAAACGAATTTAATTGCCTGAGGGAAACACAGCTCTTTCCAGCACTAAGACCTATGAGGAATCTATCCTGTGGGTCCTCTTAAAGGGGTCACTGGGTATGTAAGGAGCAACGTACTTGATGGTATCCTTAAAGCAAGTGTGGTCCTGAGCTTTGCAGGGCTCGCCTTAATATTGTTCCTTTTGTCGCTCGGCATATGCTGATAAGAGATTGCTAGAGCACATTCGGGAAAGGGCCGTTTACCTAGGAAACCGGTATTACACCATCCGATTACGCAATTTGCTTATCAGGCTTAATCCAGTAGAGGCCTGAATGGCTGAAGGAATAGACGGATGCACAGCCCTGGGCTTCTCCCGGGCAGCAGAGTTCAAGGTGATCTTCCCCGACAGGTAGCTGGGCCTTCCAATTTCATCCTGCCTGTGCCTACGGACAGCTTTGTCCTCGTCAGGAAGCCTGAGCGAAATCTGTGGAAAGAAGGACAACGTTGCCTCTTCGTGAAGGTTAGGGGCCTGACAAGGAGACATTCCCAACCGCAGCCCCGGTCGAGATGACGCACACGGTCAGGATCACGCACAGAATGTGAGTGTTGAGCCACTTCGACTCGTAGACAAAGACGAAGGCAGATGAAGCGGAATATTTTTCATAGAACGGTGGGTGCCCCGATGCGTGTGGCCTACGTGGTTTTCTATGCAGGAGCAACCCGCTACCCACCTATTCTCGTAGGGCTGGACAGAGCCACACGGTCAGAGCTGCGCTCGGAAGCCACGGGACACTGACAGGAGTGGTTTCATTTCCTGGCTCGTAGTTTAAGATGAACTGAATGAGTTAAATCATTTAATTTTGAGTCAATCGGATAACAGCGGACACCTGCCAACAAAGGGTTACCTATTTCATAATGTTTTCTTTTGTGGCTCTTCTTGGCAGTAGTTAGGTGTGTTAGTGGGGGCAGCCTTTAAGGGAAGTCCCAGGTCCCCCCAGAGCGCCGTGTGACCTGCGGCGAAGAGCACGCTTCTCTCTGCATGGCCTGGTAGTGATGGGGGAGGGAATGTGTTAGGGTCATGAAGGAGACATCGTGGTATGTGTCCCCATCTCCCCCTTCCTGCCATTCAGAAACAGATTTGTATGCCGTAGGGAGTCCATGCTGTATCCCGACCAAAAAAATACACTCCCGAGCTGGTGGGCCCTACTCCGTTTCTCCTCTCCCAATCTGCTTTAATCAAAGGCGGGGCGAACGTGCCTGCTGATTTTGGTCCCGGTCAAAGAAATGTGGGGCGAGGGGGAATGGGCATCTCTCCTCAGTAGTGGGTTCTCTTGCTTATGTTCTCTGTCCTCACTGCTTCTCCACTAGGTATTGGAATTGGTTTCTGTTGCAAAAATAAAAATGCTGGCAACGTTGATTGATGGAGCATATGAACCATGAACTGCAGCAGCGCTGGGAGACCCAGTGAATTTCTCCATGATAAATATGGTTAAAATGCTTAAGTGTTACCAGGTGTATTAACAATCCAGTTGTTGGACAAGGCGGTCTGGCACAGGACAGTCAGAGGCCCCTTGATCACATGGGGGGACTTCACATTTTCTGTCAGTTTCATTTAAAAGTTCCTCAGGGAGAGGGAGAGAGGGGGTACGTGAGCATTCGAGTTGGAATTTGGCGAATCACGCTTATTTGAATACACGGGCGTGAGCCTCCTATCGTTGCACCTTTTGAGACTTGCCTGGATCACTGCAGACAGCAACTGCCCGGCCTCCTGCCCCCTGTCCTGCTCCCTGGCAGCCCAGTCTATGCACAAAAACCAGACGGATTGTTTGAAGATGCAGTTGGTGGTTCCCCGCCGGGCTCCTAGGCTGGTGTCCGAACTCCTCAGGTGTAAGAGGCCTGTCCTGACCCGTCTTGGGCTCACCTGCCAGCCTCAGCTCCGAGTTTAGGTGCTGTCCCCCAACATGTCCCACTCGTGATGCCTTGAGGCTGTCGGGCCCTGGCGTTTTCGGGCCCTGGTCGCTACCCGTGGCAGTCACACCGCAGCCTCTCGTCCCGGGTGGATGCTTGGGGATTGGTTTTCATCGGAGTGCTCTGGGCTGCAGGCTGGGGGCCCTCCTGGGTCTCCCACCGCGGGGTGGGTGTGAGATACTTGGGAGGGGGGCAGGGGCATGCGTGTGGGAGTCGCTGTGTGCACACCGCCTGCTGCTGAAGCCATCGCTGCCCTGTTGGTGGTTCCTTCTGCCCGGGGCGAACTTCCTTGAGGACACACACTAAGTCGTTTTTATTACACTATTTTCATGATTACCTATTTCCGTGCGCGGCATGTATTTGTGGCCAAGCCAGTGACTTTCACGGCTGGTATTTGGCACGAGGCTGTGAAAAGCACAAGGAGAACAAGCCTCTGCCAAGCCACAGGGTGGAGAGGAGGGACGCGGCGCGGTCAGGCAGCCAGGGCAGGGTGCGGCCGCGGGACAGGGGCCTCCGGGCCAGTGTACCTCTGGGAGGGCTAGGGCGGGAGCACCTTGGGGGCTTCTGCAGGGCACAGGTGGTGGGGCTGGGGCAGGTGGCAGCTCGGAGACAAGAGGCTCGCGATGCGGTGCCACCGGGGCTCCTGGCGGGTGACGGGGGAGCAGGCCACCCCGGGCCTGGGCCGCGAGCAGAGTGGGGCCTGGGCCGCGAGCAGAGTGGGGGGCCTGGGCTGCCAGTAGAGCGGGGCCTGGGCCGCAAGGAGAGCAGAACCTGGGCCACGAGGAGAGCAGGGCCTGGGCCGCAAGGAGAGCAGAACCTGGGCCGCGAGGAGAGTAGGACGCGGGCCGCCAGCACAGCGGGGCTGATTTCGGAACATGAGGCTGAGGTTGCGTCCCAGCTGCGCCCCGCGTGGAGGCCCCGGGCTCGTGAGCCCACGGGAAGGTTCAGGGAGTGGGCGTCCAGGGCACCCGGGGGGGTGGGGGGGGCTCGGTGGCTACGCGTGTGCCTGGGACTCGGCTGAGCATCCGGGGCGCGGGGCACAGCTGCCACCGGGCCTTGGCCTGTGTCCTCCGCGGCCGAGGCCCCAGCAGGAGGCGGCGGGGCGGTGCAGGGAGGCCGCGGAGCGCAGGCTGCGGGGAGGGGCCCGGGTGGGCTGGAGGGCGGCGGCAGTGGGAGGGCCCGGGAGCCGCCCCGCCCCCGCCCCCGGAGCCCGACGCAGCCGCAGGGCCATGCGGGACAGGCGCAGACACGTGCACAGGGACGCCGGCCTCGCGGCCCATGAAGGCCTCACGTGTCCTTCCTCCCGAGGGACGCGGATGGAGGCGGGGCGGGGCAGCCCGCGGGTCTGTGGGGTTTGCGCCCTGAATGGCGCTGGGAGTTCAAAATCCGACGTTTGTCCCGAAGTCTCTGAAACCTCCGGACCGAGCCGGACGGGGACAGTGACTCCGGGTCCGCTGGGAAAGTGGGAACGTCGGGCCAGTGGTGACGAAACGCCTTGCTGGAGGCCGGGCCTCCAGGGACGTTCCGACTCCATCCACGGGACCTCGGGGTCTAGAGACTCCCTTTGTGTTTGCAGCTTTCCGTATTATTTACCTCGTCTATTTTATTATTATTATTATTATTATTATTATTATTATTTATTTTATTTATTTATTTTTTTACCTCGTCTATTTTAAAAAGAAAATGTCACAGTCAAAACATGAGGTTCAGGAGCAATGACATCAACTGTAAGGAAGTCTTGAACACGAGAACGTGATCCCTCTCCCTCTGTGGCTTCCCGTGTTTCACTCCCAGCGTGGGGCCAGCACCTCAATAATCTCGTCCCCTGATTTTTTTACCTTCGAGGTGGATTTCTGTCCTTTATCTAGAGGTCAGCGGGGTCAGCTGTGTGACCAGCTGGCTACTCCAAGGCCGAAGGCCGGAAGGGCGATATCCTTCCTGCCCAGTAAGCCCAGCAAGCCCAGTGCGAGGGCACCTGGTGTGTTGGGACGGGGTCCCTTAGGTCAGAGACAGGCCCTCACAGACGGAGGCCACAATCACCTACGAGGCCATCATCTGCCCTGTTTCTCTCTGCCCCACGTGCTTCCAGAATTTTGCTGATACAAATATAGGAAGTGGAAAACAGGATGCTCTTTGCCAGGGAGGGAGCACCTTGAGGCCTGCCCGTGCAGCTGGGGCTCAACACCGTGCACGCCTCTGCGGTGAGCTCCCCCATCTCAGGGCTGTATCCGTGGGGCCAAGAGTGTGCACAGTCACCATGACATAGAGATGGGCCAGCGCAGGAGCCCCTGAGAGTGAGCCCCTGGGGTCTCATCTGCATGCTCTGGAGGTGACGTGAGCCGGGCACAAGCCTCCAGGGCTGCCACAGAACCGGCGGGGCCCTCAGCCGGTGGGGCTTCTTCTACCTACTGCAACAGCTGCGGTCACTGAGGCTGTGCTGCGACCAACAGTCTTGAATAATTTGAAAATAAAAAAGCAAGTGTGGGTGCTGGATCTGCTGGAAAACAAAACACAAAAACAAGGATCCCACCTGCAGGTTAAAATAGAAGTTTTACGGTCGCTTCAGGTCCTTTCATGGAAGTTCTTGAGGAGCTGCAGGGTGAAGACCAGCAGACCCGGGCCTGTGGGACCCCTTCATCTTCGGATGAGCGTGATCAGCAAATCTGCAGCCTGGACCGTTGACCCACAGCCACATGACGTGCAGCCGTGGGGAAAACAAAATATGCCAAGACCTTTGTCATGATCTGAGGGGACTTGAGGGAAGAGGAGGGTGATTCCAGATGATGCTGAGACCTTGAGACCCTGGAGCTACGCTGAAGAGTGCTGATGGCGCCCGTTTCCAGAGTCATAACCCGGTGCACCAGGCTTGCAAACCTGTGGTAAAGGGTTGGCACGGGGACAGATTCTGCACAGGTTCTATTTCCGTCCCACCTTGTTCACAAAACAAATGTCCCCCCGATGCCCGTGTCCACACTCCAGCGACTGACTCCTCTGCCCTCTTCCCAGAAGGTTCCATGTGGCCGGCACTCCTGTTCTCCTTTGAACAAGCTCACTATTTGGCTTTCTTTCTCTCTTTCCTCCTCCAGGCCCCTTCTTTGTAGACTCTTAATGGGAAAAGGCCACTATGCGTCTTTGCCTCCAGGGGCATTGCAATAGCTTCCTAACTGCCCCCCCCCCCCACCTCTCCCATCCTCTGGGTGTGTGCGTGGGTATGGATTTCTGACCCAGGTGAAGCAAGACTTTCTCGTTGGAGAGCAGATCTTTGTTATTGAGAGTCCTCTGGGTGTATCTCAAAACAGTTACCTTTCCACTCCCCTTGCCAGAGCCATGAGGGGATCTTGCTTGGTTCTTTCCCGAAAGAATCTGGGGGATCCTGGAGGGGGTGTGGGGCGCGGGAATCAGGAAAGCTGAGGGTCTCCCTAAGCCGTCAGGAGCTATTTGCTGTTTTCTATCAATTTGTCAAAATTACCCTTCAGATGTTCCTACCAGGTTGTGGCTCTAGCTGCTTCTGCTCCAGATGAGTACATCTTGGCTGTGAGCTCTACATTCTCCTGTGTCTTCAGATTTCAGGGTGGCCCTTTGCCCTGTAGCCTCAGTTCTCTGGCAAGTCCAGGAAAATTACTGATTTTCAGTTTGTTTCACTTTTTCTGGTGGTTAGGAGAGGGGTGACAACTTCTCTTTACATGTTAGTGCTGAAACCAGAAATCTATCCATAGCCTATTTTGAACACAGCAACCCATCAAATTCCCGGAATGTATAAGGCAGGTCACGTTGCTCCTCTGCTTCCATCTTGTCTTTGAGTGAAAGCCAACGCCCTTGCACTGGCACATAAGGCTTCCATGGTCAGCACACACTCTTGTCTACTCATTAGCCACTTCTCTTACTTCCTTTTCCTATGACTCCTCCAGTCACCTTGGTCTTCTGCTGTCCCTTGGACATACCAGGAGGCTCCCACCTCAGGGCCTTTGCACTTGCCTGGAATGATTCTTTCCCCTAGATGTCCATTGTCCCTAAACAAAAGTCACAGGTACCTTGTGATGCCTTCCCTGCCCACCCTATTTAATCTAACAACCCCAGCTCTTCCATCCTCATTTCCTCATCCCTTCCCAGCCTTATTTCCATAGCACTTTGCACCATATAACATACTTCATACAGTATTTTTCTAATTTTTTATGTGTGTTGTCTCTCTCTCCTACTGGATATTAAGTTCCAGGAGAGCGGGGATTTTTGCTTGTTTTATTCCTTGCTTTATAGACCACTGATATAATGAAGTTGTTAATTCAGGATTATCAGCTGTTGTTAAAACCATAAGTGAATGGACAGGTGGTGAATGAAACACTTGTACCATGCCAAAGCGACACCCCACAAATTAGCTTCAGGTTGCAAAGGGAAAAATGTTAGCTATTATATAGGGAAACCAAACTATCACAACTCGAATTCAGTGGTCTAGCTTAGTATTATTAACGGTGGGTCAACCAGATGTTCTCTGCTTTCTTGTGTTGCAAAATGAGATCGGTAACCTCACTTGTGAGTTATCTAGCCAGATATGCTTGACTTGAATCACTAGAGCCTCTAGATGTAGTTCTTAGTTATGAAGTAAGGAACAAGCTAAAATTCATCACGAAGAAACTGGACAAATTTAGAATGTGGGGTCTATCCTGTAAGACAACAGTTCAGGATCGTTAAATAAAGGATCTGTTGTAAATGGAAGGAGACAGAGGAATAAAATAGGTGCGATATGAGCTTGGCTAGGCTAGGATTTGTGCAAATCAATCTTAAAAGGTATATTTAGGTCCATGAAGAGTATCTAAATTGTAGTATTAGGTGAGATGAACATTTTCTGAAATAAAGATGATGAATGTGAACTGGAAAAATTAGCTTTCAGGGGGCTATGTTGATAATGATCTCATTTTGGTAAAAAATATATATCATTTTACTGTTGGGTAAAATAGTTACAAACGGTATGTACAGCATATTAAAAAGAAATATACACGTGCAGATTTAAAAAAATCAGACACTTAGCTCATAGATTTCTTTGAATTTTTGTTTCTGGATGAGAGGAAGGAAAATTGCTCTCAGGTACAAGTAAGAGAGGAGAGGGGATACACGGAGACCAGACTGCTTCATATTTCAAGATACAAATCTTCCACACGCATAAAGGCAAAGTGTTTGTTGTGGTCGTTTGAATGGCTGTAGGCACAGAACGGCTTATAATTGTGTGCCTCTAAAGACTCAAAACTTCTGGATTTGTTTAATTCAGATTGACCCTCCTCTAATTAATATAAATTCATGAATTTTATTAAATTATAATCTAGCCCTACTTATACATTAAAGTAAGTGTTTCAGAAAGTCTGGAAATTTCTACTTTAATCTGGTTTTTAATTTATAGACTCTACCTTGAAAGACAGAGTCTCAATGATTTGATCTCCAAGTGGTAGACTCTAAAGATTCTCCTTTCTTCCCTTCTCCATTCCTGCCTTCGCCCCTCCCTCTCTGTTTTCCTCTCTTCCCTCTCTTCATCCCTTCTCTCCCTTCTGCCGTCTTCATATTTTCTCTCTTTCTTTGCACCACCCACTAACACCGTATTCATTTCAGATTTTCTTTAAAGATTTTATGTATTTATTCACGAGAGACAGAGGCAGAGACACAGGCAGAGGGAGAAGCAGGCTCCACGCGGGGAGCCTGATGCGGGACTCGATCCCAGGACCTGACCTGGAGTCAGGGCCTGAGCCCAAGGCAGATGCTCAACCACTGAGCCACCCAGGCGCCCCATTTCAGATTTTGTTTTTAAAGAAAACTTAAGGGTCTTTCCTAACAAAACTCTCTCATTTCGTTCTTATCTGTCCTTTTTCAGAGAAAGCCACTACTTTGTTTTGTTACGTTTCTTATCTGTATGATTTTGTACTTTTTATATAAATACAAACTGAATGTTTCATGGTTCAGTAAAGCATAAATTACCATAAATTGCCTCTATAAACAATATGTCATATTTTTCATACTTTTGGACTTTATGTGTATTGTGCTATTCTAGAGTTTTACAGCTTTCCTATTTTGTCACCACTGTGGTTTTGAGATTTACCCATGTTTCTACAAGTAGGTAGATTTAGTCTGTTTCTTTTTAGCTGCTGCATAGGGTCTCACTTTATGAATATATCAAAATACATCCTTTAAAATTTTAAATATGTTTGAGTTCCTATGGTTTTGTTTTTAGAAATAATGCTGAAATTAACATTTGTTATGTCTCCCTTGGATATATGCAGTTTCTCCAAGATACCCACACAGAATCAGAAATGCTACGTGTTAGGCATCATGTATCCTCAACTTTACTAGACAGTACTAAATTGTGTTCCAGAGTAGTTGTTCCAGTTCCATCAATTATATATGGGAATTCCTGTTGCATCACATCTGGCCAATAACAGGTATTTCTAGGATGTAAAAATTAGTCAATTTGGGGGCACCTCAGTTGGTTGAGCATCAAACTCTTGATTTCAGCTCAGGTCATGATCTCAGGGCTGAGATGGAGCCCTGCTTTGGGCTCCACATTCAGTGTGGAATCTGCTTGAGATTCTCTCTCCTTTCCCTTCTTGCATTCTCTCTTTCTCTCTCTAAAATAAATCAATTAAATTTAAAAAAACTAGTCAACTTGATAAATTGTGAAATGATATCTCATTGCTTTAATCTTGTTTTCCTTATTACTAGTCAGATTAAAAATCTTTTCATATATTAAGTGGCCATTGGTTTTCCTGTTTTGTGAATTGCCCATTTTTCTGTTGGGTTATAGATTTTTATTTTTTCTTTTTATGTTCTGGATACTAATTCTTTTGTTAGTTACGCGTGTTGCAAATATTTTCTCCAGTCTTGTTTTTTCACTATTGGTGTTGTGTTTATTATAAAAAAAAAAAGCTTGGTTTTAATATAGTATATTTGCTGATCTTTCATTGTGCCATTTGTGCTTTTCTGTGTTTTATGTAAGAACTCCTTCCACACTTCAACATCACTTTAGCGTCTGTTCTTTTCTCCTTTTTTAATATTTTTAAGTAATCACTACATACAACATGGGGCTTGAACCCACAACCCTGAGATCAAGAGTTGCACGCTCCGTCAACTGAGCCAGCCAGGTGTGCCTCCTTTATTTCCTTCTAAAATGCTTAAGTCTTACTTTTTTCTGGAATATTTTGTTGAAGATTTTATTTATTTATTTGTGAGAGAGAGCATGAGGGAGAGGAAGAGGCAGGCTTCACCACTGAGGAGAGAGCTCAATCCCAGGGGCTCCATCCCAGGACCCCGAGATCATGACCTGAGCTGAAGGCAGATGCTTAAATAGCTGAGCCACCCAAGTGCCCCTAATCTTCCTGGAATATTTTTAATGTTTACAAAGTAAGGAATCATATGGATATCTTATTTCCCAATCACCACTAATTTATTAGCTCTTCCTTCCTCCACTGTAATCCCACCTCTGTCATATATCGAGTATCCACACATGTGGTTGTGTTCCACTTCTACTGAGCTATTTGTCTCTCACACTCTCTCATTTCTCTGACTTATGAATGGGATCATTTTTTTTTGTATTACATTGTCTAATTAGTTATTCTTGGTACATACAGTTACCAGTTTTTGTATGATGAGCTCATATTTGCCAGTCTTGCCGAATCTTTCATTAATGGTATATTTCTGACTTGAATTAAAGAGGCCTAGTTCCTACTCTCAGCTTTATCATTAACAAGTTCTGTGACCTTGAGAAAGTTACTAGTGTCACCAAATCTCAATGTTCTCTTTGGAAAGGGGCAGGTCATAATTATCTAATTCATGAGTTGGGTTGTTGTGAAGGGTAAGAAAATGGATGTAGATAGCCCGACGTTAAGTAGAGATCCCCAAAATGCTAGGTTCTTGTAAGAATCTTATTGTCTGGCAAAGAGTCTGATAATTAATAGATGTGTAATAAGGCTAATGAAATTAAAATTTACAAACACACACACACACACACACACACACACACACACACTGAAGACCCTTCTTGCCCTCCAAAGCTCCAGGTTACACAGGTTACTAGGACATTTCTCTAGTTAGGATGTCACAAGCTTCACTGTTTTTTTTTTCTTTCTTGAATAAGAACATACTATCCCTTTTATTAAAGAAATACAAAATATTAGGCTACGGGAAACTATTCTGGGGGAGATAACCACTGGAAGGACACAAAGTCATCTCTTGGTTTCAGGTAAGATGCATGTGCTTTATGTGATTCATTAGAGATCTTAAAGCTGTCAGGGGAAAAATGGCCATTACAATTATGTGACTTTAAAGTATTTTCCAAAAGAGCCATATCTGTCATCAGTTATGAAAGCTGACCAAATGTGCATGATGACAGACAGACAGCTGGTTCTCATTCATATTAAGTTCCTCTCAAGCAAAAGGAATGCTAAGGCAATCTGGCCTCATATTATGTTGATTCCAAAGTAATTACATTTGTTATTTCCTGGCGATGCAGTAAATCAAGCTGTGGCAAGTAGGTGGATATTTCACAGAAGTAATTTCGGAGACCATTAAATACGATCACGTGGTGTGTTGAACCCTCTTCTGCCTCAAGACAAATATTGTCCAGTGCAGGTGTGGGGGAAGGGAGAGAGTGAGAAACAAACTTATTTCCTTGAAAAGATGGGAAACGCAGGGTTTCCTACATGCAGAGCAAAATTTGTAAGAAACAAAGGGGTTCAGTGAAGGCATGTGTGGTCAAAGGAATGGACAGACTGCCCCTGTGCGAGAGATTTGCTATCTCTCTGTTCTCACTCCAGAGGCTGCCAAGTCCAGCTGCTTCCCAGGCAGTCATGTGCCTCCCCCAAACACACCTGCTATCCCAGCACTTTACTCTGGGGTAGGCCGGCCATTCATTAATGTCTACAGCACAAGGGTTTATGACCCTTCTGATTTCATTATAGTTAGAAACTCTGTAGAGCTTACTCCCATTCACATAAAGGCCAAATGCTTTTAGAAGCCTTTAATAAACCGATGGCCTAAAGGCTAAATTCAGGAGGGAATCTAATATAGGCACTAAAGGATCATTTTGTTGTCTAAAAAGTCTCCGTTCAAAAAATGGACATAAGTCTTCTTTTAGCCTGTGATCTGACCTCGCTTTGATACCAGCTTCCTAAAGTGTTATCAAAATGCAAGAATAAAGAAAACAAAGCTGAATTTGACTTTAAAGGGCATCCGATTTGCCTAGAAGTAAAATTAAGACTCACTGACTCTAACATTTCTTCCTGTAGACATCAGAGATTTAGTTATCAATTGCTCAATGCATTTTAAAGAATCGGAGAATAAAAAAATCTGGAATGCTTTAGAGGAGCACTGCCTGGAGGCCTTAGGAAAAGATGACCTCTGGAAGACCTACCCAGCTCTGCGCCATTCCTTGGGAGAGCACACAAAATGGATCCGTGTGTACAGCGGCAGAGGAAGGCAGGGCTCTTGACCCATTAAGGGGAGGTTAGTTTCAGCTGCCATGAAATAATTCAACCCAGTGGTGCAGACTTTTCACTTTGAAACTCTTCAGAGAAATCGGGTCTTTCTCAGTGTTTCCCATCTTTGTTTAACTTGGCCAGTGTTTGTCAGTTATTTAGCTCATAGCCCATTGAATTTCATTCAGGGAATCTGGAATCAGAAGTGACATAAACATATGGGGGCATGGGGGAGAGAGGGAGAGAGGGAGAGAGGGAATGAGAATTACCAAATGGGGAAAAAAAGACTTTTTTTTTTTTTGCTTAATTTTGTTTCTTTCTCTCCAGATCAATTTACTTCATCTACATATTATATTTCAAAAATGGCCAGGGACGGCTTATTTTGAGGGAAGTGGGTTTTGGTTCCTTATTTTGGGGAACATTTGCAATTCCAAAATATTCACTAAGTAAAATTAGTTTTTTATTTTTAAAGTAAGATTTATTTGGTAAATGGAAAGAAAAATGAATAAATATGTATAATGCATACAGTGTATTGTATATACACATAAGACATCACCTTTAGCAGATCCACAATACAGATAGTATAGAAAGTTCTGAGAAAAGCAGAATAGAGGAGCCCACACAAAATGGTGTGGAATTGTGGGTGAGAAATAGTCATTATATGTCTCTTTATTTATTCTTTTCTTTCCTCTACTTCGTATGAAGATGTCACAGACTTTCTGCTCTGTGGGGCCCACAATGCCGGCCGTGCCTAGGCTGGGTTTTACGTGCTCATTCCCCCCATCTGGGGAGCACCACGCTGTGGCAGGAGCCTCAGCTGCGTGGGGATCCAGACTTTCCTGCTAGTTTTCCCACTAACCATCTGCGTGCCCTGGGAGACCTCACTTCATCCCTTAGCCCCTCGTTTCTGCACTTAACTTGATATAAGGTGGATTTGCAGTACAGTTTCATTAATTAATTAACGAGTATGGATTTGACCCGGAACTTGGAGACTTAAGGCTCCCCCTGTCCCATTCAGTAGTTCTGGTCACCATTTTTCACTCAGAAAAATCAATGGATTTTTACTGCATTGGCTGACAAGATGGCATATCAGCTAGCAAACTTAGCATTTCTAGATATGTCAAGAAAGGTGCACTTTAATATTATTAAGAAATTCCTGGGGATCCCTGGGTGGCGCAGCGGTTTGGCGCCTGCCTTTGGCCCAGGGTGTGATCCTGGAGACCTGGGATCGAATCCCACATTGGGCTCCTGGTGAATGGAGCCTGCTTCTCCCTCTGCCTGTGTCTCTGCCTCTCTCTCTCTCTGTGACTATCATAAATAAAAAAAAAAAAAAAAAGAAAAAGAAATTCCTGAAATTGTTTGTTTCAGCCTTGGGGTTTTAAGCTATGCTGATTTTGCATACTTTTCAAAATGATTTAAAATAATTGCACCCCTTCGTCTAGCATGATGTAACCTTCCTCCAAAGCACATGGCTCAGGGAGCACAGCATAAGTTAGATGTCGGGTCCATTCACCCTCCTCAGCCAGGAAACACCACTGTGTAGCACACTGTGAAACAATACGTGGGGGCCCAGGAGGTATCGTGTGCATGACAATTCCAAGGCATGCGTAAACCTTACACTACCTGGGAAGCGGTCATGTCTCCTTCCAATCACTGATAGGTACAGTTTGGCTTAAAATCAGAGGTCTCGGGCAGCCCAGGGGGCTCAGTGGTTTAGAGCCGCTTCAGCCCAGGTCATGATCCTGGAGACCCGGGATCGAGTCCCACGTCGGGCTCCCTGCATGGAGCCTGCTTCTCCCTCTGCCTGGGTCTCTGCCTCTCTCTCTCTCTGCTCTCTGTGTCTCTCATGATTTTAAATAAAATCTTAAAAAAAAAAAATCAGAGGTCTCCAGAGTAAGGAACTGTAAAGGGAGCATAAGATGATCTATGAGTATGCCAAAGGATTATAATAAAAATTTAATTTACATTAACCTTAAAAAATTAAACTTCACCAATTTTCTGGTGATTTTGTGTGTGTGTGTATTAAAATAAATAAAATACGATATTTACATTTTACCTATTTTTAAATACAATTCACTGGCAATAAGTATGTTCACAGTATTAGGCAACCATCACTACTATCTACTTCCAAAACTTCTGCAGTATCCCAAACAGAAACTCTGTGTCCATTAAACAATAATTCCCCCCCCGTTCGCTCTTCCCCTTCGCTCATGGTAACTTCTATTCTACTTTCTATCTCTACGAATTTGTCTATCAGTGTCCATATTGTCTCATTTGAATGGAATCATATATTTATCCTTTCTTGTGTAGCTATTTCAGTTAGCTTAGTGTTTTCATAGTTCATCCATGATCAGAATTTTACTCCTTTGAGGCTGAATGGTATTCCATTGTATGGGTTTACCACATTGGCTTATTTATTCATCCGTTGAAGGACATTTGGGTTGTTTCTACCTATTGGCTATTGTGAATAATGCTGCTATGAACACTGGCATTCAGGTATCTGTTTTAGTCCCTGTTTTGAATTCATTGGGGTATAGACCTAGAATTAGAAGCCCGGATCACATGATAATTTTATGTTTAACTCTTCAAGGAACCACCAAACTCTCTCCACAGTGACTGTACCACTTTCCATAACCACTAACAGAGCATGAATTTCCAGCATCTCTACATTGCCAGTGCAGGTTATTTATTTTATTCTTTACAGCAGCTAGCCTAATGGATGGGAAGTATTGATTGGCATTTTCCTGATGATTAGTGATGTTGAGAATGTTTTCATGTGCTCATTGGCCATTTGTATATCTTCTTCAGAGAAATGTCCACCTAAGTCCTTTGCCCACTTTTTAATTGAGCTGCTCATTTTTTTTGTTGTGGAATGATAGGAATGTTATGTATTCTGGACATTAATTCCTTATCAGATATATGATATGAAAATATTTACTCCTATTCCATGAATTATCCATTCACTCTGTTGGTCGTGTCCTTCAATGTACAGATGTTTTAAAACTTTGATCAAGTGGGACACCTGGGGGGCTCAGGGGTTGAGGCCTGCCTTTGGCTCAGGTTGTGATCCCAAGATCCTGGGATTGAGTCCCACATCGGGATTGCTTCTTCTTCTGCTTGTCTCTGCGTCTCTCTCTGTGTCTCTCATGAATAAATAAAATCTTTAAAAAAAAAACAACTTTGATAAAGCCCAATTTATCTATTTTTTGTTATTCTTTGCACAACTAAATATATTCATTACCGGTGATGTCTTATCCACCACATGACCATTTGTCATCCGGTGTAGAAGCTATTTTGTAGGTAGGATAGGAGTTCGATATCATGAAGAGTTGGTAGTGGTAGCTTCATGCGACTGGTTATTACCAGTGTAGTGTAATGCCTTGTAATTCAAGTGTTTCCAGAAGTTGATGTTTGGGTCATATTTTTATGTTATTTATATATATATATTTCTATTTTCATTTATCTCTTTGCTAAATTAACATTCACAATTGTGGAACCAAATCATAAAGAAAATATTTTACCGAAAATTCAAGTGCAAAATAAAACTAATAATGTAAGCTGAAGGCAATAATAAGACCATAGCAGAGTTGACACTTCTACTCTTTGTAGCAGCTCTTTATCAGCCACATTAAGAGGATCTGACAAGAAGTCAGTAAAAATTAACAAATATCAACGCAACTATTTAAAAATATGTATTTAACTCAACTATGGTTAACCGCATATCAAAGTAAGCATACCTTGTGTGTTAGGGTATTAGTCGATGTATGGACATATGAAAATTTGTAAGATACTTATAAATATTTAATTTATTATATCATTTTAAATACATTTTAAAAACTATTGCATCTAGAACATATTTTTAGGGTAGGTTAATACCATACATGTACATAAATTTTTATATAACCAACATTTACTGGGGACGCATCCTCCAATTTTTCTCATTGATATGGGTATTTTAAAAAGTTTAGGGTCCACTGGAATGCATAAAAAGAAGTAAACTTACAGATATATTTATCTATCAACTTTGTCATATGGAAAACTGGCACATTTTTATGCCTAGAATTTCCTCTCATTTAAAAAATGTAACGTTGACTTGATTCCAGTCTGTTTGGCAAAAGTTCCCTGATGGATCACTGCAAAGGCAACAAAGCATTAGCACATTTGGCTTTATTATTTATGTGACAACAAGTGTGTTTTTTCGTTTGTGTCTATACAGAGTCTGTGTATATATAGTTGAGTAATCCTTGGGACAAAACACTTGTAACCCCAGGAGACTGGTCTGATTCCCAAAGAAAATAGCACAGCTGAGTTGTGTGGTGAAAGCCATGCTGGACCTCCGTTGTGTTAATAGAGAAGCTAATTTTCTCAACTGCAAACTGTGGATAATCCTTCACGTTGAATCTGGGGTTCTCAATGTACCATTCTATTATCCAAGCTCATAGATTTGCTAGGGTCCTTATTTACCCAGACATGCTCCCACTGTTTACCCTTCTGCCCATTTCACTGCTCATTAGCACATCCATCCAAGTGAACCAGGGCAGGGATGGGAATTTTATTTGGTGGCTTTATTCCTTTGTTGTTTACATTGGCATGAAAGTTTTGGGTTATACATGAATCTTCTTTACCCATATGGATCTTGACTTCACAGCCATGGATAATCAACTGCCAATCAAACCTACTTTCAAAACATCCATCTTAAAACTAAGACAAGCTTTTCTGATCATGCTTTAGATGATCATAGTTGTAAAGCTGCTTATGAGAAAACCTGGAATTTTGATGTGACTTTATAATAAACTTATGCACTAGAAGGGCAGCAAAGCCAGGCTAGATACTGAAAATTTTTATACTTGAAACGACCTGAAGTTAATCGAGAAAAATGTATTCAGCTTGTAGTTATGCCCCTCACTTAAAACCTGCAGGTTGGGGGCCCCTGGGTGGCTCAGTCAGTTAAGCATCTCACTCTTGATTTTGGCTTAGGTCATGATCTTAGGGTCATGAGATCGAGCCCTGTCTGACTCTGTGCTGGGTGTGGAGATTCTCTTTTTGACCCCTCAAGCCCTGGCTCATACTCTTTCTTCTCTGAAAAAAAAAAAAAAAAAAAGAATCACAGGAGTTAGAAGGGAACCTCAAGAGCACCATATCATCTTTCCTCCTCTCTGAAATTTATAGTATATAAGGGAGTATTAACTCTCTTAACACAGAATTTCCCTGTATAATTTCCTTGAGAGACATCCTTTTTGTCCATTTCAGAGGATAATTTCTGGACTGTTTGAGGTGATGGGGAGCTTTCTACCTTCTAAAGGGGATCACCAGCACCTTAAATTGTTCAAGTCCAGATTTGATCTTCAGTTGGCTGACCCCTTCCCTTATCACATCTATCTATGGCTTTCTTACTCTTTAGTCCCAAGGAATCTGTTCTTTGGCTTTGCTTAACCTCTAGGTCGATCGTCTTTTCATTTTTCTCTAGTCTACGAGACATATTTGTCTTCATATGCTTCTCTGCTTAGTCAGGATCCCACAGTCCTTCGCCTCAACTTCTCTCTTAACAACTAGTTCCACTTCCCTGGTTTCTTTTCTGAGTGTAATCCTGCAACTGGCCACGTTCAGTCCCATTGAATCATCAGACCCTGGCTATCAGAGAAACCTGTCCACTTAGAGGCCCAAATAAGAAAGGGCTCTTCTGTCCAACATGCAGCCCAGCTCTGTGTCTTCATGCCCCTGGAACCCCCAGCACATCTATGAGACCTTTGTCAACTTGTGACATTTTTCAAAGGTGCAACAGCTCTCCGAGTAGCATCAACAGATCTTACTCACTCCAATCTGCTGGTGGTTCTTGGGATGGGATGCAGAACCTGCTCAAACTGGGTAGTGGGAAAGGAGGAGTGGAGTTATGAGTGGACCAATAAAGGCAGTAGGACATTTAAATAAAATATAAACTGAGTCATTCTGAGACTTTTTATAGAATGTAGGTCACCTAATAGAGAGACTGTATTTCTTATCTATCTAAATTACAAAAAAGGTGACCAGACTCTGATCAAGAGTGATAACGTGTCAGAAAACGTCCAGGATAAATAGCCACCCACGACACCGGCTCCACATCCTGCATCAAATCATTTTTGTTTAACCTAAAAGAAGGAGAGAGACATAGAGAATGCTTGAACAGAACACTGGAGCTAGGAAGTAAATCTTCTCCAATCATAACCAAACTGGGTTTCTTAGTTTCCTGCTTAGAAAGTAGGCGCTGAGTCAGGAATCTGGGTTTCCCAAGGCAGAGCATCCTTAATGAATGTTTAGTATATTTTTGACACAGACCAGACTCCAGAGCTTTCCCAGTGGAGGGCTAAGCCTGTGCTGTTGTTGACAAAAATGTCTTTCAAACGGCTCGCGAACAGGGACAACCCGGACTCTGCACCGGGCCAGCAGTCTGCTCCCTCTCACCCTGCACCAGGGCGTCTGCACCCTGCATGGTACTGCCTGCACAGCACAGTGTCTCTACCTCAGCCAGGAGGTTGTTCAGGTTTCTCCTGTTCAGGTTTCCCGTGGCAGCTGTTCTAATCCTTCAATATTCTGCAGTTTGATGACTCAGTTACACTCACTTTATGCTCAACAGGTAATCATGCTTCCTACTTCACGGGAAATAGATGGCATCACTGCTTAGCTAAGAACAAGTCATAAGAATTGCATCTCTTATTACAGTAATCCCTCCCTTATGTGCAGGGGACATGTTTCAAGACCCCAAGTGGGTGGTCCCTAGAGCCTTGGATAGGATAGTATCAGACTCTACATATACTATGTTTTTTTTCCTTTACATACATACCTGTGGTAAACTTTATAAGTTTGGCACAGTAAAAAATTAACAACCATAACCAATAATAAAATAGAAATATTACAACAATACACTCTAATAAAAGTGATGCTAACATGGCCTATTTCTCTCTCTCTCAGAATGTTTTAATGTACTCATCCTTCTTCTGGTGATGGGAGATGAGAAAGTGCCTACGTGGGGAGAAGTGAGCTGAATGATGTCGGAGCTATGACATAGCATCGGGCTTCTACTGACCTTTGGACCCTATTATTTGCTTTCAGATGCAGTCAGTCGACCCCTGGTAACTGAAGCCACGGAAAGTGAAACCAGACATAAGAAAGGCTGGCTGTTCCAGGTAGCGCTTTTATTGTTTTTCCAAGTGGTCTCATTAATATTAACATCACCTTTGTGTAGACTTACTCTTCCCTCCTTTCAAGACACTATGAAGCCTTGGAGAGTTCAAATCTAGGTCTGAGGAGCCACTAAGCCTCTGCTCTTTTTAAAAACAATTTTTTTTAAAGATGTACTTGTTTTAGAGAGAAAGTGGGTGGGGAGTTGGGGAAGGGGCAGAGAGAGAGGGAGAGAAGCAGACTCCCTGTTGAGTGTGGAGCCTGACCTGGAGCCTGATCCCATGACCCTGAAATCAGGACCTGAGCCGAAATCAAGAGTCAGATGCTCAACCAAAGGAGCCACCAAGATGCTCCACCTCTGCCCTTTTTATTACTTCATGCTTTCTCTAGAAAACAGAACATATTGAAACAAAAACTAATCCAAACCCAACCTTTTTTTCTCATCTGCTCTAGCTATCTTTTAATGTGGACAAAGATCTTAAAGTTTGGAGATCTTTTGACAAAGTAAAAGCTGAATAGAGATTGCGTTCAAGGGTGCCTGGGTGGCTTGGTCAGTCAAGCGTCCGACTTGATTTCAGGTCAGGTTATGAACTCAGGGTTGTTCAGGCTCTGCACTGAGCATGGCGTCTGCTTGAGGTCCTCTCCATCTCCTCTCCCCCTCCTGCTCACTCTCTCTCTCAAGTAACTAAATAAAATCTTTAAAAAAGAGAAATTGCATTCAAATGTGAGCAGTTGATAGGAATGCATTTCCGTACAGATTGTAATGAAGGGGGAGCGTGAGGGTGAGGCGCTGGTTGAGGACAGAGTGGGTTGAGGGTGAGCTGCGGGACGGCTTCAGCATGTGAAAGGAGGAAACTTGGGAAAACCAAATGCAAGCACTAAGTGGTTCTCAGCGTTACCTACTCTTGGCCGCGTCTGTCAGTGTGGTGACTACTTCGGCAAGAAGAAATAACCAAGGCATTGCCTCTAAAAAAGAGCAATGGCTGGAAAGTTAAGGGAGTGACTTAGGTTAAAGGTCATCGATTAGAGATCACCTCCGTTTGTCTGAGGGTAGTCTCAATCAGTGTCTGCCCAAGTGTTAGCCAAGACTTCATTATGGTGAAAAAGAACCATCAAAATATTCATTTGTGGAGCATGGTCGTAACCCAGGGGGATAAGCCCTCAGCTCATGGATGGCAGTGTGACCAGATTCAAGGACAACATTGTTTGTTTTCCGGAGGAACATTCCACTCACTTCCTCTCTTTTTTTTTTTTTTTAACTTAACAAATTGTGGAACCATTCATTCTCTAGAGGTTCAAGGAAGAAAAACAAATTGTATTTAAATGAACATTTGGTATTTGGTTCAGCAAACTAATGTGACCTGGAGTCATCTTAAAAACTTTTTTTTTTTTTTTTTTTTTTTTTTTTTTTTTTTAGCAGAAGGAGTCTCTTTCTATGGCCCAGACACAGGTCCAAGTTCTTATTCGGCTCTGGACTTAAATTGAGTAACTCCTTATTGAAAGTAGACTGCTTGGCTGTGTGTCTCCTGGAATTGATCTCCTCCAGGACATAAATGTTCTCAGCTAATGAGACGCCTTCTTGTTATTACTTATAAAGTCACTAATAATTTTCTGAGAGTCTGTGTATAAAATTTATGTTCAGTGCGTATCCTCCCATACAATAACCTGAGTAGCTGTTTTCCCATTAAGGCAAACTCATTGCTAATGTATTTCAGTAGAAGTTTTATTCCAAAGGGTTTCTCTGGCCGTTGGAAATATTTTTTTCATAATTTTATATAAGCCGATAGGTTATTGATAGGCTTGTTTATAGATTATTCCACTGTTTATATCTCTGATTAGGAAATGCATAGGATCAATTGGGATTTTTTTTTTTTTAAGATTTAATTTATTTATTCCTGAGAGACAGAGGCAGAGACAGAGGCAGAGGGAGAAGCAGGCTCCATGCAGAGCCCAATGGTGGACTTGATCCCTGGACCCCGGAGTCACACCCTGAACCTAAGGCAGGCGCTCAACCCCTGAGCCCCCAGGTGCCCCTAAAATCAATTGTTAAGGAAGTGTGATTCAGTAACACAGCTCTTTGAGGAGTATGCGAGTGAGACCTGGAGGCCGCATAGAGGTGTGACTCTCCTGCAGTCTGTCACTAAGTATCTGTTCTTCTCTGTGTAAACTGTTCATCCTGGCCTTTCTGAAGCAAGAACCAAAGTTGAGGGGAAGAGAACCTATCGGAGTTAACTCTGTATCCAGGGAACAAGCTTAAGCTAATTGTCCCATCAGGGGTTTGAATCCATGACCTTGATCAATTGAGCTAAGTGATAAGGGGAAACCTATGAGAGAAACCTGATGTCAGGTCTAAGGAACTACATGGTCTCAGGTCACCCCAGCATCAGCGTTTCAGTTGTCACTATTAACTCAAGGAATTTTGGAAACCATATTTTTAGGAACATTTTTTGATATGCCTTACAAAGCTAGAAAATTCTTCGCCTCCAACAGTGTAGATATGGCGCCATGACAAACTCATGGGGAATGATAATAGTCTCTGGACTTACTGGGGTTACAATGGGCATTTTCAAAGCAGAAAGATTTCTTTTCTACTATATGTGTCACAATGAGAAAAAGCCATAAGGTACTAGAACTATTGCTATCATCATTCACTTCCAGAGGGAAAATGAGAATTGACTTGACTTCCTATTGACCCATAATCCTGGGCATGAGGGAAATGTGTCATTCATTCATTCATTCTTCTTCTTCTTCTTCTTCTTCTTCTTCTTCTTCTTCTTCTTCTTCTTCTTCTTTTAAGATTTAATATATTTATTTGAGAGAGAAACAGAGATAGTGAAAGCATGAGTGGGGAGGAGAGGGAAGCAGGTTCCCAGCTGAGCAAGGAGCCCGATATGGCGCTCAATTCCCAAGTCCCTGGGATCATGACCTGAACTGAGGGCAAATGCTTAACTGACTGAGCCGCCCAGGTATCCCTCATTCTTTTAATCAAAAATATTCATTGAGCTTCTTTTTGGTGGCAAGAATTGTCATAGGCAGTGACAATGCAGAGATGACCAAGAAGACCAAGACCAAGATGGACAAGGCCTGGTTCCCATAGAGCCTGTATTATAGCAGGAACATAGTGAATCAACAAGGAAGCAAGTACATGAGCAAGAATTGATCACCACATGCTGATAGTACCTGACCCCAAGTTCTCATGATGAGATTTTCTCAAACTTCAAAAATATGCTCTCCTGGAGTCACAAATTGTTGAAAATTATAGATAAGTTGCAGTGGATGTGGTTTATTGGATGGAATGAGATGAAAGATCAAATATGAAGCATTTTTGCAGTTTCCATTAAAAGTCTGAAATCACACACACATTCAAATCCTACCTCCTCCACTTGTTAGTATTAGGAACTCGGGAAAGTTTTTTAATCTTTCTGAGTGTCAGCTTGCTGGTCTGTACAAACGATACAGGTTTGGTGTACTTTGGTACGAAGTAAAACACGTGGCACTTAGCAGATACTCAAGAAATATCATTCCTCCCTTCCAGTGAAAAAGGACGGCATTCCTTCCTACAACAACCAGGTGTGACTTATTTTGACCATTAGGTATAAGCAAATTCAGAAATACAGTAAAGAATTTGAACTATGTTGCTTTGCAGAATGATTTTATTAAAATACATATAGTTCCCTCAAGAGCGTTGTTGCCCTTACCCGTAAAGGCAGTTCCATTATAACCCTGCTTTTCAAGATAAAATGAACATTTGCTAAATCATATTTAACTTTTCACTAGTGATTTACAACAGTCTTTATCTGAAGATACTTTTCTTCCAACTTTCCAGAGTTGAGGAACAGAGCAGACAATAGGTTAAGGGGAGAACTGCATGTTTGACTTAAAACTTTTCATCTCTCTGCTCTGATCTAAGCATTCCTTTTCCAGGTAGAGGTTTGGCATTTTCAAAGCAAAAGAATCAAGTTTCTTGGCACTCTGTGGCCTGAAACATTTATCAAAATAAACCCCAGGAGCTGGGCCCTGCACCAGCCTTTGGAGATTAGAAGAATGCTGTGCATGTGGCCAGGGGTGTGAGAGAGGGGAGATGATTGCCCCTGAGGGACCTGGTTTCTGGAGGCTTCTGTGCTCCAGCCCGGCTGTCTCTCTATTAGTAACAAAGACTAGCTTTCCTCAGCCCTAGGCATCTGGCTTCGTTCCCAGATGCTGCTCTGAGGCCAGAAAATGTCTGGGTGTTTTAGATTCAGTAATACTTGGTATAGTAAGAACGGTGATAGTAATAAAAATTACATTAGTTATTATAAGTATTACATACTTAATATTTATAAATCTATAAATACACATAGTATATATGATAATTGCATTAAATAACATATAACAATAAGCATTGTTACTTACAGAAATAACGATATTTTGGTGTACTTACCGAGAATTTCACACACATCACCTCTTTGAAACTCGGACCCAAATATTTTGTTTTATTTAAAAAAATGTTTTTTAAAGATTTGTTTATTTTATTTTATTTTTTGCTATTTATTTTTTTAAGATTATTTATTTATTTATTCATGAGAGACACACAGAGAGAGGCAGAGACACGGGCAGAGGGAGAAGCAGGCTCCCCAGACCCGGGACCTCGACCTGAGCCAAAGGCGGACGCTCAACCACTGAGCCACCCAGGTGCTCCTGTTTATTATTTGAGAGAGAACTGCAGAAGTGAGAGAGAGCATGCGGGGGTGGGATGGGAGGGGGTAGAGGGGGAGTCTTAAGGGGACTCTGCACTGAGCACAAAAGCTGACTTGGACCTGGATCTTATAACCCTGAGTGCATGACCTGAGCCGGAATCAAGAGTTGATGCTTAACTCACTGAGCCACCCAGGTGCCCCGAAACCCAAATATTTTGATTTAGGTGCTATTATGTCCTCATTTCACAGAAGGGGAAACCCAGCTGCAGTTCAGTGAAATAACTTCTCCCAAGTCACCTAGCAGGTAAGTGAAGCTGGGAACCGAGGCTTTACAAGTCGTCTCTCACCCCCATGGGCACGTCTACAGTCAACCTCCTTTTCTGTTAGTGACCCCAGGACTTAGGTAGCAGCAGCGTTGAAATGTAAATATCAGCAACATAATCTGTCGTGATCAATGACATTAGGAGAGCAACGCGGGCCTTCCCCCGAAGAAATACAGAGAACACACATTTCCTCTCCATCCTAGCTAATGCTGTGCACTTGGGACGGTGCTCTAATTTAATTAGCAAAGACAGTAAATCAGTTGAGGAAAAAGGAGGAAGCACTTGTGATCTGGAGAGACAATTTATATCTTTGGTTTGTAAAAGTCCAAAGAGCTTGTGTTTTCTTTTCCCTTCTTGATGTCAATTCTTATGTTAGTCCTTGTTGTTTTTGCATCTGCAAGTAAATGACCCAATGACTAGTTTTTCTTTTGTGCTCATGGACCTAAAGCCCAGATGGCTTCAGACATAACCTTCTCACCCTTTGCACGGTTTTTTGGCCAATCACTGAGCTCAATTCTGAGAGAGTCTTTCAGGCTCATTTGCTACCAGAACCTGAGGTGAGAGTTTACACCTTCTGGTTTTTGTTTACAAAGGTTGCTTTCATCCAAAATAGCATCCCGTGTTCCAGAAAAACTAAGATGTGTCATTGCTCACTTTGAAGGACCCATATTAGGCTGACATTTTCCCTGAGGTCCCACGCGCTGGAGGAGTAGTCAAAATTCTAACATTGCAGGTCCACCAACTTGGCAGTTTCTTTCAAAAAGGTCAGCTGAAACACAAAAGCCCAGTTTTTGAAAAAGCAGGACCACGAGGCGCTTTGACCACGAGGATAAACAAATACCCATTAGACACCCTTTTTTGGTTTCACGTTATTTTCTTCTGGTGATTTTAATGCATCTCCACACGCGCTGTGAATCGGAAACTGATTGGGAATCCAAAGTCCAGACTGACTTACTGGCTTAGTATTTTGGAATACTCAAGTCAATTCAGAGCTCTCCAGCCAGCCCCACTGACCAGGACATCTGTAAATCTGTTTTCATGTGATATTTGTCGGGGAAAGGAGACTAAAGGATGGTGGAAAGAATGGAAAGGAGAAATTAGCGTGAATCCTGCCTTCTTGCCACAATGTTTAGCTCAAAGAGCCCGAATAACTCATTTATTCACCTAACAAATATCGTGAACACTTACTACGGTCAGAGGACCATGTGGGGAGATGCTAGTGGTGGAGATACACCAACAATTACAATAAAGTGTGGCAAATGGCACAATGGGGGTAGGAGGCTTTCTTGTAATATTTGAAGGATTTGGTTTGGTCACATGATTCAATTTATCGTCTGTGTTTTCAAAGGAAGAAATTAAAAATAATGTTTAGAGATATGAAATTCTGACTTCAGCTGGGTTATAATAATAGTGCAAGTGTGTACACTGCAAAGTAGTGAACTTCTTGTCACTGGTACTAATCAAATAAAGGCCTGTCATTCAAGAGATTTCTGCTTGGGAAAAACCACTGGAGCTGATATTTGTGAGGCTTCCAACCTAGAGATGGTGCAATTTTGTGAGTTAAGTGTTTCCTTTGAGTCGTTCCTGGTCTCATGAGAAGACCATGGCCTGAAGCCCACACATATTGGCAGTTTATAAGTGGGAACAAAGGGCAGTAAAACAGGTGAGAAGACCCCTGACTTTTCCACGTAGTATGCCCTGTATTACCTCGGTTTTGAGCAATTGAGTCCAATGGTTACTTACTGTAACTGGAATTTCCCTAGAGACAACAAACCGGGGCCTTTCCCATTACAATAAAGAGAAGGTAATACGTTTTATTTCGAAATATAAGTGTTTTAAAATGAGCTCTATTTTTCCGAGCTTTCTCTGGCATTATTTCTTTAAACAACATTCTTCCTTTCTTATTTTACACGTAGAGCCTGAAAGTAGTCATGGGCTTTTCCAGTCACAAAATCTCAGCTCCTTTGAGATTGAATAAAGTTTAAAAAAAAAAAAAACCCACAGGTGCTTATGAACACAGGTTTGCTAGTATATACATCTGTGAAACCCATGTTTGCAACAGATAAAGGAGTAGCCTTTGATGCTAATTCAGGTAATTACTAAGCGTTCTTTACATTAAAATGTTTTTCCTACTGACAGAGCACCTTGGCTTTTAATCAGAGTTTCAGTCCCACAGAGCAACTAAGATGTATCCGATAAATATTCTGGAAAACCAAACTTCTGAGAATCATGAACCTTCCCTGTATTCATTATTTTTGTTATTATTATTTTCTTAATAATAGATTTTTGGTTATTTTTTTTTCTAGTAACTCTGTCATTCCGCTTTTATTAATAGATTTTAATTATTGATAATGGCAGAAGTAGTTAATCCTAATTGACATCCACTGAGCCGGTCTTCTATGCCAAGTATTCTCTTAGTCACCGTAATGTATAGTTTCGAGACACCTAGATATTCTTCGGTAGCAGAGCTGATTCCTGCAAAAGCCAGCACCTCACACAGTCCACAGGGAAGGAGGCTGTTTACCTGGCCCCCAAGAGCTTTAAGTTAGTCATGGTAACACAAGAAGGGATTTTCCCAAGAGAGAATTGCGTCAAAAAATGTAAAGGGGATTTTCCTTATGCACGGTTAAGTACATCTCATTTAATGAGTAACTATTAGCTCCTTTTACATATGTGAACTTTATTTGTATTTTCTGGATGTGGGAGTTAACCTTTGCTGTGGTTGCAGGAACACCTGCCCGCATTATACAGGTCAGGCTGGGAAGGTTGAGGAGGGTTGTCAACGGAAGGGGAAATGCAAATGCTCAAGGAGAATGCTTGGCAGCACTCACTAATCCCACGTTAACTATAAGAACTTTTTGTGACTCATTCACAGTTAATTTCTGAATCATTCGCAGAAGAATCTTTTTGGAAGAAATATGTAGCATGAATGGAAGTTTGATCCTTCCTGATGTTCATAGGACTCCCACAGAAATAACATCAGATCCTGCTGCACCTGGAGAATCAGAACAGAGCCACCTTTCTCACGCTGTGCATGCGCTTTACAGTTTGCAGGGCGCCTGGGTGGCTCAGTCGGTTAAGCATCTGCCTTTGGCTCAGGTCATGATCCCGGGGTCAGGATCGAGCCCTGCATTGGGCTCCCTTCTCAGTGGGGAGTCTGCTTCTCCCTCTCCCTTCACCCGGCTTGTGCTCTCTCTCTCTCTCAAATAAATAAATTAAAATCTTCTTTTTTACAGAAACATTTTGCTCTGAAAGGAAATTAGCACAGAGCAGCCCTGGCTGCATCAAAAACCTTTTCAATCAACAAATATTTATGGAGTATTGTTATAGGCTTTATGAGGAAGGCAGATTCTGTCCTCAAGAAACTCACAATGTATTTGAGTAGAAAAATTCAAATTAAAAATAGTTTTGTAACCCCAGTGAGTGCATTAAGACTTAGGAGGAATTCTCCGGGTCCTGTGGACACATGTAAACACATTATCATTGTTCCACAGATGCCATTTTAATTGTTTCCTAATTAGTCCATGAGTTAGGGGCAGGAGTAGTGTTCCGTAAGTCTTGTGTCCTCTATAGCTTTCAGTACACATTTGTTGATTGATATTTATGATCTTGGTAAAATTACTTTCTTTTCTTTGTGAATTGTTTTCTCCTATTGTCCAATGTCTCAGAATTATTCTAAGAAAACATCTGGGTTTTCCCATGCTGTGACGTAGTCCTTTGAAAGGTGACATACCCATTTTTTTTTTTAACCACAAATGGATGATATGGCATTATCTGATCAGAGACTCATACGAAGGAAATTAGCATTGGATAGTTATTAATTCATCTCTTGTTCCAAAGCAGAAGTGCGACATATTCCCACCTGTCACCTACTCTAAAGGCTGCTGATGTTTTAGTCATGTCTTCAATAAAGAGCTGCATACGAGGGTGGTGTCCCATGCCGTATTATTCACTGTTGGTAGAGCTGAAACAAGAACTCTGTTTGTCAGGGCTAAGTCAAAAATAGCCAGAGCCATTGAAGACTAGATCAGCATGAGTAAAATGCCATGGCAAAGCAGTGAAGTCCATAGTCTTTAGTGTTTCAGACGCGTCAGCAGACAGTAAGTCCTCCTAGGATAACAAAAAGTTGGAGAGAGGCACTGAAGAGATAGGCAGGCTTAGAAACAAGATGGAAACAGCTTAGAACCAGGGATCAAGTATCTTCTTGAAAATGATTACATTACCCCCTAAAGTCCTCCTACCCTTCATTTTTATCCCTTTTTATGACTGTTCAGAAATGAATGCCGATAAACTTTTCGGTGTCATTACCACCAAGTCAATGTTTTTCTGTTGTGGAATTTAGGAAATCAGAGGCTCAGAATTAATTTTTAAAATAAAAAAATATATTTTTACTATAGATTAGGAAACTTTGTCTCTGTGCAGCTCTTGGATACAGTGCCGGAATAGTATTTCAGTCAATAGGTATTTATTCCTTTTACAATTTAACCAGAGAAGTCCTCTTGACTCTATTGTATATTTCTGACTATATATTGTCAGTGTTAATAGGACATGGGTTGGGGCCCCTGTGGAAGAAATCCATGCTATCAACATTTTTTGAAATACTGTGACTGTTAAAGTTATGGGTAATGAATCAATGTAGGTATATAAGCTGGTGGTGGATTCATATTTTGGATTTATGAGTTAATATTTTATCCTTTCTCTATGTAGGAAAAAATAGTAGCTCTTTGAACAGAAAAAGAAAAAAACAAACTTGAAAATCATGTGATATCTCCTGTTTTAGTATCAACTGGGCAAAATTTAAAAATCCAGTTTGGGTAAAATTATGCCCCACAATCGCCTTGTAAATATTACTATAAAAATCCGGTGTCTGGAGGCAATGCAAATGGACTATGAAGATGACTCCCAGTTATTGAACAATGACAGGGCTCTGGAGAGTGAGGCAGTCTTTCATCCTGCCCCTGACTGAAGCCCAAACTCCTGGACTCAGCAGAAGAGTGCTTTGTTCCCAGATGTGCAATGATGGAGTGAGACATGATGCTGAAGGTCACTGATTTTAGAGCTCTATTTAGGGGCTGCTGCTTCTAGCTGAAATGGAGTACCTCTTACCAGACTCTTCTCTTTGGTATCCACTATAAATTTGGGCAAAATTCAAGGTAAATAAACAAAACCAAAAGTCATCATGGAGTCATTAGAGTATAACCTAGAGAACCAGGACTTGAGGTGCTAAGATCCTATAGAGAAGCATAACCTTGAAATTAAGACCCAGTAAGGATATTACAAAAAGGAAAATCTTACAAACAATTTCTTATATAAATATAGATTTAAAAATCTTAAATAAAATATTAGCAAATCAAACACATCGTGACCAAGCTGAGTTTATTCTAGAAATGCATGGTTGATTTAATATTAAAAATTCAATCATCATTAACAGACCACAGTAAGAATTCAAGAAAAACCACATGATCATCTTAGTAGATGCAGAAAAAGTATTTGATAAAATTCAACACCTATTCATGCTAAAATTTCTTAGAATCTAGAAAGAAGCGTTCTTAACTGTTAGCGGATATCTGTGAAAAACTTATAGCCAACCACTTCATAGGCAGATAATAAATGCCTTCTTTCCTAAAGTCAGGAATAGCACAAGGATGTTCATTCAGTATTGTACAGCTGACAAAAAAAAAATGAAAGTCATAAGAATTAGAAAATGTAAAAATTTCATTATTTGGAGATGATGTGATTGTGTTTATAGAAAATCCAAAACAATCTACAAACAAAATAATTAGGCTTGATAAATGAATTAGCAAGGTAACTAAATATAAGGTAACTATACAAAAACTATTTTTTATATAGTAGCAATAAGAATGCAGGTAAATTCATTTGTAAAATGATACTCTTTACAATGCCATAAAAACATTAAATACCTAGAAATAAATCAGTCAAACTACAAAATAGCATTGAGGTAAATGAAAGAAGAACTAAGTAAAAGAAGGCATATATAATTTCCAAGGATTAGAAAATGCAATGCAAAGATGTCTGTTCTCCCTAAACTGATTTATAGATTTAATGCAACCCCAGTCAAAATTCCACTAGCACTTCTTAAAATGAAAATCGATAAGCTAATTCTAAAATTTTTATGGGAAAGCAAAGAATCTAGAATAGTCAAGACAATGTGAAAAACAAAATGTGAGACTTATGCCAGCAAATACTTATCATCAAAGTCTATAATGAAAGCATTATCGTACTGGCACAAAGGTAAATAAATAGGCCATTGAGCAGAATAGTGAGTCCAGAAATAGATCTATACATATATAATTACCTGACTTTCAACAAAGATGTAATTTTAATGCATTTTGAGGAAAGGATTTAAAAAAATAACTTGAACTGGATTATCCGTATGGAAAAAATATAAAGTTTGGTTCCTTCTTCATATCATACACAAAAATTCCAGATTGATTTAATGTATGTACTTAGTTAAATATAGAATGCTTAAATGTAATATGCTTAAATGTGAAAAGTAAAACAATAAGTTTTTTTAAAGATCATCATACAATAAGATTTCCATGACCATGGGTTGAAGAAAGATTTTGAAAAAGGATGCAAAACAGATACAGGAAAAACTTGATACATTTGGTCTTTTTGTTTTTGTTTTTAATAATCTTATTTATTTGAAATAGAGCATCAATGGAGTGGAGCGCGGGGTAGGGAGTGGTAAAGGGAGAGGGAGAAAAAGGCTATCTATTGGGGCAGGAGCCTGATGTGCGGCTCCACCCCAGGACCCAGAGATCATGACTTGAGCCAAAGGCAGATGCTTAACCAACTGAGCCACCCAAATGCCCTGATACATTTGGTCTTATTAAAAAAATTAAGAAATCTTGTTAATCAAAAGATACCATGAAGAGAGTTGAAGCTCAAGCCATAGAGGGGAAAAGATGTTTGAATCGCATATATCTACCAAAGGTTACTATTAAGAAATTGAAATAAAGAAATAAAAAGACAATCCAAATAAATTGGGCAAACGTCTTGCATTGGCACTTACATGTGCAAATTTTTCACGTGATAGGACACTCAACATCATTAATTACAGAATTATATATGTTATATTCACAGTGGTATAGGACTACCCACCCATCAGAGTAACTGCAATGAAAGAAACAAAGAACAGATAACACCAATTGTTAGTAAGAATGTAGAACAACCAACTTCCACACTACTAGGTAGTGTAAATTGGTGCTGCTATTATAGAAAACAACTTGCAATATCTACTAAAGTTAAATACACATAAACCTTACATCACGGAAATTCCGATCTTAGATATACACCTAAAAGAAATGCATATATATGTTCACCAAAAACATGTACAAAATGTTTATATTAGCATTATTTGCAAGAGTTCCAAACTAGAAATAACCATCAATACGTTGTGATATATTTTACGATAGACTCTTTTACAGCACTGAAGAAAGATCAAACTATGGCCACAAGTAAAAATTTGGATGAATCTTGCAGATAAAATGTTGAGCGAAAATGCTGGACTCAAAAAAGTATATATATATATAAGATAATGTAGGATTCCATTTATATAAAGTTCAACAACAAGCAAAATTAATCTATGATAATGGAAGTCAGAATTGGTTACCTTTGAAGGAATAATGATTGAGGATCATTGAGAGAGGAAAGGAGGAATTTTCTGGGGCGCCGTTAATAGTTTTGATCTTAGTCTACGTGGTAACAGGGTGTGTTGAATTCCTAAGAATTTTTTGAGCTGTGCTCTTTACTGTATACGCAGTGATCTTTGATGTATGTATATACTATTTTAATACAAAAGTTTACCAAAAAGAACCCCCCCCCCCGCCATTTTCAGTGACAAATTCACACCATTTCAAAATATCAGGCTTTTACGCCTACTTTGAAAGAACACTTCCTAGAGATACGTTTTTATAGTTAAGCATTTGTAAGATTATACTTATTGTATACCAGTTGTGAAATTATATAAGTTGTATGATTACAGCTATTACTTGGGAAACAGGCCACAATTCTTGGTGTCATCTTTATCACAACCCATCAATTTAAAAAGATCCAACTAGTTATTTTATTTCTATTTATAATGGTGAATCATTCTACAGTGGCGTATTCTACAGTTAGCTCTACACAACACAAGATTTGTCATTAATTTGGGTCTCAGCAAACTCAGCGGTGATTCTGAACTGGTCTTGGTAGCTTAAAGAAAGCTTCATTTTGGTAAGGAAGTGGTTCTGGCGTAGCTTCAAGGAGTTCAGTGAATTTATCTTGGCCTCGAGGCATCAAAGGCAGTTTGGTTGAATTTGGCCGTGTGCATGTGTGTTTTGCCTGCTACTATTCATTTTGGGTAATTAGGAAACAAAATTCTACTTAATTTTAGGATCTTTAAAAAAAACATGGCTATTTTAATGAGTATAACACTGGATTGTATCTTTGAAATAACATGATTAAGAGTTTATAGGAAAAATATTAAATTCTTCCAACCATAACCATTACTAGCTAGTGTGTCAGTGTGCAATTCACAGAACTAACCACACCAGGTCTTTAAAAGTTCAATGCAGTTTGAGTGAGTAAATAGTAAATGAAGAACTTATGATGCCTTCTGATATTAATTATTGGTTTATCTTTTTTCCTGACCCTTTATTCATATAATAAACAATAACATAAGTAATACTAAGTAATAAACATTATGATTTCTTGATATTCAGTATTAAGTTGTTCATATTAATAATAAAATTAAGATGTATTAATAGCACAAATCCTTATGGAAATGTCACTGATATAGCTGAAAAAGTGAGTCAGTTATGAAATTATAAGCCCATGTCAAATATCTGAAGAATAGACAAAAAACAGCATTTCCAGAACAGTGCTACTTGTCATTTGCTCACCACCTCCTGGACTAGTCTTATTAATGAAGAAATTGGAGATTAAAAAAAAAACAACAACAGATTTTCAGAAATTTCAGGGAAAACGAAAACTCTTATTCTTATTTTGCTGTTATAGCTAATAGAGAGTTTTCACATGCTCTATAAACATGGGTCTTTTAAAACTTATTAAATTGAGAAAATAAATAAAAGTAATGGTGGTTAACTTGGATTTCTCCCAAAGCAGAGCCTGAGCGAAGGGTTGGTATGAAAGAAGTTTATTTGGAAAGTGATTTCAGGGTGCTGGGGTGAAGAGTGAGAGGAATTAATCAGGGAATTGGAAACAGCCAAAACATGGCTGTGCTCTTGGATTGACCTCGTCCGTGGGTGACTGCTGCTTGATTCCACAGATCTTCTGATGGGTCCTCATGAAATGAGCATCAGAGCCATCCACTCAGGAGACAGAGGAAGAAGCATTTATGCTTTGGTTCCGATCTCTAGTCAACGGTAACCTTAAGGACGATAATTGCCCTGTAGTTCCAAATTGTACATACACGGGCACCAAGTAGATTTTCATGGATGTTCCATGCTGCAACCAGGGGGTCCCAGGAGCAGGTGTGAGAGATACTTGGGGCAGGTTCAAGTGAGATGTGACTGGATGACATCTGCATGAAGCCCTTTGGAGGGAAGTAGGACAAGTTGCTGCAGTGGTAGCTAGCGTAAGGAGTGGGCAGGAGAAGATTCAGAATGGCAGATGAGAGGTGCCCAATGAGGTTCCCATCAAGACTGTATTAATCTGGACTTTAGAAAAATATAAGAAATTGAAACAGAATTCAAACCCCCTTAATTAAAAAGGAAATTGAATTTCTTGAAAATGAAAAGTTTACTCATGGAAAGGCAATCTCTCAGACTTTCCACTTGCTAACCAGATAACTGGGTGAATTACTTAAGCCATCCTGTACTTGTTTCCTCGTCTGTAAAATCAGGATAATAAGATCTGCCTCATTGGTTTGTTGTGAAGATTAAATGAGTTTGATCCTGTAAAGTACTTAGCGGAGTACCTGGCTTATAGTATTAATCATCATCAGTATTGCCATTATAATATTCATTGCTATAATTTTCATGGTTGCTACATCATCATCATCATCATTATCATCATCATTGCTGTCATCATCCGGGGGTATCATGTTGCCAGCACTGTTTTCCCTCATGTCCTAGATGGGCGGCAGGCTAATAGGCAACCCAGTAGCTTGAAAACCCAGCAAAAGGAAAGCACCATTCTAGCAGAAAGCTAGTGGGGAGGACACTAATTGGTCTGCTCATGGCTGTAGCAGTAGGGTGACGGGCTCTCTGTGGACTGGATCTGGATTATGAATCCATCCCTTTGGCTGAGAGCTGGAGTTGGAGGAGGGAAAGGTCAATACACTGCAACCACAGAGCACGTGCTCTCCACACATAAGGAAAGGTCTATAACTGGATGATGGTAGTAAGGTTACTGGGAGGGCAAAACAGAAAATACCTATCAGCAGCAATATTTTAAGTGTATTTTAATTGTTCCTGCAGTGAAAGAAGGGAATATATTTTATGTCTCGTTCACGTCTCCATAATACACATACATTAGCTTCTTGCTTGTTGTATCATTGAGAATTCCCATGGACATGGATATGAGTATTAGTGAAAAAATTTCAGTTGATACACTATCATATAATAGAAAACACTTCATATTTCATCATAAAATTTATGATAACTCCACGGGATGATTTTTTATTTAGGCTTCTTAACAGCTCGTCTTACCCTCTATACAAAGAGGATAATTCTTTCCGCATTTTTTTCTTTTTCAACACAAACATAATACAGACTCATTATTTAAGTTTTAAAAACCCAAATATTAAAAAATGTAAGTCCCCTTTTTTTACTCCTTCTGTGAGGAATCACTAATAATGATTCAGCGGCAAGTACCCAAAGCAATATTTTCCCCATCAGCTAAAAGTATATATCACATCAAATGTGGGGTAAGAGGTTTATGAAAATAGTACCAGAAGCTGAATTAATACTATGTATATTGGTATTATTGAATAGTTTTAATGGAGTTGAATTTCAGCTCTCACACATTGGCAGTTAATTCTCTCTCTTCAGATCCCATAAGGTCATAATTTAACTCCGGCCATAATATTTTCCAGGTCCCATTCATTCAGCTGTTGGTTAGTCCTCCTGGGTTGAAGTAATGTTTATGATAACCTTCATAATAACCAAGAATTTCTATCAATTCCTATTGGGATGTCTTTCCCCAAAATAAGAGAGAGAGAGAGAGAGAGAATGGGCTCCAGGGAACAGGGGATTGAACATAAGAGAAAGGAAGAAGTAATTATCAGGATGGCGTTTAAAAGAATTCCCAAGACAACAGCTATACAGCAGCAGCCCTATGAAGCAACCAGACAAAACTGGAATAGGAAGATTTAGGTTTTTAGAAGGATTCCTTAAGAGAAAACAAAACAAAAACTATATGTGTTTTATACAAGTTGTTGAATTTACTGGCATATTATTCATAAAGGTTCTCCTATTTTCCATTAGATATTTGTAGGCTACAGTGAAATCACCTTTCTCATTCCTGATACTGGTAATTTGTGACTCTCTACTTTTTTCCTGATCTACGTGACAAGAGGCTAATAAATTTTATTGATTTCAAAGGACCAGCTTTTGGGTCTTTAAAATTTTTTATTTAAATTCTAATTAGATAACATATAGTGTAATATTGGTTTCACGAGTAGAATTTAGTGATTCATCACTTACATGTAACACCCAGTGCTCAACCCAGCAAGTGCCCTCCTTAAAACTCATCACTCAGTTGCTCCCCGCCCCCCACCTCCCTCCATCAGCCCTCAGCTTGTTCTCTATAAGAGTCTCTTACGGTTTGCTCCTCTCTCTTTTATTTCCCCTTCCCCTGTGTTCATCAGTTCTGTTTCTTAAATTCCACATTTGAGTGACATCACATGGCATTTTTCTTTCCCTGACTTATTTCATGTAGCATAATACACTGTAGCTCCATTCACGTCGTCGCAAATGACAAGATTTCATTCATTTGATGGCTGAGAAATAAATATTCCATTGTGTATATATACCACCTCTTCTCTATCCATTCATCAGTTGATGGACATATGGCTCTTTCCATGGTTTGTCTGTTGTTGGTGATGCTGCTACGAACACTGGGGCTCATTTGCCCCTTTAGATCTGTATTTTTGTATCCTTTGGGTAACACCTAGTAGTGCAATGGCTGGTTCATAGGGCAGGTCTATTTTTAACTTTTGAGGAAACTCCACACTATTCTCCAGAGCAGCTGCACCACTTTGCATTCCCACCAACAGCTTCAGAGGGTTCCCCTTTCTCCACATCTTCGCCAACATTTGTTATTTCCTGTGTTGTTAGTTTTAGCCATTGTGACTGGTGTGAGGTGGTATCTCATCATGATTTTGATTTATATTTTCCTGATGATGAGTGATATTGAGCATCTTTTTATGTGTCTGTTGCCCATCTGTATGTCTTTTTTGGAAAAATATCTCTTCATGACTTTCTGCCCATTTCTTAACAGGATTATTATTTTTTGGGGGGGGCGTTGAGCTTGATAAATTCTTTATAAATTTTTTATACTAACCCTTTATCAGATACATCATTTCCAAATACCTTCTCCCATTTTGTAGGCTGCCTTTTAGTTTTGTTTCCTCTGCTGTGCATTGATCATTCTACTGTTTTCCAAATTTCTATTTCATAGATTTCTATCTGACCTTTGTTATTTCCTTTCTTCTGCTTACTGTGGGTTTCTTTTGCCCTTTTTCTTCTGGTTTATTAAGGTGGAAACTGATTTGAGACCTTTCTCCTTTTCAAATGTACACATTTAGTGCTGAAATTTTCCTGCAATTTCTCCTTGAGCAGCATCCCACAAATTTTGGTATGTGTTTCTTTAATTTTGACTCATTTCAAGGTACTTATTAAATTCTGTTTTGGGGCGCCTGGGTGGCTCAGCGGTTGAGCATCTGCCTTTGGTCCAGGGCATGATCCTGGGGTCCTGGAGTCTAGTCCCACATCAGGCACTCTGCATGGAGCCTGCTTCTCCCTCTGCCTGTGTCTCTGCTTCTCTCTCTGTGTGTCTCTCATGGATAAATCAATAAAATCTTTTTTTTTTAATCGAATTAAGTGAAGTGGAATTCTTTATTGCTTTGTTTTTTTTTAGTATATTTTTATTGGGGTTCGATTTGCCAACATATAATAAAAAACCCAGTGCTCATCTCATCAAGTGCCCCTCTCAGTGCCCGTCACCCAGTCACCCCGTCCCCCTGCCCTCCTCTCCTTCCACTTCCCCTTGTTCGTTTCCCAGAATCAGGAGTCTCTCATGGTTTGTCTCCCTCTCTAATTTTTACCACTCAGTTCCCCTCCTTTCCTTTATAATCTCTCTCACTATTTCTTATATTCCCTGTATGAGTGAAACCATATGATGATTGTCCTTCACCGATTGACTTACTTCACTCAGCACAATACCCTCCAGTTCCAGCCACGTCGAAGCAAATGGTGGGTATTTGTCGTTTCTAATGGCTGAGGAATATCCCACGGTACACATAGACCACAGCTTCTCTATCCACCATTCTGTCGATGGACACCGAGGCTCCTTCCACAGTTTGGCTACTGTGGACGTTGCTGCTATAAACATCGGGGTGCAGGTGTCCCGGCGTTTCACTGCATCTGTGTCTTTGGGGTAAATTCCCAGCAGGGCAATTGCTGGGTCATAGGGCAGGTCTATTTTTAACTTTGAGGAACCTCCACACAGTTTTCCAGAGTGGCTGCACCAGTTCACATTCCCACCAACAGTGCAAGAGGGTTCCCCTTTCTCCGCATCCTCTCCAACATTTGTGGTTTCCTGCCTTGTTAATTTTTCCCATTCTCACTGGTGTCAGGTGGGATCTCATTGTGGTTTTGATTTGTATTTCCCTGATGGCAAGTGATGCAGAGCATTTCCTCGTGCTTGTTGGCCATGTCTATGTCTTCCTCTGTGAGATTTCTCTTCATGTCTTTTGCCCATTTCATGATTGGATTGTTTGTTTCTTTGCTGTTGAGTTTAATAAGTTCTTTATAGATCTTGGAAACTAGCCCTTTATCTGATACGTCATTTGCAAATATCTCCTCCCATTCTGTAGGTTGTCTTTGAGTTTTGTTGACTGTTTCTTTTGCTGTGCAGAAGCTTTTTATCCTGATGAAATCCCAATAGTTCATTTTTGCTTTTGTTTCTCTTGCCTTCACGGATGTATCTTGCAAGAAGTTGCTGTCGCCAAGTTCAAGTTCTAGGATTTTGATGGAATCTTGTCTCACATTTAGATCTTTCATCCATTTTGAGTTTATCTTTGTGTCTGGTGTAAGAGAGTGGTCTAGTTTCATTCTTCTGCACGTGGCTGTCCAATTTTCCCAGAACTATTTATTGAAGAGACTGTCCTTTTGCCCAGTGGATAGTCTTTTCTGCTTTGTCGAATATTAGTTGGCCATAGAGCTGAGGGTCCACTTCTGGGTTCTCTATTCTGTTCCATTGATCTATGTGTCTGTTTTTGTGCCAGGACCACACGTGTCTTGATGACCACAGCTTTGTAGTACAACTGAAATCTGGCCAATGCCCTCGGCTCTGGTTTTCTTTTTCAATATTCCCTGGATATTCGGGGTCTTTTCAGAGTCCACACAAATCTTAAGATGGTTTGTTCCAACTCTCTGAAAAAAGTCCATGGTGTTTTGATAGGGATTGCATTAAATGTGTAAATTGCACTGGGTAACATTGACATTTTCACAATATTAATTCTTCCAGTCCATGAGCATGGAATATTTTTCCATCTCTTTGTGTCTTCCTCAATTTCTTTCAGAAGATTTCTATAGTTTTTAGGGTATAGATCCTTTACCTCATTGGTTAGGTTTATTCCTGTGTATCTTATGCTTTTGAGTGCAATTGTAAATGGGATTGACTCCTTAATTTCTCTTTCTTCAGTCTCATTGTTAGTGTATAGAAATGCCACTGACTTCTAGGGCATTGATTTTGTATCCTGCCACACTGCCAAATTGCTGTATGAGTTTTAGCAATCTTGGGTGGAGTCTTTTGGGTTTTCTATGTACAGTATAATGTCATCTGCAAAGCAGGAGAGCTTGGCTTCTTCTTTGTCAATGTAAATGCCTTTTATTTCTTTTTGTTGCCTGATTGCTGAGGCTAGGACTTCCAGTACTATGTTGAATAGCAGTGATGAGAGTGGACATCCCTGTCGTGTTCCTGATCTTAGGGGAAAGGCTCCCAGTGCTTCCCCATTGAGAATGATATTTGCTGTGGGCTTTTCGTCGATGGCTTTTAAGATGCTGAGGAATGTTCCCTCTATCCCTACACTCTGAAGAATTTTGATCAGGAATGGATGCTGTATTTTGTCAAATGCTTTCTCTGCATCTATTGAGAGGATCCTATGGTTCTTGTTTTTTTCTGTTTTGATATGATCTATCACATTGATTGCTTTACGAGTGTTGAACCAGCTTTGCATCCCGGGGATAAATCCCACTTGGTCATGGTGAATAATCTTCTTAATGTATTGTTGGATCCTATTGGCTAGTATCTTGTTGAGAAGTTTTGCATCTGTGTTCATCAGGGATAATGGTCTATAATTCTCCTTTTTTGCTGGAGTCTTATGGTTTTGTAATTACGGTGATGCTGGCCTCATAGAACTAGTTTGGAAGTATTCTATCCCTTTCTATCTTTCGAGAACAGCTTTAGTAGAATAGATATTGTTTCTTCTTTAAATGTTTGATAGAATTCCCCTGGGAAGCCATCTGGCCCTGGACTTTTGTGTCTTGGGAGGTTTTTGATGACTGCTTCAATTTCCTCCCTGGTTATTGGCCTGTTCAGGTTTTCTATTTCTTCCTGCTCCACATTTGGTAGTTTGTGGTTTTCTAGAAATGCGTCTGTTTCTTCTAGATTGCCTAATTTATTGGCCTATAGCTGCTCATAATATGTTTTTAAAAACTGTTTGTATTTCCTTGGTATTGGTTGTGATCTCTCCTTTTTCATTCTTGATTTTATTAATTTGAGTCTTTTCTCTTTTGTTTTTAATATGGCTGGCTAATGGTTTTCTATCTTATTAATTCTTTCAAAGAACCAGCTCCTGGTTTTGTTGATCTGTTCTACTACAGTTTTTCTGGTCTCCATTTCATGGAGTTCTGCTCGAATCTTTATTAACTCTCTTCTCTGGTTGGTGCAGGTTTTATTGCTGTTCTTTCTCCAGTCCCTTTAGGTGCGAGGTTAGCTAGCTTGTGTATTTTCCAATTTTTTGAGGGATGCTTGTATTGTGATGTATATCCTCTTAGGACTGCTTTTGCTGTATCCCCAAAGATTTTGAACGGTTGTATTTTCATTTTCATTAGTTTCTATGAATCTTTTTAATTCTTCTGTAATTTCCTGGTTGACTGTTTTATCTTTTAGCAGGATGCTCTTTAACCTCCACATGTTTGAGTTTCTTCCAAATTTCTTCTTGTGATTGAGTTCAAGTTTCAAAGCATCATGGTCTGAAAATATGCAGGGGACAATCCAAATATTTTGGTATCTGTTAAGACCTGATATGTGGTTTACTCTGGAGAAAGTTCCATGTGCACTTGAGAAGAATGTCTATTCAGTTGCGTCTGGATGTAAAGTTCTGTAAATATCTGTGAAATCCATCTGGTCCAGTGTATCATTAAAAGCTCTTCTTTTTGGAGATAATGCGCTTGAATATCTGTCATTTGCAGAAAGCGCCATGTTGAAGTCTCCCAGTATTAGTGTATTATTATCTAAGTATGTCTTTACTTTGGTGATTGATTGATTGATATACTTGGCAGCTCTCCCATTGGGGCATAAATATTCATGATTGTCAGGTCCTCTTGTTGGATAGACCCTTTAAGTATGATCTAGTGTCCCTCTTCATCTCTTACTACTGTCCCTCTTCATCTCTTACTACAGTCTTTGGGATAAACTATAATTTATCTGATATGAGGATTGCTACCCCTGCTTTCTTTTGAGGACCATTTGAATGGTAAATGGTTCTCCAAACTTTTATTTTCAGGCTGGAGGTGTCCTTAGGTCTAAAATGAGTCTCTTGTAGACAGCAAATAGATGGGTCTTGCTTTTTTTATCCAGTCTGAAACCCTGCGTCTTTTGATGGCATCATTAAGCCCATTCACATTCAGAGTTACTATTAAAGGTATGAATTTAGTGTCATCATAATACCTATTCAGTCCCTGTTTTTGTGGATTATTTCTTTGTGCTTCCTCTTTCTTTTACAGGGTCCTCCTTAATATTTCTTGCAGAGCTGGTTTGGTGGTCACATATTCTTTCAGTTTCCGCCTATCTTGGAAGCTCTTTATCTCTCCTTCTATTCTGAATGAGAGCCTTGCTGGATAGAGTATTCTTGGCTGCATGTTCTTCTCATTTAGGACCCTGAATATATCCTGCCAGCCCTTTCTGGCCTGCCAGGTCTCTGTGGACAGGTCTGCTGTTAATCTAATATTTCTCCCCATATAAGTTAGGGATCTCTTGTCTCTTGCTGCTTTAAGGATTTTCTCTTTATCTTTGGAATTTGCAAGTTTTGCTATTAAATGTCGAGGTGTTGAATGGCTTTTATTGATTTTAGGGGGGACCTCTCTATCTCCTAGATCTGAATGCCTGTTTCCCTCCTCAAATTAGGGAAGTTCTCAGCTATGGTTTGTTCAAATACACTTTCTGGCCTCTGTCCCTCTCAGAGCCCTCTGGAATCCCCAATTATATGTAGACTTTTTCTTCTGAGGCTGTCATTTATTTCCCTTAACCTTTCCTCATGGTCTTTTAATTGTTTTTCCTTTTTTTCCTCAGCTTCCTTCCTTGCCATCAACTTATCTTCTATGTTGCTCACTCTTCATTCTACCTCCTTAACCCTGGTCATTAGGACCTCCAATTTGGATTGTGTCTCATTTAATTGATTTTTAATTTCGGCCTGATTAGATCTAAATTCTCTAGTCATGAAGTCTCTTGATTTCTTTATGCTTTTTTCCAGAGTCACCAGTGGCTTTATAATTGTGCTTCTGAATTGGCATTTTGACATCGAATTGTAATCCAAATTCTGTAACTCTGTGGAGAGAGTACTGTTTCTGATTCTTTCTTTTGTTTTGAGTTCTTTTTTCTAGTCATTTTCTCAGTGCAGAGTGGCTGTATGAATGGGCTGCATCAAGAATATCAACCACAACCTAAGTAAATCTCACCCTAGATGATTCTGCTGAGGATAGAGACCATAAATTGAAAACAAAGATCAGAATGAAATAAAACAAAAGGATCCCTAAAGTGAAAAACAAATTTTAAAAGAAAGTGGTAAAGAATAAAAGGCCAAGAATCCTAAAGAAGAAGAGGGGGGAAAAAAGAAAAAAGAAAAAAAAAGAATAAGAAAAGAAGGGGGGACTGGGAGATGGTGGTGATGACAAAGTTGCAGTGGAGGGAGAATGTAGTCTACCTGAGGGGTTCTAGAGGGTGATCCTCCTCTGGGTTCTGAGTATATTAAGTTCTGTAAGTCAGAAGATGCTCAGTCCCAAATTTATATAAATCAGAAATACTTGTAGAGGGCCCCAGTATTGACCACCAAAACATAAATGAGATAAAAGAGGGGGGCAGAATGGGAATGAGGAGTCTCACAGAATGAACCAGCATGGTATACCACTTGGTTCTGGGTGCATACTGGTCATGTCTTAGAAGGTGTTAACTTTTGCCATTATAGAACAAAATGAGGCAGAGAAAACAAAAAAACACAAAACAAAACAAAAATATATCTTGTATATCTCTCAAAATTAAGTTGAGTATGTTGAAGGGAATCTAGAAGTGGAAAGTATATCTAGGACCTGTAATTGTAGAAATATGAAAGTCAAAAAGGAAGAATCTTAAAAATGAAGGGGTGGTAAAATATTGTTGTTAAACTGGGAAAGGAGAAAAGATATTGGAAATTTTTAGTATAATGTAAAGAGTTGTAATGGAAAAAGGAAAAAAATTTTAAAAAGGGGGAGGAACCCTCTAGTTCTATATACTATATTCCCTCGATTTTCCCTTGGTCCTGGAGCTTTCCAGCGCTGCTTGGTCAAGGACTTGCTCTTCCCTTGTCCTTCCAGTGTGTCTTCTGGGGCAGGGGCTGCTGTACTGACTCTCAGGTGTGTGCACCTGGGGGAGATGCCCCGCCCCCTGCCAGGTGCTGGGCTCAGTGGGCCTGTTTACCCCATGAGGCCTCTGTCTCCTGGTGGTCCCACCCCTCCCAGGCACAGGGTGACACAAGGAGGAACAACACCACTGGCGGCGGCCAGCTCTCCAGTTCTGGGGTCAACTCCCACAGTAACTACCACAGTCTCCCAGTCCACACTGGCCTGGATGCTCTGGGGGTGGGGGGCGCTGACCTACATAGCTTGGGGGCATCCTGCGGCAGGAAAGTCCTCGCTGTCCTGGGCCCTCCCCACCTCTGGCTGTCCCGGGAGGCAGGATCCTCGAGCTGTGTCCCTCAGTGCCCTGGGATCTGGGGCCTGTGCTGCTGGAATCGTGCTCCCAGGGCCGCAGCTCCCAAAGGCAGCAGGATGCAGCCCTCTCCACCCAGAGCCCCTGCCTGATCCACCAGCTTCTCCCTGAGGCCCTGCAGGTGCATGCTCCAGCCCTTTACTGAGCTCGGCCACAGTGTGGGTGCGCTCTCCCCTGGGCACACTTCCTTTGCTAGTGACCTGGGGAGACTGGAGGCTCCACTGCCCCTCCTGTGGTTCTGCCCGAGTTCCTTGCTAAGTGACTTTCCCTCCAGGAAGAATCCTGTGCAGATTTCTAAAGTTCCTGGTTCTCTGGGACTGGGTTTCCCTATCCCTGAGGCTCCTGCTGCCCCCACTGGATTCTTTTTTTATTTTTATTTTTCCACCTTCCTACCTTGTTAAAAGTGAAAACCCTTCTCTCTGTAGCATTCCAGCTGTTCTCTCTTTAAACCTCAGGTCAATTTGTAGGTTTTCAGGATGACTTGAAAATAATCTAGGTAAGTTGTGGGGGCAGGTGAGGTGAGGACCCTACTCCTCCACCATCTTGCCTGTTCTCAAATAAAATTTTTAAAAAATTTCTGTTTTGAATTCTGTGATACATAGATTATGTAGACATGTGTTACTTAAATTCTATGTATTGGGGAATTTTCTAGATATATTTCTGTTATTGATTTCTGTTTTAGTCCATTGTGATCAGAGAGTACAGCTTTTTAAATTTATTGAAACTTATTTTGGGACCAGAATATAGTCTGTTTTGATAATGTGTCATGTGCACATGAATATAATGTATATCCCGCTGTTGTTGAGCGGAGTGTTCTATACGTGTGAATTAGGGCAAATGACTGATCGTGTTGTTCAAGTATTCTACATCTTTAGTGATTTTCCATCTACTTGGTAGATCAGCTTTTGAGGGAGGGGTATTGAATCACTGATTATGATTAGAGAGTTTTCTGTTTCTCACTGAGGTTCTCTTAATTTTGTTTCACATATTTGGAAGTTCTATTATTAAGTACACACACATTTAGGATTATGTCTTCTTGATAAAATGATCTTTTTATCATCATCTTTTTCTCTGATAGTACTCTTTGTTTTGAAATTGATTTTGAAATTAATATGCTAAATTCAGCTTTCTTTCAATTAGTGTTATCATGGTGTATCTTTTCCTGTCTTTATACATTTAACCTATTCTTGTTTTATGCTTCAAGTGAATTTCTTGTGGGTGGCATACAGTTGGGTCTTACATTCTTAACCAATGCGACAATCTCTACTTTTAAATGGAGATGTTTGGGTACTTTAGATTTTAGGCTTGGGATAATTAAATTTTATGTGACCATTCCTTTGTTGGGTTTAACTCTACTAGATTGCTATTTGATTTTTCTTTATTCTAGCTGTTCTTTATTTTTGTTTTCCTCTTTTCCTGTCTTCTTTTGGGCTTCTAAAAAAATGATTATATCTCCTTTGTCAGTTTAACAGAGACAAATTTTTGGCTTATTTTAGTAGTATGTTAAGCCTTATAGCATACATATTCAGCTTACTACAGTCTACTTTTAAGTGATATTATATTGCTTCATATACAGCATAAGCTCATAAAATTATGCTTCTGTTTCTCATACTCTTTGATTATTAACTTTAAATAACTGATTATATTTTAGAAATTCATATAAATAAAATAAAATAAGTGTATAAAAATAGTCTCTATACTTGCCTTTATACTTGTTACATTCGTAGTGCTCCTCGTTTCTTTGTGTAGCTCTAGGTATTTTCCTGGCACTATTTTTTCGTATGCTTAAAGGACTTCCTTTCATATATCTTATAATGTAAGTTTAATGTTACTGAATTTTAAAAATTTTTTGTAAGCCTGAAAAAATCTTTATTTTGTTTTCTTTGCTGAAAATTATTTTTTTCTGAATAAAGAACTCCAGGTTGCCTATTTTTCCTTCAATAATTTAATGATGTTAAATGATCCATCACTGTCTTTCAGCTTGCATTGTTTCCACAAAGAAATCTGTTGCCATCTTGATTTTTATTCTATTGTTGATAATGTGTCTTTTTCCTCTGACTAGTTTTAAAATTTCCTTTTTTATCATTGATTTTAAGGAACTGATTAGGATGAGTCTTGGAATAATTTTCTTTATCTTTCTGATACATGGATTTTATTGATGAGCTTCTTGGATCTGTGAATTTATAGTTTTCATCAAATTTAGAAATTTTCAGCATGTATTTCTTCAATATCTGCACGTTTCCTTCCAATGCTTTAGAGATATGTTAAGCTATGTCTAGTGGTTTTATTCTTTGTGTTTCATTTTAGAGAGTTTATGTTGCTGTGTACTGATGAACATCTTAATATCTGGAATGCCAATCTTTAAAGATATCACTTTTTTTCAAACAGAAATATAGACTGAAACAGAAGTATAGACTCAAACCTAATCAAAATCTGAATTTTTGTTTTATTTTATTATTTTTTTAATTTATTTTTCTGATGGACTAACAATGTAAAGGGTCAAGAATAGCTAAGACAACTTAAAGGATACAAATAATAGGAAACCTATTCTGTTAAATATCAAACCTTACAAATATGTAATCATTAGGTGACTATGATATTGGTAGAAGTATCCTAAACAGTATAATAAAACAAATTACTGGACCTAAAAATAGGACCAATGATATATGAGCTTTTATCTTTAAAAAAAAGGATGGTGCTGAAAAGCTAAGTAGAAAGGAGAGCTGTCTCAACAAAAGGTCCTGGGACAGTTGGATATCCATATTGGAAAATGAAACTAGACATCTACAAATCACCATACATAACAATCGATTATAAAATTGTATTTTAATATATGAAAGACAAAACAATTAATCTTCTGGAAAATAAAATAGGGTAATATCTTCAGAATTTCCACATATGAAAGAATGAAATTAGACACCTATCAAAAATTAACTTGAAATGGGTTAAGCAACATAAGATATGAAGCCATAAAACTCTTAAAAGAAAAGATAAGGAAAAAGCTCCTTGACATTGGTCTAGCCAATGACTTTTTGAATATGACACCAAAAGTGCAAGCAAGAAAAGCAAAAATTTACAAGTGTGACTATAATATCCAAAATATATAAGGAATGTGTACCACTCAATAGCAAAAATATACACAAAAATGGGTGATTGACCTGAATAGGCATCTTTCCAAAGAAGATATTCAAATCATTAATAGGTACACGAAAAGGTGCTCAAGGTCACTAAGTATCAGAGAAATGTAAATCATAACCATAATGAGAATGTGACCTGGTGCAGCCACTCTGAAAAAGTGTGTGGGGGCTCCTCAAAGAGTTAAAAATAGACCTGCCCTACGACCCAGCAATTGCACTGCTGGGGATTTACCCCAAAGATACAGATGCAGGTGAAACACCGGGACACCTGTACCCCGATGTTCACAGCACCAATGTCCACAATAGCCAAACTGTGGAAGGAACCTCGGTGTCCTCCAACAGATGATGGATAGAGAAGCAGTGGTCTATGTATTCTCAGCCATTAGAAACGAAAGATACCCACCATTTGCTTCAACATGGATGGAACTGGAGGGTATTATGCTGAGTGAAGTAAGTCAATCGGAGAAGGACAAACATTATATGGTCTCATTCATTTGGGGAATATAAAAGATAGTGAAAGGGAATAAAGGGTAAAGGAGAAAAAATGAGTGGGAAATATCAGAAAGGAAGACAGAACATGAGAGACACCTAATTCTGGGAAACGAAAAAGGGGTGGTGGAAGGGGAGGTGGGCAGGGGGTGGGGGTGACTGGGGGATGGGCACTGAGGGGGGCACTTGATGGGATGAGCACTGGGTATTATGCTATATGTTGGCAAATTGAACTAAAAAAAAATCATAACCACAATGAGATACCATATCACACTTTTCAGAATGGCTATTCAAAAAGACAAATAACAACTGCTGGTGAAGAAGTGGTGAAAAGAGAACCATTGTTTTACTATTGGTGGAATGTAAATTGGTGGAGCCACTATGGAAAACAGTATGGATGTTCTCCTCAGAAAGTTTAAAACAGAGCTGTCATGTGATCCAGTAATTCTAGGCAGATATCCAGAGGAAAGGAAAACAGGATCTCAAAGAGGTATCTGCACTCCCATATCCATTGCAGCATTATTCACAATAGCCAAGACGTGGAAAAAGAAAACCTGTTGTCTATATACAAATAATAGAATATTATTTAGCCATAAAAAAGAAGAATATCCTGCCATTTGCAGTGATATGGATGAAGCCTGAAGGCATTATGCAAAGTGAAATAAGTCAGACAGAGAAAGACAAATACTGTTTAATCTCTCTTATACGTGGAATGTAAAAAAGTTGAATTCAGAAACAGAGAGTAGATTGTTGGTTGCAAAGGGCTTGGGGGTGGGGAAAATGAGTACATCTTGGCCAAAGGATATAAACTTCCAGTTATAAAATGAACAAGTTCTGGAGATCTAACATACGGCATGGTGACTGTAGTTAACAATACTGAATTGTGTGTGTGTGTGTATATATATATACATAAAATAATTTCCAAAGTTGAAAGTGCTATAATAAAACACTAATAATAAGTCATGCTAAATTAAGTAGGTATGTTTCCACTCAGATATACGCAAACACATGTATAGTATCTTTCTTATTTTTTCTTATTTGTTATTTTTAACTTTAATACTAGAGATTTCCTGCCTGTAAGGGACTGGTTCAACTTGGACCAAACTGTGATCCCAGAGTTTGTGGCCATTCAAAGCTGCCCTGTGAATTAGCCCTTTACTTCTTTTACAATGCTTTAATTGTATTTTAAGTTTATTCCCCTTTCAGTGTTTTCCTCCAAAAAGCCAATCATACTCCAAATTCCTGAGCTTTGAAACCTCCTTGAAGAAAAGAGAAGTCATAATAAATGATATCATCACCCCCATTTGTTCCTCGGTCTTCTCCCCTCTCACTGGCTCCCCGTCTGCTTCAGCGCTTGCCAAAGACCAGCTGCCTTCTGCTTGACCTTCCTGCTGGTCTGGAAGTCTCTTTAAACATGCTGTGCAGTCTCTAGGTGACCATTTCTCTTGGGGGTGCGGAGGGGCTGCATGGTTCCTGCCAGGTTGGCTTGCCTTCTTAACCTCTTTGGAATTCCAGCACACAAATTTTCTCTATCTAAACAAATATGTATATATATTATTTATTTATCTCTACTTCCAAGGTATGAGACCGAAGAGTTCTTCTATTACCGATAGTTGATAGCCATCTTACTAATTTTTATCAATCTAAAGGTAAACAGTTTGTCTCTTGTTGGTTTAGTGTACATTTTTTGATACCTGGTAAGGCTGATCATCTCTTTAAAAATATTCACTGTCCATTCATATTTTTTTTTCTGTGAACTACTGCCTTATAACGTGTGCTCATATTTCCATTGGGTTGTTTTCTTTTCACACATAAATATTGAAATAGGAACTCCTTATAGATTTTGATCATTAGAACTTTGTCTATTGTACCTGTTGCATATATATATATATATATATATATATATATATTTTTCTTTCTGCTATTTAACTTTTGTTGCAGAGTCTTTTCTTAAAAGAAGTTTTAAACTTTTAAATAATTTTTGATGGTCTTTCCTACTATGTTTCTTGGCTTGCTCTCAATATTCTTGCTAACCCCAGGGTGGTGATAGAAATTATACTATATTTAGTGCTACTAATGTTATAGTTTTAGAGTTTATATTTTTAATTCACCTGGAATATATTTATTTGTTCACATTTCTATGCTGTGAAATAAGAATAACCTTTTCCTCAGATGTTTAGCTTGACTCAATGATTTTTTACTGAATAGTCCATCCTTGCCCCTGATTTGAAAAGTCCTCTATGTCATGTATTAAATTCCTACATGTGTGTATGTATGATTTTACACATGTACTTCTGTTTCTGTACTTTCCATTTTACTCATTAATCTCACAGGATTTCCCTGGAACTAGAGGAGAAATGGAAGTCACCCAGAGATCCTGAGAAGATAAAAAAAGACAGGAGTGGGGAGAAGCGAGATGTTTCAGTATAAACATTTAAATAAAAAATCTATATCTATATATCTATATCTATCTATATCTATATCTATATCTATATCTATATCTATATCTATCTATCTATATCTATGTTGGACTATGTGAATGTGTGACAAATTCAAAAGTTAAACTAAAGATATTAAACTAAGGGCACCCAAGTGGCTCAGTGGTTGAGCATCTGTCTTTGGCTCAGGTCATGATCTTGGGGTCCTGGGATCGAGTCCCACATCAGGCTCCCTGCAGGGAGCCTGCTTCTTCCTCTGCCTATTTCTCTCTCTGTGTCTTTCATGAAAAATAAACAAATAAAATCTTTAAAAATTTTAAACAAATCATAAACTAAAAACTACACAAATTTCTGGTGTTGCTTTTTTGTTTGTTTGTTTCCCCCCAATGCTTATTTTTATTTTAAATTTCTCCTTGATTACTTTAGAATCATTCCTTTAATGCTGTGTGTGGTGGTGGGTGTGTCTCAATGTCTGTTACTACGTTGTGTTTGAAAGTAGAAAGTTAACTCTATGTTTTCGAAAGTCATTGTTTAGATTTCTGGTGTTTCATCCCCTAATAACTAATTTTAAAGGAGTGGAATATTTTTCTGGTAGTTTGCCTGGCATGGTTGAGACAGAATGTTGCTAGAATTCTTCCCTATGGCTTTGGCTTGCATATATGCTCTGTTTCATTTGCATATTGCCTCAAGGGAATTGGTATTTGACTACATGAAGTTTGACCCAGCCCACATGGGCCATCTGGGAGAGGAGTTTCACCAGTCAGTCGCTCAGTGACTGAAATGTGAGAAAAGATTGAGAGCCAAGGCTGCTTTCTTTTGAATCTCTCACATGGATTGACGTAGACTGGAGAATCGTTACCTATTTGCAGTGGATTCGGCCGTTATAAATAACAGTGGGAATATCTTCTCCCATTCTGTAGGTTGTCTTTGAGTTTTGTTGACTGTATCCTTTGCTGTGCAAAAGCTTCTTATCTTGATGAAGTCCCAATAGTTCATTTTTGCTTTTGTTTCTTTTGCCTTCGTGGATGTATCTTGCAAGAAGTTACTATGGCCGAGTTCAAAAAGGGTGTTGCCTGTGTTCTTCTCTAGGATTTTGATGGAATCTTGTCTCACATTTAGATCTTTCATCCATTTTGAGTTTATCTTTGTGTCTGGTGAAAGAGAGTGGTCTAGTTTCATTCTTCTGCATGTGGATGTCCAATTTTCCCAGCACCATTTATTGAAGAGACTGTCTTTCTTCCAATGGATAGTCTTTCCTCCTTTATCGAATATTAGTTGCCCATAAAGTTCAGGGTCCACTTCTGGATTCTCTATTCTGTTCCACTGATCTATGTGTCTGTTTTTGTGCCAGTACCACACTGTCTTGATGACCACAGCTTTGTAGTACAACCTGAAATCTGGCATTGTGATGCCCCCAGATATGGTTTTCTTCTTTAAAATTCCCCTGGCTATTCGGGGTCTTTTCTGATTCCACACAAATCTTAAAATAATTTGTTCTAACTCTCTGAAGAAAGTCCATGGTATTTTGATAGGGATTGCATTAAACGTGTATATTGCCCTGGGTAACATTGACATTTTCACAATATTAATAATAGTGAAAGGGAAAATAAGGGAAGGGAGAAGAAATGTGTGGGAAATATCAGAAAGGGAGACAGAACGTAAAGACTGCTAACTCTGGGAAACGAACTAGGGGTGGTAGAAGGGGAGGAGGGCAGGGGGTGGGAGTGAATGGGTGACGGGCACTGGGTGTTATTCTGTATGTTAGTAAATTGAACACCAATAAAAAAAATAAATAAATAAATAAATAAATAAATAACAGTGGGTTTCCTAGTTTCAGAATCACCTTTGGATTCTGAGTGTAGCTCATAATATTCCATTTTATAATGTTTTGTATTTAATAAACTTTTTATTTGAGAATAAGAATTTACATTATTATTATATAGTTATATAATTCTATATGAATTATAGAAGATAATGCTATAATATAATGCTCTATCTGCTACCTTTCATATGGTAAATATTAGTTTAGGTAAGCAGATGATCCGTATTGTGGCTCTTCATAGAAAATATCACTTGTCAAACCAAAAGTTACTTTTTCACTCTAGTAAAATTGAGCTAGAAAATGTGATTTGGAGAAGAATTTTAAGGGAGAAAAAAAAAAGGATGTCAATAATGTCAAAAAGAGCAGAAATTTCTGTAAAAATTTAAGAAATAGTTAATATAATAATTTAAATATTCTTGACTTCAGTGATGAGCATCCTCTCTATACCTATTAGTAAGTGGGGGTGACTCCTGAAATTTTTTTTGTCATATTTGCCCAACTAAGAGTCTGCAAGTTTTAAGCTGCAATCTCTTTCTGGCCGGTACATATTTATAGAAATCATTTCTCTTTCTACTTCATTTAGCCAATATCTAGCTATTCTATTGCTAATGGATACTGCGGATAATTTAAAATCTATCCCATAGGGCAAGAGCTGGTCTCAGATTGCTACCATTACATTTATGGAGTATCCATTTAGTGATAAATCTACTAAATGTTTGACATAATTTTTGATGTGTTACTATCTGTTTTCCACATGAGTTTTTGTTTCTTTGCTTGTCTCCCTGTACTAAACACTTTCCTAGAGCCATGGGTGAGGAAGGCCTCCTGGGTGAGGCCTCTCCTCCCAGGAAACAGAAGAGCAGTCCACTTTCTAGAGGGCAGCCTGGGTGTGCTGCGCCGGCCTCTTCCCAGCCCGGGCGGCGATCTGGAGGCCTGCACGGGGGCGGGAACATGCGCTGTAGGGTTTCCTACTCAACTGACTGTCCATCGTTGCGGGAGACCTCGTGTATTAGTGGGACCCAGACAACCTCTCAAGTGTGCAGGCTCGTGGCAGCCCTTTGAGACATCGCTAGAATTATTTCTGGCGGTCAGAACCTCTCGACCTGCCTAACTGAACCCTCCCGACTCTCCCTGTCTTTTCTCCAAGGTACAGATCACTAGGCCTATTGACATTCTACCTTTAATTACCATCTGCTTTATTTGTATGCGGATTATTTACTTTTATGAACATCTGTGGAAATCCCACTGCTGGGAGCTCTGGGAGGAGGACTGGAACAATGCTGTCTCTGTTTTGACTTTCTTCTCTTTGGGCAAACTCCAACAAAAGTTGGTTCACTTCACTTTTGGGAAACATCTCTTGGTGCAGTTCCCTCAATCTTCCATAATTCTAAGTGAAGTTCCTGCCCACATTCCTCTGAAGCCCTTGGCTTCTCCCACTCTACTTACAACGTCACTTCCTCTGGGTGTGTACCTGGCCCCTGAGCAATACTGCCCTCCAGCCCTACCACCATAGGCCAGATCTCAGCTCCTCCTTCCAGAACTGTTGCCACTGCCTTTGGAGTGCTCTCCTCTTCTCTCTTTGCTTTCTTCTTATCCGCATCTCCTTGACAAATTATTTTTCCTAAAATATTTATTTCCTTCTGTCACTTTCCAAGGACCCAGATTGTTCTTGGTTAACTCTTCAAGTAAAAAGTAAGTTCTTGTGCATCAAGGCTCGCCGTGACTTTTGTGTTCCGGGCAGTCCGGGCTATGTGGTGCGCCCCAGCCTCTCCCCGGACCCCTGGATCTTTAAGCCATCTTACATTTGACAACTGTAAGTCCCACTCCACTCAAGTTTTAGCCTACTCTATAGCTCCTCTGTGAAGTCTTCTTTGAGAGTTAAATCTTCATTCCATAGCCTTTCCCCTCTCAGTTCTAAGAGCATTGAAAATCTAACACGTAATTTAATGTTTTTATCTTCTTCTGGTTATTTTGTTTTGTATCTGTCAGGAAGGGCACTTGGTCACTTAGAAGAGACTTGAATACAGTGGCCTGAATATGACAGATACTTGTTTCTCACGTAACGAGATGTCAGGAGGTAGGGAGCTCATAGTTGCCACAGTGGCTCCTTGTGGCTCTCTGTTCTTTGGTCCCCTCAGGTCTGGTCCACAACTAAGGCAATGCTGCCTTAGTTCTGACAAGAAGAAAGAAGTGGACTACATGACTAGCCTATTTTGAAGAGCTTTTCTGGAAGTGCTGTCCGTTGAAAGGCCGCCATCTTCTGCAAGGGAAATGTAATCTTTGAGACATTCCTATCACTGCTCTGCCAAACCTAGGGATTCTGTTAGTAGGGAGTAAGGCAAGATGGTTACCATGGGCCCCCCCCAGCCCACATGACACACGCATCCATGTGAGGCTCCCCCTTTGCTGTAGTTCCAGGGACACAGTAGATGTCTGCTTTGCTTTCCCAAGCAGTGGCCACATAAGTCAACTATGTTTCACAAATCAGGATTTGGTCAGGAAGGCTTTCTACTTTGTCTCATATTCTTACTCTTTTCCCAGAAATATGTACAAAGAGATAAAAAAAATTTTAAAACCGATATAGAAGACAAAAATGGATGTGAAACTCGTTTATTTATGAACACTGCTTTGTTCTGTTGAAGAAGACAATCATGGTGGTGTATCTGGATTTTAATACTAGACTATTGGGTTATCATATTCCACGAATGTCTAGTAAATACTCTTCAGCGTGGCACACAGTTCTGGGACTACGTCACATGAGATTCTTTTGACATTCATCTTAAATTTGCCAGGTTTGGGGGGCAATTAATGCCGAGGTTGTCTCAGCCAAGTAAACTGGCTTTGCATTCTTCTCAGAATTTAAACACAGAATATGCATGATAAATATTTGCTGTTGGTGATGCTGTTGTGGAGGGTCATTAGGAGCTTCAGCTGGAGGGTGTTTTCCTACCTTTGTCAGACACAAAGCAGGTCTCCTTTTGTCTCCTGATCACAGCTCTAATTTTCCCAGCTGGATGAATTCACTAAGTTGAGAATCTGAGAGGCCTTAACATTAGCAGAATCTACAAAGCGCCAGAGGGGCACAAAACCTGCGTAGGAAACAGTCGCTCTCCAGGCTTGGCGGGGTGGTTGCCACAGCTACCAAAGCTGCTGATTTCTCTGCTTTGTGTTCACGTGGGAAGAGAAGCTTTCAAGGTGACAGGGGCCTCATTATATAACTGACATTGCAATTCATTTGCTTTAATATCCACATTTAAATCTATGCTACCCAGTCCTAAATAGGACTTTTCTTTGGGAACGATCTTAGGTGGGGGCCGGACAAAGTTTTATACAATCAGGATGACAGATCATAGAGTGAATGAATCTGTGATTATGATTTTTCCCTGGACCCTGTGACCATGCGTCCCATGGCTTGAACGGACATTAGGGAGCTCGCTGCCTTGCTGCATCCACCACAAAGAGAATATGAGAACCCTTGATTCATATCCATACACATTATATGCGCCAATTCTAAAATAGCAATTAAGATGAAATCACAACAGCATGTTCTTGGTGAAGTTTAAGTAGATATCCATGCATAATTAACTGGAGAGTCATTCTGAAGCCTTGAAGTTCCACAATTTATTTAATGATCTTTAAGCGCTATGTATAAAATATTAATTGCAGATGAGTAGGCTTCACTTAAAACGAAATCCTATACATAATATAATTGACGTATGACCTTCTCTGGGTGAAACTGTGTAGTGACAGGTGTGTAAGAATGCGGTAACAGTGGGTTTACAGTTTATTTCCATTTCTTTTCATAAATATATATTATCAATGATAAAGAAGTCTCTAAATTCCTTCTGCTGTCTTGTCTCCAATCTCCGTTTTGAAGATAATGTGTTTTGTCCCTCCTTTTTTGACGGAATGGCATTATCAACAGCAAAATACTCTGTGGTTTTTCATTTGTTTTGTTTTGGCTAATAAGGGGCAGCTGAAGCACTGTTTATGAAAGTTAGCTAGTTTTCCTTTATTAAAAGAAGGCTCCCTTGACCACTATTTGCAGTTTGTTAGCAGTTTCTATCAGGCCTTCGGTGCGAAAGTAACAATTTTTTGGAGCACCTGTTAGGTTTTTCTCTCACTTTGTGTATATTGTCTTTTTTAATATAACACGATTACATATTATTATGTTGTTCATTGAGCTCACTGTTAAGTATTACTATTATTATTTTTAAGGATTTACTTATCTATTCATGAGAGACAGAGAGAGAGAGAGAGGCAGAGACAGAGGCAGAGGGAGAAGCAGGCTCTTTGCAGGAGCCTGATGGGAGACTTGATCCTGGACCCCGGGGTCACGACCTGGGCACAGCCGCCCAACCGCTGCGCCACCCAGGTGCCCCACTATTAAGTATTATTAATTTCTTCTACAGATGAGGCTAATGAGAGGATTTTCACATCCACAATCAGCAAGCCAGTAGAAAAGACATAGTGGTCTTTCTAACAGAGACATGGGTCTTTCTAATCCCAAACCCCTTGTTCTTTTCATCAACTCGGGAGACAGACTCCACCAAGATGACTTCAAATGTGGAGTGATGGTATGCCATAATTCTCTTTTGTTTTAATTTTCAGCAATCATTAAATTGCCTACACGGAATTTGATGTAAACATGATTAAATATAATCTGGATGCCAGGTTTCAACTGCTGCAGCCGTTTCCCCTGTCTTGCCACAAAGACCTCTAGTTTTCTTTGGGGGGTCCTTTTGGGTCCAGGGAAGCTGTATTTAACCCTAGTTTAAACGCGTCGTATGAGCGAGGCTGAGCCAATCAGCTCTCTTTTCCCCTGGTCCAATGATTAGTTCAACAACTCAGCCTGGTACTTTATCTAATTAGTATGAGTCTCAAGACTTACTTTGGAATGCTGTTCAGTTAATTTCCCCGCCCCACTGACTTCAGACTAGGGCATACAACTGACTTTGGTCAATGACCTAAGAAGTAGCGTGTGCCACGTGGGAGTTGGAGCTGTAAGAACCCACACGGTGGTTTGCACTACGTTCTCCCCACCCTCTCCACAACTCTGGCAATGTCCCCCAGGGGCTGCTCCATCAGCCTGGGTCCAGGAATAAGGACTATGTGAAACAGAACCACAGTTGACCTACAGGAGAAATGTATAGTGAATGGCGCCTGGATGGCTCAATCCATTAAGTATCCGACTCTTGGTTTGGCTCAGGTCATGATCTTGGGGTCCTGGGATCAAGCCCCACTTTGGGTTCCTGGCTCAGTTGGGATTATGTGTGAGGATTCTCTCTCCCTCCACCTCTCCCACTATGCATGCACGCACACCGCCCCCCTCCCAAGTAAATAAATAAATATGTAAAAAAAAAAAAAAAGAAAGAAAAATAATTTTTTGTTGATGTGAGCCATTGAAATGTGGGAGTTTTTGCTTTCTCTGCCGTATAACTTAGTGTAAACTGTAGGTGAGCCTTGGAAGAGCTGAAGCCATTTTTACCTCGTGAAGTCAGTCTAATGACAAAGCTAGCATAAGAGGGAAGCAGAGGTAGGGAAATCATAGAGAAAGACGGAATGAATTCTAATGATATCACAAATCCTTGGCTCATGGCTGTAATCATCCCTACAGCCGAATTTTTTATTTAAGTGAATCAATAACTTTAAAAAATATATTTATTTGTGCGAGAGAGCATGAGGAGAGGGGAAGGGTGGGGAGGAGAAGGAGAAGCAAACTCCCCACTAAGCAGTGAGCCCCATGCAGGGCTCGACCCAGAACCCTGGGATCAGGACCTGAGCCACCCAAGTACTCCTAAGTCAACCAATATATTTGCTTAAGGTCATTTTAGTTCAGTTTTCTGTTACTTGCGACCAAAGCAATCCGATTACTTTATGTATCGTAGCACAAGTTCCACTTCATTTTCCTGCCCCAGACATCTGAAATAGCCTTGAAGCCAGCCCCAATAATTTAAATAATAGGGCCCTAAAAATCACTAGCCAGATCAATACTGACAGAGGAAGAGAGCCACTCAGTAGGCAAGTTCAGTATAAAAGTAGGTGGGTGCCAAAGAAGAGCTATGTAAGCTTCCTAGCCTAGTAATAAGGTTCAAATGATTTCTTCAAGGGTAAGTGAAGAATCTACCATTTTCAAAACTACGCCTATTTGCAAACGTTTAAGCAAAGATTTCTAAAGAGAAGGGCTGGGGAGGCACAAGGGGCCGTGGAGTGATGTCGTGAAAGGTCCCTCCCACGTCACAATGAAGGGCCTCAAATACTGGATTCTTTTCCCTGATTAATCATTGTGGGGGGCCCCTGGGTGGCTCAGCCAGATTAAGCGTCTGCCCTGGGCTCAGGTCATGGACCCGGGGTCCTGGGATCGAGCCCCTGCTCGGCGGGGAGCCTGCTTCTCCACCCCCCTTCCCGCTCGTGCTTGCTCTCTCTGTCTCTGTCGTCAAATAAATAAATAAAATCTTTTTTTAAAATAAATAAAATCTTTAAGAGAAAATAATACCCCTGAATAGCCTCTGTGCACTGAAGTTTGTATTTCATTTTTCATTTTTGTTTCATTTCTTATTTACTTAAAACATTTGAATAGGGAATACTTTTACATGATTAATACACAATACAAAGTGGTATACGGTAAAAAGTTTAGCTCGCAACTCTACCCTCATCAGCCCCATTTTTCTCTGTCACCAGCAGGTCACCACATTATTAATTACTTAGCATTCTTCTAGAATTTGTTTATGCAAGACGAAGGAAATGCAGATACGTATTGTTATTTCCCCTCTTTCTTCCATAACATGTGGCACACTAGACTGTTCTGTATTTTGCTGTTTTCGCCTTTGGAGACCTCTTGGAGATCTTTCCTTCTCACTAGTTCTAGGGCTTTGCCTTTTTTCCTAACGTTTTCATAGTCCCTTCCCGTGCCGTGCACACGCAGTAATGCATCTAACCAGCTCCCTCATGATGGAAAGCTGGATTACTTCCAGTTTCAGCTCGTGCACACAGTGCTTTGGATAAATAACCTTTACATATGTTGCTTCATACATGCTCATTGCTTATTTTCAGAGAATGAAAATAAAGCCAAGTCCTAAAAATCGAGTCACCCTCAGTTTTGGCAAGCTCCTCAATCTGAGGGCTCACTCGGGTTATTCTTTGCTACCTAAAGTCACTAATTTAGCTTTTCGCTCTCCAGCTCATTTAGCCAAGGGAAGTGCCTTTCATTTGTAAGTAACTACAAGCCACCTAGATATTTGGAAAGAAGGGGCCGCATGTTATATATATATCCATGGGGCAACCCAGGACCTCTGCAGAAATGCTACTCCCCACCCAAAAAAAAAAAAAAAAAAAAAAAAAACGATAGAAGAAAGAGTGATTCCCCTAAGAGCCACTAAATAACACAAAGCAACAACTGGCCTTTGGAGTAGTAATTTAGACAGCAGTAAAGATCTTGGCTTCCTTGTATCCTGCCATCCATATTTAATTCTGAGGATTTTTCCTCTGAATTGATTCTCACAAGCATCCCTTGCCTCATATTTCCTTTCCCACCAGCTACATCCTCCGCACGTGTTTGCTCTGCATCTTTTTTTTAATTCCAACCTGAGTGCATCCTGTTGCTGAGATATCACTTTAAAATAGCCCACGAAAAATAAATAAATAAATAAATAAATAAATAAATAAATAAATAAATAAAATAATTAAAAAAAATAAAATAGCCCACAGTTGTATAGTATCTACAGCGGTTCTTTTTGGTTGCTGCTGTTGCTTTCTCAAGAATGTTGTGGGTGATTAATGGGATTTGGCTTTTGATGATTTATTCTCCCCCCTGCCCAACCGTCCTCCCAATAGTACATTTAAAACGTGGTTTTAATTTAATTTAAAATACATACATAAGGAGATCCCTGGGTGGCTCAGCGGTTTGGCGCCTGCCTTTGGCCCAGGGCGCGATCCTGGAGTCTCGGGATTGAGTCCTGCGTCGGGCTCTCTGCGTGGAGCCTGCTTCTCCCTCCTCCTGTGTCTCTGCCCCTCTCTCTCTGTCTATCATAAATAAATAAATAAAAATAAATCTTTAAAAAATACATACATAAAATACAATAGTACATTTAAAACATGGGTAAGATTTTGTGGGGGGTTTTGTTTGTTTCCTTTGCTTCCTTCTCAGTCACAAGCTATTGGAATATTTAATCAAGTCAACATTTTAGCTTAGTAGATCTTCATAGGTTAGTATCTCTACAGGAAACCAGGATTTCCAAGTCCACCCAGTCTGATCTCTGCATACCCCTCTTACAGGGATCACCTTCCCTGAGTCACCTTTCCTGGTTTCAGCAGTTGGCATCGTCACCAGCTCTTCTCAGTGACTCCACCATGCACACCGGGCTCTCCACTGGTCACACGGATCCCTGGATTTCTTTTTGAGTCTGCAGCTCACCCCTCTAGGTTTGCTTTGAAGAGAAAAGTGTGAATGGGGAATGGGTGTGGGGGGTGTACACTCTTACTTTCTTTTCATTGCTTGATTCATTACCATCTTCTTTTTTTTTTTCTTTCTTACTGCCTCTATTTTTGTTCCCGAATGCATAAATTCCTGTCCTTCATGGGTCTCTGGGCAAGTAGTTCTTCTTCCAGTGCCTTTATCTGCCTTCCAGAATTCCAAAAGCAAAGTCCTCCAAAATGTAGAAGACCTGCTAGTATACTGGGAACAGTTTGTTGGTTCAGTATAGTGAGAGGTCAGTCAACATTACTGCAATCCAATTTATTTTATTTTATTTTATTTTATTTTATTTTATTTTATTTTATTTATTTTATTTTATTTTATTTTATTATTTTATTATTTTATTATTTTATTTTATTTTACTTTATTTTATTTTATTTTGTTTTATTTTATTTTATTTATTTTTTAAAAAAAGATACTTAAGTTGGTTTAGGATGGTTTTAAATAATTCTTAGACGGGGGATCCCTAGATGGCTCAGTGGTTTAGTGCCTGCCTTTGGTCCAGGGCGTGACCCTGGGGTCCCGGGATCGAGTCCCATGTTGGGCTCCCTGCGTGGACCCCGCTTCTCCCTCTACCTGTGTCTCTGACTCTCTCTCTGTGTCTCTCATGAATAAATAAATAAAATCTTTAAAAAAAAAATAATTCTTAGACGTTTGCTAGTTGTTCTTCCTAATAAGAGTGAAGTAGTTTGGTTTTGTGTTGGTGACGTCTTGCATCAGCCACAAAGGTATGGTCACCCACATATATAAACTGAGTGTTTTAACAGGGCTGCAGAGATTACACTGTGGGTTCATGAATTCAAACTCATTTTCTGATATAAGTGAGAAAAAAAAACAAAAACAGGATTCTTTGCAGTGGTCATGGTTACCTTATGACGACTAATCCTCCAAAATACTATTATTTGGACAACAGGATTTTTAAAACACCAAAGGGCAGAAAAAAAAAGAAGAAAATATTCAGCAACAAAGAGAGAGGAAATTATGTGTCCCCAGATTGCAGGGCTCAAATTGTTGGTTAAACTGATGGCCTGCCTGATATCCCAAGGCTGATTACTCCGTCCCCAGGGGGATATTATAAACAAGGATTTACTATCAAAATACTTTTTGTTTGTCTGAAAACTAATTTGCCAAGCCTGGAGATCAGAGGAAGAGGCAGATGGGAAAGGCAACCTGCTCCGCTGCCTTTAAGGAGTCAGCTGTGGGGAGAACTGGACCAGCGGGATGGACGTGTCACCTGAGCCCCGAAGCCCCATAAGTACCAGGAGAGACGATGTCGCCCATCTGGCGGCCCGCAGCCCGGCGCCCGGCTCCCGTCCGGCGGGGAGTGAGCCCCGCTGGCCCTTCCCTAAGAGGGCCCTTCCTCTGGGCAGCGGAGCGCGGGGGGATTTTCCCCAGCAGCTCCCGTCGCCTCGTGTGTTCTTCCCGGTTCCTTTATCCCTCTGAGAATCTTCGGCCTGAAGGTAATGAAGTGCTTCCTTCATCACCCGGCATCATGGAAGTATTTATCCGGTTATTTGAATAAAAGATGACTGCAGCCCCGGGAGCTCTCCGTGCGTGTGCCCAGACTTCAAAGGGACAAAGGAAGCCCCACCGAGGCCTTGGGCAGTAGCAGGCCACCGCGGCTCGGGCTCTGCTGGGCAGCCCGGCCAGGCCTGTGCACCGCCCGCGCGCTGGGCGCAGGCTGAACCGAAGCGGCCGCGGCCTTGGGGTGATGGTCGACAGCAGTAAGTCCAAAGGGCTTTCTTCCCCACACCTTCGAGTATTTCTTTTCTTTTTTTTTTTTTTTTTTTAAGATTTTATTTATTCACGAGAGACCAGAGAGAGAGAGGCAGAGACGCAGGCAGAGGGAGAAGCCCGGTGTAGGACTCGATCCCGGGACCCCGGGGTCATGCTCTGGGCTGAAGGCAGGTGCTCACCCGCTGAGCCCCCCGGGGCTGCCCACCTTCGAGTAATTCTAAGTACAGGCCTGCCGTCGTGCTGAGTCCCTGACGATGCTGTGGACTCATGAAGGCTGTTGTCTCCGGCCCCACTTCCCTCCATCCCCGCGTGTGTGGCGGGCCCTGCGTCCCTGGTAGGGCTCGGGGGGTGTAAAAGCCTACCACGGCCAGCCTCCTCCTTGCAGAGGACCCCCCCCAGGCGCCCCCGGAGTGAACTCCAGAGCCGGCGCAGGTCCCCGGGCCAGGCTGTGCCCTCCCTCATTCTGCGAAGGCCACATGCACCTGTTTCTGCTGCTCTAACCGCCGTCTGGGTGTTGGAACGGGTCATGAGCACCCAGCCTCAGAAATCCAGCGCGGTGACAAGGACCGTCCCGGGGCCCCCTCTCAGTGGGGAGTGAGGGCAAGGAAAGGCCGTGGCAGGGGCGGCTTTGCTCAGAATCATCCCGGGGCTTGTGAGACGGTCCTCCCAGTGGACACACTCCTCGTCTGCCGAGCTGTGGACGCCCGGGGGGGAGTGGACGGCTTCTGTGCAGCCTCGGCCTGCAGCTCCCATCACCCCCGACCAGCTGGTTGTTGCATTTTATTCACTCCGCGGAGTCACTCTCTTTCTGGCGAGCCCTCCCTCGGGGTCCCCGTGGCTCCCCTTCGACTTCCCCTTTACAGTGCTCTCCAAGGCTCATGTACAGGCCCCAACGTGAACTGCGCAGGAGCCTGCCCACGCCCCGCTGGCTTCCGTGCCTGGCAGCTGACACGTGGAGGGGCGACCGTGGCCTTTGTCTACTGGCCAGGGAGGTGATGTCCCCGCTAAGCCCAGGTCTGTAGCCATCGCTTCTTACATTGCTCAGTGCACAGAAGCAGGATGATGATGTTTGCCTCCAGAGCTTCTGTGTGTCCAAACGGATGTACATGTTTGAAGTTTTCGTTTTTATTGTTTTTAATTGACTTTATTTTTTTTTTAAAGATTTTATTTATTTATTTATGAGAGACACAGAGAGAGAGAGAGAGAAGCAGAGACCCAGGCGGAGGGAGAAGCAGGCTCCATGCAGGGAGCCCGACGTGGGACTCGATCCCGGGATCCCGGGGTCACGCCCTGAGCTGAAGGCAGATGCTCAACTGCTGAGCCCCCCTGGGATCCCCCTCGACTTTATTTTTTCATAGCGGTTTTAGGTTCACAGTCAAATTGAGTGGGTAGACCAGAGGTTTTCCGTATACCCCCCAATGCCTCCCCGATTTTCAACATGTCTCACGACAGCGGTTCGTTTGCTAGAATCGAGGGGCCTGTAGTGACGCATGATTGTCACCCAAAGTCTGCAGTGTACATCAGGGTTCACGCTTGGTGCTGTCGTCCTTCGGGTTTGGACAAAGGCGTGAGGACACGGTCTGTCTTGTTTGTGGCGGCCCGAGGCCGTCGTGCAGGCGGTGTGGCACGGGGTACGGAAAGAATCCGACTCAAGCCGTTGGCACGTTTTCTTGACTTCCTTTGGTCCGGGGTCACTTTTATCCACGTTTCTCCGAGACGAAGTGCAAAGCAAATAGAAACAGCGGCGTGTAGCCGCTCCCGTGGGCGCTGGACGGTGGCCTCGTCTTCCGTGGGCCCCAGACTCCAGGGAGGGCAGGGCGAGGGCAGGAGGGGCGGCCGGGAGGGCTTCCTCCCATTCTAGGTCCTCGGCCTCGCACACGAGGGCCCTCTGCGCAGCACGCGGCACCCCAGTCACTGCAGGCTGGGAGGGCGAGCAGGGCCGAGCCACCCCGGCGGGACCTTGCGGCGTGGAGAGTGGTGTGGGTCGCTGTCCCCGCCTGGGCAGCTTCCGTGGGCGTTTCTCACCCGCGATGAGACGTGGCAGCAGAAGCCGGCTGCGGGGTCCCGGCGTCAGGCCCTGGCCCAGGCCCAGGCTGAGGTTTCCGGGCCGAGTCGGCGCCCTGGAGGTGCCTCACTCACCTTCTCTGCTGTGTCGCGTCCTAATTTGAGGCGTGCATCCTAGCGCGGAAGGTATTGTTCCTCTGGGCACAAGCCTTCTACTTGCCCTCTCGCATTTTTAGCTGATTTTGCGTTTTTGCCTATTCTAGATCAGTTTGGCGGGGATTTATAGCTTCATCATAGGTGATTTTTTTTTTAAAGATTTTATTTATTTATTCATGATAGTCAGAGAGAGAGAGAGGCAGAGACACAGGCAGAGGGAGAAGCAGGCTCCATGCAGGGAGCCCGATGTGGGATTCGATCCCGGGTCCCCAGGATCGCGCCCCGGGCCAAAGGCAGGTGCCAAACTGCTGCGCCACCCAGGGATCCCCATCATAGGTGATTTTGATGAATAAAGGGATACGGTGTTCCGACCCAGCGGCGTGTGCTCACGTTTCTTCTTTCTGCAGCGGCTCTGAACCGGGTATGAAGCCACTGAAGCACCTGATGGGTAGCTAAGGGGACAGAGGGGTCTTGCGCGTGAGCCTCATCCCCAGAACAACTCTGCGCCGTGTTCCACCCGCGTACCGGGCCTCCGTGTCCCCAACTCAAGTGGAATCTGAGATTTCGGACGTTCTTCTTGATGCCTTGCTGATTAACCGTCATATGCACGGTTACCTCGGGATTATAATGACGCTTCCTGCAGTAGAAGGAGGCGCATAAACCAGTGGGACTAGAGGGTCCCGACGAGCCCCATGAGCCAGTGGTCCCTTCTGATTTTCCAAAATTCATCTTAGATGAACATTTTCACTTCGCCTATACTTCTGATCAGTCTTACTCTTTCCCGATGGGTAGAACGAACGCTGTCTTTGGCTTTTTTTTTCTTTTTTCTTTCTTTCTCATTTTTTTTTTTTTGCAAGCCTACGCACTAGCCAGTTTCATAACCAATTTTCAAAAAATTTTTTTTTGCCACATCTGTCCCCTAGAGTTCCCATTTAATAGTCAATCAAGTGACCTATGGGACATGAAGCTCTGGGTTCTCAATATTATCTTCCTTATTATGTGTGTATCACGTACGTTTGAATCAATGATGAGCTTACTCCATTGGGCCCCAAACAGAGATGCCCAGCTCTATTCTTTTTTTTTTTTAATATTTTATTTATTTATTTGAGAAAGATGGAGAGAGAGAGCATGCGCAGGGGGGCGGACTGCCAGAGGGACAAGAGTCCGTGCTGCCCGGGAGCCCGAAGCGGCCCCGACCCCAGGATCCTGAGGTCATGACCTGGGCTGACATCAGATGCTTAACTGCCTGATCACCCAGGTACCTTTTTAAGTTGCCCTGCAGAAATTTTACTAGGGGTCTTAAGCCCTTTCCAATCAGAACTCACCCCTGACTTGCCACATGGAACTCACCTGCCTCAGTTTACCTTACCCACCAACAGAGCTGATGGAGGACGGCTAAGTAGCCAGAATGCAGAATAAATTTATCGTTGTCTCCCTCCCTGCTACCACCATCGGATCTTGGCCGACAAAATTAAGGGAAAACGAGCATTCGATTTAGAAAACATTTCCATAATGACGGGGTAAATAATTTCACAATTTCGACTCCTCAGTATGGGGGACATAGAATTTATGTATTCGTTAGACACGGATTTGTTCTGCGCTCCCCGTGTGCCCGGTTCTAGGCACCCAACGTAGGGTGGAGGTCTCAGGGGTGCACGGCCCGTGGGGCAGACTGTAATAAAATGTACAGAGCACGATGTCCGAAGCCCTGGATAAAAATAAAACAGGGTATGGTCTAGACGGGGGCCGCCGGGGTGTCGAGGAGTCACCGACTGGTCCACCGGTCTGGTTCAGGAGCGCGAGGGTGTCGTCTGGGAAGTGTCGCTGTGGGGAAGCCCACCCAGAGCCCCGAGGGTGACCAGGGGAGGAGTCCTCACGCGTTGGGGTCGTGATTGGGGCCACCTGGGACCCGGCAGCCCAGGTGGGAAGGGTGAGCGTAGAGAGAAGAGCCAGCGTTGGCCGGCCGAGGGTTGGCCCCGCTGACTGGTTGTGTGCGCAGGTCACCGAGCCCACGTGCCCAGAGCCTCACGTCCTCGCCAGTCAGGCGGGAAGTATACAGCAACCAGCAGTCTCTCATCTTCAGAGACACCCAGCGCACGCCTAGGCGCGTGACTACGTGACTTTATTGGACAAGAACGCTTGTAGCGAACGACGACTCCGTCCGTGTGAAGCCGGGCCGACCGAGGCGTGACCCGGGGTCCCCGGGCTGTGGCGACAGACAGGGTGTCTGAGGGCTTACCCGGGAGCCCTTTGTGCTGGTCAGTTTCCCGGCGCTGCTTCCCCCGGGTTGGGGGGCCCACAGACTCGATCCCCAGCGGGCCGGGACCCCCGGGGCCCAGGCCAGTGCAGCGGGCATGACCTGGCGATGCTCTGAACAGATGGCCTAAGGCTCAGAGTATCTGGGCTCGACCCACGTGTTTGTTCCCCCACGCGAGGTGCCTCGTGGTGCCCCGGGAATCCCGCTGGCATCGCGCGGCCCGGTGGTTGCCCACCGCCTCCCTTGACTGCTGCGGGAGCGGGGCCTCGGCGCCTCCGCACGCTCTGCCTGTAATTCCTGGGTGACACCAAGTCACCTGGGAAACCTTTGTAGGGCGATGGCTTATTTCTCCCGGGGAACCAGAGATCAGAGATCAGAGACCAGGTCCACGTGGCACCGACGTCAGCAGCTGTGCCTCAATCCCTGACCTCTAGAGCTGTCGGGGGCCAAGAGGGATGACCGGGAAGCACTCAGCTGAGCCCCTGGCAGAAATTTTTCATACAAAATAACTACGACAGTTGATCCGAGAACACAGCATGGGGCCACTTACACAAGGTGGATTATTCTTTTCGGTCAATACAGTATCGTATGTGTATTTTCTCTTCTTTACAATCTTCTGAATGAAACTTTGTTTTGTCTCACATACTTTATTATAAAAATACACATAACACAGAGAATGTCTGTTACTTGGCCTTCATGTTATCAGAAAGGTTTCTGGCCCGGAGCAGGCTCTCTGTCCTTACGTTCTGAGGGTGTCGTGGGCTATCGTGGGTGTGCGGCGTGCAGGGGTGTCGGGAAAGTCCCGCTGCTGTTCACGGCTCAGCTGTAGTCGCGGAGTTGGGCTCACCTTAGGGCTGCGAGCTGATGCCGCAGGAAGGTATGTGGTGTTCTTACAAGAGAAACGTGTTACTGGGATCCTGCGGAAAGAGTCAGCTGCCCTGCGCCCTGTTCTTGGTGTTCACAGGATGGCTAAGGGCAGACAGAGCAGTCTTCCCTCGGGGGAGCTCGGTGGGACCCCTGGGGAGGGTGCCTGGGGCTGCTGGGGCTGTGGGGGGGACCCCTGGGGAGGGTGCCTGGGGCAGCTGGGCTATGGGGGGGACCCCTGGGGAGGGTGCCTGGGGCTGCTGGGGCTGTGGGGGTGACCTCTGGGGAGGGTGCCCGGGGCTGCTGGGGCTGTGGGGGGGACCCCTGGGGAGGGTGCCTGGGGCTGCTGGGCTGCAGGGGGGCAGGGGGGGGCCAGTGTGCAGCAGGTGCCCAGAGCCAGGGGCATGGGACGGAGCCCGGTGGGGGCCACGGGGGCAGGAGCACCCTGGGGCAGGTACGGGGGCAGGGTGGGCGGCCGAGGAGCTCCCGAACATTAGAGATGTCTAATCACGGGAAAGCGCAGAGGCCCAGTCACACTGCTTAAGAAAAGCCAGAGACAGGGAATCCCGGGTGGCTCAGCGGTTTAGCACCTGCCTTTGACCCAGGGCATGATCCTGGAGACCCGGGATCAAGTCCCACGTCGGGCTCCCTGCATGGAGCCTGCTTCTCCCTCTGCCTGTGTCTCTGCCTCTCTCTCTCTGTCTATGTCTCTCGTGAATAAATAAATAAAATCTTTAAATAAAAAAAAGGAAAAGAAAAGCCAGAGACAGCACATGGCTGCTGCACATAGCCTTCGTCTTCCTGCAATTTTCTTTTTTTTTTCTTTTTTTTTTTTTTTTAAGATTTTATGTATTTACTCCTGAGAGACACAGGGAGGCGGAGACGCAGGCCGAGGGAGATGCAGGCTCCTGCAGGGGCCCGAGCGGGACTCGATCCCGGGCCCCGGGTCACGCCCTGGGTCACGGGCAGCCGCTGCACCGCTGGGCCCCGGGCGTCCCCTCCTGCCGTTTTCCAAGGGCTTTGTCCCCGAGGCCGCTGGCCGAGGCCCGGAGCCGCCCAGACCTATGGGAACCCGGAGAAGCCTTTACTTCTAGTATCTGGGGCAGAGCCGGCCTCCCCCACCCGGAGCTCCCCCACCCGGAGCCCTGGCTCGGTACCGCCCCCGCCGGAGCTGGGCTTGTGGGAAAGCTCATCAATACGGGACTGACGGGATCAGACAATAGACTTTTGCTAATTAATATGTAATGGGCCTATGGATTTTTCCTCAGCAGCTGGAGTGCTAAATAATAGTCAATTAGCAAATGTGTTAATTAACTCTAATTACATAGCACATGAGCTTCTCCAAGGCTTTTTCCTTTACGGATTTACACATGAATGTCCCACCACTCTCCGCGAACACACCAGGCAGCTAATTAATTGATAAGCAATAATCCTTTCTTCTCTCTAAAACATGTGTTTAAAAACGAAACCCGGTTTAATGCCCGATGACTTGTAAAAGTGACATTTAAGTGTGCAAGACGAACGCGACGTCTGCTCTTTACACGGGCTTCTCCGAGTCACTGGGAAGGATCTCACGGGTGTGTGAGCGAGGAAGCGGGAGAGAGCAGTTTGGGTACGTGCGCGGGGTGCCAGAGGGGGAGCGAGGAGGACGAGGGGGCGGCCGAGGCGGGGAGGCCCGAGGAATGAGGCGGAGGGGCCCGGAGGAGGGGCAGGCCCGAAAGGAAGGGGCAGAAGAAGGGAGAAAGGTGGAAACAGGTGAGGGGCCGCTGCCTGGGGAGGAGTCAGGACGGAGAGAGCCCCGCGGCCTGCGTGTCCTGGGCAGGTGGCAGGTGGTGGCCCTGCCCCGGGGGCCCCGCGGCCTGCATGTCCTGGGTGGGCGGCAGCTTCAGCCCAGGGCGCGTGCAGAGAGGGCCTCGAGGGGACTCCGGGGACCAAGCTGCCCGCTTCTCAAGTCGGAGAGGGTCCTGGAATCCAGGCCACAGGCGCCCCTCAGGTGGAGATCGCTGGGTCACCGAGGCCGCACACCTGTCAGGGCCGCCGCGGCCTCGGCTCCCCCCCGGGAGTGACGGGCAGCGGTAAAGACTGTCCTGGGATGCAGGCGTACAGTTGAGCCCTCAGGCTGGGCCTGTTGGGTCACGTCGGGGCCCGAGCAAGCACGCCCGGCCTCTGCGTCTCCTGGCGCCCGGTCTCCTTGAGATCACCCGAGAACCGGGGGGCCTGCGGCCAGGTGCACGTGCACTGCAGGTGGCCAGCCCCGCTCCCCGTTTGCTGTGTGGGGAAATGCACGGCTGGAGGAGGGCCAGGCGGCTCTCAGAGTCCTCCCTGCCCTGGGGACCCGGCCGATGGCGTCCGTGGTCCTCGAGGGCCAGGAGCCCGTTGCCGGTGTCTCCTTGCATTTGGGGGGCCTGGTTGGGAGGACCCCCGTTGGAGAGGGCACCCGGGAGGCTGGAGGCCAGAGGGCCTTGGTGCTAGGACTGGGCCGCGGCCTTCCTGGGGCATGAAGCAAGGTGACAAGTGGGGTGCAGGTCGCCTGGGTGGGTCCTCAGCTGTGGGGAGCCTCTGCACCCGCACCCGCACCCGCTGTCATCCCACCTTCCTCTTGGTTCCAGCCTTGCTGTGGCCGCGGTGCCCGGGGCCTGGCCTCTGCAGGGTCACTGGTCAGCTCCAGTCCTGTTCTGGCGTCTGGGGCCTCGTGGGGCCTCCGCGGGGCTCAGGCACAAAGCCTGAAGGACCGAGGACTAGAGACGTCTAGGGTGGTCCTTAGGGTCCTCTCCGCCTCTGCACTGCAGACCTCGCAGCGCCGCCTGGGTGGGAGCAAAGCCCGGGGCTGGACCTCCACGGCGGCGTCGCTGAGTCCACCCACCTGGCCCCGGCCTCCCGTTGCCAAAGAAACGGGAAATGCAGTGTTTGCTCGTGGCCTTCCGACCTGAGTGGGATACATGCTGGGGGCGAAAGACAGGACACTTACAAGTGAGCGAGCGAGCGAGCACCTTTGCTTTTCTTCTGGTTTTCTCTGCGCAGGTACAAGCCTGCCCTGGTGGCACTGCAGGGGACATGCGGCTCTTCCCGGGTTAGCAGACAACTGCGGGTCCCGAGCCCCTTCCCGTCGGGGCTGCAGCAGATCACTGCGAACTTGGTGGAGTAGAAACAACGCGAGTGTATTATCTTATTCTCTAGATCAGAGGTCTGGCCTAGGTCTCGCGTGGCTGAAATGAAGGTTTTGGCAGAGCTACGTGCCTTTCTGAAAGCTCTGGGGGAGAACTGTTTTCTCGCCTTTTCCAGCGACTCGGGGCTAACTCCTGCTTCTTTTAGTTTGGGTGCTTCCTTGCGCCTTCACGGTCGGTGCTGACACGCCGAGTCCTCCCCACATTGCATTGGTCCGGCCTCTCCCGCCTCCCTCTTCTATTTTTAAGGACCCCTGTAATTCCGCTGGGCCCACCAGGGTGACCGGGGGTAATCTCCCCATCCGAAGAGCTCTTGTTGGCGACCTTCATTCCACTGACAACCTTAATTCCCGTTTGCCACGTAACAGAACGTAGTCGCGGGTTCTTGGGGATTAGGATGTAGATTTTTGGAGCAGCCATTCCCCTGCTTACCCTAAGTCCTTTCTGAACTCTACCGTATAGCCTGGAAATGTCCTCTAGCTAGAAGGTCCCCACCCTGGCCTTGACAGGGTCTGACGTCTCTTTCAAGGTTCAATCAAATATCACCTGTTTAAGCCCCACCTTGAATCCACATAAGTGGGAATAATTCTTCCCTTGATACTGTTTTCTACAATATTTCGTATATGCCTTTGCAGTAGCCCTTAGACGCACACGTAGACCCTTAACATGCTGTGGGTTGTTCTCTCCTTCCTTCCTTAATATACGTACGGACTAAGAGAAGGGAGTGGTCGTGATCATGTTTGCATCCCGAGCTCACAGGTGAAGAAGTGAAGGTTGGTCAACATCCACCAGGGTTCCTTGGACTGAATGATAGTGGAAATTCCAGCAAAGATCTCGAAATGCATCTGTCACCTCAAGCCCCGTGACATGGAGCACAGGGCAACAGATGATGTGCTGTGGCTCAATGACAGGCCACAGAGAGAATGAAATAGAGGAGTTTGTTACTCACAGGTCCTGGAGGAGGTTCTGGGGCTTCGTGGGCCCAGCACACCCTGAGGGGCCACACAGAGAGGTCAAGGTGGGGTGTAGACAGACAGCTTGATAGGACCCGGGACACGTGCCTCTGTTAGGGTCAGGGCATGGGATGCTTTGGGATTCCTGGGCTAGTGGCTTGCATTGCTCAGTTCAAAATTAAAAAGCAGGGCTTGGTGAGCCCCACAGGGATCTTACCTAAGGGGTGCTGGAGGAGAAGGTGCTGGGGGTGGGGGAGACTGGATCACAAGGGCTGCTGGGAAAGTCGTACCGGGGACTTACAATTGCTTGCAACTCTGTGGGGTTTTGCCTAGGGCATGTGCTTGCCTGAGGGGCTGTTGTTGGTTTAAGGTCCATGGGGGCCACTTGACCAGATAACATGAAGGCCAAGGCCGCACTACCCTGGAGTAGCTTAGCTAAATTCTTGACAGACCCATATCTCCAGACCTGAAGCTTCTTTAAGGGAGAAACTGCCTTTTTCTCACCTTCACGTGTACTTACACACCGAGACTAACACCTTCCTTCTAGATTGGCCAAAGCGCTTTGGCCCTAGCTCGTGTTGGAATGCAAGCACGTTTATTTCCTCTTTTAGGCTTCATATTTCTCACCCGTAAAATGAAGATGTCATTTCTCCGGATGTCTTTTAGGTTCCTGCCAGTTCTGACGTTCAGCGCCTTAATTCCACACTGACCCTACTAGAAATGAACTGAATTCCGATGCAGTCGAGGAATAACTACGTTGATATCTTGCGTTGACATCTGACCGTTTCCTGCAAACAACTCCTGGGACTAAATTTGTCTTCCTTTAGTTGAGGACTAATAACCACGGGGTTGCCGAAGGGCTGCGTGTTCTCCCGGGAGCAGCCGGCGAGGGGCAGCCCGCGGCCTCCTTGCTGTGGGCCTCCTACTCCTCGGAGGCAGACGCCAGCAGAGAAGCGCTCGCTGCGCGGGACGCTCTTCATCAAAGGGTTCACAGAGATGGGGAAGTCGACCTGCTTGGAGAGAAGAGGGGAAATAAGCGGACTGGCAGAGAAAAGGTTGGAGAAGTTCCACGAGGTTATGGCAATAGTTTCTCCTCCTTTCTTGCTTCGCCTTAAGACAAGAGCCTTGGGGATGTGGCATCTTCACTGCTGCGCCTCTTCGGTGCCCAGATTCCCAGAGCTCCCATGTAGAAGGGCTACTCTTTCTACTTCTGCCACTGGGATGGGGGAAAGAAGAAGGGATAAGACAATCCATCTAAAACCTCGAAAGAAAACCGTACAGGTGGGGGTGGGATGGGGGGCCTAGGTGGTGCAGCTGATTAAGCATCTGACTCTTGGCTTCAGCCTGCGGTTGTGATCTCAGGGTCATGGGATTGAGTCCGGGGTCGGGCTCTGTGCTCAGCCCGGAGAAGGCTTGGGATTCTCTCTCCTTCTCCACCTGCCCTTCCCCTACCTCAAATAGGCAAATAAATGTTTAAAAAGGTAAAAAGAAAAGGAAACTGCGCCTGAGAACGCGTTTTAATGACTATCCTTGAGATCGTAGATCCCCGTCATAGAAAAGTTATGACCCTCTTAGACGGCAAAGATTCCATCACTGTTTGCCCCGGTGCACATACAGATAAGCATCGTAATGTAACTGGAATTATTTGAATTCATCCTTATTGTCCTTGAGAGAGCAAGGGGAGGGGTGAGGGCAAGCCTCATAAGGATTTAGTAATCAGGCTCCATTAAAACTAGAGGAATGTGGAGTCTCTGATAGTGGAAATGCAGAGTGCCCAGATTGAGAAATAGATTTCTTTGAGGTTGTGCATTCTTTCTGCCCACATTCAGAGGGGGTAACCCGGGACTAAAATAAGTGGAGAAAGTAGCTGCTATAAAATGTGTTTGTAGGATTACTGGAATATCCAGTTTATGGTCTCAGTATAAAAATTCCTATGCTTTAGGCTATGCCATTAAAACATCTTGTAAGCTGAAATTTGAAAAAAGAAAAAAAACCCTCTTTGTTTTATTACAATCATACTCTTAAAGAAAGGTCTGTATAAGATAAATTAGCTTAATTGGTTTATTTTTGTTTAATAAATATTACATGTCATTTACTCTGTGTTAGGGACTATTCTAAATGCTGTACAATAGTGTTATTCAATTAGCTTTACTACCTATTTTAACTGTAAGAGAATAATTTACAGAGATGGGGAAAAATTTATCGTGGGCATTAGGAAATAAAGAAGTGATAGGTATTAAGGCTGGGGCTGGGGGGTGGATGACCGAGCTAGGAGGAAGCAAAATGGAGGAGGAAAGAATTAGGGTGAGGAAAGGTGCCTAAAACCCGGTTCTGTTTGCACGACCCTGCCCCGGGAGGTCAACCTCTCGTTCTCTCCAAGGTTGTAACCTCCAGGCTGAAATAGAGAAGAAACCCTACAAAGTGTTTGCAATGGGGAAAGGGAAGGGAAATGCCTGTCAGCCAACCCCAGTGTGTCTTTCCGGCACGACCAGAAGAGACCACAGGCTACTGCGTCCTAACTTAGCGCCTGCAAAACATCCAGATCCGGAGTGAGCTGTAAAGCAGCAGAACGCCTAATGCATTCGCCAAAGTCATTACCAAAAATAATTAAATGGATTGCTGGTCTAGGGGATTTCAAAAGGGAAGAAGATGCATGCCAGAACCACCCATCCATTTCCCAGAGGAAGGACCAAAAACTATGAATAAAATTAGGGCCACGCTACAATAGGTGATCCAGCAATTAGCATACAGGACGAGCCAAGGTGAGGCAACCCCACTATTTATTTTCCACAATTGATTTCCTAGATTCCATGTTTCAATAATATTCATATGTACTTTCATAGCTATAAAATATGAGAAGTGGAAAACTCCTTTCTGGATTAAATTATTGAGGAAATCATCATCATCTCGTTCATGTCACTATGGTGACAATTTTGGAACATACGGTGGGGAAACGATGTTACTTTTCACTGGTTGGTAGCTTATGGGTTTCAGGGCACAGGGTGAGGTTTAGGAAGAATCAATAAAAACAGAATTATCTTCTGACAATTCAGCAAGGAGTTAGGGAAGGATGTTGGGCTTTCTTCTCTAGGACCTGAGTAAATTGTTCCGTGTCTCTGGTCCTTTGTGTTCTCAGCTATAAAATGAGATTTTTTTTTTTAGGTTAGATAAGAAAAGTGATAATAATAAGCATCATCTAAGTACATAGTGTTTTTCAGCAATCGTCGAAACATTTAATACATTTTAACTCATTATATCCTTAAAACCAGAAAGGATTATATCATCAGATTATTATTTTTTCCCACCAAAATGGATGAATTGGTATTTTTTTAGGCAACTGATCTTGATTGTGTGTATGTGTGTGTATGTAGTGGATGGTGGTGGTTGCGGAGGTAGGTGGTTCCTTTATGATTGGTGAAACTCTTCCCTGGTAATTTTAGAAAGTTTTTTGGAACATAGAGATTTATATACAAACTCTTGAGTCTATGCTGTTCTGTAAATAAGTAGCCGGGCCTATTTGGAATGCACCTTGTCCACTGACGACTCCTTCTGAACCTGCTGTAGCAACTCATGCAATAGTCCCCAAAAGATTTTTGCTCAAACTTTCTCTAGGTAAAGGTGTCTCAGAAATTCCCTAATTTTAGCTTGTATAAATATCACCTAGAAATAGGTCTAAAAATGGTGATTCTGGATCACCCTGGTCTTTCTCCCAGTTCTGCACCAGGAAATATAGATGAAAGATCCTAGGAAATATCGTTCTTCATACGTATACCTAAGTGAGTGTTTGAAGAGGACCATGGATGAAACTGAAAGGTGTTCATTCAAAGATTTTACTTAATTGTTTGGTCAAAGCAATCTGGTCACGTATCCATAAACTGCACAGATATCCTCATCTTGGAGAGGAAATGCCAATTCTACTCACATAGTTTCCTTTTAAAATAAACATTTCCATAGTGGCAATAATAACTAGCATATATCTTGTTTTTATTGTGCATCAGGCATTCGATTTTACTAATTTAACCCTCAAAATAACCCTATTCAATAGGAACTATTATTGCATCCATTTTTTTAAATTTCTTTTTTTATTGCATCCAATTTATAGAGGAGACTGCAGCTTGTGGGGGGAATGTGGAGAATCATTGAGAGTAATTCCTACTGAAGGACACACAGCAGGGAGTTCTGGAGTCCTTGTGCTCCTCCCCATCTCCTGACTCCCTTCTTCCCCCTTTCCTTCCTTCCTTTATACTCCCACTTTCTCTTTTTCTCTCACTTTCATCTGTAGGGGAGGAAAAAGTTTTCCTGAACCTTATTAGGGTCCCTGCCTGGGTCTGGAAATTAAACTGACAAAGACAGATTATCAGGAACCTAGCCTACAAACTTACTTAATGTAAATTTTATGGGACAAGGGAGACTTCACAATGACATGAAGACCCAAAGACACCAAGGACACCGTTTGACTTGAGTCTTTGATGCTAGGTTTGATGAAAAATGGACAGTTGTGGAGGGATGTGATTGGCTAAGGAGTGCGGGGCAAGTGTAGTGAACTGGGGGAAACTTAGCAGGTCTGTTTGTTGGGATTCTTCTAGGAATCCCTTTGTTTTTGGAGGTAAGGATGCTTCTTCCCTCGAGGTATAGGGAGAGCATCTCTCATGGGAGGGTTTTATAACCGTTTTCAGGGAAGAAGGGTGAGGGAGGGGAAGGAGGTCAGAGTGACCCACCTGCTTCTGCTGTTTTCTCCAATTCTTTCAGCCTAAAACATTTGATATGGCCAAAGTGCTGTATTTTGGGATCGTGTGTCCTGAATTCCATCTCTCTCTTCTTTCGTTTTCTTGTTTTGTTGTCTTTCTTTAGGGAGGTTGATTTCTTCTGTTTTTGGCGGGAGGGGGGAGGGAGGGGAGGGAGGGAGGGGGGTGCGAGGGAGGAGAGGAGGGAGGGAGGAGGGCGGGGAGGGGGAGTGAGGGAGGGAGGAGGGGAGGGAGGGAGGGGAGGGGGGAGGGAGGGAGTGGGAGGGAGGGAGGGGAGAGGGAGGAGGGAGGGAGGGAGGGGAGTATAGGGGAGGGAGGGAGGTCTGGAGGGAGGGGGAGGGGAGGGATGAGGATGGATGGAGGGCGGGAGGAGGCGGAGGGAGGGGGAGGGAGGAGGGGAGGGAGTTCTTTCGTTTACTTTTATTCTTTTTCTTTTGCGTCTTGTCTTTCTTCTTCTTTCTTTCTTTCTTTCTTTCTTTCTTTCTTTCTTTCTTTTTTCGCTTTCTAGTAATTAGTATTTATTTTACCATTTTCCATAGTTCACGCCTTAAACCTTAAAGAAGTGTTTCCTGCACAATTTTGGACTACCTTCATGAAGGCAGAAAATTAGCTCCCCAGGGCAGATATGAACCTAGCTCTCTGCCCCATGTCTTTTTCCTGCCATCTGTGTTATATCTGCAATCATAAATGTCAGAGGTGGCCCTCCACAGATATTATACAGATGCCAAGGTAAGAGAAGCAAAAAAAACAACAAAAAAAAAGATTGTATCTTGATTTATATGATAGCTTAAAAACACTGTAAAAAGAAGGGAGTTACTCCATTTTTCGTCCTTGCATTAAAAGGATCATTGCACAAAAGTATAGCCATTTTCTGTGACCTTTTCAAGTTAACCATTTTGCATTTGAGTAATTTTTGGAGAATGATTAAATAAATTATAAATGGAAATTATCAATCAGTAAGATGACTTTTTAAAAAAATCATTTATATATTTTAGAAGAGAGGGAAAGGGAAAGAGAGAAAGAATCTCAAACAGACTCCCTACTGAGTGCAGAGGCCAACATGGGACTTGATCCCTCAAGGGACTTGACCCTGAGATCATAACCTGAACTGAAATCAAGAGCTGGCTGCTTAACTGACTGAGCCACCCCGGTGTCCTTACGATGACTTTTTAAAAATAGTTTTGATGTAGAAAATAATCCTTCTACATTAAGTAGAAGAAAAAATTTTAAAAAGCACAGGTGGCAAAGTAAAAATTTAAAAACAAATACACCAAAAGGTTAACTGTGATTTTCTCAGAGTTGGGATCACAAGGTATTTTTATCTTATTTTTTGTTGTTCTCTGTATTTTCCTGTTTTCCCCCAAATTTAGCTATTGCTTTTTAACCCCCTCCAAATTATTATTTTTTTCAATGGTATAGTTTTATGTTGATAGAGTGAGACAGGTATAATTTTATCTGCAAAGCAGCCTTTCCAAGTCAAAAATGTATATTGAACTTCCTGGCAATTCACACGGGGGGGGGGGGGGGGCGATTGGCAAATTAGAAAATGGAATGAGAACACAATGGGTGGGAAAAGGGATGGGGTGGGGTGGATGGGCAGGCAGGAACTAAAGAATTCCTCGTAGATCGTTTGCTTCCTGAAACGGGATTCTGTGTTGTGCGGTACTCCCCAGTGCAGTGCTGGTACCTAGCGCAGGTGCTCGGTAGATGTTTGTGACTCAAGTCAATAGGGAATATGTGGCGGAGCCGATCACATGTGTCAGCTGCCAGCGCTTCCACCTCGACGGGAGGGCAAGCCATTTTCCATATTACTGTTTCTCTTGGGAATTTTAAAAACTAAAGATGTCCATAGAATTCCGACCGCTTTGACCACAGTACATCATTCTTGGTTACTCATTCAGTAATAACTTGAAGTCCAATTTTCTCTACCTCTTGCCGACAATATGTCTAAGCCTCTTCCTCAGGCATCAGATGGTGGGGGCAGAGATGAAGAAGCGCAGTGTTAATAATAGTCTAAACCCAATAATTGGCGGGTGGGGGGGGGTCAGCCTTGCATTATGCATTTAAGTGACTTCTGATCACTGACAGTTTGAGCCGTCCATACAAGTTAAGCACACATCACTTTAGCACGATTCACTGTGGGAGTCTCAGAAGGAAAACAAATTGCGTTATTTCCAGTGTAAACAGAAAGCGGCAGATAGAAAACCAATAAATCACGCCCATATCATTGCAGCTGATCCGGAGCACAGACTCAGGTCGGCCGGCGGCCACGTGCTTTCCCTAGAAAGGAAGATTCAGATCGGTGATGGGCAACGCGTGGTGTTGCCCCAAGCCATTGGAAGGTTGAAGCGACACAGGCCATTTCGTTGTCCTGCTAGCTAAGGACAGGCCTAATTGCTTAAACCTATCGCTGTCAAAATTCCTAATTGATTTCCTACTCATTAAGGCCATTTTCCTTTCCAAGGCCAGATTGCTGATGTGCTGATGACCAGGGGAACCAGCTTCAGAATCTAGATTAGGCGCAAGTCTACATCAGCGTTGATATAAACAGAGTTTAATGAATTGTAGGAAGCAGAGCATAAAGCCAGGACAAGGTGTGACTGATAGTTTGGTATTCGTATAGGTTATATATGACCATCAACTATCTTATATATCCTCATAAAGACTATTTTTTTTTTTTTTGAAAACTAGGCAGGACTTTTGAATAAGGCTAAATTTAATGGTCCTTCTCTCTTACTGTCACCTTTTTGTCTCTGTTTAATCTCATGAACACAATGTCTTTCTTTACGTTTCTTGAAAAATTTATGCACACACACACACACACACACAAACTTTAAATCTCATTAATTTTAATTTTGAGGGATCCCTGGGTGGCCCAGCGGTTTGGCGCCTGTCTTTGGACCAGGGCGCGATCCTGGAGACACGGGATCGAATCCCATGTCGGGCTCCCGATGCATGGAGCCTGCTTCTCCCTCTGCCTGTGTCTCTGCCTCTCTCTCTCTCTCTCTGTGTGTGACTATCATAAATAAATAAATAAATAAATAAATAAATAAATAAGTAAATAAATAAATATTAAAAAATTAATTTTGAAAATAAAACTTAAGATGGGTCTACACATTATGTAAGACTTTGCTCATTGTTTAAATAAGATGATTTAAATAATATATTTTTTAAATATTTTATTTATTTATTTGTGAGAGACACAGAGAGAGAGAGGCAGAGACACAGGCAGAGGGATAAGCAGGTCCCTGCGGGGAGCCCGATGTGGGGCTCGATCCCGGGACCCCGGGGTCAAGCTCTGAGCCAAAGGCAGAAGCTCAACTGCTGAGCCCCCCAGGCATCCCAAGATGATTTAAATAAATTTATTTATAATACTATATAGCTTTTTTTGAAGAAGACGACAAACTTTGTTTAGAAAATATACAAATACGTATAAAGGCAGAAACACAAAATTTATTTCGGTCTGGATTTTTAGGCATGTTTTCCCTTCACATTTCTTTCCTTTCCTTAGAAAGCTAACTGTGCTGTTCAAACAGTAAATATTGTTCTTTTGATTTTGATTTTTTCATAGTATAGTTAATGAACTTGAAAGACTTTATATGACTGGTGATTTTCTATTGGATTTTGCTATTGCTATTCTTTCATTTCTTTGACTAACTGAACGTGGCTCATACATCTGGCAGTGAAATTTGTTTATCTTTACCCTTTGTATTCTCAAGAGACAATTGCCTTTGGGATTCTCTATAGAGCGATTGATCGAGCTAAGATAGACTGAACCTGTCTGAACAATCCAGCTTCAAATGATACAGACACAAATTTTTTTTTTATCTTTCCAGATTTAGAGAACAAATATATATTTTTGATTCTGTATCATGGGCATTTTTTTTTTTTTTTTGGTTTGCTAAATTTTCCTCATCCTTGTTAGCATCTGTTATGAGTTGAGTTGTGTCCCCTCTCCCCCAAGTAAGATCCATTGAAATCCCAACCCCCAGTAGTTGGAGTATGATCTTATTTGGAAATAGGGTTGTTGTAGGTATAGTTAAGAAGTTGTACTGAAGTAGGGTGAGCCTCTGCTCCAATATGGCAGGGGCAGGGTGGCCGAGGCCGCCAGCAGGACCGCACAGCTAACCAGCAGGGGAGGGGGAGCTCTGGGCTGCCCCCGACCTTTCCCCGCTGCGTGCCCTGTCCTTTTCTCTCCCGCCGCAGGCTCTTGGCTTCAAGAGCTTCAGGCCTCCTTCGTCTCCCCATACACTTGGTCTAGCTGAGCATTTCTCCAATTCAGCATTTTCCTCTCTCATCCTAATTCAGGCCTCATCTGCTCCAACAACAGTATTTAGGCACCGTGGCTGCTGCATGGAGCATACGGAACACGGTCCTGGGCTGGTGCTACATGTAAGCGGTCGGCCTTCCAGCCTCTACGACCTGCTTCAGGAAACCAGCTTATAATTATGGCTGCATCTTTGCTTCTTTGCTTCTTTTTCTTTTTCTCTCTCTCTTTGTTACACCTGAAATCTGTTTTAATTTATTATTGCTAACATAACTATATTTTTTGTCTTTCTCAGATTCCCCACTTCCCCATTTTTATTGGGGTGTATTGGTACATTTACAGCCATACAACGTGATGGTTTGATATATGTATACGTTGTGAAGTGATTACCACAATCAAGGTAATTAAAACATCCATCATCCTTGAGAGCATTTACCTTTTTTGTGTGTGTTGAGAGCATTTAAGATCTCTTCTGTTAGCAAATTCCAAGTATACGATACAGTAGTACTAGCTGTGGTCACCATGCTGTACGTTAGGTCCTCAAAACTTACTGTTTTTTTAATCGATTATTTGCCGCCCCCCCTCATATCCTGTTAATGGGGACTTCATAGTCTCCCCCAGAAAGCACTATTTGTCCCCTCGTCTCTCCCCTCGTCTTGAATAAATTTGAAGAATTTGGAGCTAACTCAGTTTGTTCTCAAAGGCAGGACTCAGTCCTGCTTCCAAACACCAGTGAGAACAGACGTTGCCATTGCCTGTCCATGCCACCAAGTGCTGCCCCTGAAAACGCTGTTGTCCTGACCCTTCGTCACACCCAGCCCGCCCTGGATGGCTGTGCCAACGGCAGTGTAACTCCAACACTGACAGCCAGTACTTAGGATCAATTCATATTCTGGCACTGATTGTAAATATACCTTGGCTTTGTAAAAAAAAAAAAAAAAAAAAAAATGCAGCAGAGTTTCTCAATCTTTTCATTTTAACCTGTCTAAAGGTTTTTTTTTCTTTTTCTTTTTCTTTAGAGATTTCATTTATTTGAGAGAGAGAGAGGGCACAAGCAGGGGGAGCAGCCGGCAGAGGGAGAGGGAGGAGCAGATTCTCTGCACCCCAGGGACCCAGTGTGGGGCTCCATCCCAGGCTCCTGGGATCATGATCTGAGCCAAAGGCAGATGCTTAACTGACTGAGCCACCCAGGTTCCCCTTAAAGGTTCTTTTATCTTTCAGCCCCTGTCATATTACTTCCTTTCCCTTTACAACTATGTATTATTGAGTTTGAATTCTTCAGGACACTAAAAAAGCATGTGGGATGGAAAGATAATCCATCTAGTGAAAGTGGCCTACCCAGATCTCTTAAGGAAGACATTTACGGCTAGAAACTGATATTTCGGTTTGTTGCTCCAAAACTACTGCTACACATCGCTGACCCCTGATGCAGTCTTGACTGATGACAAGGACAGAACCTGGAGTACAGTAAGTTCTCTGGCCGCATCCCTTCTCCTTGACCACAGTGATTGGTTTAGGGCAGTCGTCTGACCCGAACTAGTTTGTTCACTGTGAAGTTCAAGACTTTTGTTCCACGTTTGAAAAAAGAAAGTTAAACCCAGAGTATATAGCCTGTAACGATGCCTGGATAACTGAAGCCTCCTGGATCAGGAGCAGGATGGAGGGTGAGGCGGACACCATGCAAGGTGGAGCCTGGACATAGAGAGACATTGGGTCCTTTGTGACATTTGCTGGGTTGCTGGACCAACTTTTACCTAAAACCCAAAGTGTTCAGGAATTTTCGATTACTCAAGAGGATATATTCCTATATTGTTAAAAGTAGTTTGAGTTGGGAATTTTTAAAAAAGATTTTTTAGTTATTTATTTGAGAGAGAGAGAGAGAGGGAGAACAAGAACGAGAGAGAGCACATGAGTGGGGGCAGGGAAGGGGCAGAGGGAGAGAGAGAAGCCGACTTCCCACTGGCGTGAGGCTCCATCCCAGGGCTCTGGGATCACGACCTGAGCTGAAGGTAGACGCCTAACCGACTGAGCCACCCGGGCGCCCCATGAATTTGCTTTTTTGTTAAGTAAAATAATTCTACTTGATACAGCTAATTTAAAAACCCTTTTCTGTTTCTCAGCTGTTAAATTAGTCGACTGAGTAAGTCGCTACTCACTGGCATAAGGACTCCTAAACAAACATTTACATTCTTATAATAAACTTTTCCCCCAGTGGAATAGCTCTACATGAAACTTTTTCTAAAAATTTTATTTGAAACAAATCACAACTGAGGAAAAAAGAAGACCGCAGACAAAACCTTCATTTCTATTAGGGAAGAGAGATCAGAGACAAGATTTGGCAGTTAGCTTTGGGGTACTTCAGGTCTAAACCCACACAACTGTTGACCCTCCTGACTCCTGCCCCCTACACGCAGTTCCAACATTCCGAGGTGAGGAAGTTACAGGAAGGAGTTGATGCAAAATTAACCTGGAGGTAACTGTTTGTGGCTTAATGGATCAAGAAAGACATAAAATGATCAAGAAAGACATAAAAATCAGTGTTACTTGATTCCTAGTGAGGAGAGCTGAGGACTCAGTAAAGCAAGTGAGTTCAGGGGATGTTTAGCTAAGCTTTCCAAATGGAGTTTTGAAAGCCCCAAAGATGTGGCTCTGATTCCTTCTTGGGAACAGAACCTCTCCCTGTTCGTCTCCAGTGCAGAAATAAAGCCGGCTTTGGTCTTACTGGTCTTCCTTCTTGGACTTCAGGGTTCTGTGGCACCACGGAGGCACCAGAGTTGCTGGTTGGCCCCACAACCAACGGCTGAGTACGGCCCTTACGTGACGGGAGGATAACATCACAGGAAAGGTCTCCGTGGGGCCCAGTTACTTTTCTTGCCTGGCATAGCTTAAGCAACCAGTGTTACATGAAAACTTATATCGAAAGATTCCTTCCAAAGCATTCCTGGCCCCAGATGACTCCGTTCCACTTTGCTTTACCATCTCTCTCTTTTTTTAAATCCTTTCCCAGTTATTTAAATAAGACTGGAGGGAAATCACAACTTTTGTCTTTCTGTTTGACCTCGAGTTTGCTCCCATCTCTTCTTTTGTCTTCTTCCTATCAGGCAAGTGCTTCTTGAATTTACTAACTGTAAATTGCCCACTCAATAATGATGTTAAAGAGCACAGCTCAGGGACTGAAACGCAGCAGGTACACAAACGTTAGGGGCTGTAACACCGTATTATTATTACTGTTACTTTTATATCAGCTTTTCATATATTTCAAATATCACTTCAGAGATTTAAAAAAATCCATATCTAGATGATATCTGGTTTTTATTATATTCGTAGAACGCTATTTTTTACTTGGGAGACATATTCTAAGTGCAGGCATGCATCATCTAAAGCGAATCCATTGCGACATCCGTCATAATCTACATTTATACGACTTTGGTAGGTTTCTCTTAAAAAGCTGATTCCCTTTTTGAAATTTAAATATGATTTAATGACTTTTTCTTTTTTTAAAGGGAGTCGCCAATTGTGTTAAGGGGAACTCACTGATGTGGTCCTCCTGACAGCCCCACCAAAACAGTGTTTAATAGGAACTAGTGAGGGATCCCTGGGTGGTGTAGCGGTTTGGCGCCTGCCTTTGGCCCAGGGCGCGATCCTGGAGACCCGGGATCGAATCCCACGTCGGGCTCCCGGTGCATGGAGCCTGCTTCTCCCTCTGCCTGTGTCTCTGCCTCTCTCTCTCTCTCTCTCTCTCTCTGTGTGTGACTATCATAAATAAATAAAAATTAAAAAAAAAATAGGAACTAGTGTCCTCAGCAGGCTTTCTGAGCTCAGCTGCTGTACCTGACACAAAATAATTCTACTGTGGTTTTACCCACTAGGATTTGTTTTCATTGTTATGCTGGTCTAATTTTTCATTCAGACAATGAAATTTGTTTTCCATGCAAATTTCCTGGCTATCCATCCTTTGCTCCATTATTCAAGTTTCATAATGTAGTCACATTATTTTCACTTGCTCCTACTAGCTTTGGTTTGTATGTTTAAGTTAAAAAGAAACAAAAAACAAACCTTTATGTACAGATCCCTATAATAAAACTGTACTTCAGGTGTTTATTTACATCTCTTGTGATAGTTTTTGAGTGATTTCTTTCCACTTTTATCTTTAAAGTAGAAGAGAAATTTATTAAAATTCTTAGAATTATCTGGCATCAATCAGATGCTGCACCTCATCTAAATGTGTTCAGCAATAGCCAGGACTGGCCTCATTAGCTTTTATCTTCTCATCTGCTGTAATCGTTGATTGATGAAGAAAATTTCTAATTATAGGCATGACAGTGGTCCAGCCAGACTATATGATGCCTAAGGCTGAGTGAGCACTTCCTTCTCTGGCTCCCATTCCTCAGCTGGAAAACGATGAAATAATTTGCTGTGGTGTCCAACTGCTAGAATCTTTAGAGATTCTGTTTTTTATCCTACCCCTTAAAACACCATCATGTGTGAGTGTTCATACACATAAACCATGTACCAAAATAATTGGTTCATTTACTTAATAATTAAACCAACGATTATGAAATGCCAAACAACAATTAAAGTAAAATTTTTAGGTAGACTAGATCAATCAGTTTATTTAAATGTTTGCTTTCAATGATAAATACATACATGTAGACAGACAGAGAATGGTTCATATAAAAATAATAAAAATGGACTAAATTTTACGGAAATCACTTTCAGAAATGTGACATCATGAGCCAAATTTTACATCAATAAAGCAGAGAATGGGGTTCAGCCTTTGGGTAGGAAAGGTGAATTGAGAAATGAGAATTTTTGAAACAATTAATATACTTTTCCTTATATTAGTAAAAGAATTATAATGAGAAAGACATCAAAGTTATGAAAACTATCTAGTTAAAACTGAATTATAGTAACAGATTACTTTTGGGAACAGTTTGGCAAAACTCCCTAGAATTATTAGAGAAAGGTTATGTGAAAACATATGCTGGCAGATGGTTGCCTAAATGATACTTATTGTTAAAATGAAACTAATACTACTATATTTGGACAAAACATAGGAAACTTAATGGGTATGAAAAGTCTTACTGTAATCAATGAACATTCAGGAAACATTCACTTAAGTAACCCATTTTAGTTACTTTTTTTCTGTAAGTAACTATGAATTGGATAGTCCAGATTGATGAGGAACAATGGAACTTCCAAGAACATTGTTTTTGTTAACCACTGAAATAATAGACGATACAAACAAGGAAAATAAATACTGCTTTAATAGGAACTATTTATTTAGTATGTAATAAATAAACAAGTTATGTGTTTATTTGGGGGAAGCCACACGGTATGTTTATAATCTGAGCTAAGCCTTAACATTAAAACTCACCCATCAAGTGCCAAGGACCCTAAATAATTTCCACGTTATGTTCAGCATTTCTTCTCTGCCTCACATGTGTGAGACTCTCAAGTAGGGACTGTAGCAGTGCAAGGAACTGTAAGCCATCACTCCTTTGATCCATGAGTCTAGTTATAGAGTTAAGCTTTCATGTAAGCAGTGAAAATGACAATGGCAATGCGGATTGTCAAAATGTTGAAGATACATGTATAATTTTTCAGCTCAGCATCAGAGAAAGCATCTTAGAGGTTGGCTTTGGACTGGGTCAAGGGAGATAGTAGAATAGAAACAGATGTGGGAAAGAAAAGAAAAGAAAAGAAAAAGAAAAGAAAAGAAAAGAAAAGAAAAGAAAAGAAAAGAAAAGATGAACTTAAGGCCAACAAGACATTGATGACTTGAAGAAGAGTGAGGGAGATTTAAAAAAAAATGGGCAGTGCCTGGGTGACTCAGTCAGTTAGGCACCGATTCTTGGTTTTGGCTCAAGTTATGATCTCAGGGTCGTGAGATCGAGTCTCCCACCCCCCAACCATCTGGCTCTGTGCTCATCACAGAATCTGTTTGGGATTCTTTCCCTCTTCTTCCCCTTTTATTCCTTCCCCCACTTGCTCTCTCTCTCTCAAATAAATAAAATATTTGTAAAAAAAAACCCACAAAAAATGTAAGGCATATTTTGGTTGTCAGTTTGTCTTCCTGTTAGTTTTCTATATAGAAATAAAGAAATGAGGCAAGGAATAAAGATCGAGACCAGATTCTGGGGGAAGAGGGGTTTGGTTGTAGATAGAGGAGCTGTTGAGTAGGGTAGCATTCATTCCTCAAAACTGTCCCAAGGGGCACCTTTTCACCCTATCCCTTTGTGTTCCTATCATCTACACACCCAAGTCTTTGGCCCCTCTATATAGTCTTGTCCACCTCCTCAGAAGTCCAGGCTTCATACCTCTTCATAGTTCTATGTCTATATATATATACCTTAAAATGAGTATTCAGATTTCATTTTGCTGCACATTTTCTGGGGCAAACCCATTAGACCAGAAAAATTGAGGCAAATTTTTACCAAGAAGAGTTTTCTGGAACCAGAACCTAAACTTAGGCTTCCAAGGTATTACTGGAGAAGCAGCAACAGAAGATCTTGCCGTATCTCCTTCTTATGCCCCAAGCCTTCTGTTTTTAACTCAAAGTCCATCAGGTTTTTTTTCCCTGCAAGATGACATCGGGATTATCCAATAAACTGAGTCTGATTCCCCTACTCCCAGTATCCTCCACAAAGTCATTAATTATTGTAAACTTTTTGAGCATCTACGCTATGTTGGGAACCATGCCATGGAATGCCGAGAAGAAAACAAAGCAAGCTCCTATACAGATCTCACTTTGAGAAATTGAGTACACAAATGGACAATGGCCAGGTCATATATAAAAATATAAACATAGAAGGATGAGCTGTCCAGGAAAGCAACTCCCTTATTTACACAAAACAACCTAGAAAGCTAGCCGGCTGTACATCAGACCTGCAGTAAGCCTGACTGCAAACTCTAATAGTAATCCAAGAACCTAAACAATAACTTTTGTAACAATTAATGAAAAATAGTCAAGACTTGATTAATAACTGACAGCTTCTCTGAATTTTGTTCCTCTTCAAACTTAGGACCAACCAGAGAAAGCCAAATATGCACCCCTAACCAATCACACGGGATGCCCTGCTTCTAGTGGGTCCCCGATTGTTCCCCCAACCCAATAGCCTCTAGTTGGGGAATAGTTGCAGGCTTCCCTTTTTTTGCACGAGAAAGCTTTTCCACTCCCCTGCATGCCTGTGAGTCTCTGCCAAAACACAAGTGACGGTGGCTGACTCCTTTGCTATCATAAGCTCTGAATAATAGCCTCTGCCTTTCTCATTTACTTGGTCTTGGGTTATTTCATGCTTTAATGCAAAAGAGTTGCTCTTGGCAGTTCAGACACTGAACTAGTGGGTTGCAAATCTGGAAAAAGTAAAATGCTGTAGTAACACCAGTATTCTCTCACCCAAATCTCTCACTTACTTGGGGAGATCTGGTCCAAACTTCCAGCCAAGGAAGCTACAGGTAAATTGGTTATTGCATGAGTGACAGCCCCTAAGGTGCAAAGCATGAGAACAATTCTTATTTTAAGTGCATTGTCTCTGAAGCAGTTGTACCATGGCAAACAAACAAACAAACAAACAAACAAAAAACCTAGGATTAGAGCAGGGGATGGAATGGGAGTGACTTGACCAGGGCTGTTATAAGTTGCCACGGGAACCTTCTCACCACATAAAATAGCAGCAGAGGCAATACTATGGCGATGGTGAAATTCCAAAGGACCCTAGGGAGCAGACTACCTCCTGTCCGTGATCTTGGAACTCCTACGTTGGAGCCAGTTCTGCTCTGGCAAAGGTGGAGAAGCTGGGAGTTCATGTTATCTTGAATTCAGGCCTTTGGCAGCAAAGGCCTTAAACCAGGGATTAGCAGACTTTTTCTGTAAAGAACCAAGTAGTAAATATTTTAAGCCTTTTTGTTCCAATATTCAACACCACCACTGTGGCTCAAAAGCAGGTACAAGCATTTTGCAAATTGTGCAAATAAGTATGCAAATATGCAAATCAATGTGGTTGTACAGCAATAAATATTTATGGATGCCAAAATTTGAATTTAATATACTTTTTATATGTTATGAAAGATTATTCTCCTTTTAACTTTTTCCCCTGATCATTTAACAATGTAAAAGCCATTGTTACCTTGTAGGCCATAGAAAAAGAGTCAGCGGACCAAATTTGGTCCATGCGCCATTGTTTGGGAATTATGACCTTATACCAACAGAAAGCTACTGTGTATAGCAACAGGAGAGGGGAAGGGAAGGACGTTTCTAGAAACTGGGTCCAGAGATGACTGTTTGGTGCAGGTATATTTTGTCAAAGGTGTCACAAAAATATCAGCTGCAATTCTGGAAATAGAGATGATGAAGGTATCTAATCTTGGCAGTAGCCAAGGCAAAGCAGGGGAGCTGAAATAGAGTTCAGTACAAGGAGATGAGGAACTATTCCTGCAGGAGACTTGCTGTGTCATAGTAGGAAATCAACAGGGTCGGGGGTGAGCATCAAGTCCTGGATGATGGAAAGGATGTTGTTCAAGCTCTCAGTCATGGGCTGCAAAACCACGTTTGGACCTGGGTTCTCTATAGTAGTTGATCAGAACAAAGACAAGTCACCTGGCAATGACTTAGTCTCATCACGTGTGCCAAATGTGGGAAGCAGGCTCTGGAGGCAGAATCAGAGTAGCAGGAAGATCAGGGGCTCTGGCGTCAGCGCACTTTCTAGCTTGATGACCTTGGGCAGGTTGCTGGGGAATAAGGAGCACTATCCCTCCATCCAGTGTTGTTGAGGAAGTTAGTGGTGTGAAAATCAAAACCATCTACTTACTTACTTTATTGCTTACTACATTAGACAGATTTTACGATTCCACTGTTTTCCTTAACGTCACTCATCCAGCAAACTGTTGGTTGGAATATAAAAGTTGCAGGTAACTTTATTATTTATTCCAAGAATTTTCTGAAAGGCCAAATAACTCTTCAACAGAAAGCATCAGATGATTGTTTTTATTTTTAAAGATTCTATTTGTTTATTCATGAGAGACACACAGACAGAGAGAGAGGCAGAGACACAGGCAGAGGGAGAAGCAGGCTCCATGCAGGGAGCCCGACATGGGACTCGATCCTGGGTCTCCAGGATCATGCCCTGGGCTGAAGGCGGCTAAACCACTGAGCCATCCAGGGATCCCGCCGATGATTGTTTACACCCCAGGACTCTTAGATTCTTTGCTCTCCTAGCTGTGCCCAGTAATTCTAAACTCTGATGTCATGATCTGTACCCAATCCAATCAAGTCCTCTGTGTTAGAAGACCTACCTTAAATAAAAATTTCATTAATACCCCAACATTGTCTTTCTCTCTCTGAGATATAACTAAGACCTTGTTAAGGTAGTGCTCTCCCTTACAGCAGTGAGTGAGAACCTCAGCTTTGTCTTGTCAACATATTATTTTGGTGACATTTTTGGGAGTCGGCCTGTAGAAAGCTCTCAGTTGATGTTGGTCTCATCATAAGTACTCTGTGAAATTAAGTATATTGATGCCCTGTAGCATTATGCACAATAGCCAAAAGGTGGAAGCAACATAAATGTCTACTGACAGATGAATGTTATGCCTAGTAGTGTGTGCATACAATGGAATATTAGTTCAACCTTGAAAAATAAAGAAAGTTTTGGCACATGCAACAAAATGGATGAACGTTGATGATGTTATGCTAAGTGAAATAAGCCGGTCACAAAAAGACAAATCTTACATGCTTCCACTTACGTGAGATACTGAGAATAACCAAATTCATAGAGATAAAAAGAATAATAATGGTTGCCAGGTACCAAGGGAGGGGGGAATGGGGAATTATTGCTTAATGGGTATGGCATTTCAGTTTGGGATGACTAAAAAGTCCTGAGGATGGAAATGGTGATGGTTGCGCATCAGTGTGAATGTATTTAATGTCACTGAGTTTGTACACTCAAAAATGGTTAAGTTGATAAATTTTGTGTTATTTATATTATTATCATGATAAAAATATATAGATTTATCACAGAAAAAAATATATAGATGTCCCAAAGGACTTGAGACTTTTTCACTGTGGGCTTCACATGTTCTTTTCTCTTACCTCTGTTTCTTTCCACTCTTCTTGATAAAATGCAGAGCTCATGAAATAAAAAATCCTCAAAACTAGCTATAGTTTGACCAATATCCCTCCTGCTAAAATCCATAAAATATTCTGTTCTCCCTTCCTGCATTATAATGAGCTCCTTTGTGGCTGTCTTGTTCCATGAGTTTTCTAATAAAGGCTTATTCTAATGATGATCTGGTTGATTTTCTTCGTGTGTGTGTGTGTGTGTGTGTGTGTGTGTGTGTGTGAGAGAGAGAGAGAGAGAGAAAGAGAGAGATAAGATAAGATAAGATAAGAGCAGAGACTGGAGAGACACAGAAGGAAAGAGAGAGAGAGAGAGAGAGAAACAGAGTGCCAATGAGCTTGGAGTTCTGAAATCTCAGTCCAGTGTAGGCTCCTAAAGCTTTCACTGGAATATCAATCCCTTGTCTAATTAGTTGAAAGAGATTCAGGAGGTCTTAAAGGGGGTCAGCAATGGCATCTGAGCCTGGATCTTTGGCTTGAATGTTGTGTTTCCCTGACATATATCCAGGGCCAAATGCTATTAATGTGTAGGTTCTGTCCCAGGCAGATGGGTCAGGGTAGGATGGATCTGGGGCTGTGGAGACGCCTACAGCTGGAAGGAACAGGAAGAGCCAAGCAATTTACTTCTGCTTGCAGGTCAGTTTTGAGGACAGGCTTGGCCAGGAGTCTGTAAGGAGTTCTGGGCACTGGCAGTGAAGAATCCCACTGATGTCTGTGGGGAGAATGTGGAATCCTGTGGAAATGCCCAGCAGTCCATGACCAAGAGGTTTTGAGATGTCGTATGGGTGAGCAGACTGTGTCCTGAGGTAGCAGCTTGTAGAACATGAGGGTGAATCCGAGTTGCCCAAAGCCCTGGGTGCTGGGGTTTCCCATAAGAGGATTTCAAGAGCTGCCTATGACAGAAGACTCAGTAGGTTCCTAACTTGGAGATGAGCACAAGAATGGCATTGGATCATGAGGGCTGTGAAGGCTAATTTTACATGTCAGCTTGACTGGGCTAAGGGGGCACCAAATGGCTGATAAAACATTGAATCTCGGTGTATTAAGGTGTTTCTGGAAGAGATAAGCATTGAAATATATAGACTGAGCAAAGAAAATCCCCCTTCCGAATGCATTATTCAATACGCTGAAAGGCTTGTGTAAAATAGGTGGAGGAGGGCACATTTGTTCTCCACTTGAGCTAGTACCTCCATCCTGTTCTGTCCTTGGACACTGGTGCTCTCAGTTCTTGAGCTTTTGGACCTGGATTGGAACTTAAACCATTTACCCCCTGGTTCTCAGGCCTCAGGGGTTGAACTATATCACTGGCTTCCCTAGGCCTTCAGTTTCCAGGTGGAAGATCATGAGACTTCTTATTCTCCATATTTGCATGAGCCAATCTCTGATAATAAATCTCCTCTTATAACTATTTGCCTAACTCTTTTATTGGTTCCGTTACTCCGGAGAACCCTCTAATACAAGGACCAAAGCCTTGCCTTTGCAGCTTTGGCCTCACAAAACAATCTAAAGAATAGTCATCAAGAAAATGTTAACTTAAATTCAGCACATTCAATTAAATAAAAACAGACGAAGAGGGAAAGGCATGCCTATCCTCATAGAAAGATTGGTTTTAGAGATGTTTAGAATACCAAAACCTTGGTGCCAAGAGTTCTTTGATTATCTAAAATGTTATTTAAAGAGTGAATGCCCGGAGTCAATAATGGCAGGTGAGTGAGGGGTAAAAAAAATAAGCCAAAGGCTGATCATCCTTAAATAAATGAAAAGCTTCAAGAACAAATGTAATACACTCGCAAATTGCAATCCAGAGTTCTGAACTGATTAACAACCTGGTTAAGGAGTAACATTCTCTCAGTGGGCACCAGTTGGACCAATGCTGTTTGCTCTTAAGCCCAGTTGCAGAAGCTATCCAAGCAGGTGGCTGAACCTTTTATTGGTACAGTGGCTGGCATTATCTTATTGAGAAGGGTAAAAACCTTTTTCTGTTATTCATGTACTGCTTTTTATGGTCCAAAGGAGCAGTCACTTAATGGCCAGAGAGTAGGCAAATTAATAATAATGGACCAGACTCCCATCCCATGCAATCAAATAGATGTTATTCTCTATTGAGTTATGTGGCATAAGAATCTCACTTAATAACAGTAATAAATAATGGGGTAATTTCCATGCCAGCTGCTAACGGTTTCCTTGCTTCTAACCAGGGTTTTATATCATTGTATTTCTACTTTCAGGAAACAATGACATTCTCAGACCTGTTTTAAAAGTCTGCACTTTTTGCTTTTTATTGCTGTAGTTTTTATTGGTTGTCTCACAGTCCAGAGTTGAATTTTTAGGTCCCTAAGAGAGGGAAATGTGATGAAAACAGTATTGTTAATGGAGCTTGATGTGATTATTACAGAGGGGAGTTCAGTATCTCGCAGAGATTTGGGGGGACTTTGAATATGAGTTGTTTTCAAGGTGATTTGTATGGTACTTGGGGAAGAATATATACTTTGCAAATAATGAGTATTTTCTAATGGTTTGGGTCTGTCTTTGGTGGTATGGACTGACTGATGGACTAATGAAGTTTAGTAGAATAAGCTTACCTGGGGTTCAGAATCCAACTGAATGTAATAAGTTGATTTTATATAGTGTTTATTTAATATTTCTGGAGATGGCTCAGAGGAGAAGCAGAGTAGAGTCTCTGCATGGACTTGTAAATATTATTGTTTTTCTCTTCAGGATACGTCCCTGTGTCCTTTTGGATGATCATTTTGCTATATTATCATAGGAGGGTTTATTACCATCACTCTGACGCTCTAGATGCAAATGAGTCTTAACTTCCACCTTCTTGGGATTTGTAGGTACTTGCTTTGTACACTTACTTTAGCACATCATGGTTTGGATGTCACTTGATTGGCGGTATACTTGTCTGGTTTCTCTGCTAGAGTGTAAGTCCCTTTAGCCTCTCCGGTTTCTGTTTTTGTTTTTCACCTTATGACGTAAGTTTTACTCCTAGTTGACACAAGTGGAAACTGAAACACAGAGAAGTCTATGTGTCCAAGGTCGCTGAGCTGACAGGCACAGAGCCAAGACGGGAGCCCAGGCAGGTTAGCTCCAGAGCCCAGAGTCCCAACCACAGCCTGCCGCCTCTCTTGTGGACAGCTAGCTTGGCACCGCAGACATGGGTCGTTGAATGAATCGCTTCACTCACAAAGATGGTTTATAAACATAAGATGCTACTCTTGTGAACAAAGACTGTTTCTTGGGAATTGGGGCAGATGTGTTCGAGGACAATATTCCAGGTCTTACATCTCTGAAGGTAGGTCAGATCTCTGCGGTCTTTCCATCCCCAGCAATGCTGCTCTGGGTCTCTGGATCTTTCTAAACAGAAGAAGGGAACATCCACTACTGAACCTGCATCTATGAGCCTGGAAACACTCCTGACATTCATTCTCCCTACACTCTAGCCCTAAAAGAGTCCCCCTGTAGGTAACTTCTGTGGGTCTCCCTGGGTGAGGCTATTGTTTTTATTCATCACATGGAGTAAGAACTCCTGACGGATCATGAATATTCCCGAGAGTAGGGGAAATAACACGAAATAGAATATTTCTCCTATAGTAAACGATCCATTTTGATGAAAAGAACATTTACTATAATACTTCATTTCCATATCCTTACAGTCCCATTTTAAGACTTAACAGTTTCTAAATTATGAAAGAAGGCTTTGAAAAATACTCTGCTACATTCCTCCAGACTGTCTTCCTGGTGGCAATACATATGGAGAGGAAGAGACTAATTTTGGATCCAGACAGTCTTTTGGTTCTCTAAATGGATTTTCCTAAACAAACTGCTGAATGCTTCAAAAATGAAACCTGTGATGTCTAGCACAGGTTGTAATACACATAAGAGAGATTCCAGCACTCATTGTCAGATGGGTTCTGATACGGCCTGGCTGGTGGAAAAATGCGTATTTCTGAGATCAACTAAAGGAGAGTTGGAAAATATTGAAGCTTTTTTTTTTTTGTTTTTGTCCCCAATCATGGTAAATAAATAAACATTTGTAAATAAACAGATGTCCTACATCTGAGAAAGATTCTGAAGGCAGAATTTTTTATCAGAAGAACAGTTGCTATAGGCATTTTCATAATTACTGTGAATAGTTTTTGTTTTGTTTTGTTCTGTGTTTGTTTTTTGGTAGCAAAGTTCTATGGCCCAGGGACTTCCTTAAAGGGAGGCTTAACATTCAAGTGCAAATGGTCTTGTATATCCCTCTGTGACTGAGCCCATCTTACCATTACTCCTAAATCCTCTCTCTGAGTCGGTTACTGCTTCATCCTGAGAGTGGAATCTGCTTATTCGTGTTGAATGTTGTTGGTCTATGTATGTTGGAGCTGACCAAAGGAGAGTAACCATGAAATCAAGAAATAGAACCAAGCCCTATATTTGAGAACAGAACAAGGCGTAAGAGCAGAAGATGGAAATCTAAACCAGATATGACAGAGAAAATAGTGAGACTCCATACATTTGTAAAAGTCATGAATGAAGCATTGAACTTCCGAAAGAACGTGAAATGGGATTTTCAGTCAGTCTTACTTAGATTTTAAGGATCAAAGTGACCCCAGCTGTTATGTGGATTAAAATTAATTCAGTATTTACTAAGCGCCTTCAATGTGTCAGATGGTCTTTTAGGTCCTTTGGGTATGTCAAGGAACAAAACCATGGTACTTGACCCACATACCAAGCTCTCATTACGGAATGCTAGAAACCCTATGGCTGCTTATAGGCATCTTTGAATGTAACCTTCACCTCTCAGGGAAGATAAGAGATCCAGAGATTAAGTGACTTGCACAAGGCTACGTAGCCTCTAATTGACACTACAAAGCTCAACCTGGCTGAGCTTTTCACCGGATCATGTAGTGCATGATCTTGGTTTGTAGTGCAGCTACTTGGTTTGAGGTGGGTAAAATGCTAACCCCATTTTATTTGTGAGACATTTGGGGCCTGGAGAGACAACACGAGTTGTCTAAAGTACGTAAGTGGTAGAAGAAACCACATTTCAGATGCCCGGCTGCTCCGATGGTGCTTCTTCACTGTTCTGTACTGCCTGCAAAACTAGCTATGAAACACAATTTGTATATATACCCGGTATTACAAAATATCACTTACTAGCTGAAATAGACTATAAGACAGTCTTCATGAGTTGGAATGGATATATCAAGGTAATGAATGCAGAATAATCATGATTTCAAAAAATGGGTATTCGATAGCTACACTTGAACCTTTATCTTTAAGATAGATCTAAGAGTTTCCAGAATATACTGTTATATGTGAAATGGGTATTATATTATTATTGTTAATATCTTAAAAACCATTTTCCCTTTTCAAATTTGAAATACCATTCTAAATATTCATGGTATTTAGCTCATAAGGAAAAAAAACAGACAAATCAAATGAATAAGTTATTAAGGTGTCAGAACATACTAAATTATTAGGATGGATGAGAGCATTTAAGAATAACCACAATATGAAAAATTCAAGTAATTCTCTTTAAGTGGTTCATAATTTCCTTGTCCTTATTACTTCTCCTGTCCCTTATACCCACAAACTATAAGTTAATAGAAAACAGGAACACGTGTGTGTGTGTGTGTGTGTGTGTGTGTGTGTTTGCAGGCTCAGGATATTACATTTGTGTATCCAAGCATTGGTTATTTTATTCAGTTTATTTGGAATTTGGAAAAGCAGGAAACACATTTAACTCTTAAGCATCATGGGAATAGGTCACATAACACAGTCAGGAACCTCTCATAACAAATTAAATATAGCCAGGTGTGAGGGAAAATAAATTCCATATGTTTAAAAATTATTGGAGTAGATAGAATTTCACTGGAAAATATAAGTGGGATTTGGAGGTCTTCTCATTAAAAAGTTTATTAAAACTATAACATGTCTGATGGCCATTGCTTATCTGAGAATAGGCTGAAGTCACCACGGTGGGTATTTATTCAAAGTACCTTTGCTCAAACTAGACCTACGACTTCACTTGCTCAAAGGAAGCTTCTCTCCCTTCATGAATTAGAATGTTCGCTGAGTCCTGATAAAATGTCTGGAATCGAAATGAATGTTTGGAAACTTCTTTATCCTTGACAGACGGCAATGTGTCCAGGTCCGGGAAGACAAACGAACTCTTACTCCAGCGGAGGAAAAGCTGTTAAAATAAGTCTGACCCCGTGTTAAATACTTAATATAGATAAGCATGTTCCATGCTCACCACAAGCCTGCGAGGTTCCACTATTATCCTCCTTGGTCAGATGTGGAGATGGAGAGATTTAGCAACTCACTCAGCTTTCCCCTGCTTTGTAAGGACTAGTAGTATTTGAATCCAGATCTATATGGTTGCAAAGCATTTCCACTGGGTCATGAAGAAAATGGACCATTTTTACTGGTGATGAAGAAAAGAAAATAAATAACAGTGGAAAGAATGCCCACATACAAAGAACAAGGGTGTGAGACGGTGGTAGACAGCAGACATGTAGAAATAAAGTTATTCAGCGACCTCCTGGTTGGCTCGCGGCTCCTCATTGCTGGGCCTCAGCCGCCCTCCATCCACTGCCCAACCTGAGGACCAGTCCTCGTGCTGTGTTCCTGGATGCTGCTTTCTGTCATTTATCCTTCACGAGGGACCCGATACTTCACTTCGTTCCTTCCATTATGGTGCTACCTTCAATGATCTCAGGCTCAGTCCTGGCTGAACTTGACCTATTATAGCATCCACCTTTTTCTTGTAGGTTACAGAATAATCACTTGTGTGGTTTTTTTTTGTTTTGTTTTGTTTTTGAGATTTTACTTATTTATTTGAGAGAGAGAGCACCAGTTGTGAGATGATGGGGGAGGGCAAAGGGAGAAGCAGACTCCCTGCTGAGCAGGGAGCCCGACATGGGGCTCAATCCCAGGACCCCAGGACCATGACCTGAGCTGCAGGCAGATGCTTAATTGACTGAGCCACCCAGGTGCCCCAATAATCACTTGCTTTTTAAAAGACATTGTTGGATTTGTAGTGACTCTCTAAGGCACTATGTTTAGAATAATTTTTTTTTCTCATTGCATTAGGAAGGATTGATTGATTGATCATGTCTGTGAGTAGAGGAGAAAGGGGGAGTATAGACAGGAGTGCTATGTATTTGCCATTCTTTTTTTTTTTTTTTCAATTTTTATTTATTTATGATAGTCACAGAGAGAGAGAGAAGAGGCAGAGACACAGGCAGAGGGAGAAGCAGGCTCCATGCACTGGGAGCCCGACGTGGGATTCGATCCCGGGTCTCCAGGATCGCGCCCTGGGCCAAAGGCAGGCGCCAAACCGCTGCGCCACCCAGGGATCCCTATTTGCCATTCTTGTACAGGGTAGGCAGGGCTTGGTTCTGCCTTCTGATGTATCCTCCAGCTAATCTGATGAAAAATAACCAAAATTATTCCTGTAACTTAAATGCAAAACAAACAACTAAAGTCAGACACTATACCTGCTATCGGGGATAGAGAGATGACATTATCCTTGTTATACTAATTACCATTTTTAAGTGCTTGACAGTTTTCAAAACATACTTACAGACTCTCTTTTGGTCTTCGTAGTAGGTGTAATAGTCAGAATGTGGCAAATGTTATTACGCCTGGGTACTTCAAAGAAACTAATCTAATGGAAGTTTCTGGGCAAGTAAGATCACTATGCCAGTTTGAGAATGCTTTCAGAGGAGCACCCAAGTCACAGAGGCTTAAACAAGTTAAGACAGTCTTCAAGGGTTCAATGGCTCCTTGCCCTTCTCCTGATTTCCCTCGTGGTGGCAAGACGGCTGCTGCGGCTTCAGCTATTGAGGCAGTGGAAGGAGAAACCAGCAAGGGAAACATGATGGTACCTCTATCAGGAAAGCAAAACTTTCTGAGTAATCCCCAGAAAATTTCTGTTTGCTCTGGCTAGAACCGTGTCACATGGTCACCTCTAGGTTAGAAAATGTGTACCTAGCTGTCCTCAACAAAACCAAGGTTGTGTTAACATGGAAAACGAAGAGCATCTACATTAGGTAGCCAGCTAGCAGTGTCTGGCACAGACACACCAGGTGCAGGTCATTTGGGGAACTGCTGTGGGGCTGGGGATGTAGTACCATACACAGAAAAGTAGTTACAAACATACTTAATAGTCGTTTTTATTTAATTAAGGAAATCCCGTTTGGTTCCTTGTTTCTAGGAGCACCACTGCCCATAGCAACTCTTTCGAAGAATAGTCTATGGATGGTGCACGTGTGCTTGTACATAGGGCTGTATTTCTATGCATTTTCTAAAATGTAATTTAACAGTGTAAAGATAATGAGCGCCTTACACTGTGAATCCTTTTCACAGGATGTCTCTGGCACTAGCCATGCAGTGGGGTTAATGAGTCCTGTTGTTAGAACAGTGTGTGCTCCAGAATGGAATGTCTTCATGTCACTGAAGTGAAAGAACGTATTAAGGTGCAACCCCTCAGGATACCAAGAAGTTTTCTGTTTATTTGCTTCCTGCTAAAGAAAGCACGTGATTCAGCAGGGTAAGAAGAGAAAATCATCGGATATAAACTTTCAGTGCCAGGAACACATGTTGAGGGCCAGGAGGGCTTACATTCAAGAGCTTGGGGTTTGGAAGACAGCATATTTCACATCTCATCCTTGCTTTATTCTGAAAAAGATTGTAATGACTTTCTGGGGAGGGGAAATTACATCTCGTTGGTAATCCCGGGAAGCAAGGAGGACAGACTAAAGGAAGGGGAATGGAGAAGGGTAATGAAATTTATTAAGTGTCAGCTGTATGTTGGGAACTGTTTTGGGGTCTTGAATTATTAACTCACTGAATCCAGAGAACAATCCTACAAGCGGGTACTTCTATTCCAGTTTATAGGTAGGAAAGCTGAACTTCAGAGAGATTTAGGTGCATTTCCCAAGGTCCCATTGCTAGAGAGTTGGAAGGTCAGACCTAGCTAATCTCAGCCTGTGCTTGTCACCCCCATACTGCCCTCTAGAACTGGCCGACTATCCCCCAAAGCACTACAACTAGCTCTTAGTGTGAAAAATGTGCTAGACACACAACCTAATGCACCAGTTCCAAACATTTCCTTCCCAACTCCAACCAGTTCCTACTTCATTTCCTTTCACTCTGCCTCAGTCTGTAAGAGGGTGAAAATGCCTCCTGATGCCATCTCTGGGGATTAGACTATCAAGACTGGGAATACGGACTGGCTAGCATCAAATCCCTCCAGACCAGATCTTTTGTCTGCCTTAGTCCTAGGGCAACATCTTTGAGACCCAGGATGGGAAAACGAGGTCATAGACATATTGCAATAGATTAGCTGTTTGGATCATGAGCATTGGCAGTGTAAATATACAAAATACAATTTCAGAGTTGTATTTTTTTTAAGATTTTATTTTTTTATTCACGAGAGACACAGAGAGAGAGAGGCAGAGACCCAGGCAGAGGGAGAAGCAGGCCCCATGCGGGGAGCCCGACGTGGGACTCGATCCCGGGTCTCTAGGATCAGGCCCTGAGCTGAAGGCAGGTGCTAAACCCCTGAGCCACCCGGGCTGCCCTCAGAGTAGTATTAAGTTAATACTAAATCTGAACAAACCAGTTCCTCCTCTTTCACTGTGGCATTCCGGGTCTACACTAAATTGTATCAAGTAGGCAAAGAACCCCTTGGGTGGCTGAACAGACTGCTCAGCTAAAAGGAAGACCCAAGTAGTTAAGTGTAATCCCAGGTGCCTGTAACTTTACGTATCTTACCCCATAATATGATTGTACTGTTAGATTTTTTCCTATCTAAGTTAATTTAGTTATTAGTGTAGATCACAAGCTCTCAGCATGTTCCAGATCCAGCAGGATCCTCCAAAATATTTGTCTGCATGTTTTAAACTTAATGGGTAAATTAGTGGATGGCATGAAAATGCATTGAGCAGTGAATGAAGGTCTGGGTTCCTATAGCTTCAGCCTTCGTAGAGGGAGCTTCCCAGGAAGTAGATAAGTCAGTATTCAGGGAGGCTTAGAGCCCTCCCCGTGTCTCTTTTCTGTCTCTCCTACTTGGCAATGCCAGAGGTCTCCATTCGGGAACTGAAATGTGACGGAGATGCCTCTCTGACGTCAAGATTCTGGTTCATTATTGATCCTCACCCCCAGGATGGGGCAAGCTAATGGCCTGGGTTTCACTCCTCCAAGCATCCCGCAATGGGTGCACGGTGGGGGCATGTTTACTGTAATTAACTTCTCTTCCGGGCAGCGGATATATCCACTGATCATTTCAATTTCAAACAGGGATTGTTATTCACTCTAGCTAATGGTATTTGCAGCTGTTCCCTTTGGTTACTCATGGTTAACCCACCTGCTTAGTGGGAGACCGCTAGTGATGCACAGATGGGTGGATTTAGGTAGGTATGCTTTTATCAGACAATGGAAGAGGTATTTCCTTTATTTTAAGAAGTGTCACAAGGTATTAAGTCTGGGTATTCTTCTCTCTCACCCTCTGCACCACCTACAACACAGCTGGGCTCAGCTGTTTTACATTAATAAAACAAAGATTTAGGTTCAAGGTCAGCCTTATGGGTGTGTGATCTGTGCATTCCCCCTAGGGACCCATATTCAGAACCCCACACTTGGTTTAATGCTCTGTGGTTGCCGTCTTGACACTCAAGAATTCTTTCACAAGGGGCCCGGCATTTTTATTTTGTGCAAGGCCTTGCAAATCATGTAGCTGAACTTGCCTGGATTATCTGCTTTCAAATCACTGAAAGGAAATGGTTGAAGAGAGGGAGAATAGAAGATGGCAATTTCATAATCCCGGAGACTTGCATGCTGTGAGCAGACACAGACACAAGAGAAATGATTAGTGAGAGTGGAGCAGGGAGCAGGACGTGGAAGTAGTTTTCCAACTTTCAAGTCACATCTTTGCATCAGGCTTAATTATGGGGTTTAGAATATGAATTCCCTGAATATGGATAGACTGGCAATCGCGCCATTCGAAAACTGCTTTCCAAAGTCAAATGCTGGTGCTTTTTGAAGTTCTTGGTTCTTTCCTCCTGCTCCTCCATAAACTCAGAAAATCGCAGCTTGATGGTGAACCTGTTGCACAAGAGCCGGGGTAACTGGAGACAGGGCTCCCCAGCACCCCGGTGTGAAGACGCCTCTCTTTCTCCCAGACATCCTTCCTGTCGGCCTACTGGGCCGGGGCTACCAGGCGGCAAACTACCAGGCGCTGGACGTTCAAGTCATCTGAAAGTGGAAATAGCCGTCTTGCCGTTGCCATCTTTCAAGAAACAAATGCTCTGTGGTGTCGGGTTTGGGGATGCATAATTTCCAGCAGCGGGCATACCTTTGTCTTTCATTTAAACCAAGCTACCTTTTCCTTTGATTGGTGGCTAAATCCTTTCACTTCCTATTTCCTGCCGCTCTCCCCTGCTGGCCTATCATAGCCTTTCCACCCCCTTACTTCAGTCCCTCAACCCTTCCATTATGCAAATCGCTGTTAACTGGTGTCAGATTAGTCCCCATCTGATACTTCCTGCTCCCTGAAATCAGGTTAATCCTTCTAAGCTGCAATTCAAAGATAAACTAACCAGCAGGACTGATTTTGCCACCTTCATACTTTATTCAGTTCAATGGCTTCCTCTCTTTTTAAACATAAGGTCCCCCTTCTCGTGACACAAAGATCCTTCAGAGAGACGTTGAAGATGCCTTTGCCTTCTTCCGGAGTCTCATCTCTCATCACTTCATGGATAGCCTCAGCTCTAGCCGTTCCAGGAAAAAATCACATTCCGTGTGATCCAGAGATTTGTGCCTGTTTCCTCCATTTAAAGGTGCTTATGCTACCTTTTTCAACTGGATCACCTTTACTTGCTTTTCAGGACTCAGGTGAAATGCTGCCTTCTCCCAGGAAGCCCTCTCGAACATTCCTCACTCATAGGTATTCAGGTACCCCTCTTCCGTGCTTCCAGAGAGACCTGGAATGATGTGCCACTCTGTTATAGCATCTACTGCTTAGTATGATACATGTTTCCTTAGTTGTCTTCTGCCCCTGGGCTTGCCCACCTTGGGAAAGGGCACACACTTTTCTGGTATTTGATATGTGATGCTTATAGCTTAATAAATAAATAAGCGGATGAATCAGTTGGTGGAATGGACCAAAAGATAGGTCATTATCAATGAGAATTTCTAGAGTGTCAAGAATGAGAACTTCCACGTTCCTCTAACAGGCTCTTAATTTTGCAAGCTAACCATGTTTGGCATTTCTTTGAAAGGACTCAAATGAAAATCCTTCTGAACCAAGTCAACAATATAATATTGCAAATCAGAGTCATTACAGAAGTATGAAATTTGGGAATGGAAAAGAAAATAGATTGTTGTATTTCAACAAATCCTACAAAGTGTGATTTCTAAATTTACAAATGGCAAATTTGAGCTTTGAGGGGGTGGCTCGGTGGACCAGGGCAAGAGTGCAGCTTCCTTGGAATGTGGGGAGTATATTGGTGTGACAGGCAGGATGAAAGTCAATTTCCCCCTCTTGTGTCTTCTGTAAAACTGAGGGCCTTAGGTTGGGGCTTCTTTGAGAGGAGGAAAGAGAACATGGACACAATAGGGTAAGTATGGAGAAGGAAGTTCATGTTCAACTTCAAATAAAACTAGCTATATCACCAAGAAATGAAAATATTTGAGGCCTATTAAAGATACTAGCTATATCACCAAGAAATGAAAATATTTGAGGCCTATTAAAGATGAGTGTAATGTCATTGAAGGATCTCTCTATGCTTATTTCTATTGGTATAAAAGTATTTTGAGTTCTATTATTAAAAGAAAAAGTGAGGGACTCCTGGGTGGCTCACTGGTTGAGCATCTGCCTTTGGCTTGGGCCATGATTCCAGGTCCTGGGATCAAGGCTCACACCAGCCTCCCTGCAGGGAGCCTGCTTCTCCCTCTGCCTGTGTCTCTGCCTCTTTCTGTGTGTCTCTCATGAATAAATAAAATCTAAAAAAAAAAAAAAAGAAGAAGAAAGCAAAAATTATAAACACATGACCCTGGATGGACAGATCTCAGTCCTCTATCACAGTATGTTTTCTTTCTGAGCCTGGATTGGGCCTCGGAATTAGTCTCAATAATATATCAGAGTTACCGAATGAGGTAAAATCAGTCTGGCAGTCAGTTCTGGTTCTAACGGGTGTGTTTACCTATCTATACATTGGTTGGGTTATCCTAATTTTGGCACCTCTTCTTAATTTCATGACCATGGTTGGGGGGACAAGGAGAGCATGTGAGGATCTATGGAACCATACTCCAAATACAGAATTTGTATTTGTCAGAGTTCTCCAGAGAAACAGAACTAGGATATGTGTGTGCAACATGTACATGTATTTATATGTGTGTACATATATGTATGCGTGCATATATAATATACGTGTGTATATTTATATTCAGAAAGAACAAGATTTATTTCAAGGAACTGGCTTATGCGATTTTAAGGGCTTCCAAGTCTGAAATCACAGGGGCAGGCTGGCAGCTGGAGATCCAGGGGAGAGTTGATGTTGCAGTCTTACGTCCAGTCTGGAGGTAGGATTCCTTCCTTAACAGGAGTCCTCAGTCTTTTCTCTTAGTGCCTGCAATTGATTGGATGATGTCGACCCTCATTTTGTAGGGTGATATGATTTATTCAAAGTCTACTAACTTTGATACTCATCACATGTAAAAAATAACGTTACAGCAATATCTAGACTGATATTTGACCAAATACCTGGGTACCACAGCCTAGCCAAGTTGACACATAAAATGAATGATCACAAGCGCTATTGGCTGGAGAGCATTATATCCATGTGATGAAAGGAATCCCTCTCTTCCGTGCTTTCTCTTCTTCCTTCTGTGTGTCTACACAGTATTGCACATGGTATCTCATGTACCATGTACTATCCCAGGAACTGAGGATACAATGGAAGATTCTACAGCTCCAGGGAGGTGCTTTTATAGAGACTAAAACTTGAATGAAGCAATCTGAAAATCTTTCTCAGCAAAGCTTTGGGCAACAAATGCAAAGCAGAAATTCCAGGAAAAGTGAATATTATGCTTTTCTTTGGTTATAAATGGTCTCAGCAAATAACTTCTGCAGAGCAATTCCTTCTTCACTAGTAGCAGGGCTTTAGTTTTGTGAAATGAACTTGAATATCTTCTGGTTTGAGGACTTCCCAGAAAACTCTACCTTGCTAAAGATACTTCTCCTCCATGCTTATTTGCCTTCTCTTAGAATGAAACACACATTTGTTTCCTCAACGTGCTACCTCACAAAGTGTTTCCTGTTCAATTCTTTGTGCTGATGTAAACAGACATAATAAATACATTAACATTTTTTATTTTGGTAGAATATACATAACATAAAATTTCCCATCTTAATCACTTTTAAGGGTATAGTGTATTGGATGGGTTGAAGGGAAAATTGAAATCAGAGGAGAGAGTTTGCTTCGTTTCCCATCAGGGGTTCACCTTGAGGGGTGGTCTTGACTACAACCATGGGTAGGCATATTGAAGCGAAATTGATAGATGCAGAAAATAGCTAATGGCACTGATGGGTGAATTTGAGCAAGAGGGGGTATAATTTATAATACGGGCATCAAATTGCCTTTCATTTGATGGAAAGCCTTCTGGGACAAAACAGAATTACCATGAATCTGCAGGATAGATAAGAGTGGCACTACGAACTGAAGGTAGATCATGGTGGCAGAGACATCCAGATCTAGAGAAACAACTTGAATTCACCAACTACAAATGCCAACCTGGCAAGCAAACACATGACATCAGAAGAATATAACCACTGAGGGTGGCAAAGAGGAGAAGGAATAGGGAGCACAATTGTGGAGGACCCACCATTTATCTGAGGGAGGTAGCTCAGTTATCATTAGTAAAGCAGGTGAGGTTTCCCTGCTGCCCTGGGGGATAGTGCATGGGGAAGATCACAGCAGTTAAGAGTATAGATTATTATATAGACCATGGTGCTGGCAAATCTGCAGCTTGCAGATTTTCTCAGATACAGATTAACTATAAAACTGGTGAATTGAGGGAAAAAATATATCATAAGTACATCTATTAAAATACAACCATTTTAGAATAACCTCGTAATCAACTCAATATTGTGCTTTATTTGGGTGAGAAGATCTCCTCTAAGGTTTTTTTCCCCCTTTTATGTACAAAAGGCTGTTTGGTGGCTTCTCTGTGAAAATCTCACTACTCCTTACATTTAGAACAAATAAGGGTCCGTGGAAAGTAGCAGGAGTAGACACATAAATTACTGGGTTTTTCCCGCTGCCGCAGACTATCACTGAGGAAAATAGCTTCATAAACTGAAGAACAGAGTTAGTCGCCTCTATGAATCATGAGAGGTTTAGTTACACTGACTTGTTGGGAGAATTTTAAGTCACCCAGAGCGAGGAGGTGAGAAAAAGACCCTACATTTTGTGACACATAAACCACAGAGACGTCCTCTTCTCTCCCCGTAAGGTAAGTAACAGGCTGCAGCCCTTTATGGCCATACAGTGTTTCACTAGCCCAAGGAAGCAAAGAACTAGTAGAAATAGTACGGATATTTTTTTCCATTTTAATCAATGTTTCTTGGGAAAGATTTGTTTAACAGTTTATCTTTGGTGCATCTGAGCCCTAATGTGGAACACAAGAGATTCTGTAAGGCTTCAAGTCCTCATTCCGTTATTAAGAAGTGGAGGAATTTCTTGCAAAAAAAAAGAGAAACAAACAAACAAGGAAAGCCAGAAAGCCAACCAGCCACCCTCTGCCATTTTCTTGCCATTGTGTATTCAGCTCTGAATCAGTCTTGTTGGATGTATGGGGCTCTCAGCAAGGTCCATGTTCATGGTTTGAATCTCTAGCATGGGATAGAATATTTACTCGCTCAGCAAATACTTCTTGGGTATTGACTATGTTTTAGTTACTCCTAAAAATACCGAAGCATATTGATGTACTGATCGATATAATTTCATTCTGTTTTACTTCTGGTATCTTCCCAACAAACCAGTCTCTTCTGCCTCACTTATGAAAAATTAAAAGAAAATGATAAGAAAGAAAATAAGAATAGGTCTAAGTGCCCAAAGCTCACATCTATAGGAAAGAGCACTGTACAAGATGATCCCTCCAGAGTGAGACTCAATTTTCAGCAAGACATCTTGTTTTGCCATTAACCTGAAGTAAGAAAATCTTCTTTGACATTTTTCCTTGGGTTTTGTATTTATAGTTGAATCACGGTCCTTGGAATGCTGTAAGTTGGGGCAGAGTATGTGCATGTACGCGCCGGCATCGGGGAAGGGGTGGTATGAATGTATCTGGAAAGGCTAAGAGCTGTGATCTTAACTTCGCAAGGGAGGGAATTATAGAATGAGACGGAATGGCTAGGAAGAGGCGTGTCTTGAAAATGTGGTTCAAACTCCTTTATTTCCTGTGTATGGTTAGGCGGTCTATATTTACTTCTCACACATTACTTTCAGAAAAAAATAGAAGCCCATTTGGCAATGTAGTGTTTTCCCCATTTGCTTGAATGCACTCAAGAGGAATTCTGACCATCACAGCATTTGTATCTGGTCAAAATGATAATCACTTTTCGCCACTATACTTTTTTACTATATTTTAATTACTATAAAATAATATTCTATAGACATCCTCATCTGTGCATTTGTGAACTTTTCTGTGATCTTCCTTAGCATATATTTTTATAGGTAAAATTCCTCGGGGAAAGTTATATTTAAACAGTATTAATCTGAAAAATGTTACCTTTAACTGTTGGATCAGATTATGCTTCCATTTAAGATGCGTAAGAAAACCCATTTCCTACCACCCACATCAGCCACTGAGGTCAGTTTTTTAGAACTTTACTAGTTTTCTTGTGCATTTCTTTAATTGATAAAGAAGTTAATATTTATATGTATTTATTAGCTGTTAGTACTTTTACTTTTATGAATTGGTTTTCTTTAAAAAAGTGTCCATTTTCCTCTTAGGTTTATAGTATCATCAAATAACAGGATACCGAATGCATTTTGAAAAATTTATCAAATCCTTTTTAACCTCATAATGACTCTTTGGAATGGTTAAGATAAATTTTATTGCTTTTATTGGAAATATGGAGAAGCTGAGCCTGCTTTCTTCTAACGAGCTAATGGTGGAAGCAATCACAGAAGCCTGGTCTTATCCACTCTCTTTGCTTCCCCCTTTGCCCTGCCTCCTCTCAAACCACCCTGGGTGACCAGCACACCATTAGCAACAGCAGTAATTGAACATGACGGGTATCCATAAAACTAGATAAGATGATATGGGTGATTTCAAATAAAATGTGGCCCAGTTCCTAGAGATGCAGTTTACTGAGCAGCTGTGAAGCATCAGAAGGGACAGGATACTTGAAACGAGAATGGAAGAAATCAGCTCCTCCAAACTGCATCTGATAAACTAGGCATCTCCTTGGCCTGCATTAACACCTGCACTTTGTAGCATCGTATGTGAGCTCCTCAGGTAAAATTCCAAAGCCAAAGAAACAGAAATGAAAGAGGTCTAGGTCATAATTTACAACTCTGTCAATCTGCAGTAGAAAACAATTCTGTAAACACAATGGATTATGTTGAAAGCTTTTGCAGTCCTAATTTCTAAGTAATATAGAATACTGAGCTGTTCAAAGTCATATATATCTTGAAGAATTTGATGGTTGCGTGGCAGACGATGGTTCCACACTGAACTATATTCAACCCCATTGAATAAATAATTTATTGTTGAAACTAAAAGGAAAGAGATCTATATCTTCATTTTCATTAAAGAATCTGATAATTAGTGCTAAGTACTTCTGGAAAATTCTCTTTTTCCTAGCTGTTCTTTACAGATATTTTTATATTAGAATATAATCAATGGTCAGAGGAAGACCTTACGGTTTTAAAATTAGTTTAAATTAGCTCAAAAACCAAACAATAGTGTAGCATTTTTCAAAGACCATTTTATGTATGGGCTAGCAAAAAAACTTAAGGAAATTTCCTTTGGGAAAGAGGGAATAATGCCAGAAATAATTGTTAAATATAAAGTGGTTTCAGGAAAAGATTATTAACTCACAATTGCCCTACAGACATATATAAATACTGAGGAAGTCTGAATTCCATTGGGATTTTCATCACTTAGTCCATAGTGTTAGCAAAGAAATCTGAAATCTCCCCATTAGCTTTCAGAGTGGGGCTCAAAGGAAATGTAAACCAGATGAGGTCTGTTTCCCGAGACCCAGAGCCCAAGCTGTCGGTGAGGTCCCCGGCACAAGAGGAAGGGAGAACCACACAGCCTCACTCAGAGCAGTCTAAACTTACCAAGTCTTGACACGGAGAGAAATGAGTGTTATTTACTTTGGCGACCACTTGCCTGATAGGAGATATAAGGTCAACCAGCTGGTTTTGAAACTTAATTTACTATCTTCTAGATTCACATTGTATTTATTTGAGAAGGAAGAGTAGCCAAAGGCTGTCATTTATTTTGCTGTGACCAACGCTAAAGGAAGCTAAAGTGGATTTTTGAAGCATCTATTACCTGCTAAATGCACATTATCCATTAGATTATGGGGTTGTGTTCCAGCCCCAAGTCATTGGGCTGGCAAGTCAGATTAGAGTGAAATTTATTACAGGCGAAAGAGGGTGTCAGTCTCCAGTGTGGTTGCTCCTCTGAAGTGCATACAGCAAGGAGGGGAAAGGAAAGTGTGATATGAAGGCAAGAAATAATATCTGTGGGATTGTGTAAGAATGTGTCCTTCTAGAATAATTTTTCAAAGTCACCCATTGAGCATTTACTGGGTACCTAATCTGTGGCAGGCACTGCTTTCTATGTGCTGGAGAAGAAAAGGTGAACGATACTCACCAGTGAGAGGTACTGTCTGTCTGGTGGTGGAGCCCTTAAAAGTCAAAGCTACGTTACCTATTTGAGCAGAGTGAGTTTTTGAGCATTTGATGCAGTGAGACATGAAAACAGGGCTCATGTTACTGTGAAGAAGCAGGATGGGGGATGGGACATGAACTGCTGGATTTCTAAGGACTGAGTTTCATCTCCTGGAAGGATAGAAGAGTCCTTTCGTGTTCCGAAGACTTGAACTCTACAGCACTTGGCAATAATTACCATAGTTCCCACGGCGACAGAAAATTGACAGGGTGGGTGGCAATTATAGTGGTGAGTGAAGAAGGGATTTCGGGGTAGAGTATCCCATCCTGAACTGCAGAAATTGAGATTTTTCTTACTGCAACCATCCCAGACGATGTAAGAGAACAACATAGTAATGAACCCCAGAAGACCCGCCCGGGGCGTCTATCTCTAGCATCAACAGACACATCCCAGACATGCAGATTTGTGCTTCCACTCCAGTGTGATGAATATTATTTTAACAGGACACAGTTTATTCAGATTTTAATGTGGCTAGATACGAAAAAAACCACAGTGGGGGTTGAGAGCTCTGGACTCTCCATACCATTTTGTTGGTCTCTGATAACGTTGACTTCTTTCTGTAACCTCGAGTAAAGGAATTTTTCCACGCGTTGGAAGGTTGCTGTGACTAATTTCTTAGAGACAGAGACTCTCTTGGTGTCTGTCAGCGGCTGTGTAGCAGAGATTCCTTGCGGAGTATGTCACCCCCTGTGCTATATATTTGCCAAAGTGGCAGAAGGAAACTGGCTCACCTGCCTCCAGGAAGGCTTCGGATGTCTTCTGGTAGCTAACTCAGGGAAGCTGTCTCCCAGTTAAATGGGGAGCATGCAAACAGGGCAGTGTAGGCAGTGAAAAAATTGGCCTGGGTGTGAGGATTTCCACTCTCTCATCCTAGCTCAGCCTCGTTTTCAATACAGCCGCAGCCTATCCACCTGATTCTCTTTTATGGGTGCACATTAGCCCAGGAAGGAACGGAGCTTTACTGGTCATATAGTCACGTAAAACATCAGGGCCTAAGCTGTCGAGGGTACACCAATAATGAGATCTGTGTTACCGCCTTATTTGGGACAGATCTGCCAGCATGAGACTGTTACAGTACAATTGCATTCCAGGGAATCAGATGGCCTGCAGACCTTTAGAAGACCAGAAACTTCCATCTCTGGTTGAATTTAGATTAAGTATGCAATCCTCTGCAATTACATACAATACTTAAAGGCTATATAAGTGTGTGTGTGTGTGTGTGTGTGTGTGTGTGTGTGTTTGTGAGCTTGTCTCTGGGACTCGTGCATGGCTCTGATAACATTGGGATGGTTGGCAAGAACTATCTGGCAGATTCTATGCATTTAAAAAAGCAGTAAGATCTAAGGACTATTGATTCTCTTGTCTGTAGTGAAGTCTTTGGTGGTGGAAGATTGTTCCTATTTTGTTCCATGTTGAGCAACCCTCAGCCCTTTTGCTGTGTTAACGTCTCCACATCATCACTCTTCTGTGCAAGGAAATCTCTGCGGCACAACGTGTAACACTGAGAAACATTTAATGAGTTATCAGCAAACACTAAAGATAAAAGAACTTTGAATTTCATAAGCTACTTAGCATTCCTGTGTTCTGCAGATTGCGATGTGTGTTTACACTTCTGCTAATAAAATTCTATCAAGCAGATGACAGGCACCAATTAAAAGCAATCACAAAGCAGAGTCGTTCCATATTCCCTGAGGTAGACTCTTTAAACATTAGTTTGTGGAAGCGTCACCTGGCATGGGAACATCTTTGGTGCTCAGCAACTTCTATAGCCTAGGGGATTTTAGCCGTTTCAACGTAGGAGCGTCAGAGGAAAGAGAAAATGACTTTTAGCGTTTGCTGAAAATATCAAGTGTGGTTCAGGCTGCTGCAACTGTTGGCGTCTATCTTAGTTGGGAAGCCTGGGCTGTGGCGACAAGTAGATTCCGCTCTGAGAATGGCTCCGATATAGTAGAATCTTAGTCCTTACTCACCTAGACTCTTAGCAAGTACCTCTGGGCAGAGGTTGGCTGTCATCCAGGAAGCGTCACCCGGACCCAGGTATCTTCTTTCCATGGCTTCACTATCATCGTCAGCTTTAGCGTCCAGCCTGTAGCTCCACTTTGCAAAGTCAGCCAGGAAGTGGTGCACGTCATGTCTGCTTATATTCCATTGATTACAGTTCGGTCACAGGGGCACACCTGACTCGTAGGTAGCTGGGAAATAGAACTATGCCAGGAGTCTGAAGTATAAGAAAATAGGAATTTGATGGATAGCTAAGCGTTGACGTATATCCAAGTATGATTCCTGTTGGACAATTTCCTTTTTCTTAAAGATTTTATTCATTTATTTAGAGAGAGCATGGGAGAAGGAGGGGAAGAGCAGAGGGAGAGGGACGGAGGGTCTCAAGCAGACTCCACAGCCAGTGCGGGGCCTGATATGGGGCTCGAGCTCACCACCCTGAGGTCGTGACCCGAACTGAAACCAAGAGTCAGACACTCAACTGACTGAGCCACCCAGGTGCTCCACTGTTGGGCAATTTCTTTCAGGGGAAGTTTCATTTGGAAATGGCTTGCCTGTGGCTCTGCCTTAAGAGGGTCACATCTGGGGTAGAGTCAGGTTGGATGTCCCAAGAGAGGGAAGTAATAACAATTGCTGCAAATTTCCTGGGAATGTATCTTAATTCAGATTTTCTCCTTCTAGCCCAGCCCTTTCCCTGGGCTCTATCTTCTCATGAGAATTCTGAGGCAAGCTGCTCCTGTGCTCCTGGGAATTCACATGTCTCTGAGTGAGTATATTTTGTTTGAGAACATATTTTATTTTATATAACTATGAATATAGTACATGCGCATATATGTATCTAGGTGGTACATGTTTGTATGTGCATGTACAGACACATTAATATTTGTCTTATGTAATTCAGTGGAGTACAAAGTAAGGCCATAACTGACCTTGACAATTTATTTCATAGTTTGAGCAATTTTGCTGGTCTCTGGGATATAAGGGTAGCCTCTAGTTGTCAGGACCCGGTTCCAGGGGGACTTGGGGGAGGGAACCTAGTGTCCCGGACCAGAGGGAGTAGTCTGATAAAAGGAGGTGGACGTGGGCATGGATTCTGGATTGATTGCTTTGGTCACAGGCAAGTTGTTTGCTCTCTCTAGAGCATAGCTAAGTCTGAGTTCTTTTCAAGTATTGCAAAACCACAAGGTATTAGAGCATCATGAAATATAAAAAAAAAATTTAAAAATATGATTAGCACATCATCCAAATTCTCATGAAAGACACTGGCATTGGTGGCCCCGGGGAGATGCTTCTCAGTTGTCTTTAGGGGCAGGGCATGTAATCATGAGGGATTCCAGAGAGTCTCAGAAGGAGGACTACAGTGCTCTGAATGCCCACTGGAAGGTTTGTATTGAAGGGAGGCACATATTTATGATATCTGGGTTATTGCTCCTATGTGATCCCTTCGGTACACGCAGGCTCAACAGGCCTATTTGTGCAGTTGACCAACATCCTACCCATAGTAATTTTACTATTCCCCTCTAGCTACAGGCTTGGTGGAGACAGAGAACCAGTTGCTAACGTTTATTTTAACATTTCACACATATGAAGACTGTGCCTCAGACAGTTCTTTTTGGGGATGCTTAATCCTGTCTTTCTCTTTTCTCCTGAGCCTTGTTTTCCTGAACTTTATAAAAATGCTATTGCTTCCCTCATATGGAAGGGAGTATAGAAAACTAAGTGCTGATAAAGCTTGCGCTTCGGGAGTGACTACTCTTTATTTAGACACACGTTCACGTTGTAGTTGAGAGCCTTTGAGCAAAGGCTGGAATTAGCTTAGTTCCAAACTGCTCTGCGGTAAGAAAAGTATAGGAATCTGGAGGCCTGAGGCAGACGAGCAAGGACTGAGGGGCACAGACGGGGTCCAGGAGGCCTCGGAATGCTGCGTCCACAGAAAGGAGAGGACCAGGGCTGAGGGTGACTGGAAAACTTGCATGAGTTTTCTAAGGTAAAAATCACCTCTGTGCAGCTCTGAATACTCAGTAGAAACGTAATTTGCATTGAGTGGCAATTTGAAAAAAAACAAGGAAAAGAGGCTGTGTCTAGTGCTTGGGTCAATGGAGAAGGAGAGAGGTGAGTGAGCCTAGTAATGCAGCCAAATCAGAAGATTCAAGCCTAAGGGGACCTGCAGTCCACGTGCCCTCTTGCCCTCTCTCCCCTCGAGGATCTCCCGATTTGGGGGCAATGAGTTACCCCTTCCTAGGGTTTCTACATTTAGTAAACAAAATACAGGATGTCTAATTAAATTCGGATTTCACATAAACAGTAATGTGTTAATAATAATTATTTCTTAGGCAATACTTAGGGCAATTCTGCACTTAATCTGGCAAACTTTTCTCTCCCTGTCCCACATCTATGGACCTTGAAGTGATATTTCTGTAGACCTACAAGGTCACAGTGTTCCCAGGTAGCTAATAGATTGGGGCAACATTCTGATATTTAAGTCACACCACCATTTGCAATTCTCATTTCAGCTGGGGAACTTAGTGGAACATTTCTTTTTCGTTGTATTTTTTTTTTCTTTTGTTGACTACACACAACCAAATGGTAAAGGGAGATTGAGAAGATGTGTTAGAACATGGGCCTCCTGCTTATGGTTAGGAACTCGTGGACACTGGGGAAATGTTGAGGGAAGAGTTTGGCATAGAGGCCATTTTAAGGTGACGCATGCCCTCTTTTTGAAAAAATGTGTTGAGATATTACTTAAAATATGGCATCCGAAGAGTATTTTCTATGCCAATGTAGGTACTGAGGGTAAAAAGGCTAAATGTTAATCTGGAAGACCCTGTGAGGATAGCAACAGCTTTGAGAAGACAGTTAACCAAAAAATTCAGGGTCTTATTTTTCTAAACCCAAGAGAAATGAGTGGTACCATTTCTTCCTTTGTACAAAGTTACTGCTTGGAGTGGACCCAGCCTGACTTCTGTATTTCTTCCAGTACACGCTCAGCGTTTTGCAGTAGTCAGGGAAATAGCAAAACCACGGGCAGTGGTTTCTGGGTAACCCTGGGGGTTACGGTCTCCCAGATGAACTTGCCGAGAGAGGTGACGAAGGAGGGGGTGAGCCGTGAGCGTAGGACTGGAGTCTGTTAGGGATTCCAGAGCCGGGGGCCCAGGAAGGGCTTCTTCCGGCCGCTGTGAGTGTGCAGACTCCGAGCTCCTCTTATAGAACACAGATGCTCTATTGGGAAGGAAGCGACTCAGAGTAAATGCTGGGCAGCATCCAGGGTCGTGAACTTAGAGTTTAAAATATCTGTCCATGACCCCACCAGCCAGCTAAGATTTCCTGCTGACCCTAGAAATTCAAAGGATTCTAAGTTGGCACAAAAATTAGCCTCCTCTTCACACTCCAGATGTCTAAGAGTTTCCAGGCTTGGAAACAGGTAGCAAATGTTTTGTGATTTTGCTGTTGTTAATTAAAGGCCGAGGTCAACACCTTGAATAATAGAAATAGCTAAACTAAAGAAAAAAAAAATAGCCAAACTACACCCCAAACTAATACAAGTTGAAGGGAGCAAATAAGAATTCACTGGGTTCGATGAATTATGTCAAAGAAGGATTTAAAAAGTAAGAGCAGCTGTGGTATTCTTAAAAGGAGGCAGCTGGACTCTATAGGATCTCAGTCTGGTCAGTGGCCCAGTAGACTGAATTTTAAGACTGATTGTTCAGTGTCCGAAAATACAGAAACCACAAACCAGCTCTACTAGAAGAAGGCATTCACTTGTTTGCAGTGAAAACAGTACCGACGAAATGGGAAATTCCAATTGGTGATTATTTTTAAGGAAAAGTAACTGTTTAAAGATAGTTTTTATTTTTTAAAATTGTTTTAAAAGATAATTTTTAAAGGAATCTTGGAAGCAAGGTTTCCAGGACCTCGAGGGCGCTGGCTATTGTTGTTGTCCAATAAAACTTGAATCACGAGGCCCTTCAGATGTGTATCGGTGGGTCGTGTGCTTGGGGGGTGATGGCCAACACGTATCTGGGGGGCAGAGATGAAGGGAGTCTCCAAAGGAATTTTTACATGTTAGAGGAGACTTACGGGGTCCTGGGGGTCGGGCTAAGGCCGCCTTTGCCTTGAGCAAGGTATGAACATCGAGTCAGCTGAGTTCCTAGAGGAAGGTCACTCTGCCCGTTTCAAGGACGCGTCAATGGGCTGCAGGGAGTAAGGAAATTTAGTGATTTTACCTTTTCCTTTGTTTCCCACCTCAATACACTACCAAAAATCAGGCTTTAGTCTAAGCTTTTCATACAGGTGTGCATTACCTGAATGTCATCCAGTCCTCCTCATGGTTGTCTCTGGATGGATTCTCACGCTATTCATTTATTTCTTCCGTCCCTACTTCTTGCCCTTCTCCCCTGGTGCCATGGCACCACACACATCCACCCAGGCGCCCCCACACACTATATAAGGCAGCTTTCTGGGCTAGGAAATCCTACCGGGTGTTCTGAGGAACACGTCTGCTCTGCTTTCAAGCGGACGAGACCTTCTACTAAGTCACAGAATTTTCTCTTTGCTCAGATAAAAGTGGTCGTTGAAGGGGCCTAGACAGTGGTCAGTAGGGAGTCACAGACAGATTTAAAGGGCAGAAGGTAAAGACTAGAGTGGACGATCTTAGAGGTGACACTGGACTGAAGAACCTAAGAGTCAGTCATCCTACCAAGGCCTTTGAAAATGTGTGGTCCCCTCGCCCGACTGGAAACAGCAAGAGGAGGCCCACCCAGGTACAGGCCGGAGCTCGCACAGAAGCCCTCGGCATCCACCTGTGTTTATCTCACGCCTTTTTCCCCATGTGCTCCCTGCCGTGGTTCCGTGGTTTCTGCCCCTGTAAACACATTGAGCGCAACATCACCCGCACACTGTTTTGTTTGATCCGGATACCATTTGAAACAAGTCACTTTTGAGTGTCTTTTAAAATTTCTTTTAAGATTTTATTTATTTATTCATGAGAGAGAGAGAGAGGCAGAGACCCAGGCAGAGGGAGAAGCAGGCTGCACGCAGGGAGCCCGATGTGGGACTCGATCCCGGGACCCGGGGTCACTCGCTGGGCCCAAGGCAGATGCTAGACCACTGAGCATCCCCCACCCCGGTGCCCCTGAGTGTCTTTTAATTTGCTCTTTGCCACCTTATCTGACACATGAGTTGGTCATTCTCTCCTAGACTCCTTCTCCTTTGAGATGCTCGGAATTACAGGGTCAGAGTAGACTGTTTTATACCAAATGCAAGAAAATGGTTGATTAAATACACATAGGCATTATTACACTCTTACAAGGAGGGGGAGAGAGAGAAAAATGTGGCAAAGCCTTACGAGGGCCGTAGATTCGGAATAGGCTAGGAGGTCATCAAGTCCTTGGCAAACTGGAACCTCCCCAAAGGAATGAGGTCGTCTTGTATAAGGATCACCATATACGTAATCCACGGTTGTGACAGAGTAAGCTGATTTTCTGTTGGCCGTGTCTGCCCCGGTGGGAAGAGCAGGGCAGTATGACTCTGGGCACGCAACCCTTTCATCTCTGCCAACCGTCCCATAAGGTAAACTCGCGGTTCCTCCACCTCCCTCAGTCTCCCTGAGACCCCACTGTGCTACATACACGAGGAAAAGGCCCCCCTGGTGCGGACTCCCCGTGCCAATGAACTTCAAAGACATTTGTGGTATCCGCTTCACCAGTATTGGCAACTTGGGGCAGAGGCACATGTGCAAAACCACGTGGTCAGCCTAAGTGGTGTTTGCATTGGGAAGCTTTTTGCCCAAGTGCTGCTCTGTCCCTTCCGGTTAGAATTTCTTCAGAGGAAGCAGGGAGGAGGTAGAGAGGGAGTGGCTGGGAGCCCGATGCGGCGCCTTGGGGAGGGTCTGCTTGGATGAGACCACTCACTGGATTTTCATCGCTAGAAAGAAAGAACGCTCAAGGGAAACCATCGGCGAATGAATTCCTTTGCCTGCACATCAGGAGGGGAAGAGTTCTCAGCGATGCCCTGTAGGATGCCTTTTGTCTCTTAAAATGCATTAATAGTAAGTGCATCTCTGTGCAGACAGAGCTCAAGGCTTCCCCCCCTCCCCGCCAACCCCAAATTACAAAGTATAATATTGTCTTTATTCGTCTAAGTCCCTTCCTTTTTTATCCACAGTCTGTGAGAGGGGAAGGCCACGGGAGGGGCGAAACATCTGGGAACGGGAACCTCTCTTCTCATCCTTGACATTCATTTTATTTTTTTATTTTTATTTTTTTCTTGACATTCATTTTAATGAACCTTTTTCTTATTCTTGTTTTATTTGACCCAACTCCATCCATTTATTTCTTGGAATTAACTCTCTCTTCTGCTTCTTTCAGGCCTCTATGTCACACGGCTGCCATTTCACTTTCAGGTACTAGATTCCTTATGCCCGGAAAGGGGCTACTGCCCCCTGGTCTTCTCTCTTTCTTAATCAGAGGACGGGTTAAAGTCTTTCTAAAACGGCGACTTGATCAAATCACTTGCCTGCTCACACTGGGCACTCACGCCTCTCATCTGAGCGTCTGCAGTATGCAAGTGGGGGTTCTGGACCCGGATGCGTTGCTCCCATGTTTGCTTTCCAGCCTGTCTCTACATTTCCCAAGCAATCTGTCTGCTCGCTCTGTCCCGAACACCTGCTGAGTTTTTGACTTCTGATTCTTGCTCACTTTCTATCCCCACCCGGCGTGCCTGCTCCTCTTGTTATCTGCTAAACTCCTACTCCTCTTGGAAGGTCTGATCCAACTTCTCACCTGGGGAGCCTTCCGTGGAGCTGCTCTGGACCAGAGCATCTCTCTCCTTTTTCCAGCCTTATATGGTTTCCTACAGTTGACTTAACGCAGTCAGTTGGCTTCGTTTACTATTGAGCCTTGCCTTTTATTTGTTCGTGGTTCACACTATGTCTCACGCTGTGATTATATGTTCTTAGAGAAGAGGGACATTTATGTTTTTATTCCTTTTAATGTTGCAAAGATAGAACATAATTGATAGTTAAAAATACATGATGATTAGTTGAAACATCATATGTTTACTATAGAGGAATAGCCTGATATCTGAATATGGAAAAATCTGTTACTAATCTTATCAGTCACAAAATAAAGCAAGAAAACAGCAGACTGTATCTTCAGGGTCTAGGAGTAGTCTTAGAAGAGCTGATGATCTGGGTCCAGATCAAGAGGATCCCTTCAATTACACTTTTTGAAATGATGCCTGTCGTTAGTTGGGTTGGTTATTGCCACTGAGAGCCAAAATACAAAATAATCTAATCACAGTTGAGTAAAACAAGCTCATTTGGGTTGTTGGCAGATTTCATTTCCTTACAGCTGTATGAGGACCCCAGCTTTTTGCTGGTTGTTGGCTGGATGCTGCCCTCAGGTCCTAGAAGTGGCCCCTTGGTTCCTTGTCACCGGAACTTCTCCAACCTGCTTGCTTCTTCCAGGCCGTCAATAGAAGCTCTTTCTCCAGTCTTGAGACGGAGTCTTCTATCATATTACATAGTCAAGAAGGTGACAACCTGCCACCTTGGCCATATTCTATTGGTTAAAGGCAAGTCACATGTTCTGTCCTCACTCAAAGGAGGAGATTATATAGCTCACTACCAGGGAGTAAAGAACATGGAGGCCGTCTTAAGAATTCAGCGTCTGTAACATGTCTATGATTTTAAGCAATGTATTTCCATAATATGTCTTGAGTATTATGTAATGTTTATTAAGAATTATTTTTTTAAGAATTCTTTTCTTTTTAAGATTTTGTTTATTTATTCACGAGAGACCAGAGAGGCAGAGACACAGGCAGAGGGAGAAGCAGGCTCCATGCAGGGAGCCCGACGTGGGACTCGATCTCGGGACTCCAGGATTACACCCTGGGCCGAAGGCAGACCCTAAACCGCTGAGCCACTGGGGCTGCCCTTATTACGAATTATTATTCCATAATATTTGTTATGAATAATTCACCTCTCCTATCATTTACGATTACCCAGAAACAATTATTTCAACATATTTAGTTGATTCTTTCTGCTATTTGCCTCCATCTACCCCATTAGGTAGTTCACTAAATGGCGACTCGATCAAATCACTTCCCTGCTCACATTTGGCACTCACACCTTTGACTGCTGTCACAGGACAGGAGTAAAATACTGTGCCTGTGTATTGCAGCTTTGCTCTGGTTCTCTCAGAACATTAACCTTTGGAGCCATGAACCAGCATGTGAAAAGTTGGAGGCCACTATTCTGTTGCCCTGTGCCCTCACCATAGAGAGTCCCCATGTTGGTGTTCAGGACTGTAATTCCGCGGGGTCCCAGCTTATACCTGGTCTTGATAGTCAGATGGGTAAGTAAAGATGCCTCCAGATGATTTCTTCCCCCAGGGCGTGAGTCATCCCCCTGCCTCTGAACCTTCCTAGCTAAGACCCCTCGACACTGTGGAGCAGAGGAAGGTCACCCTTGCTATACCTTTCCCAAGTTCCTGACCCACAGAATCCATGAGCATAATCATTATTTGAGGCTAATAAGCTTCTCCTTCTTATCTCCGCTATTAGTATCTTTAGGCTGGAGTTCTCAACATTCAGTTGATAAGCCTCCATTTACTCCCCTTATTTTCGGTGAAGCACAATGGGCACGGAGATTCCTCAGCCAGAGACACTGACTCTCTCCAGGGTGATCCGTTTGAGGCCATGTCCAGGGTTTTCATGTGTTCCAGATGACTTGTATGCAGTGTGAGCCCCTCTGCAGGGTCTTTGGCCTCAAAGGAATTATTCCCTGTGGTAATTTCTTCAAAATCTCTTAAATACAGATGTTAAAAATGTCTCTTTTATATTTATTATGAGTCATAAATTCAGGAACATTCTACGTTGTGTTCTCTGGATATTAAGTAGAGAAGATTCATCCCAGCACAGATAAGTAAACAACTCAAATTGGAAAATACTTAACATAGCTCGAAAAAAAACCCCACATCACTAACTAAAGCACCCAATTTACTAACACAATTGATTAGAAAGAAATACATCTCTCGTTGCTAGAATTTGGTACATGTATTCAATTTGTACCATTAAAGTAAAGGGGGGAGATTCTTATTGATTTCTGAATTTGACACCTGTTAACATGCTATTTTGTATCACTGACATATGATTGGCTTTAAATGCCTGAGCACTGGCAGTACCAGCACATTTTTTTTCTCTTTTCATTTCTTGTACCAAGCTCTTGATGTCATATAAAATGTCTTCCTGGAGAGTACATTGATGGTGCTTTTATCATAATTATGATTATTATCACCTACTCTCATCATTTGGGACCATCCATTTTCTTGCTGTATGAAAGGAATAGCTTTTTAAGTCACATGGCCTTTTAAAACAGCAGAAATTGAAAAATAAGTTGAAACTTCCATCTGAACTGACCTTTGACTTAAATATAGCTGCAGACTTTTCAGGGATTGTCAATCTCAGTGTGAAACAATATATTTTTTTTTCCTTTTAAAACTTCTTCTTTAGAAAGCTATTTCATAAAAATGAAAATTAATAGGTCCTATGAAAAGATGAAGGGCCAAGTTCTAATTATAGCTGTGAATTCATTGTGTTTGTCGAAGGTAGCGAAGGGCATTTGTAAAACTATAGCACTCTGTAAAAAGTAATTGCAAAACTGATCTGTAAATCAGCCAGTGTATCCAGTTCTCTTAATTCCAGGGGTAGAGATGGTCTTCACTGCCAGTGGAAGCATTCCAAAATAAGGATCCGGCACGCTTCCTGGTATAATTTAAATATTGAATACCCTGTCAAAGTTTGAACCTTCTAATGTTAGTAAGCTCAATTACGAGTGTTTTATATTTGGATAATTTAAAGGCTCCTTTGGCAGATCTAGCATCTAATCTATGAGAGAATCTTGTAGGATTTGTACTATTGACTGATGAATAATACTGACTTGAAACAAATGTTTAGCTCTTGTTTACAAATGAGTGTTGAGGGAAATTAAGAAACTCTTTAAAAAGCCTAATGAAACACTTGAAAACAAATTACTCTTGAGAAAGTACAAGCTTTCCAATCTAGGCAGTCTTTCAAAAGATAACTTATGGATTTATTCTAAAATATAATTTTATGTTTTTATATTTTTAAAAAAGATTTTATTTATTTATTCATGAGAGACACACAGAGAGAGGCAGAAACACAGGCAGAGGGAGATGCAGGCTCCATGCGGGAAGCCCGATGTGGGACTCGATCCTGGGACCCCGGGGTCACGCCCTGGGCTGAAGGCAGACCTCAACTGAACCACCCAGGGATCCCATTTATTTTTTATTTTGAAGTAGTTCAAGTGTGTAGAATTATACAGAGAATAATATAACAGATACTTATTCATTAAGTCTACCATCCAGACCCAAAGTATATTATATTTGCTATAATTTTTTCATAACACTTTAGTTTTTAGAGAAATGAAATTAAGAAAACTAAAGTTAATGCCCCATCACATTTTTATTCTGTGTCTCTTCAACCATCCTGAAATTTATGGAAATAATCCCCATGTGAATTTTTAGATTTTTACCTATTTAAAGTATTGTTTGGGTATTTAGAGTGGTTTTAAGTATAGCATTGTTTTAAGTACTTAAAATGTGTCTAAATGGTATTACATTGTACTATTCTTATGCAACTTCTTTTATTCACCTTTTTTTAGATTTATTCGCATTTATAGATAGATGGGCAGATCATTTTTCTATTGTATTTCTTGCTGCTTTATAAAATTTTATTGCAGAGATAAACCAACTTTTTCCATATTCTTACTAATGGACAACTAAGCTATTTCTAATGTTTTGCTATTACAAACAGCGCTGCAATAAAGGTTTGCTCATGCCTCCTTGATAATATCTATAAAAGTTTCTTTAAGGCAGTGGTTCCCAACAGAATATGATTTTGCCCCTAGGGAACATTTGGCAATGTCTGGAGACATTTTGGATTGTCACGTCTGGTCAGGGGATGCTACTGTTATCAGATGGATAGAGGCCAGGGATACTGCTAAACATCCTCCAGTGCACAGGGCAACAAAGAATTGTCTGGCCCTAAATGTCGGTATTGCTAAGGTTGAGAAGTTCTGCTCTAGGAAACATAACTAGAAAAACTAAATAGAGAGACATACCGTGATCATGGATGTTGGATTCAGTAGCCTAAAGGTAACGATTCCTCTCAAATTAATCTATAAATTCAATCTAGTTAGTCAATATCCTCATAGGGTTTTATATAGAATGTGATAAACATGTCCCATAAATGTATTTTTAGTCCTCAGCATTATCAATGGCTCTAAAGCACCCTCCTGATGACTCAAATTTATAAATTTGGAACGTTCAAAGGGAGTCTGATTTTTTTTTCCAATCGCATGTTTTTCAATAGAGAATTTTTTCTCAGACGAGGTTCGGGGTAGTATCTTTTGGCCCACTTGGTGCCATGCTTTCTTTTTCTTAAAGTACTTAAATAGATTTGGCCATACTACTTGTAGCCTTTCCAGCTCCTATAGGCTACAATGCCTAAAATTGACATTTTAACACTTTTAGCATGGAGTGGTGATAGGATCCAAAGGCTAGGTAACTTCAACTCTAGGGGCAATCAGCGCCCCAAATGAGAATCCAGATTCTAGATAGCATTATTTCAGAAGGAAGCACACCTCAGAAGTGAATTCCTAATTAACTCTTGAAATTTTACTAAATACTATATCTAAGGTCAGAAATGGGTTGCCATTGTCACATCAGCACGATGAAAACTATAATGGTGAGATAAAAGTGGTTTAAGTTTAAATTACGCAGCTATGCAAAGTTTTCATTCTTGTTTTAGAGAACCGTCTCTCTCTGTGCTCGCAGTTGAATATTCCTGTTTCTCTTCTGTGTGGATTATAAAAGACTTAGCTTTGATTGCTTCCACTAGGGAGTTATATAAACTTCTTCACAGATTCTTCGAGGTCTGCTATATGTTGCAACTTTCTGCTAAGTTTACCATTTCCCTCAAGGCCTTGATGAAATTAGAACTAGATTTTAATTATTGTTGTGACCTTGTTGACCAACATTGATATCATAATATATTTGGCCTTGGAGTGGCCCATTCTGACAGCTTCATTATAGGCTTGGGAGCTGTGGCTGGTTGTGGTGGTAGTCATTTTTTCCTTTCTCTCTTTAAATTTAATAGTTCGTTACTAAATAGAGTGCTTAAGTACTATAGTCTTCTTCCATGGTGTGCTCTGATTTATCGGGTTTATACAATAGAGTAATTATTTATTTAGTTTACTCATTCACTTGACTAATTACTGAGCACCACCCTGGTTTAGGATCTTACCTCACCTGCATATGTGAGGTTGATTCATGAGGCCTGGAATTTTCTCTCATATTGCTTTTTTTAACAGTTGCCTCCTCTTATAAACTCCTGAGTTAGGTACCCCTCCTAAAGGCTCCAGTACACTCTATGCTTCTCTAGAAATAGCATTTGCCACACTGGAATGTTACTGGATTCAGATTAGCTGGTTCCAAACTCTAGCTATATGACCCGAGGGAAGTTATGTATTTTCTCTGAGTTTTTATTTCTTTGTCTATTAAATGGAAACAATAACAGTAACTCTGTCTAATAGAGTTGTAATAATTATATTTACTCATTCAGCATATAGCTATTGAGGAACTAGTTTGTATCAGTCCACCATTCCTAGTGTTTGGGATGAGGCAAGGGACAGAACAAAATCCCTGTCCCTGCTTACATTTTAGTAGGAGAGAGACAATAAATATATAAAGATGTAGCACGATGTGTGGTTAGAGAGTAATTAAGAGTATACATTAGATAGGAGGGGGCATTGAATAGAAACTGAATGAAGATGGAGAGAACTGAAAGAAAAGCCAGGGTTTTGGAAGGTGCAATGGGGTGAGGGCAGAATGGAATGTAATGATCAGTCTTGGCCATATTAAGTCTGAGATTCCCATTATTCACTGGAGTAGAGAAGTTGAGTATCTGGTTTTGTTATGAGCTGAATTGTATCCTCCCAAATTCATATGGTGAAGTCCTAACCTCAGTTCTTCAGAATGTGACTTTATTTGGAGACAGGATCTTTAAAGAGGTAATTAAGGTAAAACAGGTGGGTCCTAATCCAGTACAAGTGGTTTCTTATAAGATGAGGAGATTAGGACACAGACCTGCACAGAGGGAAGGCCATGCAAGGACAGAGGGAGCCAAGGAACAAGGCCTTAGAAGAAACCAATCATGCTGACCTGTTGGACTTCTAGCTGCCAGAACTATCTGAGAAAATAGATTTCTGTTGTCGAAACCACCCAGTATATGCTATTTTGTTATGGCAGCCCTAGCAAACTGATACAAATTGAATAGCTAGTTAGACAGTCTACTGTTCAGGGGACACAGACAAGCTGGAGTAATTGGTATGCGGAAGGTGTTTAAAATTACCAAGGGCATATAGATCACCGAGGAAGGTATGATGCCAGAGATGAGAGAGTCCTGAGGGCTGAGGCCTGATACACTCCCACATCAAGACATCAGGGCGATGAAGAAGAACTGGCAAAAGAGGTGGAGGAAGAGCTGCCCCGTAAGATAGGAGGAAAGCAGGAGATGATATTCAGGAAGGCAAGTATGGGAGGTATTTCAAGACAGAGAGAGAGGTCAACTTTTTGTCAGATCCACCCGAGACATTGAGCAAGAGGAAGGACTGAGAAGGGTTCAATTGATTTGGCAACGTAGTGAAAGTTAGAGGCCCTGAGTACAGTTATTTTAATGGATGTGGGAACAAAAATCTAAATTGTGTCGTTTCAAGAAAGAAGAGGAGGTGAAGATGTAGAGACAGTGAGTAAAGACAACTTATTCAAGGATTAAATACGAAAATACATTTAAATTGCTTGGAACAATCTCTGGCACACAGTATGCTTTCAATCAGTGTTAGCTGCTGCTTTTAATCTTCTCATTACTCTTATTATTTACTACTTGGCTGCGAGCCCCTCAAGGATAGGGACCATGACTGTTTTTGTTGAGGAGTTTATTTTCAGCACCTAGTGTAACATGTAGACTTTTCTTATACTCATATAGAAAAGGAGACTAAAGTCTTTTGGTTAATTTTTTTTTAATTTTTTATTTATTTATGATAGTCACACAGAGAGAGAGAGAGAGAGGCAGAGACACAGGCAGAGGGAGAAGCAGGCTCCATGCACCGGGAGCCCGACGTGGGACTCGATCCCGGGTCTCCAGGATTGCGCCCTGGGCCAAAGGCAGGCGCCAAACTGCTGCGCCACCCAGGGATCCCCTTTTGGTTAATTGATAAAGATTTTTCTCTGCCACAAAGGAGAACCTGCTATTAGCTCCCTGGTTAGAGAGAACTGGACTGTAGAACCTCTTTTAAAAAGGCCCATTCACTTTTTTTAGGACTTTGGGAAAAAAAAATCACTGAAGAGTACAAGTCACTGATGGTAGATATACTAACTCGGAAGTAGTCAAAATTGAATGTTATCATGCAAAAGATAGTGTCAGTAGCAGAATTATGAGACAACTGTTGTTGAGAAGCAGAGCCACACACATGCACACACACACACACACACACACACGCACACACACACATAAGTAAGGGTTTAAGGAGAGAGAAAAAGCTGAAGAAAAGGGAAAGAAAGACATGGTTTTCTCTAATCAGTTTTCTGGGCAGGGTAAGTCCAGAGTCCCACTACATTCTGTCCTCCTGATGGTGTGGTCCTCCTGTTGTAGGGACCCTTCAGTTCACAGAGGACTTTCACGTATGTGACCTCATGTATCTTTCTCAACGGCTCTCCGAAGAAGACACTGTAAACCTTATTTTACAGATGAGAAGATTAAGGTTCTGGAAGGTTCGGCAACTTGTTTATTGCCAGACAGGGGGAATTAGTTAGGCTCCTTACTTATTTAGTACTTGTTTATGACTTCAACATATTCATTCTTAAATTGCTGAATTTGAAGAGTTTTCCTCTGGGGTGATTATCTTCCAGCCCTGCCAGCTTTTCTCTTCCACCACACACTTTCTTATTTCTCTTTAGAAAAGCCTTGAAATGGTGTTAAAGATCCCTTTGTCTTCTTTTATATTAAATATTTATGATAGATTCAATGTAATATTGAACTCAATGCCACACATCCTTGGCTCTTTATCTTATTATTAAGAATTTGTTTTGTTTTGTTTTGAAGCTGTAGAAATCTAATTATGATCTGATTCTTGGAAGCATTAGTTCCATTAAATAAAACAAGACAAAAAAAAATCTTTAATCTTCAATGTTTCAACAAAGCTTAGGAAATTTCAAGTCATGTACCCTGAAGTACAACGTTGGTTGAGAAAGGTCTGAGTTACTTTGTTCATGGGGAGGTAGGCTTTAGATGGTGGCAGTTGGCTCAAATGTCTACACTTGAAAATCCAGGTTGTCAGGCCAGACCTCTGGTATGTCCTGGTTAGAGGTAGGGACCACCTTGCAGTCACAGAAAGATTTCAGATTGATCCTTGTTTAATTTCTATTTCCATGAAAGGCTGGCATCCTCAGCTAAGCGGCTAGATGAGCAATAGCTGGGTTAGGGAGAGAGAAGCATAGGATGTAACTTGTCCTGGGCAGTCATGAATGGACTTGTCTAAGAAGAAAAATTATGTTCAAGGGCTTTTCAATACACTGTGGGACTGCTAAAGAAACTGTCTCCATCCAACCATGTTGGCATGGAAAGGCTAATTCACAATGCCCTAAGGAAGGGGGCTTTACTCAGAAATGTGGCATTCAGTTTCTGTAACCCTGCATGGAAATTCCTTTTAATGCTGTGCATTTCACAAAATGCAGTAATTGCCTTGGGGTATAATGAATTACAAAAGATGGGAGTAATCACGAAGAAAGAGCATAAAGGCGAGGGAAATGCATAGAAACCTCATTGTTCCCAATAATCATCAAAAATAGGTCAGACAACAATTTCTGCTTTGATGTTTGATGTTTTTATTTTTAAGGAATTCTGCAGTAATGAAGTGTAACCTCAGCAAATGGAAACTAGGCTCAATAATGAGCCAGAGAACTTGTTACAGAAAGAGTGTGGGATGAGTCATTTTCATGAAAAATTTGAATAGAATCTCTACTTTCATGGTTTTCATAAAAGTTTTTTCTTAGCTTTACTTTTCTTTCGGTTTGATTAATTCACTAAACTGGATATAGACAGGTGGGAAGGATTTTACATTGAAATTATGTCCATACCTTCTTTGGCAAAATTAAGGGTGTTCTTATCATGCATAGTAGGCAGTGTGAAGAGAGCAGTGGTTGGAAGCACATGTCCATAGACCTGGTTTTACCATTAGTTTTACCATTTGCGAGGTATGTGATTTTGGCCCTAAGTCTCAGGTTTTCTATCTGTAAAATGAGAGTGATTATAATGTCTTATGCTGTTGACATGAGGATGTAAGGAAGTAATGCATGCCAAACTCCTGATATACCTGGGGTGTGGAGGGGGCTGCTTTATCATCTCTTGAGATAGTCATCAAATGGCCAGAGGAAACAGTGTATGTGTGTAGTGTGTGGGGTTGTTGCCAGCTACTGGAGAGATGAATTTCTGCTCTGGATGAAGTTAGACATCTAGCCACATGTACTTGGTGTGGGCAATTAAGAGAAGCTGAAGCTCCCAATCTCCTCTCTTATCTCAGTTTTCCTTTCCAACAAGAGATCTAGTTTTCATTACTTTTGTAGCTTTAAGTTTTCACTGTATAAAAGAGCCAGGACTCAGCAGGATGTACATAGTCCACTCCCCTCTCCTCTCTCATTCTGGCTGTCACAAATTCTTGGTAACTGGGAAGATGTCTTAGACACATCATCAGTTAAGCATGGGACTGTTTGTGGTAGAGTTGTGCCACATGCCTAAGGGCTTATATCTTAAATCCTTAAGTTCAGTTCTATAGGAGAGGAAGAAATCAGTTTCCTCTGCCCATCTTAGGCTCCGTGACTGAAGCCATGCAAATTAGACAGTGAAAGACAGATTAACAAGAGGAAACAAACAAGTTTATTAACATGTGTATTATGCACACACACGGGAATACTAAGTGATGAGTAACTCAAAGGAGTGGTTAGAACTTGGGCTTAGACAGCATCTTAGCAAAGAACAATAATTTTGTAGAGATGCGACAAAGAGAGAAAAGAAAAGGACTTTGAGCTTCCAGGGGTGGCAAACTATGAGAAGGCAAATATATGGGGAACCTAATGCAGGATAAGGGCTAGGTAGTAAAGTTTGTTCATGTAGACTCTTGGTGCCATCTCGTCTCTGATGATAAGGTTGTTCTCTTTCCACACCAGAAAGAAGATGAGATAAGGGGGAATTTATGTTCTGTTTATAGGTAGATAAAGGGAGGGCAGAGAGCTCAGCCTTCAGCTCAAAATAGTCCTATGCTGTAGTGACATACGGATGGCATGCTCTGAGCCCTTTCAGCTCCCTAATAAATCCTCCGCAGTTCAGATGCTATAAAGGTAGTTACAATTCTGGGTTGAAAAGTCCTTCTGCTGGTGAGACTCATTTGGACACTGACACTCACCCATCGGCTCCCTCTTATCAGCAGTATATACACATTACCTTCTACTTAAAGAAGTGAATATTCATGAAGACAATGATGATATAACCATGTTTGGAAGGCATAGCTAATGGTACCGGCCGGCCAGCCATCTCTCCTAAGATCAACTCAGAACAGGGACAGGAGTGTATTCACACCACACACGCACATATCCATGTATTTATGCATATAACCTTTAAATATTTTTTCATGCTTTCCCTGTAGTAAAAGAAATATCCCTTCTTACTATAAACCCCAGAAAGAAAATTTATCAAATTCTTTTAGGTTCCACATCTGTAAAAAGGAGATAAGCTCACTACAAGCATTGATGCAGTAAAGTCTACCCAATTTTTGAAATGAACTCTAAATTCACTGTGTGCTGTTTCTGCCCATATCATCTCTTCAACTGTTATAAATGCATGTCACTTCTCTTTACCTGCATTGAGGCAGTTTAATGCTTATTTTCAATATTTTAGGTGGATGGCTTCACACAGTCTTTCATTTCATTTTAGTTCATGAAATTTTAGATATTCACCAACATGCCATTGGGCACACCTCTAAACCAGCCTTCAAAACATTTTCTGCTGAAAAACTGATAGGACTCAGACAGTTGCCTGAAGCAAATATATGCATCCTCTGAACTCCAATGAATATATAGGGAAGGAAGAGAAGAAAGAAAGACAGAAGGAAGGAAGGAAGGATAGAAGGGAAGAGAAAGAGAAAGACAAAGCAGGGAAAGAAAAAGACATGTTCCTATTGGTCTAAATAGGGTTTAGTGGGTCTACACTGACTTATTTCCATTAAGTCTGTCTGCACTAATCTAGGATTCTGGGCTCAAGGCGGGTGTTTTGTAAACGTGGGATACTCTGTGAGGCTGTGATACTGATTTTTCCCCTCTCCAGGCTGGCGGGGGGGGGGGGGGGGGGCGGTGTTCTCTCCCGCAAATGAGGGCTCTTTTAAGTTTCCAAGATTTAGGGAGAACTCACTAATCCTACTAGCTTTCCCTTGTTCCACTCTCATTCTGAACTTCTTACCCTCCCTGACTCAAACACATCTTCTTTTAATTCTCTGGCCTTCATTTTGTCAGGGCCGAGACTTCAACATGAAGACAGGAACTAGTAAGTGAAGTAAGTTTCCTTTCAAAGTTTCACATTTGCATTTTTATCTTGGGGGACAAGGCCTTACTTACAGAAGTAATGTGAATATTCCAGATGTTAGATAGTTGCATGGGAGCTACTTTTGTGGTATGACTTCCTAATATAGGCTCTCCCTTAGATAATGAACCCTATCTGCTATACTGTGAGGTAGGGGTCACTGATGTCTCAATTTTATAGATGATGCAATAGCACCGAGAGTTAAGTGACTTACCCACAATAACTCGGATACTTTTATTGACTCTTAACCTTACATTTTCTCCTAGTTTCTTTGACTAGGAAGCAAAGACTTAGTACTGAAATGCAGTTATCCTTCTTGTTCTGCACATTATAATCCTCCTTGTAGCACAACTCCAGGTTTTTTGTCTGTTTATTTGTTTTTTAATGATCTATCCACTTACTTGGAGGGGGGCGGTGCAGAGGGAGAGAGAGTCTCAACCAGACTCTGTGCCAAGCATAGAGTCTGACCTGGGGCTTGAACCCATGATTCTGAGATCACAACCTGAGCCAAAACCAAGTCATACACCCAATCAACTGTACCACCCAGGCCCCCCTACAACTGCTAGATTTTAATGGGGTTCCTGGGCCTGAAAACTGGACTTACATTTTGATCCAGACTCCAGTTATATACACCTCTCTTTGCCTGGCCAATCACTGGAACTTATTAATGGACAGGACTGATGTCTGACTTGTTTCGTTGAAATAATCTGCCTTGTATTGTGGATGAATCTCAAGTATACTAACAGGTTCTTTCTATGCATGGGAGTATTAGTCTATATATCCAACAGGGGTAGGAAACAGATTTACAGAAGTTTTGTGGTTTGCTTAGTGTTTCATAGATTTCTTAAAGTTCCTTTGTAGAAGCATAGAAGGAAATTTTCCTGTTCATAGGTCTAAAATTACACTGAAAATGAACTACTATGAACATGTTCAAAGAAGACATTTATCTCAAAGGTCCTGAAATCTCTGATCAACAGCTTTTAAAGACTAAATGTGAATACTGATGGCTATGCTCTGTCATCACTTTAGCTAATCTCTAACCACTTTGGGTCCCAAGTGTTTGAATAGTTAACTGTACTCTTTCCTTGCACAATATGTGCCTGCTGAATAGTGGTTGATCCAATGTGTTCACCCCTTAGATCTATTTCAATTCTGTTAAGTGATAGGAACTCAAGAGGTGGGAATTTTTGTTTTTGGTGATGTTAGAGCTTCACAATGGAGGTGTTCCATTATGTTTTCCATATAAACATGCAGCTGGGGTTTGTGGGAGAGAATGAGTCCATCAAAGAACTGGCTCTCTCCTTTTTCTTCATAAAGAAGTACTTAAAAGCAAGGCTTGTGCACCAGATATCCTGGTCCTTTGGGGCAGTGCCAAATCCTGTTGTACAGTCATGATTTAAAGCCATGTGTCCTGAAGTCAACATGTTCTTGTGGATATTGCTACATCAGCAGCAAGATGAATTTATAGGAAAAATATGTTAAAAGACAAACATATATTAATAGCTTCAAAGAGCTGGAACTTAAAATAACACACTCAAAATCACTTCCTCTTATTTCTAGAGAAGCTCATGGCATTTATGAAAGGAATATACAATCATACATTGAACATTGCGGGTGGGTAATTTATTCACATGATGTGTGTTGAGGCCTTTTTGCCCCATGCCTGGTCTATAACAGGCACCAATAAATGTTTGCTGATCATGAAATTGAAGCCTATAGGCATAAAAGACAAAATTGATGAAGTTTTACAAGCCATACTTTTGTGTTCTTATTCCCTATTTTATGCAATCCTTCCACGTTGGCCACCATTCCCTCACACTGCCCCCCCCAACATTGGATGAATTGAGGACATTCTTGACTTAAAGTGGAATAATTATAGAGAAGATGTTTCAAACAACCCTTACTTGCATACATTAGCAAACCAGATGTGTAGATAAAGCATCGTTTTCACTACATGCTCCCATTTGCCCAAAGGATTGATGTGTGTTGCTTTTAACCAGTTCTTTTATTGGTTTTCACTGTATACTTTGGCTTTTTTAGAGACACATACATAATCCTTCCAAATAGTCAAATGTCTGCCTAGACTGTAAGGCTCAAGAATGGTTTAAGTGCTCCTGAGATGCTATTACCAAAAATAAATAGATCACGTTCATTAAAATGAAAGACTAAGCATTTGATAGAGCAGCATTATTCAAAGAGGGGTAGGGCAATGAAGCTAGTAAGTCTTTTGTAGACTGGAATGCTTTGTGATCTTCATTTTCCCTTTATTAACAGCTGCATATCTTCATATCAGGGCAGGTGAGGCTAAGACGCTTTCTTCAAAATACATTACTTCTATGATGTTGATCAGACAATTAATTATCACAGATTATGCAGATCTAGTATATTCAGTAAAGCTGACTAGGACATTTAAGTAGAACTATATTCTTGTAGTGGAATAATACAAAATTATGTACTAATAAGAAGTAATTTAGTAGTTATTTGGGGTTAGTAGTTTTGATGTCATTTTTAATTTGAATATGGTCTCATTACCTACAAGTACTATAATAAAGTAGTATTAACTGAGCATTCATTTGTACATTATATAATTTGAAAGCTGACTTACTAAGGTCAACAAGTTACCTTCTGTTTTCTGTATAGAGGAGAAAAAATAATTTACCCCTGTCCTTCTGAGTTCTTGGTTAATGCCCCATAATTAATAAGAGCAAGCAGAAGTTTATTAACATGTTTGCCTTATATCCAGGAAAAAAATGAGTAACTTGAGGTGGCTTAGGACTTTGACTTGTATGGCATCATCAACCAAGAACAATACATTTCTGACATATGAAAACTTTGCATCCATCCATTTAGCTGCTCTACTCCTCAGAAAGCTATTACAGGGCCCTGGGACCCTGGCAAACCATCTAAAATAGAGGAGTTAATGCATTTGAAGAATAATGCTCAATAATCACTTGCTCAACAGTTTTCAGGAGCTGAAATGTTAGTGATTGTTTGAAGTCTTATTTTCTTTAATTGATTATTTCCCTTAAATATACTTTCTACCAACCTTGGAAAACATTTATTAAATAAGTTGTCAGACTATATTTTATTCTAGCTTGATCATTTTTCCCACCAATAACTTAAAACCATTACAGTAAACTAAAAGCCATAATTTGTGCACATTTCTTGCATTATCAACACCAGTTTAAGGGTGATAGCAGAATTTGAAATAATTTATGCCCCTTGCTGATTTGAGAAAGTTGTTATAAATGCTATTTTGGATCTTGCCAATGAGATGTGTGGGGTTTTGAATGTAACAACCTAATAGGATTGGAAACTCCCCAAAGGAAGATATAATATAGGTCCTTCCAAAATTATCCATAATTTTTAAAGTTAAAAAGCTTTGAAAACTATAAAATTTTTACTTCTTATTTGATTATGAATCTTGACTTGCTCAATTGATTTTGTGACAAAATATGAACTGAATGTGAGGCTCTTTTGGTCATTATTTATTTTACTACTGTGAATGCTTATGCATTATGTTGCAGAACTATATTAGGTTTGATTACAGGTGTTGCCTCAGACCTTCCAGGGTGCTGCTCAGTATAAGGTATATGAGCAACATCACCTCTATAAAATTAGAAAAAATTTCATTTTGAAACACATTGGTTTCCATGCATAAATTGCAAGATTGTGGCCCTGTATTATCATTAGTTTTATTTTAAGGTGTCTTATCAGATAAAGAATTATGCACTGCAGTTTACACATGTATATGACTTGGGCCGAGTCTGAATATGCACTCAGGCTAGAGCGAACTGCCACATTCTAGATCATTTTCTTGCAGTTTTCTGTGGACTGAGGGAATGGGTGCATCCATGGCTGAGCCTTGAAATCTGTCCTATAAATATTTTTGAAGCTGTCCAAACAAGAAGATAAAGGATGGGTTCAAAGTCATGTCTAAAGTTCACTAGCTTCTGAGCTGAATTAACTGAATTAATGTTTATAATTAACTCATGTGACTCTGCATCCTTATATAATGTTTTTCTCCATATATAGAGTGTGCTAGCCCATGAGATAACTCCTCCACCGCAATGCTGTTTCTTATGCCAGGCCTCTCCCTGGGTAGAGAAGCAAAAAAATTCAGAATATTCCAGACCAACCTACAGAATTCTTATGACAATTCAGTTAAAGGGTAGCTAATAAGAGGGGAACATAACTGAACATCTCCAATGCAACATGGGCTTCGTTTTATCTACTCCTAAGAGTGACCATTTTTAACAAAAGGGGAAATTGTTATCCTTATTCTACATCTAAAGGAAATGAAGTGTCAGGAATGTTAAATACCTTGATAACCAGAAGCTCAGTCCTTACTTGAAACCATGTCTCTATAATGCCAGAGTGTATGCAGCCTCCCTAGGGAAAAAGGAAAACCTAAAGACAGAAATAATTGATAATATCAAAATTAGGGTGGTTAACACTGAAACTTAATTGCCATTTCTTCCTTTGCTAATAACGTAAGTTTCTAAAAACTGGTCAGCAAATGCAGATCTTGATAATACCTAAAGCATTAACAAAACGTGGCTACAGAGGACCTCCAGACCTTTGTCTTAAGAATATTAGACACTCCTTCCCTGCCTTTTACAGTGGAAATGTGGGGAGACAAATGTGTGATGTGCCAAGTCAAATGCATTTTGAAAAAGTAAGAATGTGGAAAACGCATGCCTGGGGTCTCATTAAGAGTTTATATTTTATTTTTATTTATTTTTATTCTTTTTTTTACAATGTGCAGTATCATTCTTTATTATGAAACTAAATAGCAATCATATGAGTGGGGAAAATATATGGAACAACTGATCCTCCCGGTGGTATGTCACCTGGCCTGGAACGTAACTTTGGCTTCTTGGTCAGTCAGGCCTCTTTTCCCAGTCATGGGCATGGGCATAGGCTTGAACACAGTGAAGATCTGACCAGCTCTGGTGTAGTTCCACTCATTTTCCTGTAGGCACTTCTGAGACCACTCGAGTTTCATCCCAGATTGAGTGGAGAAAGCCTGTACAATTTCCTGCTGCTCCTGGGAGAGGGTGACCATGGAGCTGGAGGTCAGTGTAGGCTCTTGTTTGGAAAACACACTCTGAATCTCATTGGGGGTGGCATCTCTCACAAACAGCTCATCATTCACGATGCACAGAGTGGAATCACTGACAGGGGTAGCGATGAAGTTCCGGGTGAAGGCACGAACGAAACCCTGAGACTTTCCTTCCACTTCCTTGAACACCCCACTGACAGAGAAGCAGATCATCTTCTCCATCTGGAACCACATGTCCACCATGAAGGAGCTGAGGTCATGCTGTGTTTTGGGAAGCACATAGAGGGAGCACAGGATGTCATATTTTGTATGCTTCAGCAGCTGAACACACAGGGAGAAGTCCTTGAGATTCTTCATATTCCTGTTTTCCTTGAAGTACTCGCACAAGTTGCTTGGCACTGGGTCTTTGGGCTTGAAGGAAATGGCCAGGGAGAAGCAGGCCTCATCATGGTAGGCACCGAGGAGACCCTGATGGTTTCCAGAGTCATAGATCAAGTAGTACCGCTGCAGGAATTGCAAGACTAGATTTTTCAGTTCCTCAGATCCTTTGTAGCTTTCTTTGGAGGGCTGTGTTGAATATGGCATGTCAGTATCAATGATATCTGGTGGGGTTAAGTCCTGGCCATCCAGGCGTAACAGCTTGGGAAAACAATCCCTGATGGCACTTATGTAGGTGGACTTGTCTGGAAAGGTATCACACAAGGGGTTTCCTTCTAGCCAAAGCTCTTCAAGATTCAGCCCTTTCATCGTGTTTAACTCCCACACCAAGTTCAGCTCATTTTTGGAGAGGTTCAGAATCTTGACTCTGGGGCCTTCTCTATAATGTCAGACAGGCCATCCAGCCCATAGTTTGTTGTTGCTCAAGTTCAAAGACAATAGCTCAGGGAAATTCTCTTCAGTGATCTGTAGGGTGGCAGCCATGCAGTTTCTTCGATTCAGGATTATATCAATATCATGGTCCACCAAATCTGGGTCAAAGCGGAGACTCTGGAGATCAAGAGCTTGCTGGGAGACATCAAAGCGTTTGTTCATGGTCAGCTTTAGCTGTTCCATTTCTTCTGGCTCCAACTTGTACCGCACAGAGTAGGGTACACTTGAGGGATTGACAAAGATAGATATCTTCCGGTTCTCCTCGTCACAAATCTTGTAGCTTACATCCTTCAATGCAGAGGCAGTGCAAACTTCCTGGACAAAGAACCGGGCCTGGTTTTTAATGTAGTGGAAATCCACTGGAACGAAGGGGACACTGCAGTGTCTCTGGATTGAATTCATTAGCCATGCCTTGTCATACTTTCTCCCATAGGGAATGGTGATCTTGAACCAGCTCCCCGACATTCCATCTTGTGTGTCCTCTTCCACTTCTCTCTTCAGATTTTTTCTATATCTCCACAGAGTAATATGGATATGGCCTTCGTTATGCCATTTCACTCTCCTCTTGTTGCGTCAGGTGTTATAAGGAGTATGTCTTACTTGGAGGTCCTCCTGGACATCCCCCATCAACACATTTTCATTATATCCTCCTGGAGGGGTGAAAGCTGCGGCTCCAATCCACCACATTCATAATGAGAGTTCCTTTTGTCAAAATTACCTTGGAAAGAATGCCAAACTTTCTTTCTTCCTTGAGGTGAGCTACCCCATCATTGTATTCTTCACTTCTGTATTTTTTATCTTTCTCACATGGAAGAACATATTTTTGTTGTCGCTGTCTTTCAGACATAGCATTGTGTATGTCAAACCTGGAAGTGCTGACTTCTAGGGCCTTGACTGGCAGGGTCCACATGACAGAGAGATCGAAGTCACCTCACGGTTCAGAATACCTCAAATTTTCAAGAGTTTATATTTTAAACTGGCCCTTATTAAATAATAATCGAGCTGAGATGCCTTCAGAAGATGGGATGGCCAGTAGAGAGTCAAATACCAGCAAAAGGCAAGTTAAAAGCATCATTTGTCATCTGTTTTATTTTTCTTGCTTTGCAATTCATGGAGAAACGTGCCTCATTTCAAGAAAGAAAAGTTATAAACATGTTCTCCCTTGAGTAGCAACTTAGGGAGATCAGTGTATGTATGACCATACCTTCTTTATCCCTGCCCCCCAATACAAACACCTAATACACCGATTTCTCTTTAGTGAGTGGTTCTCAAGTTTTAACATATCAGAATCAGCTGCTGGGTTGTTAGAGCACAACCCATCCTCACCCATGGAGTTTCTGATCCAGTAAGTCTAGGTGAGGCCCAGGGATTGGCATTTTGAAGTACCCAGCATGACCTCATGCTGATACTGCTGGTTCAGGGATCACACTTTGAAGACAGTTGCTTTGGTGTGTCTCACTGAGCCTCAGGGCAGCAGTTCTAGAAAGGTAATGAACATCATAATCACCTGGGAGCTTGTTATTTTTTTTAATAAATTAATTTTTTATTGGTGTTCAATTTACCAACATACAGAATAACACCCAGTGCTCATCCCGTCAAGTGTCCCCCTCAGTGCCCGTCACCCACTCACCCCCACCCGCCGCCCTCCTCCCCTTCCACCACCCCTAGTTCGTTTCCCAGAGTTAGGAGTCTTTATGTTCTGTCTCCCTTTCTGATATTTCCCACACATTTCTTCTCCCTTCCCTTATATTCCCTTTCACTATTGTTTATATTCCCCAAATGAATGAGAACATACACTGTTTGTCCTTCTCCGATTGACTTACTTCAGTCAGCATAATACCCTCCAGTTCCATCCACGTTGAAGCAAATGGTGGGTATTTGTCGTTTCTAATGGCTGAGGAATATTCCATTGTATACATAAACCACATCTTCTTTATCCATTCATCTTTCGATGGACAACGAGTGGGAGCTTGTTAAAATGCAGTGGCCCTACTGTTGATTCTTGACCCCGGTTGAACAGGAGAACCACTTCGGGAGGTACCGTGTCCCGGATCCCACCACAAAAAAAAAAAAAAAAAATGATTTTTGAGGCAAAATCATTGAGGCTGGGGCTGAGGAAATGTAGTTTTAAAAAAGCTCCTCCAGTGATCTTAATACCATGGAAGGCTCATAACCACTGCACATCTGATTTAAAACCATGTGTTGTGGCCATGGGGTCTGCATTGAGGAACATGTTCCAGGCAAGTCTCATGCACTTGAGAGTGCTTTGGGGAGGAGACCTGAACCTTGCTCAAAGGCTTACCACCCATCCCCTTTGCCTCCAGGTGCAAGCTCTCTCCTGTGTAGTTCTAGGCTTTGCACTAGGTCCTCCCCTGTCTGGAAAGCTCATCTTCCCCTCCTTGTTTGTGTGTGTGTGTGTGTGTGTGTGTGTGTGTGTGTGTGTGTTGGGGGGGGTGGTTAACTCCCTCATGTCCTTAGGCATTAAGCTCAGAGAACTCCTCCTCCAGAAATCCTAAGATGTCCCTCTTCTGTGCTCCACGGGATCCTCTGTTGTCCTTTGCCATAGTGCCAATTATACCATACGGCAAATTTTCTTTCCACTTTTCTACAAGTCTCTACTGTTGAGGTGCTAAGCTCTAAAGGCAGGCATGATTTTACTTTTGCTGACTGTAATTGTCACAAAACTAGGTGCTCAATGAAATCAAACGGATTGATGTTAATTAAATTCTACAAAGAGAGAAGAACCTGATTTTATCCCTTTGGCATAATATTCTCTTTTCCTTTCTTTTTAAAAATATAAATCAACATACATCTGGCTTTGTAAGTAGGATTAGATAGCTTCCTGACGTGAGAGAAATGCCCGATGTTAAATAAAATCAGCAATAGTACATTCAGTGATCCTGAGAAAAGTCTCACTTTTTTCTTTACTCAAATGAGGTCTGCTCTGATACTATGAGATCATTGTAAAAGTAGATTTAAGAACCCCCTACACTTGAATGCCTGCTGCTCTAAATCTTCTCACTTAAGTTCATCCTGAATTTTTAGCTGTATTTTTGGAGAGTGTAACCATATGTTCAAACAATTGTTTTGACTGTGAAATTCCTTAGCACACTCCAAGAAGTGATCCCCAAGTCCTGAGGTGGGGGGCAGGAACCTGTATGATGCTGTGGGCTCCCCTGAAAGTCCGGGCAGTATCAGATTCCTCAGGACAGATGACAGGCATCTCCTGCCTTCTGCACAATGACACGTCACAGGTTTCTAGCTTGTCCCCTCTCCGTGTGGCTCCCCCTTGCCCCGTAGTATATGCCACAACTGTGCAGCCGTAGTTTGTTACAGCAAACTTTTGAGTTTGAGACACAAACACAAACTCAAACAAAAGACACAAGCCTTTTGAGTTTGAGAGGAGAGAGGTGGTGGGACATGTTTTCTTTCGTTTTCAGCCCGGAATATGCTCAGTGTATATCTCAGCATCCACGTAGCTCATCTTGTATTTTTCATTCTGTTATAAAAGCCAAAACTTGACCACAAATTACTTATAACCAACAATATCCTATGTCGTGCTAGGGAAAAAAACATGAATATCAAGGAAAAAAAGGAAAACAAATGCCTTGCTTGGTTCTAGTGATTTTTTTCTAGCATATACTATATAATAGTATGCATGTTTCCCGCTTTAATGAACTTCAGCATTCCGCATTGCTAAGAACAGTTTTATTGTTGTGACAACAGATACAAATTGGTAGACTTCAATCTGTTGTCAATCTACAATCCTGTGGAAAACTGTACCATGGACCATTATTTATTTTGCACGTGAACAGATGCTCCTCTGTTTTGAGATTATCCTAAAAATTTTGGGCTAGATATATAGTATTTCAGTTTTAATATAAAATTATCTCTAGACTTTTGGGATAAAGAGATCTCTACTGGGATCCCTGGGTGGCGCAGCGGTTTAGCACCTGCCCTTAGCCCAGGGCGCGATCCTGGAGACCCGGGATCGAATCCCACGTCGGGCTCCCGGTGCATGGAGCCTGCTTCTTCCTCTGCCTGTGTCTCTGTCTCTCTCTCTCTCTCTGTGACTATCATAAATAAATAAAAATTAAAAAAAAATAAAGAGATCTCTACTTAAGAAGAGTGATAGCTTTCTCATAAACATGGTATCAGTGAACACAGGCAAAACCTGAAAATCACCCTGAGGGCTTCACAATCAGTAAAGGCAGGAGGTGCTTTGGCCTTCTACCCCTAATGTACTTTGCCTTTGGGTTTTCCTTAATAAAACACTATCTAGTCCTGCAATGTCTCCAGAATGATTGCAGTTATATGATTACTGGCATATGATTACTTGTGTTTTATTTTAATGCAGTATTTTAGCTAAATGGAACATGGAAATAGATGCTCATAATAATTATCAGTCAATTTGTATTCCCTTTAACTTTTAAGCTCCCAAGCTGATTTACCTAACTTCACTTCTCAGTTTCCTACCAGTATATCCTACAGTTCTGGGAAGTGAATTTATTCATTCATTCATTCACTCATACATACATACCCTGCTGTGTCCTAGTATGTTTTCAGTTGCCTGTCTTCTCCATGAAGCTGTTAAGCTCGAAGATAGGAATGTTATATTACACGACTATCACTGTTTCTGGTATAAACTGTGCTCATTGGATGTCCATTGAATAAAAGAATGGATGGATACTTCTCAGAAGACTGGTTGACCCCTCCAATATGCCATAAATTGCATGTCTTGAATTCCATTCCTCTATATGTGTATTTTCCTCTTTGCTTATATCTATTAATTACTTCAAAATGCAATTAGTAATTCATTTCCTCCAGAAATCTTTTCCCAATTAACCTAATCTAAACAGTTATTTTGCATATTCTAAGTATATCAATTATGTATTCAATTTATGTGAATTTAAACTTTACTTAATAAATTCTTTTCGGTAAGTATTCCTACTTCACAATATGCACATAAGCTTTCTGTCCACAAATGTAAAAAGGCATTGTACGTGCTGAACAAATGTTAACAGGCATACATAAACTGTAAACTACGTCCGAATATGCAAATAGCAAAAATCAATATCATAGATCTGCTACCTCTGTGACCTATTAGGCAGAAATTTTCATCAAGGTCACTGTTTTGGGTTACAGAAAACAGAATTTCATGAGTTGACAGCCTTGAAATGTTGAGATAACACTCCAAAGATAATGCACCATGCAATATGCTGTTACCATTCTAGTTTTGTCTGTTGTGACATAAGTGGCTAACAGAAGTGTTCTAGATATTTAGTTAAGAAAGGTATTGTTTTTTTCATTATGATAATTGGATTTTACACGTTGAGTGCACTTATTCGTATTTTTATAAACATCTAACGAATGAATTGAGAATTATTAGAAATTAAAAGATAAATCAGAAGGACTCAGTGAGGACCCAGGACCCTCAGTATGCAAAATCTGCATAGAAATTGCAGTGATGGGAACTAGAGAAGTAGAAAGAAACATCAATTCATGTACTATACAAATAAAGGTGCAGATTATCCCACAGGCCATATTTTGTGCACCTATTATATCCAGGGGTTACACTGCTCTAATTATATTTCCCTGCTTCCCCTACTAACCTGGGAACCACAGAGCAGCATTTGTATTCTGTTCATCTCTTTTCTTAATAACTAGCCTGAAGTTTAGCATAAAATAGGCCCTCGGTATTTATTAAACTGAATTAAATATGTACATCTAGTAGGCCAGGTATCTTTTACCCTTTTTTGCATCTGTATATTTATTCATTTAAGCCAATGTACATCTATATTTATTGATATGGAAGAATGTTCACAATGCCTTGCTGAGAGGGAAAACAGGTTTCAAAGCATTTAGGGAACCATCTTACCTATATAAACCATCTTACCTATATACCTATATGGTATCCATATATCCATAAGCTAAGAATGCACAGAGACAGACAGTCAGATGAGATTTTGGATGATTTTCACTGAGATCTCCATATTTTTTTCACATTGTCTGAATCTTTCATGGTGAGCTCAGATAGACTTTATAACAGTGAAACTATTCAAAATGTAGATAGGATATAAATTGAACCAGGAAGCCTCAGGCGCACACCTGCTCCTTACTAGCCGTGGTTAAACTATTTGTCTAAGTTGAAATTTAATCATATGTGAGAAAGGAAGTCAAATAGATCTGTCCTTTTAACACTCTGGGATTACTTTGAAGACCATTGTGGGTATGACCTTGGTGCAAAACTTGGTGAAATAAACTCTTGCTTATATCAATTTTTACTTTGAGCCCTCATTCTGTTCCATCAATAGGGAACTTAACCTTGGCTCTTCCTGTAATTTCATATCCTTGCCCTGCAAAGATATACTTGAGTTCTGGCATCTTACGTGGTGTTAAGGTTTGGGGATTTGCAGGGAGTAGGGGAGGCTGTCCCTGGTTGGGGGGCAACAGCCATAGCTGATGGGATATCCATTCTGCTGGCCTGGAGAGGCTCTCTTCTACTTGCAGATACCGTTTGGTATCCCAGGCATTTTGGAAATCTTCCAATAGCCCCTCCTGTCCAAGTCACCATTTCTCTCTCAATTCTTGCTCGCACAAAACTGCAGGGTGTAGAACCTGGGCTGGGAAACTTCTTTGATTCCAGAATCCTTACTTGCCCTCCCTTTTGCTCAGAACCCAGCAGAGTCACTTCCTTTTTTAGGGGAAGAGGTAGGGAAAGCTTTATTACTCTTTATTTATGTTATCTATACCATGGAATCTTCTCCAGCTCGGGACTCATAAATTTCTTCTCTTTTATATCTTATCACAAGACTGTGCCAAGGCTATGAGTACAAGGTCTGTTCCTGACTGAGTGAAGTAAAAAGGAACAGGTATAAAAGGAGGAAACAAAACCCAGAAGTATCTTGAAATATTTTCCTGACTGTTGTGAAAATGCTATGACTCTAGGACAGTATGCAGAGTGGACACAGACTAACTAGAAGACACACTACCAGTCCTCTTACTAGGGTTCTGAGAGGGCGTTAGATCCTAAACGTCCTAAGATCCATCGAATGTGATAAATTATCTCATCTCTCTTGCACCTAGAGTGGTATTAGCCATACACTCCCCTTTTGGTAATTGAGAAAACAGTTACTCAAAGCAGCTCCCAGGGGGACTAATTATGCCCCTGAGCTTATTGGGAAAGATCCACAAGACTGATAACTGTGCTGCAATTCAAGTGAGGAGATCCTTACCAAAAATGTAGTAGGAAAATTGTAGCAAAAATGTGTAGATGTCTACTGCAGGAATGAGGGATCAAGAAGAATGTTCTCAGGAGCGAGTGGCAGGTATGAGAAGGAGAGGCAGGAGTCCTGAACTCTAGAGACCGTGATAATACCAGTCCTGTCTTATGAGGGGCTGAGGCTTTGGCACTATGAAGCATAGATGCTTGGTACAGCGGGAAAGCAAGAACAGGAAACAGGAATTCTTTTGGCTTTTGTTGTTTCAATATCTTAAGAGGATAGATGGTATCCTGAACCTAAAATTGTGGCATGCTACAAAACTAGGCCTAATGTCACATATTTTAAAGAGAAGTACAGAGATTAAGGTCAAGATTACAAAGTGAAGAGAAGTATGGTCTTTGAGGTAGGACAGGTGGTCCAAGTTAACTCTTCACCGCCAACTTCTCCTTAACTTCAAAGACTCCATTTGATTTTCCATAAAAATAGAAGCTGCCATTTGTCTTGTTAGGTTGTGGGGAGATTCAAATGAAACAGATGTAAAGAGCCTAAGATAGTTCTTGGCATATAATATATGCTCAATGAATGCCAGGCATTATTATTAGCCTTGGTTTTATTTTAATTGCTCCACAGTAAGACAAGTGCACCCACTATCTTAAGTTATAAAAATATAAACTGGGATCCCTGGGTGGCGCAGCGGTTTGGTGCCTGCCTTTGGCCCAGGGCGCGATCCTGGAGACGCGGGATCGAATCCCATGTCGGGCTCCCGGTGCATGAAGCCTGCTTCTCCCTCTGCCTATGTCTCTGCCTCTCTCTCTCTCTGTGACTATCATAAATAAATAAAAAAATAAAAAATAAAAATATAAACTATAAAAATACTTCATCTTTTCCCCTTGTGTAGCCTTTTGAAAACTACTCAGAGGATAAGAACTTGTGGTTAAAAAGAGGGAAAGAGAGACAAAGTTACAGAATCCATGACTTTCTTGGGAAGCATAAGGAGCTATTTTTTGTGTCTTCCCATTTGTTTAGTGGTGAATAGATTCATTGCTTTGTTTATTTTACTGCAGGATTAAATGGGATGTGTGGGTAATTGGATTTCTTGTGTGGGTGCACGTGTGTAGTTTCTATTTCTATAAAGTGCTGATCCTGGTCGATTCTAAATACCTTTAATCTTGAAAGATTCTGTTTTCTTCTGGAATGCTCTTGTACCCACGAAGTTAGTAATGGAGTATCATTTAAATAATATACTGTGGTGAGAACATAACAAAGTGGTTAAGAGAAGCATTTTGAAGGTTGACTTAAAATGCATTGACTTTGAAATAAATATACATCTGGTATAAAGAATGGATTCAACTAAATATACACGTTGGTTTCCCTAACAGATAAGACTTTGGGAAGATATGTGTTTTGTCTTAAAAATATTCTAGTTTGAGTTCACTTGTATTATAGCTTACATAATACTAATTAGATGCTGGCTTAGAAATATGTGTTAGTCATAAAATTCTGGCTAGATTCACATCAGAAATCTGATAGGGTAAAGAACAACGTGATTATTCACATGTTTAAAATCTTGAGGAAAACATACTATGTACCACTTCGTAAAATTGTTCCATGATGTTGAAGAGAAATAATAAAATTGTTCTGTACAGAATCTGAGCACTGAGCAACTAGACTCAGACCTTATTTCTTAAACATTTAACTGAGCTGTGATCTCCCCCAGCTCTCTGAGCCGGAGTTTCTAATAAAACAAAGTGTAGAAAGCATCCATCTCACAAATATATTGGGGGGATTTCTTTGGATAAAACTAATGGAGATTATTTAATGCATTAGATTTCTTTTATAATGCTTGCTTTGAAAGATTAGAAAACCTCCTTCCTAATAAACTCTTTATATTGGATATTTACTATTAGTAGTTAATAGGTATCTAAATATGTGATTTTACCTGCTGTATTTAAACTAAGGAATTAATTAACTTATTTAATACCTATTACATATTCAAATGAAAGACTCCTAACTCTGGGAAACGAACTAAGGGTGGTGGAAGGGAAGGTGGGCGGGGGGTGGGGGTGAATGGGTGACGGGCACTGAGGGGGGCACTTAACGGGATGAGCACTGGGTGTTATTCTATATGTTGGCAAATTGAACACCAATAAAAAATAAATTTATAAAAAAAATAATTCAAGTTAATATCCCAAACCATGAAATTATCAAAACTTTTTTTCTTAATCTGTCCAGAATTTCAATGCCAAATTCACCTAAAAAAATAAATATGCGGTAATTTACTGATTATTCAAAATGGTTTAGGATTGTCAGTGTGTTCTGTTTCCTTGTCTGCACTCTGTATTCATGGTATGTTCGGAAGGGCTAAGAGGTGTGAAGCAATATGGCTGATGTCAGATGGTGGGGTATGTGTCCGTGGTTTAAAAAAATGCCTTAGGGCATGTCTCATTAACAACTTTCTATTCCCTGTAAAGAGGTCTTCATCCTTGCTTTCCCTCCTAGCCTACTTGACTTCTGGCCTTTTCAAGGTTTGGCCTTCTCATTTGCTCTGGGGAGTCTGAGGCTGTACCTCACTTGAGTCCAAGTGTTCAGAGAAGGTGTGATTTTTGTCCTTTTGTGGTGCTGGAGCTCAGCTTGCCTTCCCTCTGTGAGAGAGGAGGGAAGCATCATGTGGGCTCTATTTACCTTTGGTAACTTGTGCACACAAGAAACACAGAGAGGGAAAGATCTAGCTGGGCATCCAGGTGAGACACAGACCAATGGCTTACAGCAAGAGAGAGTAAAGGGGTGCCTGGATGGCAGTTGATTGAGCCTCCAACTCTTTTGGCTGGGGTCATGGGTTGTGGGATGAGCCCCATGTGGGACTACATGCTCAGTGCACGGTCTGCTTGGGACATTCTCTTTCTCTTCCTGGGCCCCCTCTCCCTCACTCTACAATAAATGGATGAATCTTTAAAAAGAAAAATAAGAGTAAAAATGATGACACCATCAAAATGGCATCATACATTGTTCTATCTTCAGTGCCACTCACAGAAGACCATTGACAATTCATAGACAACACACCATTGGGAAAATCCTCAAATCCGGGGGTGAGGCTGAAGCAGTCCCTGAACAGAGAGCAAGTAGAATACCATTGACAATTCATAGACAACACACCATTGGGAAAATCCTCAAATCCAGGGGTGAGGCTGAAGCAGTCCCTGAACAGAGAGCAAGTAGAATAGCATTAGACAGGTGAGAGGAGCTGCCACATTGCTCCTTCCCCAGGCCAGCACAGACCCACATCCAGATCTCCTTGGACCTACGTTTTTCCAGTGGGAGGAGAGTCTAAGGTGAACCACAAGCTCTCCTGACCTTGTGGGATGCTTCTCAAGAGGCCCACTCAGATCTTGCCTCCTGCAGACCCTGAGGATCAGAGAGATTGGGGGGGGGGGGGGGAGGCGGGGCTTACAGCGACCAGCACTCAGGCCTGGGTGGATCGCATTCTTCCTTGCAGGGTGCCTGAGCAGAGAACCTAGCTAGTGGCTCTGCAGGTGTGGCCCTACATGGCCGAGGAGTTCAGTTAGCAGGTCTCCTTGCTTTGGATCCCTAGCCAAGCAGTCTCACCAGCTATGGAGCCTGTTCTATAGCCTCACAGGGGGCAGGAAAGCAGATCTGTAGCCCTGCTTCCCTGCTGAGTACAGCCTCTAGTCCCCCCAGCCAGGGAGTCTGACCAGAGAATCAGGTCTGATGGTAATTAATTAATTAATTATCTTAAAATATACATGTGATGGAATATTCAACCACCAAAGAGAAAAGCATGTTACCTCTTACAACAACATAGATGAACCTTGAGGGCATATCCTAAGTGAAATGAGTCAGAGAGCTAAAGACAAGTACTGTATAATTTCACTCATATGTGGAATGTGAAACAACTGATCTCATAGAAAAGAGAGCACTTCCTTGATTGCCGATTGCCAGAGGTAGGGGTGGGGTGGGAGGAGAAAAATGGGTGAAGATGGTCAAAGGCTATACATTTCAAGTTATAAGATTTTTTAATAATAAATTCATTTTTATTGGTGTTCAATTTGCCAACATACAGAATAACACCCAGTGCTCATCCCGTCAAGTGCCCCCCTCAGTGCCCGTCACCCAGTCCCCCCCACCCCCCACCCTCCTTCCCTTCCACCAACCCTAGTTCGTTTCCCAGAGTCAGGAGTCTTTATGTTCTGTCTCCCTTTCTGATATTTCCCACACATTTCTTCTCCCTTCCCTTCTATTCCCTTCAACGTGGATGGAACTAGAGGGTATTATGCTGAGTGAAATGAGTCAATCGGAGAAGGACAAACATTATATGTTCTCATTTATTTGGGGAATATAAATAATAGTCAAGTTATAAGATTTTGAAAAGATCTGGGGGTGTAATGTATTACATGGTTAGTATAGTTAACAATTTTGTATCGTGTATTTGAAAGTTGTCGGGACAGCCAATCTTAAAAGTTCTTAATACACACACATGCACGCACAAATATAAGTGCCGGGAGTGATGGATGTGTTAACTAACCCTACTCTAATCATTTCACAGTATATCTGTGTATCAGACCAACCATCACACCCATACCTTAAGCTCTTGCGGGTGTGTTACATGTCAATTACATCTCAGTACAGCTGGAGAAAGATACATTCTGTAACGTACATTTCAATAAATAAACAAACTCAGGACCCAAAGTGAGTGTGAAAAAATGAGAAGGAGAAGAGCAAGGTTATGTGTGTTCTCAGTGGCTGGAGAATTACTGAAGATAAATATTTTATTAGATCATAAAAAAAAGAGAGAGATGGGAAGATATCGAGGATGAGTCTGATTCTGTTTTCATTCTATTTAGTAAATGGTAAGATCTTCTGTGAAGACATTCTCTCCCATTCACCCAATCCTTTACAAACATTTGTCTTTAATAGAACTGTGTCCCATAGTCCTGCTGACTTTTATATATTCAGGCTTAAATTACAATGAATATTCTCCTTGTCATCTTCAAGAAGAGCACCACTAATTCACAGTTTGCAGGGGAGATACTAGTGAGTTTTATCTGGTTTTCATTAGTGTTGATGCACGGTAAAGCACAATCATTTGTTGAATGAATTTATAATGAGTGAATAAAGCATCATGTGAAAGTGCTCACAGGGTACAGAGGCAATCCTCGAATAATGTTCTCATTCACTAGTGGGAAGTGGCGATGGAACTGCTTCTTATAAATACATTTACTCGTATTCATGTATATAGACAGTACATATATGTATACATATCCCTTATATATGTATGTAAATATGTGTGTAAATATATGTACATACATAAATAAGAACTCAAAGCAAATTTAAATACACAAAAATTTACAAAGGGCCAAAAAAACGGAGGTGATTCAAATTTTTTTTTATTCAAAATTTCTAATGAAAACACATACACATGAAAAATCTCGCTTAAAAATACAAGGAAAAGATAATCTCTATTCCATTCTCAGAACTTTAAGATCTGAGCGGAGTAGTTTGGCCTTTTCTTTAGAATCGCCATGTACTTTCTTTCTAAACACTTTTCGTTTTAATGTGACTCGGGCTGATAGTCCTTGAGATTTTAACATTTGGGCACTATAAATATTATTTTACTCTTGTGGCCCACTGGACAACCTCAGAAAGAAGAAATTTTGGCAACTCATCTATAAGGGAAATGAAGTAATTACCATTTTCCATTTCTCTTTGGATTTCTGATACAAGCCTGCCAATACTGACTGAAAACGCTTTGGAAAGTAGTTACTGGGATGTGAATATTAAGAAATATTATGGCTTTGTCCCCCCACGTTCCCCCAGACCCAGCATTCTTGAAAGAAGGTCTTCCACTCTCCTATTTTGACTGTATCTGTGGCTGTTCCCTGTGTCAGAATTTCTCTTATTCTCAGGCAGAAGGCTCATCCCCATCAATTAATACATTCAAATAGACGTGAAGATGTATTCTCTGACTCATCCAAAAGATAGTCTCTGACCTCAGTTTTTTATTATTTATTCGGGTGTGAAGGCTGATTCAATTTCTTGGCTGGAAACAATCTGAAAAGTTGTCTAATAGTAAAAGGTTAAGGAGAAGGAGAAGAAGAAAGCGTTATTTTGCGATCTTTACCTAAATTTTGCAGCAAAGTGTTAGCCAGGCTGTATGAATCTAACTAAATCCCCTTGGTGTTATGAGTTTTAGTCAGCACATGCCTAAGCTATTTGCATCCTAAGAGACAAATGCAGAGCACATGTCCCGAAGCAAGTCAGTGTGAGAGTAGTCTGGACTCCAGAGCCAAGAATGTGGATCTTGGCTGTAAACAACAGAGGGGGAAAAATGTCTACATATAGAAATACAACATTTGTCTTTAATGTCTAGGCTCTTTCCTTGGAACAGTGGGAAATGCTTTCAATGAATGAGAGGAACCTGCCACGGTGCGGTGCTAAGTCACAGCCGTTTGGCTGCGTGTGTTTGACCATGTGACAGATTTTGTGAAATAGAAAATACTGTTGCATTTTCAACCATAACTAAAGCCATAAGGCAAGGTTTCTGGCTTCATTCACAGCTTACTGATCAGACAGGTGCACCAAATGCTGACAAGGAGCAAAGCAAAGCAAAACAAAAACACTCATATTTATGAAAATGTGACCTGATGTAATTATTCCTTAAAACGGGAAAACGTTAAAATTTTCTGAATGGTTTTAAGTGTGGTAGATCTTTTAAAGATTTGGTGGAGAGGGTGAAGTTAAGATTTATTCATAATAGAGATACCGTTTTGTTTAGACGATTGGTTGAGAAGACACAATGATGTAATGAAAAAAACACCTTGTCGTGTATATTGAAACCGCAGAGCATCTCATTCTAGAGACTCGTGGCTACATCTAAAATACGGTAAAGAGAAACTCTTTTTCCCCCTGCTTTACTTCATTCTTAAAGAATGCCCAGGCGATCCAGTAGGTAGGAGATCATCTTGTTGACTGTGTAATTCAGGTGACTATTACTCACCTTTGGCAGTGCGGGAGCATGGATGTTAGAATTTAAGATTTGGGTAAGAGAGTTTGTTAATAATTAACCTAAAATCACAGTGGTTCCCTTTTGATAACATTCTCTGTGATGCATGGATGGCATCCCTGGGGCCCAGCGATCATCTCAAAAATACGTGAGCAAGCTTAGAGTGTAGGTGCAGAGTTAGGAAGACCTGAGCTCCAGCTGAGTCACTACTTCTATGAGATTGGGGCAGTTACTTGACTCTGAAGCCTTACTTTTCTCCTCTGGGAGGATAATGCTACCATCTACCTCCTGAGATGGGAGGTGGTGACAATTAGAGGATGTGCCAAGCATTCAGTTGGCACTCAATAACTGCATGGTGAATAAGGCTGGATGATGAAAGCAAGCCAACGGGGATGTGCTGCGGAGTGGGAATCATGGACCAGGCCCTCACACTTGATGGCGGGCAAACCAGTCAGTAAGGGCAGGGGCAGGGTTAAGGGCGAACAAAACCGACTTCTGGCTTCTCTCACCACACAAGTCCCCTTTCTTTCTCTTCCGTTGGTTCAAAGCTCAGTAGTCCCAGTTCGCTCTTCTCCAAAAACTTCACACAGACCAAACAAGAATAGAACAAGATGGATTGAGAAGGGGAAGCTTTGGCCCCAAGCGCTGGTAATGTCAGGGCAACTTAATCGCGTTGTGCAAATTCAATATGATGTTTTAAAAATTTAAAATTAAATAATTATATGAAAATATGTCATTTGGCTATTTGTATTAAAATATTTATATTAAAAAATTTTATAGCCAGTTTAACTATTTAATGTTCATTTTTTAATGTTCATTTTTATATGGCAAGGATTTGCTATGCAGTTCATAGACACTGTCCCTTTTAATTTTCACATAGGATGACACACACACACACACACACACACACAAAAGAATGATGACAAATGGTTACTCTGAAATTTACTGAGTATAAATCACACAATTTTTCAAATAGTACTTGGTGCATTAGTTATAGAAGTACTGGAAATACAGAAATGTGGATTATCACAAGAGGTGCAATCACATCAAATTCTTTGCTAATATTATTATCATTCTCTAAAGAGAAATACATTTTTTCCTCCTTCACCGTACTAGTGGTCCGTGAGGGGCTGTTAAATACAGATGCCTAGACATGCAAGCGTGAAAAATATTTTTATCTAACTTCTATGATGAGAATGCTCTCCAGCACAAAGTGGATTTTCAGACCGCCTCATGGGCAAGCGAAAAACAAAAGTGTGGTTCAAAGAATAATCCCCGAAGTGTAGGTGCTAGTGATCTGGAAATCCCATAAGGAATACTCATCTTGAAAAATTTATACCTTCTTCTCTTTTTGCTGAATGAAGTATATTGTGAACAAGCAACTTGTCTCTTAGAATTTTGTCACTTATGTTACCAGCTGGTTGCAATCAATATAAAGATGAAAAATCCAAAGCTCAAACCATCCATGTGTTCATAAAATTGCAGGGCAGAAAAAAAAATTGCAGGGCAGTTCTTAAACATTTATTAAGAGCTCACAATGTGTTAGTGTTAAAGGAATGCAGGTGAGTATCTGAAGACCGTAGGTAATGCCGAAGTTTCCTCCACAGGAGCAATACACAAATCAATGAGAGCCGCCATGTGGCGGTTGAGCTGTGACACGTTCAGTTGGGAGAGAGGTGACAGCTGGATAATCCCTCTGTGCTGACTGGGATGCAGGCCATTGGGTTTACCTAGAGGGCCTGACTGAAGTGATAACGCAGTCGTCTGAGAGCCTCTCTGGGTCTCCCGTAGCTAATTCGTGGATTATGATAGAACTTGCAATAATAAATAAAGAAACTTATGATAGAACTTGGAATAATAAATAAAGAAAGTCCTTTCTTTATTTGCTCTCTGGACTCCTTTAACTCGTGGCAAGCATTTCAACCTAAATAAGAAGTATCAGGATATCAGGATCCCCTTTATAAATGACTATGGTTTTTCATGCCTCTTAAGAGTTTTTCATTTGCTTTCTTTCTGAGATTAAACACACACACACACACACACACACACACACACACATTGGCTCTTCAACTGCCGCGCAACAGCTAGGTTGAGGCTGGATGTTTCTAATCATTCTCCAATAAAGCCGACTCTGTGCAAAATCCTATATTCTTCTTTCACAATAACCTTAAGCCAAATACACACTTCTAAGCATTCCAGTCTGTAAAACATACAAAAACGTGTCAGTCATTTCCTATTTTCTCAACTAATATACAAACCTGAAGGAGCGATGAACTTGAGAAAGTTGCTAGATCCCGAAACGTCTAAAAATATATTGAGGGTCCAGCGGTGTAGGTCTGCAGGTCGAAGGGTGCAGTGCTTTGGCAAATCTAAGTTATTCCATTCGTTGGTCTTAAGCTTTTCCTATAGAAGTGGAAATGCTCATCAAGAGGGGTTAGCCTGAAACAGGTTAATTTCTTAAAATAGACTTATTTTCTATTGCATATGGACTAAGAACTTGATCTCCGAGCTCCAATAGCCTAGCAAGGAAAGTCTGTTTCATCATAGAACAGCCAAATGGCCTCGGGCAAATTCTTTATCCCCTCTTCCCCTCCGCGTTCTCAACTATTAAAATGATAAGAACTCTGTGGTGGGCGGCCTCTAAGAGAGCCTCCTTGATCCCTACCTCCTGGCATTTGCACACTTGTGACATTCTCTCTTTTTGAACGTAGGCTGTGCTGAGTGACTCTCTTCCAATGAGTGGAATATGGCAGATGTGATAGGATGTTGCTCCCAACGCTGGGTTTCGCAAAGACTGTAGCTTCCTGCTTGGAGGTGCTTCCTTGCTCTTTTTTCTTAAACCTTCAGCCCTGAGGGAAGCAAGTTGCCAGTTGTGAACAGCCCTGCCAGGAGGGACATGTGGCAAGGAGCTGGTGTCTCCAGGCAACAGCCAGTGAAGAGGCCTGCCAAGAGCCAGGAATATGAGCCTGAGGCACACAGGCGGTGCCTGATTTCCTAACTCCCAGGAACTATGAGCTAATAGCGGTTATTGTTTTAGACTATGAAACTGGGGGCTAGTGACACAGCAGTTGGTACTAATACAGGCTAAGATAATAATCACCTTATGGGATGGCGGTGATGATCCAGCGTGGTGATAGGCTAGCACAGAGCCTCGCACAGAGTCTGGCACACAGCACGATCCCCGGAATTGGCAGTTGTTCCTCGTTGCATTGAAAAGAATTACTATGATCTGACTGTTCATGTTCCCCACGTTCACTGATGGACACCTGACCCTCAGGGTGATGGTGTTAGGAGGTGGGGCCTTTGGCAGGTGGTGGGGGTTAGTGCCTTTGTAAGAGAGGCCCACAGAGCTCCACAGCTCTTCCACCACAGGTGTAGTAGAGGGCCGCAGCCCGGAAGACGGCCCCCACCTGACCATGACTGTCAGAAATACGTTTCTGTTGTTTATAAGCCACCCAGTCTGGGTGATATGGTTATAGCAGCCCAAACAGATGAGGATAAAAATGAGAACTTCTTAGTTTAATATTTTTTTAAAACAGAAGAAAGCTAATGAGGCAAAACTTGTTAAATTAGGGTAACTGTTTTTCATATTTAACTGTTCCTTTTTGTTCGTGAGTCGTATTTGTTACTACTAAAGCCTGCTTACATTTTCCCTTCTACAAGAAGGAAAGACTCCTGTGACTAATATCGCAATATCATCCTGGATCAAATTATTCAGAACACTTTCTTCCTCCCAGGAAAGCATCTGGTTACCTATATAATCCATGACCTCCAGCCTGCACATACCACCCAATATTTTGAGTTGCCTGCACTGAAGTTTATCATCCTGGAGGAAAAAAAGTCACTATTCTCTTTCTGTGTGTAGGGTACATGATTGTGGAAATTTGTGCTTTGTATTTATTTTATTTTTTTTAAGATTTTATTTATTTAAGAAAGAATGAGAGAAAGGGGGTGGGGAGGGAGGGAGAAGCAGATTCCCTGCTGAGCGGAGAGCCAGACTTGGTTGGGGCTCAGTTCCAGGATCCTGAGATCATGACCTGAGCCAAAAGCAAATGCTTAACCAACTGAGCCACCGAGCCACCTAGGCACCCCTATATTCCTTTTAAAATCACTGTTAAAAAATGCAACAAAATCCAAGTGTTTTTGAAATTTTGTCTGGAAAACTTAGATTAGTGAAAATGACTAGTAACTCCATAGCATTCATTTTTCTAGACACCTCTTTTATACCAAAGTCCAGCTTTCAGGAGACCGCCCTGGCAATTGAAAATTCCGATGGGGTCATTTGAGTACGTCCAACATCTCACACAGTAGGTCATGTTTGAAGATAGAAAAAAGTACGGACAAGAAGAATTTCTTTCGTCTTTCTCTATGGTTTCCGCACCCTTTCATGTAGATAGGTGGAAAGAATTCCTTTCACAAGGAGTGAAAAAAACTTGGTATAAGACCAGAATTTTTAAAACCCCTCACACTCTTTAAAGTACATCATTATTCAAGTGCCATAAAAGTCAAGGCATGCGCCTGGGCTGTGGTTCAGCAGGGATGGTGACCAGCTTGTGCATTCCACAGACATTTACGGTACGCTTGGGTACACTATTCAATAGGTCAGGGACTCTGTCTCCAAAAAGCTGTTGTGTCCTTGACCTTTTCCAAGGAGGGGTAGAAATCCTGAAGGACAGATCCTGAAGATGTCTGTCGGCTAAGCCCAAACATGTTTCATTCATTAGATTGGTAACAGCTAAATAATCATTGGAAATTCCGATTTGTTCTCACAATATTTGGCTTAGGATTTCCATGCACGCCACGTTAGAAGAAGCCGCTGTGTTGCCTTTGGATGTTTTAGACAAACCCAGATTCACGCTCGGAGAAGCCGTGCAGTGTAAACGAAAGACACCAATGAACAGTTTTCATTTCTGCTTCTGGCCCTATCTTTCCGTGTAACCTCAGGCAAGCTTCTCAATCCTCCAGAGCCTCATTTTTCACATCCGCAAGTATCTGCCTTCCTTCAGAGGGTGTCCTGGGGGTTGGGTCTTGTCAATGAGGGGTACACGTGTTTCTATAATGTCTATAAGTTAAATTTTTGGCCGCAAGTTATAGATCTCTAAGTCAAATAGCATAACAAAAACAAAAAGTACAGATTTTTTTGGTTGGATATTGTGACGTCTCACAGAAATAGACTAGTTTATGCCCCTGCCTCAGTAACAAGTGAATCCAGGGATTCTAATACTCCTACCTTTATTTTCGTTTGGGGCATCTTTATTCTTTTGTTCCTTTGTTTTTTTATTGTTGTTGTTTGTTTTTTGCTGTTTTTTTTTTTTTTTTTTTTTTTTTTTTCCCCAGGGTAGGCAAGAACTGCTAATAAACCTAAGCTTTATGGCTTAGCATGGATCAGAGGCCTACAAACAAGAGTGAAGGGGCGGGGGATAGATATGGTCGGTGAGGTGGGAGAGGGAGGAGGAGGGTGTTGGGCAGGTCGCACTGTAGGGCTGTAGTCTGTGGAGGGCCTCAGACCCACAGCTCCAGATGCAAAGGGCGAGGATCGAAAAACATGTGGAATGGTTCGAAGTATTGCCAAGTCATCTAGAAGTGTTTCCAGACCATTTGAAAGAGAGTGCCAAAGCACTGGCTCTTAGCCCTGAGTGTTCACATCACCTGGGGAGCTTTTTAAAGACCTAGAGCAAAGTCCTTTGTCTGTTCTCATCAGAATCACCTGGGGAAGCTTCCGAACGTTGTAGAAAGTTGTAGCGTTTTCAGATCTACTCAGACCTACTCAATCACTCTCTAGAATCAGGGACTGGCAGGAACCCAGGACTTTGTAGTTAAACTCCCCAAGGATATATATATATATATATATTTTTTTTTCACATTGAAATTTGAGAATCATTGCTGTAGATTAGTGATTCCCAAGTTGTGATTCTCAGACCAGCAGCTTTGGCTTCACCTGGGAACCAGTTAATAAAGCAAATTCCCCAAATTCCCAAGTTCCACCTCAGACATACTGAATCAGACACTCTTGCGGTGGAGCCCAGCAACCTGCATTCCAAAGAGCCGTCCAAGTGTTTGAAATGTTTGAAATGCCCACTAAGGTTTGAGAGCCATTGCTCCAGGCGCATTTGATCTCTCCAGCAATTCATTTCTACAGTATTTTACAAATGTATCAATCCTGGGTTTTGGCATTTAAAATATGTAATTGTTTTTTCTTTAAGCTCTAAATATTTGGTTTGAAGATGACCCTGTGAGGGCAGCCCGGGGGGGGGGGGGGGGGGGCTCTGGTTTAGCACCGCCTTCAGCCCAGGGCATGATCCTGGGGTCCCTGGATCGAGTCCCCTGTCGGGCTCCCTGCATGGAGCCTGCTTCTCCCTCCGCTTGGGTCTCTTCCTCTCTCTCTATGACTCTCATGAATAAATAAATAAAATCGTTAAAAATAAAGACCCTGTGGGCATCACAATGCCATTTAAAATGCATTATAAGTGGCATTGTTGAGGCATCTGGGTTGCTCAGTAGGTTAAGCGTCTGGCTCAAGTCTTGATCTCAGGGTCATGAGATTCAGTCCCAAGTCGGGCTCCACACTTAGTATGGAGTCTGCTTAAAGATTCTCTCCCTCTCCCTCTGCCCCTTCCTATCCATGCTCATGGGCACCCGTGCTTTCTCTCCCTCTCTCTCTAAAAAAAATTTTTTTTAAATGCAGTGTTGCATAGGACATGAAAATTATCAACATCTACAGAGCTGAGATAAAGATAGCTTTTGTCATGTTTTTGTTCCCTAATTACAGTTTCCTTAACATCTTTGGAGTGTTTTCCTCTGTTCTATGAGTCTGGGAACTAACTCTTTAATGTAATTTTCATAATTGTCAGCATCTTTAATCATAGGCAATACAGCTATGGCTTGAGAAAGTTTATCTTTTAATCTCCCCTTTTAAGTCCCCTTTTAAGTTTCATTCTGAAATATGAGAAAAATAGAATATTTTTATTTTAGAATAATACCTTTTAATCATAAAAACTTTTTTTTAATCATAAAAGAACTTTAAAATTTAGAAAGCTTTTAAAAACAATTTTGAAAAAAAAAAAAATTTTGAGGGACACCTGGGTGACTCAGCAGTTGAGCACCTGCCTTTAGCTCAAGGTGTGATCCCAGGGTCCTGGGATCAAGTCCCACACTGGGCTCCCTGCAAGGAGCCTGCTTCTCCCTCTGCCTGTGTCTCTGCCTCTCTCTCTCTCTCTGTGTCTCATGAATATATGAATAAATCTTAAAAAAAAACAATTTTGAAATATCATTGCAAAACAAGACTATAAAGTGTATATAGTTGTGTTCCCACATAGGGGCAGGAAAAACTTCAGAATTTCCAACATGATAATTTACTGAATAAAGTGGGTACAAATATCCTAACAGCTCTAACAGGAGATAGCTAGTGAGTGAGGAGAGGAAATACTGCGGAAAAGGTAAATAAATATCTGAACACACATATGCTTATACCCTAAACCTACTACCCTTGAAAAATTTTAGAGAGTAAACAAGAATACACAAGTCCATCAGCCAGTAGAGCAATGATGTCACTACTCGTCAAGCAGTCTTAGGGGACCTCCCGTGTACATTCATGGGAGAAGAGGAATATGAAAGTAAAGGATGCCTTGGTACTGTGAAAACATTTTTGGCCTCAGAGATACTGGGGGCTTTTAGGCATTCCAGAACTAAAATTTAAGAATGGTAAACGGGGTCCGCTTCATATAGTTAAATTCAGATCTGCCACTCTGATAAACCCGACCAAGCATAAAGTGTCATAAAAATAAAATCATGGCTATGCCAGGGACATGTGGTCTTGTCAGAGGAGCAAGCCTACATACATGTGAGCTATCCTGGAAAACTAGTTTTTGGGAATATTTAATAAAATATTATGAAGTTCTTGATAAGGGAAAGAGATTAGATGCACCTGCCTTGGAAGAAACACCTGCTTAGAGTCTCTATGGGAGGAAAGCTTCTAATGGTTGAGAGAGGGTATTGTAACTAAGGTATTAGGTATTGATCCTAAGATTTCATCAGCTTCAGAAAACATGTGTCTGACTATCCCACATCCGGTGCTCTCGAGAGCCCTCCACCGCCCAAGGCGACTGCTGAGGTCTTCCATGCTCCCACCCCTTTCTTACCAGTCACCCCATTTATGTGTCTTTCCGTCTACCACACCTGTGAGTCATTTGGAAGACCTAACAACGGTTTCTGTAACAACAGAGTGGGGTGCAGTTTTTTGATTTTCTAAGACAATTCAATTCCCATCTTATCTATGTGGCGCAGCTTTGGCATATGAATTCCTGTATGGCCAAAAAACTCAGTTTTTCAATGGAATAACTAAAAGCACAATTATGTCTAGCTATGAGTCACCATAATTGAATTTGTTTCTCTGTTACTTATATCTGCAAATAATTTCATTTCATATACTTCTGTATATCTTAAAATCCCATAATAAATGTTATTACATTAACCAACAATTATTTTAACTAATTATATTAAATTAAATTTGTTCATGAGAGACAGAGAATGATAGAGAGAGAGAGGCAGAGGCAGAAGGAGGAGCAGGCTTCCTGCAGTGAGCCCGATGGAGGACTCTATCCCAGGACCCTGGGATCACAACCTGCTCCAGAGGCTCAACCACTGAACCACCCAGGCGTCCCAAAATTATTATTTTAAATTAAAAAATGACATTGTATATTTCTGGGGCTCTTCCTTTCTGAAAGTCAAGGCTTCCATCTGGAATAATTTCCCCTTTTCCTGGAATTCCTTTAGTATTTCCCGTAGTGCACATGTGCTGGTGACAAATTGCCTTAGATTTTGCTCATCTGAAAATATCTTTATTTCACTTCCAATTTTGAAGGATGTTTTTGCAAAGTATGGAATTTTAGATTGACTTTTTCGCCCCTCACTGTACTTTAAGATATCAATCCAATTTCTTCCAGCTTCCATTATTTCTGATGAGAGGTCAGATCTAATTCTTATCATTGTTTCTCTAAATGTAATGTAATATGATATTTTGATCTCACTGTTTTTTTTTTAATGTCTTCTGTATTTTTTGTTTTAAGAACTGTGACTATTTTATGCCTAGGTATGGTTTTCTTGGTTATTTATTCTAAGTTCTTCTTCATTTCTATAGTCAGTAGCTTGAGGTCTTTCATTGATTTTGAAAAGAATCTCAGCTATAATCTCTTCAAATTATTCTTTAGCCTGGTTTTCTCTTTTCCCTATCTGGTATTCTAATTATACACATATAAGACCACTTGTTATTTCTCACAGGTCTCTAGAGTTCTTTTTTCAACTCTGTGGTTCAGTTAATATTATTTCTATTGACTTCTCTGTGATCTAATTGTTTCTTTTACTGAATATAGACTGTTAAGCCCATTCAACAAATCATTAATTCAGATATTTCTATTTTTACTTCTAGAATTTCCATTAGTTTCCTTATGGAGTTTTTCATTTCTCTGCTGAAACTCCCCCATCTTTCCCTCTAAATTCTTTAAAGCTCTGTTATGTTTAAAAGTCCTTGTGTGTTAATTTTTATATGTGGATCACCTGTGGTTTTGCTTCTATAAACTTTTTTTTTTTAAAGTCTCAATTATGGGTCATGTTCTCCTAAAAACTATAACATAATTTTTAGGTTGTATGGCAGATACAATGTTTAAAAGACCCATAGATACTAGAATAAATCTTCTTTTCTCCAGAGAGGTCCTGCTTTTTTTCTTTGTCAGATACCTAGAGAAAGAGAATTTTTTTTTTTTTTTTTTTTTTTTTTGATCCGGTCAAGAGTTGAGCTGGATCTGAGGCTGGGTTATACCTTTATTAAGTTCAGCTCACCTCTTGTGTTAAATGTCCTGAGGGCAAAATCTGTTCTATGTGTATCACAGGCTCTCTAGAGAGACTTTGGGATCTAAGCACCATTAGGACTGCAAGAGAGCTTTCCTTGCTTTGCAGCCCAGCACTGAGCATCCTGAACCCCTACAAACTTGTGGGATAGAATCAGTGGCGATTGGAGGAACTATATCTGCATTTGAAACTGGTCTGGATTCCAGTCCTTCAAGCAGGTTCATGACCTTGCTAAACGTTTTGTTGACTTCTCCTTCCCCAGCTTTCCAACCCACCCCTTTCCCTGGCCTTTAGGAGGCAAGATACTCTGTTTAACCATGCCCAGACCTGGCAGTTGCACCTATGCATGAAAGTAGTAACTAACCTCAGATCAAGTGGGAAGAGCTCATCCCTCTTCACAATTTAGTTCCTTTGAGTATATAGCTTACTGGTGGCTTAATATATGTATACGTATGTGTATGTGTATATAAGTATATATATCAATGGTCTGTTGTTACTCTTTATATCCTTGGATTCAGTTTCAAAAGAATAATGACTATTCTACAACCGAATATATGAATGAACTATTTTGAGTCTTTCTCATTTTGGGTCCTTTTGAGCCATTTATGGGAATATTCTCATCGCATTTTTATTTTTCTTTGTAAGGCCTTGTTTAAACAATCTGAAACAAATACTTACGGTAATATTTTTAAACTGTGGATTTCAAAGAAGATATTTGCTGGAAGGATTCACTTTTCAGATCTTTCGTCGTTGGTTGCTCCAGGGGTATTTATTGATCATGGGAATCTCTATGGCACAGTTTCGAATCTGTTTTCAGGGAAGAAAAAGAATTTAGATTTGACTCTATGATTCAAGCATAACTAAAATGTATAAAATTAGAATTAAAAAGAACAAATTTAGGAAAGTTTTAATGTTTGAAATCACTGGTAACTTTACAAAGTTACTTAGGACATGTCTGAACTTACTAAGAAGGCATTGCTTGTAAGTTTGTGTCTGTATACACAACCTCTGGTTTCCCAGTACATCCCATTTTAATGTAAAAACCTAACCCTCTTCATGGGTTGAACTCACAGATCCAAGTTATAGCGCTTCAGAGAAGATGTATTTATTCCAGTGGAAGAGCCAGAAGCTACATCCTAGTTTACTTCTTTTAAATTTTTTATTTGTTTACCCTAAAAACCCCAGTTAAATTATAGTTTATATGTTATTCACAGCAAGATTTTATAATAAAACCATGGAGTAGTAATCTACGTTCTCTGCAGAGCAAGATACGGGGAAGTAGTAACACAACCTGGAAATTACACTTTGTTCCTTTTGCATTATTTAATTGTCTTCTGGGCTTTAATACCCTGGCCAGCAATTATTGTTCTATCTCATACAAAAATTGTCCATGGGCCAACCGGAAAAAAAAAAACTCCCACATACCTAAGTCTTGCCAAATTACAACAAAGCTGTTTCAGAATAAGAACAACTGAGAAACATATTAATTCTCAGTAGAACAGAAGGCATGCTCTCACTTCTACATATTACAATAACAACTTTGTTTCTCCATGTGTTTTCTTGATTCCTATAGGTACACAAGCTCAGAAAACTCCAATTTGGCTTTTCCTTGGGTTTGATGCAGAGGTAACTGGTGCAGATAAAAACCTAGGTAGAAAGGCTCGGGAAGGGACACAAAGGATTTGCTCACAATGTTCTAGAATGCATGACCTGAAGACTGTAAATCACCTGAGCAAGAGAAAAGAATTATTGACTTAAGGATGAGTGAGCAATTGGGCAAATCCACTTGGCCTGAGAAAACAGGAAATTTGCCATGCGCTACTTTTTCAGCTTGATTTCTATTTGATGATCATACCCTACAGTATTTTAAATAGATATAGATATCGAGTTATGCTCCAAATGGATATTAAACGATTCTAATTTTTTAATCAAGTGGCTGCATATTATCTTATGCTCTTTTTTGCTAATGAACAGAGAGATTGCTTGGAGGCAAGGACATGAAGGTGTGATGCTCTTGTATGTTAAACTAAACACTTTATTCCTTACCAACATACTTCCTACATTTCCTTGTTTTATCTAGTTAAGACCATGTCGACTTAGGCCAGTATTATTAATAAAGAAGCCACATGATCATGGTCCCTAGCCTTGGAGTTCCAGTGTACTTTACTGCTTTTTGTATTTTTTCTTTTTAAGGCTGCCAATGGCACCCCAGGAAAGAACTTAAAAATAGATTAGAAAACTCTGGATCTTACTGTGTTTTGTTTATTGTTGTTTTTTCCAACTAGGAAACAAAAGGAACTCTAGTTGTAATGAGTTGCCAATGACTGTGCTCCAGTATTTCATTTTATCCCAAATGATCTGAATTTGGATAAGTAGTCACTGTTTCTAATTACTATGAAGTATTTCTATTAAGTTCAACAGTACAACTGTGGCATTTCCCAAAAGATTAATGTTTCCTGTGAACAAATTTAAAACGTGTTGTCTGATCAGAGCTAAAGAGGGGGTTATACAATAAATTTATACAATAAAGTGACTGCCTTGTACCTTCTAAAAGTGATTTGGAATCAAAAATTCTTATGATTTTCTCTTAATATTTCCTTTCTCTTCTTAGTTTTAAAAGCATTTAAGCAGAGTAGCATGTCCTAAAAATAGCCTAATCTTGCTGAGCACTCATGCGCCAGTCACTTAGCTGTGCAGCTCATATAACTTATTGTATCTTTACAAAACAACACGAAGGGATAGCCTATCGGTTTTCTGTTTCTTAGTGGAAGAAACTGAAACTCAGTGATTTGGCCAAGAATTCAAACCTGGCCTGGTTGCTAGGCAGACACTTTTGGACTTCCTTGTAGGTACTCTTCTTATTGCATATTTTATTTCCAGAATAATAAACAAGAAAGGTTTTGAAGATTCTCTCCCTGAAGACCCTAGGAGGTCAACACAAGGGCGCATTTATGAATATAAAGGCAACTGACAACTGGAGAGAATTCAGTTACTCCCACAACAAATACCTGGGGAGTTACTGGCTGGTTGCTTTCTCCATTTTTCCTCTCTGCCAACCACTCTCAGTGAGTTAGGAAAATATCTCATAAGGAACAGTGATCCAACAGGCAAATATCTACTCAGAAATTAGATGATTAAATGATTTTTAGAATAATAGATCACATAGATTGAGAACCATGTCAATCACAGAGAAGGCAGCCAAATGTAGGATTATGTTAAAAATCCTCCTTGGAAGGAAGGTTTCAGAAAGTAGCTTCAGATAACCCAGACATGCTTTGATTGTTGAGATTTTGGGATTCAAAACCTAGCTTCAGAAATCCAATTGGTGTCACCCGGGAAAAGGCATTAAGCTATTTTGTAGGAGGCAATTTGAGACATGCTGGCTTGGTTTTACTTGTCAACCTTACCACTGTATGTCTGTTTCAGGTGCCACAGTCAGTGGAGAACTTGCCCCATATAAAAATACTTCATAAACACCTTATATGCTTGAAAGAAATGAAAAAACATAAAACCTCAATAAAGAAACAAAGCCTTAGCAAAGAAATAAAAGATATCAAAATGAAATCAGTAGAAATTTTACTGTTGAAAATACAACAAAATTAAAAAAAACTAAGTGCATGAGTTTCACAACAGGATGCAGTGGACAGAAGAAAGAGTTATCCTCTAAGACTGGAGTTGCTTTTTGAATGTTTTGCACATCCTAAAAAGCCTCATGGAGTTTGAGTAGATTATGAACGTGTGCCTTGAGAACACTGTGTTTTAATTTTAATTTCACTGAATCAGATTCAATTTAGCAAAACAATGTGGGCTGAAAATCATTACAGTAAACTCCCAGATTTAGTGAATAGATAACCTCTCCAGTCAATAAGGCAGGTCTTAACTATAAATCTTGTGCTTGTAATAAGAGAACTATAGTAAATTCACAGGGCTCAGTAGCTATGGCAACTGCAGATTTTAGTCAATACCCTTTGATCTTCAACATTAGATAGTCATGTCTGATTGCCGCACACAATCCTTTTCCCAAAAGAGGTCAATATGTTCTTGCTGAAACACTTCAAAGTATTCTGGTCCTTGGAAATGCCTCGGGGTTTCTATATTAGTTACTCCTGCTGTTGATCAATAGTCCTACTTGAAGAGTTTATGTGATGCTTACACAAACACGCAAACAAACATAAGCCAACACAGAAAATACAACTTGTGCGTATGTACATGTTCTTCGCTGAGGATGAACGTCGTTGAACATTTGTGCATATAAGTCCATATCCAATATATGTAGACATATGATGCATTACATATATGTGTGTGTGTGTGTGTGTGTGTGTGTTTTATATACATACAACCACACCCGGAAATACAAAGCCCGAGAAAATATTAGGAGTAGATATTTTTTTTGACAATGAAAACATTGTTTAAAATAATGACCTCAAAATGATTGGAGGCAGTTCCAGTACTCTTGTCATTAATATTATTAATTCAAGATAACAACCATACCTTTATTTAAACAAGCCTAATTAAAAACAGTAATTGAAAAAGGGGCAATTTAAGAATGTGCCTTAACGTACTTATTAATCATCCCATTTTTATCTAATGATTCAATGAATATTTTATTGAAATTACACTTTATGTGAGGTACTTCTAAGCCCTACAGGGGATAAAATAGCAACTAAAATACAGCTTATAATGCCAAGAAACACACAATACCCAGGAGGGGTGCATAGGTCCCATAAAAAGAACACATACAAGAGCAGATACACTATAAGTACAAATCAATGCTCTGGGTTCTCAGGAAGAAGAGATATCTTTTTGCAGCAGAGATCAGGGAAAGCTTGCTTCAAGCAAAGTATATGGAGAATTGAGTGTGGATGGGATGACTCCTTCCATGCAGGGCTAATGTGCATAAAGGGATGGAGGGGGGAAGCCCTGGACATCCACTGGGAACAGCGTAACCTCCAAGGGTGCAGAGTGGGCATCTGCTGAGGAAATCTCGGCCGATAAAATCACCTGAAAGAATATTTTAGAAAAGACAAACTTTAGATGTGCAGGAATGCCATCCCAGAATAAAAAGTTTAAGACTAAATATGCTTTGAGCTATTTTTTTAATTAGAATTTTAAAAAATTCTAAAAAAAATATTTCTCGTCTGAAATACTAAAACATTTTCATGGGTATTATGGTAGAAAAATAATTGAGTTTTGTCTGTTCTTAAAAATAATTTATGGGCTGGGGGTGGGGGTGACTGGGTGACAGGCACTAAGGTGGGGCACTTGACGGGATGAGCACTGGGTGTTATTCTATATGTTGGCAAATTGAACACCAATAAAAATAAATTTATAAAAATAAACACACAAACAGCCCTTAAAATAAAAAAAAAAGAAAAAAAAGAAATAATTTGAGTAGTGGTCCTTTAGAAGTCCTTTTCCCTTCCCTTCCCTTCCCTTCCCTTCCCTTCCCTTCCCTTCCCTTCCCTTCCCTTCCCTTCCCTTCCCTTCCCTTCCCTTCCCTTCCCTTCCTTCCCTTCCTTCCCTTCCCTTCCCTTCCCTTCCCTTCCCTTTCCTTTCCTTCCTTCCCTTCCCTTCCCTTCCCTTCCCTTCCCTTCCCCTCCCCTCCCTTCCTTTTTAGCAACAAGATATTTGGATGGAGACTTAAAGGAGATGAGGAAGCAGGGTATGTGGCTATCTGTGGAAGGAACATTCCAGATTGCCTGAGCCTGGAGTGTACCTGGTGTGTTCAGGGACACAGGGAGGCCAGGGTGGCCAGAGAGAGTGAAGAGCAATGAGAGGTAAGGGGAAGGCAGGGCTTGCCAGGCTTGCTAGACAATTATAAAATCTTTTTGGCTTCTACTCTGAAAGAGATGCCAAGCTGCCAGAGGATATTGAAAAGAGTGCTATGAGCTGGCTTGTGTTTTAACAGGATCAATTTAGCTACTGTGTCAACAAGCAGGGGGACCAGTGAGGATGCCGCTGTACAAAGCCAGGTGAGGGATGGTACGCATCAGGGCCGTACTGGAGGGGAGTGGGAGATGTGCGTGCAGAAATTCTGGATATACTTAGGAGGAAGAACTGACCAGATTTGCTGATGAACTTGACAAGGGATATGAAAAAAAAAAAAAAAAAACTCAAGGATAACACCCAAGGTGTTTGGCCTGAGCCATTGGAAGGAGGACATTGACAACAGCTGAGAGACTCCAGTGAGGAAGAGTGTGGGTGGGGCATATTAGCAGACGGAATGATAGTTTAACTTTTATTTCAAGCTTTTATTTAAACTCTGCTTAATAATAGATGATTAATAATATATAATTAATAATATATAATTAATAATATTAAAAATTGATTTCTGGAGTAGAGTTTAGTGATTCATCACTTGCATATAACACTCAGCGCTCATCACAGCAAGTGCCCATCACCCAGTTAGCCCATCCCCTGCCTGCCTCCCCTCCAGCAGCCTTCAGTTTGTTCTCTGTAGGTAAGAGTTTCTCACGGTTTGCTTCCTTCTCTCTTTTTTCCCCTTCCCCTATGTTCATATATTCTGTTTCTTAAATTCCACATTTTGAACATGTTAAGTTTGAGGTACTCGGTAGTGGGGTTGGCCAGTGAACAGCTGGTTGTAGGAATGCTGCATCTGGCCACTAGATTCAGCAAACGGAGGTCACCGGGGACTTTGACCGGAACTATGGTGAGAATCCCAGGCAGGCTCTACACTCCGCATGGACGGAGCCCAACTCAGGGCTTGATCTCGTGACACTGAGATCATAACCTGAGCTGAAATCAAGAGTCAAACGTTCAGCTGACGACCCTTGGATTTCTGCATTTCAAGTCACCTTAGCAAACTGGAGCTCATGCAGCTTGATGTATGATCCACCACTATTTCCTATGAGAAATGGGAAGGAATTGGTATCTTCAGGCTGGAAAGGAGTAAACGGTCTTAGGTATTTAGGACCTGAATAGACTTTCAAAGGGCGGAAGTCTTCTCCAGAGGGCAAAACTTAAATGAAAGGGTAGGAGGTAAAAAGATGTAGAATTTCTTCAACTTTTATTTAACTTTTTAGAATTTTTTTTTTGTGTGTGTGTTTTTAGAAGAAATGTAAAAAAGGAGTTTGGGCCTGGCCGAAACTGGGATTTCTGGTGATGGATCCAAACGGCAATTCTACTGCTGAGTATTCAGTTATACCCAGCAGTTTAAGCCTGTCCAAAACGAAGGATGCTCCTTTCGAGCATATTTTAAAGCTGTTACTGGTAGAAGTGGCTCTGTGGACGTCCGATGGCGAGAGAAGACAACGTTGGCCCCTCGAGAGAGCAGCTCATTAAAAAAAAGTGTGGCCCAGGTGCAATAACTGAGTCTGCACGCTGGAAAGCAATGACAGCTCTAGTCGGTCCACTGGTGGCCAATCTTGTGTTTTGTCCTGCCCCGCCTGCCCCAGGGGAGACAGGAACGTGCGGGTGAATGGAAAGAACCATTCCGCCGTGAGCATCCTGTGTCTAGGCAATCTTGCCACACGTCGTCCAGGAGACGGGGACTAATGCAGAGGCGTGTTCTTGGTGAGCAAGCACGTGATTCCAGACTGAGATTCTAGGAAGGCAGCCAGGTTCCAGTGGCAACTGTGACGGGGCCGAGTTTGAGGCTGGAGTGGAGAGTTGGTAGGAGTGTCTGGAGGTGCGAGGGAAACATCTCAGGTAGGATGAGCAGAGTGGTGAGCACGGCCCCCGGCCCACAGGCGCCTCTGAGAAATCCCAGGAGTTTTCTGGGAAAACTGGGCTTCCTGCCTTTGCGCAGGTGACAGATTGGAACCATCGAGGCTCGGCCGTCGGTGCGGAGACCTACACTTACTCTCACGGGCTGGCACGATTTCCGTTCAAAGAAGTGGACAGCCGTGAGTGTAACTCGGCCACCGCAGTCGGTAGTATTTAAGGAGAGACTGGGTGTCCCTGTAGGTCTGGGGTCGGACACCAGAGACCCCGCGCTTGTAAACGTTCAGTAAATCGCAGGACATGCTCTGCGGCGTGCGATGCTCCTACTGCTGCGAATGTTCTGCGGGAGACGCCGCTGCACAAGGGAACGATGCCTCGCAGTCTCCTCTTCAGCTCGGCGAGTCTGCGAATCCACCAAAATACAGTAGGGGTTTTAACCAGCAACAAATCATGCGGTGCATGCGGGTTCGGGTACTGGTCACAGCTCAAGAAGAAGCAGACCGACTGCTCTGTTGTAAGCAGAAGGTGTCGTAGCCCTGCTGTGCTTCCCGGTGTCAGGCAATGACCCCCAGGGCTGCGTGGCCGAGGCTGCCCAGGTAAGGCAGCTGGGGACCAGGAGTCAGGTGAGGGGAGGAAGCAACCTCCAAGCTTCGGAGGGGCCACACCCTTGTCACGCCGTGAGCCTCCGGCCTGGCATCTGACCCCAGGGAGGAATGAAGTGGAGGGCGTCCTTGATAAAATCCCTACGTACCACCTTCTATTTCTCAATGCACAGAAGCTCATATATAAATGTCAGCGTTTACGTGGATGTTAAGACTTTCAAAAGGAAACACAGGAAGTAATTCAAACAGGCTTTAAAAGCTTTAGCCAGTCGGGGTGCAGCAGTGAAAGCCGGAGGATCAGAAGACGGAGTTGAATCGAGCTTGAACTTCTCCGGGGGCGGGAGGTGAGGGGAACACGCATCTCTGTGGTTTGGCGCAGGCCGCAGTTTTGTCTTTAATTGCTGTGAAACTTGCTGTTAGAGATTGTCCTGGTTTTCGTGTTTCTGGCTGGGGGTAGTTGGTGCCATCGTGTCTGAGAAGTCAGGGTAGCGCTTCCCACGAGCTGGTGTTTTGCAAGCCTGGTGGTTTGTTGGGTGGTCAAGGTTCAGGGGGGAGGCGAGGTAGCGCCCAAAAACCGTGTGGGTGGGAGAGAAGAAGCGGGAGGTAAAGCCACAGTTGAAGGCGGAAGGGAAAGTTGAGAATCCTCCAGCATGTCTGCTTTCGTTTTTTTTTTTTTTTTTTTTTTTTTCACAAGACACACTATGGTTTCTGTTTTCTGTGAATGTCTAATAAACAAGCAGACGTGCAAGCTTTTGTGCAGTTTTCATAGAGATGGAGTCAAACCCGGTGATCTTACTAGATATTTGATTTCGATCTCTTACTGTTCTACTGAGAATGCTCCTCTAGATCACATGTTTCAAGGCCAAGAGAAAGTGCCACATCAGGCAAATTACTTTTCTTTTTCTCCTACTTAGTTTAACGGAAAACATTTTTTTTTTTAAAGATTTTATTTATTTATTCATGAGAGATGCAGAGAGAGATGCCAAGACATAGACAGAGGAGAAGCAGGGTCCAGGCAGGGAGCCCGACACGGGACTTGATCCCAGGACCTAGGATCACGCCCTGGGCTGAAGGCAGGTGCCAAACCGCTGAGCCCCCCAGGGATCCCCTAAAGAACAGCTTTTTATGTTGTATTAAAATCCCTGAAAATTCGCCTTCCTCTTTAAACTTTTTTTTTATCCAGATTCATTGATTCCTTAAATATCCCCATTTTCATGCGTTCTCTTGAGTTAAGCCGAAAATGTTTCTTGCACTGCAAATGAAGATGCACTTGAAAGGGGTAACATGTGGAGTTCTTAGCAGTCATGACACCTCGCTAAAAATGTGCTGATCAGATCGCTCTCTTTTAAAATAGGAAACATTTGGTATTACCTGGCTGCTGCTTATGTGGATCCGGCTTATGTAGGCGAAGGCGGAGGAATGGGGAGGAGGAGGGCGTGGTAAAATAGGTAGGAGACCAGTGTGCTGGGAAAGAATGGTGAAACGACCCAGAAAGAGGAAGGACGCCGTCTGTAAGACTGCCTGCCTCCTCCACGGGCTGGCCTACCCCTACCTGCGCTACGCACCACGCCCAGAGAAAGCCCCGCAAGTGCTTCCCTAAAGCTCTGCAACGTTGACTGCCCTTGCTGACCTCAGGTTGCTGGAACTTAAGGCATTGTCCTGCTTTGATGGCTGGGAAAGATCCCAGCTGCAGCTCCCAGAGGGACACCCGGCTCGTCACCACTTGGCGATGGTTGCAGCTTCTGTCACGGCCAGGACAGTGCGCTGCTGTTGTTGCTGTTGTTGTAGTTCAGACTTGTTCAGACCCTTTGAATTTGGCCACAATCCAGTTCTGCAGCTATTTATTCAGCACCTTCTTGTCCTCTGTAGGCACCGTGCCAGGAACCGGAGGGCGAAGGTGAGCGACCTAGACAGGTTCACCCCCGTAGGTGTATATACCTGAGCAACACAGACCAGTAAAAGGATAGCGACACTGGAGTATCACCTGCTGATTTCAGGCTGTTTTTTTTTTTTTTTTAATTTTTTATTCATTTATGATAGTCACAGAGAGAGAGTGAGAGAGAGAGAGGCAGAGAGAGAAGCAGGCTCCATGCACCGGGAGCCTGATGTGGGATTCGATCCCGGATCTCCAGGATCGCGCCCTGGGCCAAAGGCAGGTGCCAAACCGCTGCGCCACCCAGGGATCCCTGATTTCAGGCTGTTAAAAGGTCCTTCCTGCTCTGGGGCCTGGGTCCACCACCACCTCTGACCCACTGCAGCTGTTGATCACGGGGTCTTGATGATGCAGATGCTCTTTGCATGGCAGCCTTATGGTCCAAGTAATGAGACCATGGAATTTCTGGTTTGCACCAAGAAAATCGACTAGTGGGCACAGACAAGTGGTACTAAGATTTGCTCTCTCTCAAAGATTCAAATGCAGAGAATTTCGGTCAAATATCCTCCTGGAACTCTCTAGGTGACTGAGCCCCCAGCCCTCCTCTCGATGGAGATATTTGAAATCAGTTTGAATATGCTAGGACTCTGCTAACACTAACATATTACCTTTCTGCCTATTTTAGCCAAAAAGACAATTTGATGAACATTTCTCTACTCCTTTATACTATCATTTGAAACACGTCAAATATGTGGGGGCAGAGTGACATCAACACCAGGGGTTTAGCTTTTAGGCACAACCTTGAAAGGCAAGGCCTTGCCTGCATGTCCGCTCTCCCTCCCTCCCTCTTCTCATTTGTAGTTTGCTGCTGGCATCGACTCGTTGCCGTAGTTCTTGAGATACTGTGCTCACGTTAAACTGGGGAGTAGCTGTGAACGGGATGGTCATTTAAAAACTATCCATAGCCACTCTGCCTTCTAGGCGGAGGGCTTTGGAATCCTTTGTAACAGAAGTTCGATTTATCCTCTTTTCTCTATGGTGACTGGTGGGGGGAAACGTGTAACACAGATGTTCACGGGGTCACTCTGCTCCTCAGCATCAGGATGGGACAGGGTCAGGTCACACTCTGCAGCTATGTTTTATGGCGGGTCCAATGCCCCCAGGATTTCTGCAAATATATTTGTGCTAGCCACTTGACTCCAGTTTCCTGCTTTTGTTGAATTCTCATTACTCTGAGTCTTGAGGCTGCTTTATCTCTGCCCTGGCTCCAAGTCAGATGTGGGAGCATTTCCTTCTCTATTTTATGTCCTGCTTGTCCTCCTATTGCTCACAAGAGGCAGCTGTGGATACCAAAAAAATTCACTGACACTTAGGGTTACAGAGTGTAGGGAAGGGGCATATACAACACAGATAGCTTGAAGTTGGATATTACATCTTTCTGGCCTCATAAAGTTCCTCGGCCATTATTTCCAAACCAAGCTGTGACCCCTGACTTCTCTCCGTGTAACCCTTTCTTTGCCTCATCTTCTGTCCCAACCACACAAATAATCATCTCACTTTTTAATATGCAGAAAAACGCAGCTCTCTTCAGACTAGAATATGTCTCCTCTTGGCACGTGGTTCTGCGTACACTCGAAAAGAGTGTACATTCTGTTGATGTTGAGTGGAGTGCTTTATAAATGTCAATTAGATCAAGTTTAACAGTGTCGTTCAAATCTTCTACGGCCTTGTTTTCTGGTCTATCAGTGATTGAAGAGGGGTGGCGAAATGTCTAACTAAAATGTTGGATTTGTTTTTGTGGTTCTATCGGTTTTTGCCTCATGTGTTTTGAGGCTCTGCTTTCAGGTGTACACGTGTTTACCATTCTTATCTCCTGTTGATTAATTGGCCCCTTTATCATTATGAAATGACTTTTTCTTTAGCCTTGCTAAAATCCTTGGCTCTGAAATCCCATCTTGTCTAATTCCAATATTGTCGCTCCACCTTTATTTCGATTAGCGTAAGCATGGTATGTTTAAAACCTCCAACTCCATCACTATAACACCCCCACCAGAGGGGCATGTTTGTTATAATCCATAAGCCTAGATTAACCACTCATTATCACCAATGTCCATGGTTTACCCGAGAGTCCCTCCTGGTGCTGCTGTGCATTCCATGCGTCCTGACAGCTGTAGAAGGTCAGGTGCCCACCACTGTAATATACAGAACAGTTGTACTGCCCTAAAGATCTCCTGTGCTCTGCGTATTCATCCTCCCCTCCCGCCGCAGCCCCTGCCAACCACTGATCTCGTCCCAGTTTCCACTGTTTTGCCTTTTCCAGAATGTCACAGAGTTGGAATCGTACATCTAACTTTTCCAGTTTGAATCTTTCCCTTAGTAATATGCATTTAAGGTTCCTCTCTGTCCTTCCATGGCTTGATAGCTCCTTTATTTTTAGTGTTGAAGACTATTCCATTCTCTGGAGGTATCACAGTTTATCCATTTACCTACGGAAGGGTAGCTCAGTTGCTTTCAAATGTTGGCAGTTATGAATAAAACTCCATAAATCTGTGTGGAGATTCTTTACGAAGATGAGTTTTCATCTTCGTAAAAACCAAGGAGTATAGCTGCTGGATCACATGGTAAGAATATGCTTAGTCTTGCAGGCATTTGCCCAGTGGTCTGTACCATTTTGCATCCCTACCAGCAATGAGCGAGAATTCCTTTTGAAACAGCATTGGTCTTGAGGGTTAACTTGCTTCAAGTTGACACACTCTTTGCTTGCCGACTTAAGGGCCTTGATATGTAACAGAACTACTTCACTTTCTCTGAGATTGGGAGAGAGCTGGCCACAGGGGATGAAGGAGCAGAACATTCACAGGCCACAGAGGCCAGCAGGTCTGTTTGAAGCCCCTCAAGCTTTCTGATTAGCCCAGAAACCTTTCAGCAAAATGTTTTTTTCTTTTTAAAGGTCACACAAGTGACTTTACTAACCTCCCTACCCTTCCATAGACCTTGCCCTCCTTCTCAGAAAGAACACAGTGCTCTTGGGTGCCAAGGAATTAGAACTTCTTGCACAACCTTCAAGCACTGAGATAACTTTGGAGCTGGCATCATCAAATCTGTACATAATCATGAAAAGTCACAGACCCCTGCACTCCCTTAGCTGATGAAACCCCTTTAAAAAGCTCTGTGCCAGGTGGAAGCCCGGGAGTTGGCCTTTGGAACCAGAGTCAACCTCCTCCCCAGGTGGCTGGCCTCCTGAATAAAGCTTCTATTCCTTTCCGGTCAAAACTCTGTCTCTTGAGTTTGGCCTCTCGAGTGCGGGGCAGCCGACTTGGGGTTGGCTGATGCTCTCGCTCCACATCCTCATCAGCATTCGGTGTGGGCAGTGTTTTGGATCGAGCCATTTTAATAGGTCTATGCTGGTGGTTCAGTGTTGTTTAAATTTGTATTTTCCTAATGACCTATTATGTTGAGAATCTTTTCATATGTTTATTTCCCATCTGTATATCTTCTTTGTTGAGGTATCTGTTCAGTCCTTTGCTCATTTTTTAATCAGGTGGTTCATTTTCTTATTGTTGAGTTTTAAGAAGTCTTTGTGTATTTTAGATGATAATCCTTTACCAGATGTGTCTTTGGCAAATATTTTCTCCAAGTCCATGGCTTGTTTTCTCATTCTCTTGACGTTATCTTTTGCAGAGCAGAAACTGAATTTTAATAAAGTCCAGCTTTTCAATTATTTTTTTTCATGGATGACAATATAGTTTGTAAGGGAAAGAATGTCATATTCATGTTTATATCTTCTGCTTCTGGCACAGTGACTGGCACATTTTAGACACTTAGTATTGAATGAATGAGTGAATGCCCTGTTCAAATAATTTATCTTTTCAAAACAGGTTCACCCACATTATTATATTAATGAAAGAACTTAATGGATTTAATAAGTGAAAAGAGTAATAACAAGTGATTGACTATTTGCTTATCTAGCTGATTCAGCACTGACGTTTGCATATCTTGCTATCTACTTTCCTTCATGAGTTACACTAGAATGTTTATTATGTTTACCAATTGTCCCTGCTTCAGCTACGAGAAAACTTTCCGTTATACACAGGAAACCTCTAATCTTCTGGGGTGATTGAATCCTGACATTTATCTGTTCAGAAATCATCTCATTTTCCTTTTTTTAAAATATTTTATTTATTTATTTATGAGAGACGCAGAGAGAGAGGCAGAGACACAGGCAGAGGGAGAAGCAGGCTCCATGCAGGGAGCCTGATGTGGGACTTGATCCCAAGACCTGGGATCATGTCCTGAGCTGAAGGCAGATGCTCAACCGCTGAGCCTCCCAGGTGTCCCCATCTCATTTTCTATAACCTAAAAACTACACCTAGATATCAAAGTTGCACACTATAGTCAAATGCCATTCTCTTATTAATTAAAATCTATTCTCTCCCTCTTTATAGTATTTTAGTATAAGCATCAAAAAATGCTTGAAAATTTAACAGAAATATTATTTTTATGAAATTTATGATGTTCAACTGTTAATTCCGAATGAATCCAAAGTTATGCCAAATATATTGTGCTTGGGCCTTAAACCTGAGCATGAATACTGTATAGAGATAATGAAAGTATTCTTCAAAATAAAAATGTTAAAAGGTAGGAGTTATGAACACATTTTTATAAATATCTCTTAAAGTTTTAAGTATTCTGTTTAATAGTTACTTGAATATAAAGTAAACTGAAAAGAAATTGCTTTGGAGAACCAAGATGCATGGCTTTTGGATATATAAAGGGCAAAATCATTTATTTTGGACCCCATTAATTAGAAATTTAAAACTATGTAGTACGGGAGCATATTACAGTAAAACTTTGTTTTGAAGCTTTTTCTCAACATGAAATGCAAATTGCAATCTACCTAAGACTGTAAAATAAGACTATAACATGATATTAACAAACAATTTCAATCTGTACATTCTGGAAATTTATTAATAAGCAACAACTTTGTCTACAGCGTAATTCCTTAGGGATATTCCATAATTTATACTTTTCTTCATTCACCCACTGGGACTGACTTTCCTCCCGGTTAACTTGAATTTGCGATTAAATATTTTTAGTTTCCTTATGTGAATTTACTTTCTACAGTGTTATCCACATGTAGATTTTGACACTATTGTCACTAAAAGAATAAAGAATGTAAGCGTGTGCACTGTACGTCATTTTTCTTTGTTGAACACTTTCTGCATCTAAGGTGCTCCAGAATGTGTTGGGAGGCCCATGACACAAAGATGAATTAGAGAGTCTGATTTTTTTTAAAGGATTTATTCATTTATTTATTTGAGAGAGAAAAAGAGTGTGAGTGAGAGAGAGGGGTGGGAAGGGCAGATGGAGAGAGAAAGAATCTCAAGTAGACTCACACCGAGTGGGGAGCCCGACGCTGGGCTCGACCCCAGCCCCCGGACAGCATGAGCAGAGCTGAATTCAAGAGTCAGCTGCTTAACCGACTGAGTCACCCAGGCACCTCTAGAGGGCCCGATTTTTATTCTCTATAGCTAATAGCTATTAGTAGCTAATAATCCAGCAGGCTAAAACAATTCTACACAACTCACTGTGATGCTGGGTAGCAGGTAAGGAGTTCTGAATAACAGAAAGAGATACTTAGTGTTTGAAATCATGAGTAGTCTTTAAAGAAATATATTATTACTCATGACGGGGTTTTATTTTTAAGGGAGAGCATTCATTATTAGAAAACAAACCATGCGTACGCAAGATTCACAAACAACGGAATCCTAGCTATTAACCAATTTTAACTCTGTTAAAATACCTTTGAAATGAATTTCGTGTAATATTACTATATTTAACTTTTTGGTGACGATTATAATCATCAGAGGCTTGTGTTACCGTCAGAGGCCACTGAGCTATGGAAGGTGGCTCTCCCACACTAAATGGCCACAGACTGGTCTACTTTTGGAGCTCTGATTTCTGCTTTCTAAAGCCTTTTTTCTTTCACATTCCTTTTTATCTGTCATCACAGCTTTTCTGCTGTTAATGTGCATGGCTCAAAATGAGGTCCTGTCTGCAGCCAGCTTATTACTTCTAATTTGCTTTTAGGCAGTAAACTAGTTAACCAAGCTTGTTAGAAATTTCTAAAATAGGAGTTAATTAAATCTGATTAGGACTTTCCTAGGAATGAAATGTATGAGTTTTAATGGATGTATTTCTTGGTAGTTAATATATAATGGATTCCTAATCATTTGTTTGCATTTTTACTTAGAATTTCATATTTAGTTTTAGACGTAAGCCCAAAATTACAGCCTTTCTATTCAATATTTATAATATCCATGGAAATATCTTTCATGGAAACAATAGCACATTTATATGTCTGTCACTTGATTAAATTTTTTTTTCCTATTTCAGCAAATAGGAAATTCTCGAGTCATTATATTGGTTCCAGTTAAAGCTGGTCTTAATAACTCCAAGTACATTACTTAAACATTGCATGGAATATTATACCAGGTGTGGGCAGGTTAAATATTAGCAGCAATATGGTTGAAAAATTCTCTCATTTCGAATTTATGAGGCTAAAAATGCCGTGTGGAATTCTGCTAATTTTTCTCCTTAATCACATGATTGTAACTGCCATAATTAGTGTAAAGTCTAAACGAGAGCCATTTACTGAGAATCATTCTAAGTGCAGATGTTATTTTGTGTGTGTTGGGGGAGGGATATTGAATTGTATGCATGACCAAATGTCCATTGTAGAGTTTTTCCAACTAAAACTCCTGTTTTTCCCAACTCAGAGCAGAATGCCTGTTCTGTTGGTAATATCTACAGTTCATAGTGAGCCACTGTAGACTGGCTTTATGGGTTTGAAAGTTCTCCGACTTTGATGAATTATAATGTCTAAGTACACGTTTTGAAAGTTGAATTAACAAAATAAATTTCTGTTGATGTAGTGAGATCGTAAACTCTGCCCAACCATAAAATATTAGTATTCCCAAGTTTTTGGCCTCAGCATTTAAATCGTATCTCAACTTTTCTTAGGCGATCTCATCAATTAATACTTTGGTTCAGTTATCAACTGTCTGGTGAGGACAAAGGATCCTACCCCACCCTTTGGAATTTCAGTCCCGTTACACAACTACCTTTTGGGTATAATTATTTATGTGTGTATTTCAAATTAAATATGTTAAAAAATAAACTAATGTTTTCATGTCAAATCTTGCCCCTACACTTGTGTTCCAGCCAATTGCAATTCAGGTCCCAAATCTGAAATCATTCTTTACTGATGTTTTCACACTACCACTCCACCAAGCAGATACCAAGTCTTGATTACTAAAGGTCAATAAATGTTTGAAAATCTGTCTATTTCTCTCCATTCCATCCGCCATATCCTTAGTATAGGACATTACCTTCAATTTGAATATTGTCATAGCTTCTTCTTCTCTTTGAGACTTCTTTTTTTCTAATAAAAATTTTTTCACTCAATTTTCTTTTTCTATTTTTAAGGTTTTTAGAAACTTTTTAAAGATAACTTGATATGCAATAAAATGCACAGGTTTGGAGTATACAGCTTGATAAATGTTGACATATTTATTATACACCTGTGAAATTCCTACAATCAAGAAAGTAAATATATCCATTATCCACAAAAGTTTTCTTGAATTCCTTTTAATCCTTGCCTTCTTTCCCGATACCCAGGCAACCATGAATCTGCCTAAGTCACTATACATTACTTTTCATTTTCTAGAATTTTATGTACATGGAATCATAACTATATATGCTCTGGGTTCTTTCTCACTCCTAGTTATTTTGAGATTCATCTATGTTGTTGTGTATCCGTAGCTTGTTCTTTTTCGTCACTGAGCAATATTCCATTGTAAGGATATACTGTAGTTTAGCTATTCATCTATTGATGAACATTTTAGTTGTTTCTAGTTTTATACTATTACCAAAAAAAAAAAAAAAGCTACTGTGAACATTCACATACAAGTCTTGGGGTATTTGCTTTCATCTCTCTTGGGTAAACACCCTGGAATAGATTTACTGGGTCTAAAGTAAATGCATATTTAGGTTTTTATGAAACTGCCAAATTATTTCTTAGCAGTCAATTCATCTTCTCACCAAGAGTAGGTATAGGACATTCTTTTAATTTAAGATAGTAGTGTTATCACATTGTGGTTTTGGATTGTATTTTCCTTAATAGTTAATGCTGTTGAACACCTTTTTCTTGTGTTCAGTGGTACATTTTTTGGACAAGTGTCTCTAGATTTTTTTGCCTGCTTTCTATTGTTTTTTTTTTTTGTTTGTTTTATTTTGTTTTCTTATTGAGTGTTGAAAGTTCTCATATATTCTGGATACAAATGCTTCAGCAGATATTTGATTTTCAAATATTTTTCCTACCTCAGTACCTTGTGTTACCATTTTACTAACAGTTTAGTGGAAGAGCAGAAGACTGTTTTGATGAGGTATATATGTGTGTACATGTATATTAATGAATCATGTTTTAGTGTAGTATAAATAAGAACACTTTGCCTAACATAAAATTGAAAAATTTTTCTATGTCTTCTAGAAGGCTTATGGTTTTAGGTGTTATATTGAAGTCTGTAGTCCACTTTGAGTGTATTTTTAAATATGATACAAGATATGAATTAAATTAAATTTTTATTTGTATAGAGTATCTATTTTCCCAACACTATTTGCTGAAAAGACTATCCTTTCCCTATTTCTCCTTTGTCCTTCAAACACTGCCAAAAATCACCTTTGTCTACCATTTTGTTGAAGAGACTATTCTTTCTCCACTGAATTTCCTTTTAAACCTTTGTTTGATATCAGTTGTCCATATCTGTTGTGTTTCTGAATTCTATTCTGTTCTATCTTTATGCCAAGCCCACGCTGTTACTGTTACTGTAGCTTTACGATGATAAGTCTTGAGGTCAGGTACTATAGGTCCTAAGAATTTGTTCATCCTTTTAGATTTGCTTTGATTTTGCTAAGTCATTTGCATTTCTATATAGAGTTTTTAATCAGCTTTTCATTTCTACAAAAAAAATACACTTTGGGATTTTGATGGAGTTCCATTAGGTCCATAGATCAATTTCCAGAGATTGCCAACTTAACAATACTGAGTCTTCTGTTCCATGAATCTCTCTCAGCATTGCTTTATGCTTTTCAATGTAAAGGTCTTGCACATATTTTAATATATTTATCTGAAGTAGTTCATATTTTTGGCATTTTATAAATATTATTTTTTAAAAGTTTCAACTTCTGAATTTTTTAGTACATAGAAATACAGTTGATATTTTGAAATTTTGATTTCATGTCATGCAACCTTGCTAAACTACCTTATTCATTATAGTGGCTTTTTCTGGTGGGTCCACAGATGACTATGGCATTTTAAAATAAAACCAGGTTTTTGTTTTTGCTCCTTTCTAATCTGGATGCCCTTTATTTCTGTTACGTATCTTACTGCACTGGCTACAACCTCTAGTACAAAGTTGGATAGAAATAGGGCAAGCAGAATTCCTTGCCTTTTGTAATCTTAATGAGGAAAGTTTTAGCCTTTCATTACTACTTGTGATGTTAGCTGTAGAGTTTTCATAGATACTCTTTCTCAGATTGAGGAAGTTCTTTTTTATTTCTATTTTGCTGAGAATTTATATCAGGTGTTGGATTTCGTCCATTGCTTTTGTCGCATCCATTGACATGATCATGTGTGTTTTATTTTTGTTTGTTTTTGTTTTGCTTATTAATACAGTAAATTTCATTGATTTTTTTTTTTGAATGGTAAACCAGCTGGCATCCTAGGGATAATCCTCATTCAGTCATGTGTTATACTTTTTATATGTTATTGCATTCAGTTTACTAAAATAAAATTTTTGTTAAAACTTTTCATATTTATGTTCATGTGAGATACTGGCAGATAGTTTTCTTTCCTTGAAATGTCTTTATGTGGTTTTGATATCAGAATAATTCTGGCTTCATAGAGTGAGTTGAAAAAAACTCTTTTTCAGTTGTCTGGTAGAATTTCTACAGAACTGATATTATTTCTTTCTTAAGTGTTTGGTAGCAGTCTCCAGTATAGCCATCTGGGCCTGGAGTAGAAGACGTTTATTAATTTTTTTAGTAGCTGTCGGGTTCTTCAGGTTATCTGTTTTTTCTTGAGTGAGCTTTGGTAACTTGTATCTTTCAAAGAATTTGTCCATTTCAACTATGTTGTTGAATGTATTTAGGGTAAATTTGTTCGTAATATTCCCTTATTCTTTCAATAACTCTATTTGTAGGGATGTCACTCCTAATATTGGTAAATTGTGTCTTTTCCGTTTTCCTTGACCAATATTGACAGAGGCTTATCAGTTGTATTGATCCTCTCAAATAATCTCTTTTTGAATTGATTGATTTTCTCTATTATTTTTCTGTTTTCAACTTGACTGATTTTGGCTCCGATCTTGATTTCCTTTCTTCTGCTTCTAGGATTGTTCTTCTCCACCACATGCCCTGCTTTATTGTGGTATAATCGTCAAATAAAAATGGTATATTTTTAAGATATACAATGTAGTAGCATTTTGGCATATGTATATATTGTGCAATGATTGAACTAATTAGCATCTTTTATTTTTCTTGTGAAGATCTATTCTTTTAGCAAATTTCAAGTACACAATACAGTATTATTAACTATAGTCACCAGACTGTCCATTAGCTCTCCAGAACCTATTTATCCTGCAAAGTGAAACTCTGTACCCTTTGTCCAACATCTCCCCAGTTTCTCCACACCCAGGCCCTAGCAGCCACCATTCTACTCTCTTTGTGTTCAACTTTTTTTAGATTCTACGTGTAAGCGAGATCACAGCATTGCTTCTCTTTATTCTCTGTGACTTATTTTTCCTCCTCTGGAAGATATAAACATTTTTTCTATATCCCTGGGATTTTGAAATTTAATGATAGTGTAACTTGGTGTGTGTCTTTTTCAGCTATTTTCCTGAGCATTCATGTAGTACTTTTAGTTGAGAAATGCATGTTCTTCAGATCAGGGAAATGCTATTGTATCTCTAATATAAACCTCTCTGTATTCCATAGTACTCATATAATTCAATGTAGGACCTACTGGATTTATCCTCTTCTTTTCTCTCTCTCTCTCTCTCTCTCTCTCTTTTTCAACTGTATCCTTGTTTTCTTATTTGGGACATCTTATTAGCTTTATCTTTAAACACTTTTCTTCTATTTAATTCTAAGATTTTTAAATCTGATGTTATCTCATACTCTTCCATTTTTATAACCTCTTGTTCTTCTTTCATTGATGTAACACCTTTTATTTTAGGATATAAATTATAGAATCCCATTTTGAAGTATGCTCTTATATTTCCTCCATTAATTCTGTTTTCTCTTGTTCCTTTTTTCTGTTTTTTTTTTTCTTTTTTAAAAAATCTCTGCCTTTCTGCCTTTTTTGCAGGATGCTTCTGTCATATGTCTGGATGTGTGGTTTTCTTGCCCCTCTGTTCATACATAACACTGAGGTAATAAAAGTCATATGAGAGCTCTGTGTCATGAGTGTGTTTATGTAGTATGTGTGTGTTGTGTAGAGAGATGATTGTCATTGAGTTGGCTTTATGGTAGGATGATTAAAGGAAACTTAACCAATTCACTGGCAAGTCCTGACTCTCAATGTCGGCATTTCTTTTCTCTGGGCTAGCCAATTTCTCCAAAAAGAGGTCAGTATTGTGTGAATCAAAGAGTTCGCCTCTCTTTAGGATGTAGAATTTCACTGATTTTTTTTCTGTTTTCTACTTGGATGTCATGTCTGTCCTTTACTAAATCTTATGGTACTGATTTTAGAGCTTATCCACCTCCATTTCTCTAAAAAATAAACAGCTACTCTTCCTCCAGGTTGGGAACAGAGTCACCTAGTTGTGTGTGCTGGAGTGGAGACTTGACATCAAATTACTCCTTATAAAAGCTTGAAATCAATCCTCCTATTTTAAGCCATGTCATTCTCTCCCGATCTCAGACACCTTGAGTCTCTATTTCCTAAGTCTAGCCTTCTTCTGTGAATCATTCTGATGCTCATTCTCATCCCTCCCTGTAGGCATTTAGAATTCCATTTTCTCTGCACTGCATAAATACTCTTCCATTGACTTGCCATCATGCAAAAATTTATTTCCTTCCCTTGTTCTATTTCCTTTCCTCTTTTTGTTTGTCCTCTTGGCTTCACACCATTTTTATTACATTATTCCTTTTTGTAGGTTTTAGGGAGGAGTCAATAAAAACCCATATGTTTGGATCTTTTGTGTCCAAGAGACAATTTCTAACAAAAATCTTTCATACTGTCTCTAGAGCGATCTTTCTAAAGTGCAACTCTAACAAGATTTCACTGCTTAGATATTACCATGGCCTGCCATTATCTGCAGGAAAAATTCTTTCTCATGTCATTCAGGGCTCCTTGTGCTCTATTATGTGCTTTCTTCTGCAGCTCTGTGCTTGAGAGCTGTCACACTCATGCTCTAAGTGTACTAAAACACTCATTGTTTCACTGACATGTGGCATTGCAGACTTTTTTTCCCCCTGCCTTTCCCCTTCTTACCCCTGAACTCTTTCTAGTTGTAGCTTGGATAGATCAGCAAAGATAAGCAAGCTTCCTGTGTACACCTTCTACATGGTATTGAAATTGTTCAGGTGCTTGTCTTTCACCTTGGCTAAATTATAAGGGCTCGTTATAAAAGGCTATCTTTTCATTGATTTATTCCCAGGAGCTATTATAGTACCTGAAACAGAGTAGTCAAATCCATAATTAAAGCTTAATTTAACCAATAAGTAAGTTTATTATTATTTCTATAACAGAATAAACCTGGCATGGGATGGGTATCCTGGGATGGATAATGGTGACATCTTAAAGAGATTGCTGTAAGGTAACTTTCTGAGTTCCTCAAACTTAATTTCTAAGGCTACATAGTATGGTGTGGGTACAGTTATGATTTCTAGTTTGGTCTATCCTAAAACATCTTCTGTTAGTAATATTTAAAGGTTTTATATGACAATAGTTATTTAAATAGTACTTTTTGAAAAGTTTTCTTTTTTATTCCTTGTTTTCCTTTTTCCCCTCGACTCACTTTATATATTACAGACAAATTATGACTTGGCTATCAGATAACCCGTTCTGGTTCAAAGATCAAGCTAATAACTTTGCAGTACACTTTTGATATATAACCTCACCTTTTAAAACACAAGACTCTAGGAACTCTTCAAAAGTCAGAGAAGGTGAAGTATGTTTGCAAATCACAGTGGAACTGCTCTTCACAAGTGCTTGAGGGGAGAGAAAGCAATAGTGTCAGGAGGCAACGCAAGGACTTACATCCGGTCAGATAGTTTCATGATGTATTTACTTTGGAATAAAGCTAACTCTTTAGCATCGTGTGTGTGTGTGTGTGTGTGTGTGTAGTCATTAAAACAGAAAACAAGACACCAGAGTCAATCCTCAGGTGTTCTTCTTTTCAGTTGTCCAGCATTAGATGCCAGTGCTATGTAAAAATGCATCCATATTAATCTGTTTCATGGGATTAGTAGAGAAGAGCAGAGACTTTTGTTTACCAATATAACACGCCTAGAAAATATGGTTTGGTATAGTAGAGGAAGAGGAGATATGAGGCATCTGGTGGGATTTTGGATGGATGGAGAATATGTGGAGGAAGGTACATGACTTTTTACTATAAGTGGCTTCTTAGCTTTTAGAAGTCATCATAAAATCATAAAAGATAGCGAAGGTCTTAGAGAATAAGAATATTCAAGAGAAAGAGAAGAATGAAAAAGGGAGAGAAGAAATGAGGATGGAGTGGGAGGGATAGCTTTCTTTAAAAACATCCAGTGTGTGGTCGGTGCAGTGGCATGGGAGTTCGCTCCCAAGGGCAGATCTGTCTCAGTCCTTCTGACAACTTAAATAATTTCACAGGTAATTGCTAACAACTGCAAAATACCCTTTTCGCCTCTTGTGTGTGGAGCTCAGGTCGTTCAAAATGTCCGGGTTAATTAACATGAACTCTGCTTTTTAGGTGGGGAAGGTGGCTGGTCCTAATTAGCCTTGCCCAGCTGATGAGTCCATTTGATCATAGAGGTTGGGACTCTTGCTCCAGGATATTCTGCAGCTCAGCCGTACAATCTGAAGTGAACAGGGTCTCTTGATACCCTGTGGCCTACTTCTCCCTCCCTGGCTCCCCCCCACTGCCTTTCTCTTTCTGTCTCACCTAACTATACACAGAACTAAGTCTATAAATGGTGAGAGAATCTTTAATCTTCAGTTGAGGAATCCATTTCATTTTCAACATCCACCAGTGTTTACCACAAAGACAATTTTTTAATTCTCTTTGTTTTCCTATTAGCTTAGCTCAAAATAAACAGTTTCTCTTCACACTGCTTACCTCCCCTTGTACATTGGCGGGGGGGAGAGTAATTTTTTTAAAGGTTGTATTTATTTATTCATGAGAGACACACAGAGAGAGAGAGAGAGAAAGAGAGAGACAGAGGCAGAGGCAGAGGGAGAAGCAGGCTCCATGCAGGGAGCCCGATCCCAGGCCCTGGGATCACGACCTAAGCCAAAGGCAGACGTTCAACCACTGAGTCACCCAGGGCCCATTAATTTTTTAAAACATTTTCTGAATATGTTTGCTTTTAGTTCTGGGATTTTCTAAAAACCTACTGTGGATCCATTTGCTGCTGAATCTCAAATCTGAGTCTCCAGTGAGGCCCACTGACTAACGATGGCCAGCTCGTCTGGTTTTCATTGCTGGGTATGTATCCCCGGTGGTTGGTTTGCTCTAACGCTGCTCCACCGTAAAAAGTAGCCCTACGGTTCTGAAGAACAGTTTCCTTTACACAGTGGGTTGATGCACAGATGGGGCCTCCTCCCTCTTTGGCTGGGTGTTCTCCATTTCTTTGGAGTTGTGCTAAGCTCTGCCCCGGTTAGAATACTGCAGAGGTGCTTAGGTGAACTATTATATCGTCAAGCTTGTGTTCTGTGGTTTATAATAGGTTTGGGGCCACATCAAAGAAGGAGAAGCCATATGGAGTGTAACAGCTTAAACGAAAGGCAACAGCGATTGTCAGAAGAAGTTAACCCAACGACAGCATTGAAAGACAGGGGTCAGGCACGGGGGCAGGAGATGCAAGCACAGCTGAGGCAGGCCACAGTGGGACATGCATTGGGTCATAGGATAATATTCTCTGGAGGAGAAAGATACTTTTAAGCCGTTAGAAAGAAATGCAATAAATATTTCACAAGCCTGCCAAGAAAAGCAAGAGGTGGAGAAGTTATTTATTACCCAGAGACCTCCGTATAGTTGATTCCCTCCTACACCAGGAAAGGAAAAAAAAAAATCTTTCAGTTTATCTTTATAATATGATTTTCTTTTTGCTTGCTGAAATTAAATTGGACTGAAATAAGGAAGAACCATGGACTGTCAAAAGGCTCAAATAAGTAATGGATGCGTATTTCATTTCGGCTTCACCTATTTGTAAAATAGACAAATAACGTAAACATGACCCAGTGCTCAGTGACTGAAAAACCAAAGGTATTCAGCCACGGGTAGGTGAGTGTAGCTGGCTTGTTTTCCGTAGCGGACCACGGCAGTTCTGGATATGCGTGTTTTCTTCCTCACTCTTTGCAGTCCCAGGTTGACTATTTGATTCCAGCTTTAACACACGCTGGATCACGCATGTTGGCCGGGGAAGGGCTGTCTCAGCCTGCCATCGGCGGAAGGCTGGGGCAGCAGTGGTTGGCCTCACGGCGACCTTCCCAGAGTGACACGCGAGCTGCCTCTTAGGAAGAAGTGAGTTGGTGGCCGGGCTCCTGGGCTGCACAGCCGCTTGAGTGCCGGCTCTGGGTTTCAGTGCAGAGCGGAGTCTGCTTGAGGTTCTCTCTCTCCCTCTCCTTCTGGCCCTGCCTCCACTCACTCGTGCTCTCTCTCTAAAATAAATACATCTTTAAAAAAAAAAAAAGTGAGTTGGCAGAGGTGGGCACCCAGGGGAGAACTGTAGGGCCAAGGCCGAGGTCAGAGGGCTCCTGCCTGCTGTGGGACCTGCACGCAGTTCCGCGTGGCCGGCCTGGGCCGTTACAACTCATAAGACACTAAACACAACAAGCTAAAAATACGTGAGGTCCAGAATGTAGGATGGAGACTTGGCCCTGCTGCTTCGAGGCAGTTGAACCCTCAACAATTTACTTCGTTTGTCTAAGCCTCAGTTTCCCAATCTGTAACAGGAGATGATAATTGTACCTCCCCCCGCATGTCACTGTGAAATCATTCATCTGAAGCGTTCTGAACAGCGCCTGCCAGATCACGAGGAGCGGGCGTTCACTCTTGATTATCAGTAATAAGTCCCAATTTTAGGATTAATTTACCTCCCTAATTATGCATGCATGTTTTGCCATTCATGGTGATTGTTGCTAAATCACCCTGTTACTGCCCTTTGATGGAGCTCCCAGTTCTCTTCTGCTGGCTCCAGAGATTTCTCTACTATTCCAATGAGATTGATGTCTGCAGTACATTTGTTACTTGTGGACTAATAAAAGAATATTACAGGCTTCGCTTTGAAAAGGATTCACTGGCTGGAGTCTATAAAAGTCCTCTGTTACTGTTCCTGCTACGTGGTCCAATTAATTTAGCTGAAGAGGGACTCACATTGTACGATTTGCAGCCCTCGTAGATGGGGGTACTGCTGAGCCTCGTTGGTGGGGATGCGCTTTCTCCCGGAGTGTTCAGCCCTAATGTTGGGTTGGAATGAGAAACGTAACCTCACACTCAGGCCTGTGCAGCTAGAAAACTTAGAAGCATCAACCTAAAAACTACACCTGCCTCAGTTAAGGCTGAAAGGGTTTTTTTCTAGATGAAAAAAAAAAAAAAAGTGGAAATGACACGTACCTGGCGATTCTAAGACCTTGTGCGGGGCTACTGAAGAAAACGGGGGGATCCGAGCTGCCAGTGGCTGCTCGGGCTTTGCAAAACTGAATAAAACCTAAGAGTTGTTTCTAGCAGTGAGTGGCATGGGAGAAACGTCCGGTGAAATCATACCAGAATCAGTTTTAAATCGTGGTTCTGATAATAGTCCTTCCACCTTGGACTCGTTGGAAATATTAGGTGATCTAAAAGCTGCACCAGGCCTTCCAGAGAGCGTGGCACAGTGCGAGGGCTCAATAAATGCCACCAGTTAGCGCCACCGGTAATAGGGTACAGGTGGCTTAGCTTGGTTTGATGATTCTGGAATACGGGATAGCCTGGGTTGGGGTAAGCAGCTGAAAGCCAGGGACCAGCGGCAGTGGCTCAGCCCTCCATGCTTCGGTGTCTTTGCTGAAGCTACACACGCAGCGTCAGGCATCCCAGAGGGGCCAGCGTCCAGAAAGCACCCGCGGTAGTGACTGGCCCATCGTAAGCGCGGTCCCTACTAATTACATTAATTCTTAACAGCAGTAATTCTATTGCAAACAATTTATATCTTCCTGAAAAGCACAGAATTATCATACTTTTCCATTAAATTGCCGTTTTTAGAGAAGGTAATTCTCTTGATAGTGTACAGATGTCTAAGTTGTGAAACTAATTTCGTTTGTTCCTACTGAAGAGTCAGATTCTATATTATTCTGTATTATTAATATTCCAGTGTTAACTGTTCTACAAACATTGCTGAACCACTCACTGACCTACTTTTTGACCTTCGGAAGTAGGATCTGCATCACGTTTTTTTTTTTTTTTTTTCCTTCAAGAAAACAGTTCAATGACTCTTCATTATCTCCTCTCTTTGGGAATCTTGGTGGTGGTGCAGAAAGTGGCATTGATTATTTACTTTTCACATTTTGATTTATCTGTGGAGAAACAGATGGGTTGTGTGTGGATGACACCAGTCTTAGGAGCTAAGGACTCACTTCTTGGGGCGGGGGGGGGGGGGGGGGCTTTTTGGCATTAAAACGGTCAAGAATGCAGGGCTTCTAGAAACAGTTTTTGAGACAAATGCTGCCTTCTGCTTTCCTCCCTTTATATAACCCCTCTCAAAAATAAACAAAAACCTGCAGCTCAATTCCATGCTGAATCACCACAGCAGGATGTCAAAAAGGATTGAAACAATAGTGTCAAAACAGAAATTTCTGTCTTTCCAGTAAACCTGACATTCTTGTTGGAACCTGAGGAGTAAATCTGACCTGTCTATGGCTGAGCAATCTGTAAAGAAAGGGGTCGGGAGAGAGAATGTTACCGAGGAGAAGCGTTCCAGAAGGGGAAGTTGTGGGCTCCAGTAGCAGAGAATGGGGAGGACTTGCCAGGCCTGGGACAGGAGCGGGGTCTGAGACGGGTCATGGGCCAGTGGTGAAGTAGTTGGACGGAGCCTGAGACGGCGCCGGCCTTGCAAAAGGCAGTTTCCCTACACCTGGAGTTGAGGCTCCGTCCGACTTGGATCCTATCACACATGCAGAAGATCGCCGGAGAAGAACCTCTGTAGAATAACTGAGAAGACTGTCAGTGTGAGCCTGGACACCGAGTCATAAGTAATTTGGATTCTGCTCGTTCATTTATGCATGAATATTTATCGAGGGACTGCTGTGAGCCAGGCACCAAACCTGAGCCTGGACGTATAGCAGGGGGAACAGAAGGAACAAGACTGCCGCCCTCCTGGAGCTTAGAGTCTAGGGGGATGAAACAGGTAATAAGAGAACAAGTTAATGGACGGGATGCATTGGACGGTGATGGGAACCATGAAGAGGCACCGGACAGGAGGGACAGCGTCTGAGGAGTTGACAGTTCTCCTTGAGGACTTTGGGAAGCGGGCCATGCATGTATAGATCTGGAAGCAGAATATTCCAGACAGAGGGTCAGCACGTGCAGGGAGCTCGGAGCAGCAAGGACCTGCCTGGAAGCACCGCACTGGCACCGGAGAGGACGAGAGGAGAGGAGATCTCCGACGTGGCGGGAGCAGGTCACCAGGCGCTCTGCGGCCCATGGCTCCGGGTGTAGGTTTTAGTCCAAGTGTGATGAGAAGCCTCAGGGCTTGGGGCAGAAGGGCCGTGACGTGGAGCCCGACTTAGCTGGCGAGGGCGGAGGGGCAGGAGGGGTGCTGGCCCCCCGTGGGACGCGGCGCACGTCAGAGACGGGGATGGCTCGGACCAGGGTGGCCTCCTGGGAGGCAGAGGACAGTCGCTGGGCTCAGGGGGCCCCTTGCAGGTGGACCCACAGGACTTGACTAACTACGTGCTGGCAGGAAGACAGGAAGGCAGTCGCAGGAAATTTCTTGGACTTTGTACGGGACGTGGTGACAGCCTGAACGGAGAATGGACGGCTGGGAACAAGAGGAAGGAGACTTCCTGGGAAGAAAAGCCTCCGAATTGGCCACGCTAAGCTTGAGATGACAGTGGACAGGCAAGTGCAAATGTCAGACTTGAAATCAGATACTTGAATTTGAGACTCGGCGGGGGAGGGGGGGGTCAGAGATAAAAATAGAAATCTGGCCCGCACGGGTGTGTAGTTGGTTTTTAAGACCAGAGTACTTGGGAAAGTCCCGTGGAGACCATCCGCTTTTTAATTATTATTTATCTTTAAACAGGCAATATCGAAATCAAAATGAAACAAAACACCTGCAACGTCTCATTCCAGTCATGGTTTTACCTTCAGACTCTCAAATACCGCTCTCTCAGGGCCGTTGTTGCTAAATACCTATTCCAATGGCTGTTTTCACACCCGCTGCCTCTTACTATCAGGACCGTCCTTCGCTCCAAGCCTTGATGGGTTTCTCCATCTCTAGTTGTGTCTCTGTACCTTCAGACCCTCAGACAAAGGCAGCTGATGCTCCATGATTCCCCAAGGCCACGCGTGTCTTAATGAGGACCCGGAAGGAGCATCTGAAGAGTCAGACGGTAATATATTTGAGCATAAGCAGGAAGATCCATATTTAGATAATTCTCTTCCCACAGCATCATTATCTCAATGCTTCTGCTGACAGCCTTGGAGATAATAGCATTCAAAATGTAAATAATGAAACAATACACATGGTAATGAGGGAGACTCAGAAAATACAGTAGTAATGAAAAAATAACAAGACAGCGACTCTAATATTGTAAATACACAAGTTTGCATTAGTGACACATGATCTCTGTAATGCCAAGCTGAAATAATTTAGAAGCCAGCGCAACAACTGCTGAACAACATACAAGGTGTCAATCCGGTGCCAGTTAATACAGTTAGAGAATTAGGCAGGCGCTGAATGGTTAGGGCTAGAGGCGGATTCGCAACGGGCAGGTTGCTGCGAAGTCTGGGGGTGGCGGGCCGCTCCGTGGCTGACATACAGAGCACTTCCAGGCAGGCGCATGTGGGAGATCACAGGCAGAAAGAGATCAGAAGCTACAGACTTGGCTACATAAGCAAAAAAAATGTCCAAAAAACCCACTGGAACCACTTTGTTGAACGGGCCGAAATGTGTTTTCCACAAACAGGAAAGGGCTTAATTATTTTCCAACCGTACTCTTCTAGCACGCTCTGTTGAATTTCTTTTTCTCTGTCCCTTGGTTGCCTTGCAAGCAGAATTCATGCTTTTCCAATATTAGAAGCGTTGCGTCTTATGAATAGAGTCTCATATTGGGGGAGTCAAAGTTGCAGGGTGGTCTACACCTCACGTTTAGTTCACAGCCTCTCACTTCCTGTTGTCTTAGGTCTGACCTACCACAGAGGGCAGGGCTTGTTGTGTTCTCTCACTTCTCCTTGTTCTTTGCTTCGACCCCAGATAACACCCCTGGGTCTTCCAAAGAGAAGGTTGGACTAAAGGAAGCCTTGACTTGTTGGGATAATGCAGCAACACGATACTGTTGTCTGGGGAGGGCAGAGGTTCAGATATTGGGTCCTTGGAGGTCCTGAGAGCTCTGACTTGGGTCATGTTGTCCTCAATCATTTGAGATGCACCCATGCCTCCCCCCAGTATCATACCTCCAAGCTTATTTTTTTTAAAAGATTTTATTTATTTATTCATGAGAGACACAGAGAGAGAAGCAGAGACACAGGCAGCGGGAGAAGCAGGCTCCATGTGGGGAGCTTGATGTGGGACTCGACCCCAGGGCCCCGGGATCATGATCTGAGCCAAAGGGAGACACTCAACCACTAGCCACCCAGGTACCCCCACCTCCAAGCTTCTTAATGCTGGGGTCCCTATGACCCAACAATCTGCCTCCTTGAGTAGGCTCTACCCACTTCCTAATCCCTGGAATCGGAATGTTCATGGTAAATGGGACTTTGTAAATGTGAATAAATTAAGGATCTTGAGATGGGGAGTTTACTCTGGATTATCCGGATAGATCCAGTGTAATGACAGGGGTCCTTGTAAGAGGAGGGTGGAGGGTTGGAGTCATATTGAGAACATGTAAGAACAGAAGGAGAACAGAAGATGCTACAGTGTTGGCTTCGAAAATGTAGGAAGGGAACATGAGCCAAGGAATGCAAGCTGTTTCTAGAAGCTGGAAAAGACAAGGACACAGATTCTTCCCTTGTATTCTAGAATGAAAGTGGCCCAACAGACCCACTTTAGCCTTCTGACCTGCAGAACTCTAAGAGAATAAATTTGTGTTGTTTTAGGCCATGAAATTGGTGGAATTCGTTACAGTAGTAACAGGAAACCAGTACAGGCACGTTCCAGGTGGCCTGGTTTTGCGTGACATCCTTTTGAGCTGGCCTTGCCAAACGATCAGAGTACGGACCCTCCCACAACTGCTCGCCCTCTCCACCCGGCACAGCGGCTCTGGCCAATCTCTGTCTTCAGACTCCTGAGGGCAGAGGCAGGCCCCAGTTTCAAGGTGCCAGGTTGCCTCCCAATCCCAAGGGAAGCACGTCAAACTCTACCAAGGATGTTTTCACAGTGGCATTTGAACTGCAGCTTATGGCCCACTCACGACTCAAGGAAGGGCAATGGACACCTCTTTTTCTTACTCTTCTAAGTATCATGGGTAGTCTGCAGAACCTTCCCTACTTTCTTTAAAAGGGAAGAGTTCTCTCTACTTGACCCCACTGGAAAAGAAAAGTCAAAATGTGTCCAAGACCTGGTACTACTAAATCTCAATGGTTCCCCCTGGAATTTGCTCTTCAGTTATTTATACAGGCTCTTTGGAGCATTTGGAAGTGAGGACTGATTTTTGTCAACTCTTAATAATTCACATGGATGTATTTGGCAGCTTTATAAAAATATTTTATCTATCTATCTATCTATCTATCTATCTATCTATTTATTTCATGCCCATGAGTAGGGGGAGGGGCAGAGGGAAAAGAAGAGAGACTCTCAAGGAGACTCCCCGTTGAACACGGAGCTGACTCAGGGCTTTGTTCCACAACCCTGGGATCATGACCTGAATCTAAATCAAGAGTTGGGCATGTAAGCAACTGAGCTGCCCAAATGCTCCTATTTGGCAGCTTTTTATAATATAAGGCTATCTATCACTTTTTGTCCTGTTTAGGACTTAATCTCAAATTCTAAGGTAACAGGACAAGTTCCACTTAACACGTTGTCAAACAATTTGTATGCTAGGTCCAAGGCTGATCTTCTAAATAGAGAGAGTGTGTACCTTGGAATTTGAGAAATCTAGGAGAATCACTTTTATTTAAAGCATGTATACTTCTGCTTAAAACTCTTTAGTCAGTGTCTGTGTCTTTGGATTAACAATCTACAAAGTACTTCTTTAAAAATGCAGCAAAGCGGGATTACGGATAACTGAGTAAGGGTCGATCTTTCTTACTATGGTGTTTATTAGGTTGGCGATGGTAATATTTTTCTAGTGACTAGCACAGTGCCCGGTGCTAAACAGACACTCAGCATATGTTTGTTGAATAACTGAATGATAAAATGAATCATTAGATCTACTTGTGTAAGAATAAGTAGCCCATTAGCTCCTCTAATAATGTGTCATACACAGCTTGATCTGGGAAAGACTACTTAGGCGGAAGGCTGAAGTAAGACGTTCTTATAAAGCTGGAAGGAAGCCAAGGGACTCTGGAATGTGGGAGGTTGGGGAGGATACGCAGGAGGGAGGTGTGAGCCTGATGAGGGCCTCATCTGCTTTGGACTTTCTGTCTCATTTTTGACCCTGGCTGTTAAGAATGTGCAAATGTTGATAAACACATTTATTAGGCCACAGTTAGAACAGTAATGAGAAGGCCTCGGATAAAACAAAACTTTAAAAATAATTGTGTTATTTCCCCCACCAAAGGAAAGACTAAACTTGGGTTCCGTCTTGATATGGAGCATTGATATCTGGCCATTGAGCCATCTGGGAGTCTTTTAAGTAGAAACTCTATATCATCATAAATTATGGAACTAGACCACTTGGCTGAGCTTCTGGGGACCAGATGGGCCCCTTGATTTATATATAAAATGTAAACACTTTTTTTCACTCATATGTTTAGCTATATCATGGAGAAGCTTTTTACTATCTGATTATATTGATCATTTATTGATAAAAAACTTAATTTGATGAGTTTGTCATAAAAACAGATTTATTTTTCTATTTCATGTTATATGCTTCCTAAAGTTAGGGAATTATAGATTGGTATGATTTCATATTTTGGTTAAATAGATTTACCTTAGTTCATATATGCTTTCAACTTTCAGTAATTCAAATATAACAAAATAGGGCAGCCCGGGTGGCTCAGCAGTTGAGCGTCTGCCTTCAGCCCAGGCCCTGATCCTGGAGACCTGGGATCGAGTCCCGCATCAGGCTCCCTGCTTCTCCCTCTGCCTGTGTCTCTACCTCTCTCTCTCTCTCTCTCTCTCTCTCTCTGTGTGTGTCTCATGAATAAATAAAATCTTAAACAAAATAAAATAAACTTATGCTTAAAGTTGAATATAACAAAAGTTTTCTTTGAAAATGCAAAAAAGACTTGTCTTGGGTGTGAGGATTATCTTGTGAACATCTTTTATAGTGGTACTTGCAAAGCACAGATATGTTGGTTAATAGATGCTGCTGGATGCTGTTACTATAATGAATGAAGTGTTGAACCAGTTGAAACGTATCCAGGAAGCGAACTGTAGTACATATTGTAATGCCCTAAGTTAAAGAATTTTTAAACTTGTCAGTTACCCTTGACACACAGGTACATGTACTATTTAAACGAGATATTATAGCTCTTAATTAATAGATGTTTTACCATGGAGGCAAAAAGTAAATAATGAAAGGGGTATTAAGTTCGTGTAGCTGTGGTCAATGAATGATTTCCAAGTAGTAGATTTTTTTGTGTAGGAAAGAAGAGTCGGGGAAGGAGATTAAAATTTAAAAAGTGAAACCGTGTGCTCAGTGTGAGAGCTTGGGCTTTGAACCTGGGCAGATGGCTTTTCACCTTTGCTTGCCTCTTAGTGGCGTGTGTATTTGACAATTTGTTACTCTCTTGTGCCGCAATTTATTCAGTATTAGAGAAAATAATTCCTGCCTTCCAGGGCATTTATAAAACTCAAATAAAGTAATGTATATAAAGTAAATTGGTCAGTGCCTGACACTATACTTTGGGCACAACAAATGGTAATTCCTTTGTCCCCTCTAAAGAAACTCAAGACTGTTGAAACAGAATCACAAAATCATAGAATTTTACAGATGTAGGGCTCATTTAGGAATTACCTATTGCGATTCCTTTTAATGGGGAAATGCAAAATAAGCTTTGGGGGCCAGAAGCAGTCCATGAGGACAGAAAAAGGAGGAATTTATCTCCTTAGTCTCATTTCACATTTCATTTCTCAATGGTGAAATTTACTCCATAGGAAGCTCAGGTCCCATACTTTTAGGCAGGATTATCTAGGAGCTTAGTGTCCATTCAGCAAGCCCGATCCCTAGGGTATGGATTTCACCTAGCCATAAAGAGGCTATGCAGCTCAGCAAATTGCTGACCAAGAGAAAGACAAAGGAGGCAGTCGGGGGAATCTGAAAAGATCTGTACCCAACACACACGTATCATCAAATTGAATCTTTACAACAGCCTTAGGAGATTGTTGTATCCCAACAATGGTACCCTCTGGGCACAGTCAGCACATGTTGGTCATCTGAATTACTGAATGATTGAAAGAATAGATGAGTGAAACTCTACTTCCTAGCTTCCAAATGAAGACACTCCCCATTACAGTGTAGTGCCCCCTGTCAAAAGGATCCCACATTTGTATTTTTTCAGAGTCTGACATATCAAGTAAGCAAAGGATCCAGAGTCCCTTTCACTTGCCTGGCCCATCTCTTAAGAAAATGTTTGGCTTCTCACATAGATGTTCATTTAGAAATGGATCATCAAGCTCGCTGCCTCTAGGGACCAGTCAGATAATAGAAACAAATAAATCCGGTATAAAAGCAATAGGGCACAGGCAGTGCAAGTGCCACCTAATGTCATTCAAATTTAAGTCTTAGCCAAATAAAACAGGTGTGAAGCCAAAGTAGGCCCTCACCAATTAGCTCTTCACTTAATATTACTTTTCTTTATATTATTACAAGTAACTTAGATATCTACATTTAAACAGAAAAAAAAAAGTTTTAATGAAAATTAAGGTCACTTGGTATTAATACTGAATTAGTATGTACAATCACCAAAAGTATCTTTCCTAAAATGTTGCCAAGTCTTACTAGGACATCTACTGGCATTCCCGGCTGGACCTGTTTCCATTCTCACCAGAGTTTATCAACACAGACTTGGAGCTTGGGATCTAACTTATTACCACTAAGACGCATTGGTATGCATATTAGGAATATGTAATGAATCTTAATAGCATTAACTTATTATCCCAGAATGCTCAGTCATACTAATGCAGGTTCGCACTGGCATACACGTGCTCATAATTATGGAAGGGATATTTCTTTACTCTTCTATCTGGGCTTCTCTGATAAGTTGTTATGCAGCTGGCATTCAATGCAAATTGGAGTTTGCTGGCTTCTGATATGCATACTCTAACTAATCAGCAGATTACTTGTGTGGAGGCTGCCCACCTCTCAAGCTATGCTGTCACATTTGGAATAAATCATAGAGTCTTGCTTTGAATTTATAAAAAATGGAATGGCTTAGTTCAGACTCATGGAGTAGAGCTTGGTGAGTATGGTTTTCTTGTGTAAAAAGGACATTTGCTGGACATTGAAAAGCCTGGGAAATGAAAACTACCATATCATTTTAACTGTGATTACCATGGAACAGAATTTGGTGTAAAGTGGTTACAGCAACTGAAATACAGAAAGTTGTTAATATAATATTGTCCTTCTGGTCTGGACCAATAAAACCTTTACTGAAAATGCTAAATATCCCCATTACAACCAGAGGATTAAGTTTAAAGTACCTTTTCAATTTTACTTTAGGCTACTAGGTCTTCACTAAAGTGGAAAAAAAAGTGATAAAAAAAATGACTATGCTCCTGGGTTTTCAATAAGGATTTTCTTCTAAAGTGTCCTTAATTCAGCCTGATGACTTTAGTATTCATTCCTTGATGAGGAGTAAAAAGAACTATTGACAAAAGCAAAAGGTTCTAAATGCCAAGAGAAAAAATTTCATAGTGCAGTTGGAGAATTTTTTGGTGAAACTTGTAACGCTAGCTGGAGAGACCAAAACAACTCAGTTTCAGAAAAAATATTAATAAAAATAGGTCCTATGAATTAGATTAGAACAGTGAAACTGTGGACTGACTTTAAGTAATCCTCATCTTGGCTCTAAAGGCATTTCTTGGTAGATGAGAAAACTGAGATGCAGAGGTGTTACTCAGCTGATAAATGGTAAAAGTTGGCATTTATACTTACAGCTTGTAGACTCCAAAATCTTTGTTCCTGTCCCTATCCATAATGATCAGGCTGTCTTGGTGGCACGTTGAGAACAGTTAGGTAAACAAAGTTATATGAACAAAGCTTTGAAGAGGGCGTTTTTTTTTTTTTTTCAGACCACTTTTTACAGCTACAGTTTAATGTTAAAAGAAAACCTGCTTTCTAAATGATAAAAAAGAAAAATAACATTATGCTCCTGGGTTTTCAATAAGGATCTTCTTCTAAAATAGCTAAAACCAGAAGATTGTTCAATACAAGTGAAGGCAGATGTTGAATTTTACAATACTCTGACACCTGTGCAAAATACATATGTAGTAGCAGATGTCAACTGTGTCTCTCAGAACCAGATTCTTTTAATTTTTAGAAAAGAGTTTTGTTGTTTCTATGAGTGAACTTCAAGTAAGTTATCATCATGTACCAACAAGTTTACTTTTTGCATCTTCAACCACTAAGGGGCAATTCCCACTACTCTGGTTTCAATACCCCCTTAGACAACCAGTGTTGCTCTAGATTCTTGACAATTTATGCTGCTGATTATAAATTTAAATGTACACATGTGAGAATAAAGAAAGTTATGCAGAAATTTGTGAGAAGCCTGTTTTAGACAGCATGTGGTCAAGATGCTTTTTGGATCATCCCTTCAAGTGACTTTTGATTAGTAAACGAGAGAGATTAGTATTTTTTGAAATGTGGAATTTGTCGTGGAATATGTATTCAGATATCAGGGCAGGGGGCCATTACTCAAACCACCTTTATCCTTGGTCGTGTAGTTCGTTTTTATGTCTCGGCTATATTAGTTTTCTATTACTGTATGACAAATTGTGACGTGCTTTGTGGCTTAAAACAACATCCATTCATTGCTCACCATCTTTTATGTGAGAAGCCCAGGTCTGCAAGGCTGAATTCTCTGCCCAGGGTCTCATAAGGTCAAGATCAAGGTGTTGGCAGAGCCGAGTTCTTGTTCTGAAGTTACTGGGAAGACTCCGCTGCAAGCTTACCCTTGTAGGCAGAATTACATTCACTGCAGCTGTTGGACTAAGGTCCCCATGTCCTTGCTGGTTGTCAGCCGGCTACTATTCCCAGCATCCAGAGGATGCTTTCAGGTCTTTCCCATGAGACCCCTTCTATCCTCAAGCCAAGAACCTTGTTTCAACTCCTTTGCATGCCAGAAATCGGACTTCCTCCTCCACTGCACTAGAAAACTGCTTTTATTTATTTTTTTTATTTTTATTTTTTTAGAAAACTGCTTTTAAAGGGTTCATGTAATTAGGTCAGACTCCCCTCAATGGATTTCCCTTTTGGTTAGCCAAAGTCAACTGATTATAAACTTAATTACATCTGCAAAAACCCCTTTTGCCATTGTATTAGAATTCTCTAGAGAAACAGAACCAATGGGATATTGTATGTAAACATAGGCCAAGGCTGCTTGGTCCAGCCATCTAGCTCAAATGCTCTCAGGAACAAAATGGTCAGACTTTAATGGCAATGGAATAGAAAAATACCCAAAAAGTTAACCAAAGGTGAGCTCAATGTAATTGGTGCTATGGTTCAGCCCCAGCTCAACCTCACTTTGAAAAAAATCTAAAACCCCATCTACTTGCTCTAATTGTAAAACAGAGGAAAAGCCTTAAATTATCTGAAAATAAAATAAATAAAAAAATAATCATACTTCAGCCTCTGTTCCTTTAAATGAAATGCCTGGTAAAACATGAAACTTTCAAGGAAGTAGGAAAATGTGACCCATAATCAAAGAGAAAATAGTGAATAAGAGCAGACCCACAAACAATTGGAGTCCCAGAAAAAAAATCCTATAAAGAGTATTCCAATATTTCCTATAAAGAAAATTCCAATAATGGAATTTTCTAAATTTCTGAAAAGATTTATTTGTTTTTATTTTAGAAAGAGGGAAGCAGGGCACAGGGAGAGGGAGAGAGAGTCTCAGGCAGACTCCCCACTGAACATGGAGCCCGATGACATGGGGCCCAATACTACAACCCTGAGATCATGATCTGAGCTGAAATCAACAGTTAGATGCTCAACCAACTGAGCCACCCAAGTGCCCCTCCCCAATTTTCCTTTTTTCTTTTTAAAGATTTTATTTATTTATTCATGAGAGACAGAGAGAGAGAGACAGAGAGGCAGAGACACAGGCAGAGGGAGAAGCAGGCTCCATACAGGGAGCCTGACATGGGACTCTATCCCAGGTCTCCAGGATCAGGCCCTAGGCTGAACGTGGTGTTAAACTGCTGAGCCACCCGGACTGCCCCCAATTTTCCTAAATATAAATAATGAACCCACCATTCTCAGAAGTTCATTGAATTCATACATACACACACACACACACACACACACACACACCTAATTATCAATCTGCTGAAATCAGGAACAAAGAGAAAAATATTAAAATCAGCAAGAGAATAAGAACACATTGATACAGGGGAGCAATGATACAAATTATGTCTGATTTCTCATCAGAAACAAAACGGAAGCCAGAGGACAATGGAATGACATTTCTAAATCGTTTGATGAAAAATCAAGTTGTTGTGATGATAATTATGTGCGTAGTTGAAATTTGAAGGCATATTTTCAGATAACCAAAAGTTGAGAGACTCATCAGTAAAAGACCATTACAGATATATTAAAGGAAGTGTTCAGGCTAAAGGATCCTGTAGATCCAGAAACTTGGATCTGTAAGAGGAATAGAGTGGTGGAAATGTTAAATATGTCAGTAAATATTTTTTAAAAATTAAATGTAAAATTTAAAATTGAGGCAATTTCTTAAAGCAAAAATAATTATAACTTTGGAGATTATATGACTGATGAACAAATACTATATATGGCAGCAACAGCACAAAAGACAGGAAGAAGGTAGTTGAATTGTAGTACAGCAAGTTTTTCACACCATACTTTTTGAGTGGTATAATGTTAAATAAAGGTAGATTATTATGAGTTAAAGATGCATAGTGTGATCATAACAGCATCCATTAAAACATTAAGACCATGAAATATATAGCTAAAGAGCCAATGAGATGATAAAACTGATTAATAAAAAGTTGACCCAAAAGAAATGAAAGAAAGGAAAAAGAAAAACCAGGAAGTGTAGGAAATAAATATCATAATGGTAGTTTGAAGCACAACTTAAATTATTATAATTAAGAACCAGTAATTTTAAACTTACATTTACCATATAAATCTTAAAAATTTAAAAGGCATAAATGATTAGTGTGGAAAGAAAAACTCAACCATATGCTACTTACAAGTGATCACCTTAAAAGGACACAGATAAGTTAAAAAATGGAGAAAACAACATGTTTTAAATTAGTATGTAAATACTAATCACGGAAAAGCTTTTGGGGCTGTATGAATGTCAGATGAATTAGGTATTACTACAAAGATCATTACAAGAGATTAAGTAGAATTAAGTAGTAATGAAAGAGTCAATTCATCAATAAGATATAGCAATCTTAATTGTACCTAATAATAACAGAGCTTTAAACTACATGAAGCAAAAATTGGCAGAATAGGATAAACAGATATTGGGACAAATAGATAAGACAGTAAGAATGAAGATTTGAATAATATATTCAACAAACAATATAATTGCTATCCATAGACCACTATTCCCAACAACTATAGAATATGTATTTTTTGTATGTTCACGTGGAATATTCACCTAGATGGACCATATACTGAAACACAGGCCCTTTTTTTTTAAGATTTTATTTATTTATTCATGAGAGACAGAGAGAGAGAGAGAGGCCAAGACACAGGCAGAGGGAGAAGCAGGCTCCATGCAGGGAGCCCGATGTGGGACTCGATCCCGGGTCTCCAGGATCATGCCCTGGGCGGAAGGCAGCGCTTAACCGCTGAGCCACCCAGGGATCCCCTGAAACACAGTCTTAATTAAAATAGTGCAAAATATGTTCTATCACCAGAAAAGAGTCAAATTTGAAATTACTAACACTAAGATATTAGAAGTCCCAAAATATTTGCAAACTAAGTAAAACACTCCAAAATAATCATGAATGGAAGAAATCATGAATGAAATTAGAAAATATTTTAAATTGCATGTTATTAAATATGCAAAATATCAAAATGTCTGATGCATTCATTGTTTATTTTTTTACATTATTTTGTTTATAAGTAATAATATTTATATATTATATGTAATTTTCCTTATTTTGTGAAAAAATTTCATGTAAAATATGTATAAATACAAGACTGGATAAACTATGTATAATTTTATGCTATGTGAAATTATTCCCCCAAGTAACATTAAGTCATTTTTGCGTGTGTGTATGTAGGCTACAATTTATTTGAACTGATTGGTATAAATTTTATTTACTCACTATATATCAGATTGATTTTATTTATTTTTATTTTATTTATTTTAGTTTCAGGTTTTTATTTAAATTCTGGCTGGTTAACATATAGTGTAATATTGGTCTCAGGAGTAGAATTTAGTGATTCATCACTTATATATGACACAGCGCTCATCACAAGTGCCCTCTTCAAAACCCATCACCCATTTAGCCCATTGCCATTCACCTCCCCTCCAGGAGCCCACAGTTTGTTCTCTATAATTGAGTCTCTTATGGTTTGTTTCCTTCCCTCTCTCTTTTTTTCTCTTCCCTCACGTTCAACTGTTTTGTTTCTCAAATTCCACATATGAATGAAATCATACAGTATTTATCTTTCTCTGTTTTATTTCACTTAGCATAATCCCCTCTAGCTCCATCCATGTCATTGCAAATGGCAAGATTCCATTCTTTTGATGACTGAATTGTGGGTCTGTGTGTGTGTGTGTGTGTGTGTGTGTGTATCTCATATTTTCTTTATCCATTTTTAGTGTTATGTATAATAAGGTCATCGTCAAACCCAAAGTCATCTAGAATGTTATGTTATATTGTAGGAGTTTTATAGTTTTGTGTTCCAAATTTAGATAAGTAATTCATTTTGAGCTAATCTTGGTTAAAAGTATAAGGTCTATGTCTGGTTCTTTTTTTTTATTTTTTTGGTACGTGCATGTCCATTGTTCCAGCACCACTTGTTGGAAAGATTATCTTTGCTTCATTGTATTGTCTTTGCTCTATTGTCAAAGATAAGTTTTCTGTCTTTATGTGAATTGTCTGTTCTGTTCATCTATTTGTCTATTCTTTCACTAATACTATTTTGTATTGATTGTTGTAACTTTATACTAAGTTAAAAAGTCAGGTAATGGGGGATCCCTGGGTGGTGCAGCCCTTTGGCGCCTGCCTTTGGCCCAAGGTGCGATCCTGGAGACCCAGGATCGAATCCCACATCGGGCTCCCGGTGCATGGAGCCTGCTTCTCCCTCTGCCTATGTCTCTGCCTCTCTTTCTCTCTCTCTCTCTGTGACTATCATAAAAAAAAAAAAAAAAAAAGTCAGGTAATGTTAGTTCTCCACCTTTGTTCTTTTTCCCTATTATTGTGTTGGCTATTCTGGATCTTTTGTCCCCTCATATAAACTTTATAATGAATTTCTTATTGTACACAAAATGATTTTCTGGGATTTTGATTGAGATTTCACTGAATTTATAGATCAAGTTGAGAAAAACTGACATCTGGACAATATTATTTCTATCCATGAATATTTATTAAATTATTCATTGATTTCACTTATTAGACTTACGTAGTTTTCCTCACATAGATCTTGTATATTATTAGACTTATACCTAGGTATTTTCTTTTTGGGGTGCTAATGTAAATGGCATTGTTTTAAATTTTAAAAGTCACTGGTTCATTGCTGGTATATAGGAAAGCAATAGATTTTTATATATTAACTTTGTATCCTGCAATCTTGCTATAATTTCTTATTAATTCCAAGAGGCTTTTTTGTTGATTCTGTTGGATTTTCTATTTAGACAATCATGTCATTTGTGAACAAACAGTTATATTTCTTCCTTCCCAGTCTGTATACCTTTTATTTCCTTTTCTTGTCTTATTTCATTAGCCAGGACTTCCTACACAATGTTGAATAAGAGTGGCAACAGCATCCTTGCCTTCTTCTTGTCTTAGAGGGAAAACTTCTAGGTTCTCACCATTAAGTACAATGTTAGCTGTAGATTTTTTGTAGATGTTCTTTATCAAGTTGAGGCAGTTTCTGTTTCAGTGTACCACGTGTTTTTATCATGAGTGGGTGTTTGCATTTTGTCAAATGTTGTTTCTGCCTCTGTTGGTATAATAATATGATTTTTATTTAGCCTGCTGAGATAATGGGTTGCATTAATTGATCTTTGAACATTGTACCAGCCTGCATCCCTAGGATAAATCCCTGTTGGTCATGGTGTATAATTCTTTGTATATCTTGTAGTATTCAGTTTTATAATATTTTGTTGAGGATTTTTACATCTGTTTTCATGAGAGATACTGGCCTGTAGTTTTCTTGTAATTTCTTTGTCTGGTTTGATATTAAGGTAATCTGCCCTCATAGAATGAGTTAGGAAATATTCCTTCTGTTTCCATCTTTCCAAAGAGATTGTAGAGAATAGATATAATTTCTTCCTTAAATGTTTGAAAGGATTCACCTATGAAGCTTTTTGGATCTGATGATTTCTAATATTTTAGAAAGTTATTAAGTATAGATTAATTTTCTACATGTATGCCTGTTTAGGTTATCTATTTCTTCTTGTGGGAGTTTTGGCAGATTTTGTCTTTCAAGGAATTAGCCCATTTCATCTAGGTTATCGGGTCTGTGGGTATAGAATTGTTTGTGGTTGCATGTTTCTCTTTAGATAATGATTATTTGCATGTCTACTGCAGAGGCATTTATGATTAGTTGTTGCTAATCTTGAATAACAGCATTAGGAGATGAGTGTCTGTAAACCAAACTTCCTGTTCAGAAACAATCACTAGAAGTTTTTTATGAATTGGGGTTAAATATCATCATGAATTTGTAATCTCCACAAATTTATACTAAATATCCACAAAAGGATATTTACCTTTCCATTAAGTATGCTCACTTATTCGTTCATTTACATGTTAGAATCTTTTTTTTTTTTTTAATTCATGAAAGACACAGAGAGAGAAAGGCAGAGATATAGGTGGAGACATAGGCAGAGAGAGAAGCAGGCTCCAGGCAGAGAGCCTGATGTGGGACTCGATCCTGAGACTGCAGATCATGCCCTGAGCCAGGAGCAGGTGCTCAACCGCTGAGCCACCCAGGCATCCTCACACATTAGAATCTTAAGTAAGCATCTTGGAAAGGTCAACTTCTATCCTAAAGTTCAGGAACTCTGTAGTAGCTACAGCTGAGCTTGCATAATTTATTAAATACAGGTTATTCACTTGAGAAAAATCAGTATTTATACCTTTTGGCCAAACCATAAATTTGTAGCTTTCAAGCAAGCTTGGTGCAACCTTACCAGGATCAAATTGTTTATCTCCTATGTTGTCTTATTTTAAAAAAGATAGCACCAACAAATGAAAATTTCCTGATGTCAGACTACTGTATGATTGTCTTTTTTGAGCCATAGCTCAAATCCACACACATTTGGGTGGAGGACGAGTTTTTCCTGAAGGGAATGGCAAATTGTTAGTCTGGAATTAGAAAATAAAGACCTCTACATTGGCCATGCATGGGAGTAGGGGTAAAAGAAGTGGTCAGCTGCACATGGTATTAGGCTGAAAGCAAGGGAAGAACCAGCCAAGAAGTGTCCCTACAATAGATCTGAGTCTAATAGAAGTTTTAGGCTAATTTATTATCCTTGAACTTTCCATAAATTCTTGTTGAAAGATACAGCCCAATCTCTCTGATGGTAAGGGAATTTTAGAGAAGGACTGGTACTATTTAGAGAAACAGATAATAGGGTTGCATTGCTTTTTCTTTTATCTATTTTCAATATTGCCCACTTGTTATGCCCATTAAGTATTAGAGAACCCAGCAGAGAGCTCCCAAGGATCACCTGAAGCAAAGAGGTGATAAGTTAAGAAAGCTGGTTGAAAAAAATCTGATGGACTCATGAGAGAGAGGACAGTGCCTTAAAACCTCTCATAAATGAAGCTGGGGAAAACTTCAAAGAGAGCTAATATCAGGGAAAAGTGCAGAGGACTTGAGGCATATAATTTAGATTTTACACGCATATACAGAAGCTCAAGGACTTATCAAAACACTGGTTACCCAAAACACCATCACAGTGGATTCTACTTAGTAAGTTGTTACTTGGATGGGTTGAGTTAGGAGATGAACCAGTCTGCATATAATCTTTTCTGGAATTTCACTTCTGTCATTGTTCTTTTTTTCCTAAAGTATTGCAATTTAAAAAAAAGTACATTATTGTTAGCTCTTCATCCCCCATTTACCAAATTAAGGATTTTTAGAGATAAAAGGAACACAAAATGAAGTAACTGAATTGTTTGAGATCAGTCTTTATTTCATACCAAATGCCTACTACAGTCATACATGTTCAGTAAGTGCTACAACAGGGGTTACTCTAGTATGGCGTAGTGCTTAAGGTCTGGTCTTAGTAGTAAGCTTGATTGGGTTGAAATCCAGGCCCCACTCATATTAACCATTGTTAATTATGGTACAGACTGTGCTCATACATGTTTCATTTTGGGAAGGCAGAAAGACTATCTGATGCCTTGCAACAAGATGCTAATATCTTATGACTGATTTTAGCCTATAGAACGTGAGCAGGAGTAGTATGTTTCACTTCTGAGCTGGAGTAGTTGTATAGCTCATGTGTCTTCCCCATGGGCTAGTCCCCCCTAACTCCACCTCCACCTGCTGGGTGGATGACACTAGTGTGATATTGAAAGTACAGAATTGCAAATCCCAATAAAGAGGGAGTCTGGACCCCTAAAAGAACACTTAGAAGAATGCTGCCCCGCAGAGCTACTTTAACTGTGTATGAGAGCTAGACTGTATGTGGAAAAGAAATGCAAGTTCATTATAAGACATTTAGAGATCATTCTATGTTAACTAATGCGGAGTACCCTAATAGATGACCTTAACCTCTCAAGCATTACTTTCCCCATCTGTTAAATGGAGTTAAATTAACACCTACTTCCTAGAGTCACCACAAATATTAAAAGGGATAAAGAAACTATCATTCTAATTTCAATAATTCTGTAAAACAGCAACTTTCATGTTCAGTTTTACAAAGTAGGAAACCAAGGCATGGAAATAATAGGCAGGTTGTATCAGTCAAGATTCTCTTATTGCTTGCTTAAGCAAGTGAGTATTTTGGTGTTTTTACTAGGAATTTTGATGGGTGAATCTGGCTTTTTGGCACACACAGATTCTCAATTTAAGCAACACTATTAAAGCTCTCTACTTATCTCTCTACATAAAGGGCCTCAGCTCTGCTTTCTTTTTCCTGGCTTAACTCATGTATATGCGGACTCGGTAGGTAGCAAAAATGGCCACCGGTGACTTAGCAGTTGCATCAACCATGAAGAGTACTCTTCTTGTCCTTGCCTGGCTCGCATTCTCATGCCTAGACATGTTACTACTTTGCAGGGAGTGGGGTATAGGTATTGACCATCCTGGCCTTCAACTCAGTCTGCGACAGGCAAGGCTGGACTATAAATTCGACAGTCTCACACAGACTGTATGCTATCAGGCTAAGAGGACTCTCTAAAGGCAAGTGAGGGCACAATGACCCAAAGACCAGGTGTGCAGGCAAAGTAACACATAGATACTTACTGTAAAAGTTGTCAAAGGTCTACATCTCAGAACGTGGACTTCAAACCAGGCTTATCTGATTCGGAGACCGAGCTGCCACAGACAGACATTTTGGTTGGCGACAGACTAGCTTTGTGACTTGTAGTATCCCGTTTGTCTCTAATACACATCTAAAAGTTAGATTGAAAAGACATGAGTGACATGCAGTCAGATATTTATTTGATTGGGTTTTAGGTATTCAAACGGATGCTCTTCCTAAAAGGATGCTCTTTCTAAAAGGATAGTTGCTTCATCCTTACTATGCTCTAAGACTATAATCATAATTAGTATTGATTTATTCATTGCCTCTTACTATTTATGAAGTGAGGAATACAGCTTACACATATTAGTTTCCTAAGATTCAGCCATCATCTTTAAGTACAGAAGATTAGTTTAACACCTTTGGCATGTATTCTAAGCAACAGAATATACTCTAATTAGATCTGCAAAAGCTGTTACCTTGATTACCAGATATACTAATTATCTTGTCAGTCATTGATCTTATAATTATGAAGGAGGATGCTGTTATTTTCAAATGATCTGGCCTAAATTCTGTCCTTGGGTTCAGGGGCTTTAATTGAGTCCCATCCCAGTCGATGTTTACGCTACCCTTGTATACACAGTAATTAGCTGCATTTCTTTATCCTAAGGGCTTTAAAATTAAAATATATTACAGTCATACCAAAAAGGCTCAAACCACCTAATTCCACCATCCTTACATAATGATTTAAATTGAAATCCATAAATGGTGAGAAAAAGCTTTATATTCCATCTCTGATTAATTAAATTAGCTTAATTTTAATCAGTACACATTATCTGGAGATTTTTCTTAATGTCTATCACAATTTACACCAAGTGTTTTATGTTGTTGATTGAGACTGTAATACTCTTTATTTTTCCTATATGGGCTATATAAAAAAGTATATTAAACTTTTTTGTGTTGTATATTTGCTTTTAGAGCATCACATGTGCAATCACTTTCTGCAGGTATAGACTCTAACATTTTACCGTATGCAACTTCAAAGTAGCGGCTACGTCTTTTTCATCTTTGCAACATTCATGGCCTTAGTTAGGGCTTAGTTACTTCATATGATCAGGGGCAGTCCATGTCCTCTACCTCTTTATAAAGCAAGAGTTATGATTGGACACTGAGAGACAAGCTGCTGCAACTGTACACCTAATCTAGTTCCTCACTCGCCTTCCCCTGCTCTACTTTCTCTGGTCTATTGGCTTTTACTTGATCACTATCAATAAGCAGCCTATTTCCGGAAGACCTCATTGTTCAAGCAGTTCAAGCAGTTTTTTTATGTCGAGCTAAAAATCTTAATTTAGTTAATTTGCTACAACTTTACCTGTCGATCTGATGAACCTAATATGACACTAGTTGGAAGGACGCAATTCAAGTCTAAATCCTTTTCATGTTATGTTATTGATGAAGAAAGGTCATAAATGTGCTTATATTAGACTAAAAACATGTAATATCATGAGCAAGCTTCAGATAAGGGTTCGAGGACCTGGACTGAAGCCCTGCCTCTCCATTTCCCCCCAGGGTAGTTTTTAACAGACCATTTAGACTTCTCAACTTACTTGTCTAGATATTAAAGTAGTAGCTCTTTTTATCTTACAGAGATTTAAATTTTTTTAAAAAAAATTTAATCTTTTAAACAGATTTTAGTCATTTACTCATGAGATACACACAGAGAGGCAGAGACACAGGCAGAAGGAGAAGTAGGCTCTCTGCGAGGAGCCCAATACAGGACTCGATCCCAGGACCCCGGGATCACGACCTGAGCCGAAGGTAGACACTCAACCACTGAGCCATTCTGGTACCCCTAGTGATTTGTTTTAACTCACATTTATGGTTGTATAATTTTCATACTGAAAATTTCACCCTCCAAAAGTATAGTCAACTTTTGAGACCTGCAGAGCTACCAGCACAATCAAGATATAATCTTAAGTTCTCTTGTGTCCTTTGACATCCTTTCCCTCTACCAACGTCCAGACATTTTGGTTTTCACATCTGGGAGGCGAGATATGCCACTAGATATGCCATCTAGTGAAGAGCTAGGGGTACTGCTAAACATCCTACAATGCAGAGGACAGAGCCCTGCTCCCCACACCTCTCCCAGCAAAGAATGGTCTGACCCAAAATGTCAATATCTTGAGGACGAGAAACATCTAAATAAAAGGGTAGAAAAAGATATGGATGTGTGCATGTGAGTGTATATAAATCTTTTCCTTAGCTCTGGTTGCCGAGAGTGCCTAAAAGTCCTGACCCACCTACGGGCCAAATCTTGCTTTCTAAATACTCCACTAATAGGAACCAAGGCTCCTTAGAAAAATGGCTAGGTCTAGAGAAGAGACATTTTTTTGTGTGTGTTGTAATATAACATTCAAAGAGAAATAAGGAGATGTTAAAAGGACACAGGAACCAGCATGAAGTGGCTCAGTAAGGCCAAATCTGAGACCCTTTGGTCATCTAAATAATGATAAGCATTATAAGCCACTGAATAATAATTTATGACTCCTCCCCCCTCCACACACATATACATACAAACATGCATACAGGGGGAAGACAGAGAAGCTCTTCTAACAGTAGAAAGCCAGCCAATGAGTGGGATGGGATTTAAAAAGTCACCATTTGTCAATCTTCAAAATAATATTTGATTCAGTCAAAAATCAATGGATACTGGGGCACTTGGGTGGCTTAGTCATTTAGCGACTGACTCTTGGTTTCAGCTTAGGTCATGATCTCAGAGTCGTGAGATTGAGACCCTTGTCGGGTTCTATGGTCAGCAAGAATCTGCTTGAAATTCTTTCTCTCCCTCTGCCTCTGTCCCTCCCTCTGCTTGCAGGTGCATGCATTCTCTCTTTAGATAAATAAATAAAATCTTTTAAAAAAATCCGTTGTTACTAACTAGTGGTTGAAAGTGTGAAAAGTACCAGGATATTTACAGTCTCAACCTATGTTCTCGCCAGATACTTATTTATTTTCTTTTAGAAAGAGAGGCAGCATGTAAGGAGGAGGGAAGGGGCAGATGGAGAGGGAGAGAAAGATTTCAAGCAGGCTCCACACTCAATGGGGCTCAATCTCAAGACCCTGAGATCATGACTTGAGCCCATAGCAAGAGTAGGACACTTAACTCACTGAGCCACCCAGTCACCCCACCCAAATACTTACTAATTAAAAGGCTGAAAGTAGTAACTTTACAGTGAGGAACCCAACAGATACTACTTGAAGCAAATGAGCAAAATTAACATCACCAACAGTGGGACGAGTTGACGTCATGTGCCTCTTTATATGTTGTGCTTAAAAGAACAAAACATCACTTCTATGACATTCTAGCCCCAAAATACATATGTTGAATCTAATTGTAGGGAACCATTAAACAAACCCAATTTGAGGGGCATTCTACAAAATCGTAAGTCTGTACTTTTTAAAAAATATCCATGAAATGAAAGAAATATTACAACTAAGTATAACTTGCAAACTGAGATTTTCTTTTATTGCAAGCAACATTGTTGGGGTAATTAGTAAAATTGAATGAGTTCTGTAGATTTTCTGATAGTATTTTATTAATGTTAATTTCTTGACCTTGATGATTGTACTGTGACTGTGTAAGACAACAGTCTTGTTTTAGGATATACACATTGAAATATTTCAGGGTATATACAATATCTTGTCCGCAACTTACCCTGAAGTGATTCTAATAATACATAAGAGTTGGGGTGATAAAACAGATATAGTAAAATATTAACATTTAGACAATCTGGATGAAGGGCACATAGGAATTCTAATTCTGGGTACTATTCTTACAACCTTTCTATGAGACTGAATTTATATATAAAATGAGCAAGGAGAGAAATCTTGTTTTCTGTCCAAAAGAATTGGGAAATGCCTCGATTCTCTGAATGTGAAAATAAGATAACAACAAAGAAAATACTCATGCTCTCTGCTCATGCTTATAAAATAATAAAATACATATATTATCAATATCCAATTAATGCAAAGTGGGATTTTAAAAAACAATCTCATTATAAAAGAATATTCATGTTATGTCTTTGCCACTTTTAATAGCATCATTAAGGGAAGACTTTATTTATTGCTTAATATGTTTTCTATTTTCTTGACTCAACACATTTATTGTTTCATTTTATTCACACCTTTCAGTGATAGATATTGACATTGGGTCAAAAATCTATGGGTTTTTCTCTGAAAACTCTGGACTGTATTTTGAAAAATATATCAATTTTAGCACCAAGGAGGCAAATGGATTGCTTAGTTGTTAAATAATCTTAATGAGATGTCAACAGCAGAAAAATATTCTCAATCCTCAGCAAGGTCTTCAGGTAATGAAACATTGATTTTTTTTTAAACCTCTACAGCCATTTTGCTTACTGTATGGGAAGAAAATGAAAAATAGTTATTTGTTTCCTAGAGCACAATCCATTTTAGATACTTAATTTAATATTTAAAATTATTTATAATATTTATACCTTTATTAGCTATTAGTTTGGTCTGCACCATTGCCTTTTTGAGTAAACATCCTGAGTTCATTCTCAAAGCAAGTCTCAGGCAAAGACTCTGTCATAAATCATTAGGGAGATTATGCTTGTGGGGAAGCATCTATATTTTAGTTAGAAAATGCTTTAGGAAACCAAAACACATGATGTAAGAATCATGTTCTCATTTATTTTTCTTTCATTCATTTAAAAATTAGTGAAATTGAAATTGCTTTGATATTTGAGTCAAAAGTTTACAGTATTCTTGAGAACTATTCAGCAGGTAAAGGTCTTTGTTTACCCGACTTGAATTTGCTAGCCTCTGTTCTAAGCATTAAAAGAAAATGAAATAAAAAAATCCATTATTTAGTAAATTGGAAGTACAGTAGTAATCCATTGCCTGCCTTGTCTATCTTGTTAAATAAGAATCAAACATCTTATTTTTGGGAAATAGCATTGTGATTCTAAGAAGTACGGATGTGCTAAAATAGGGTATTTTCAGAATGGTAAAGAACTCCTGGTCTCTAGAGAAACATTTCCAGAGTATCTAAACTTTGGAAATTACTACTTCAGCAGAGATGAGAAGCCATATTTTTCTCAGCGAACTCAACAAAGGGGGACCATTTTCGTCTACTCTCATTTCCGAATAGAAGCATTTTCTTTCTTCTGTATTTGAGGATGATAAACACCGTAAGTTAAGACAGGGATTTTTTGGCCTTGTTTTGGACTCTAGGAGAAGTCCCCATATATATTTCCAGCTAGTCTTGTTCCTGGTTTTCACAATGAAAGGTCAACGAATAAGCTAACTATTGTTGAATAACAGCCTATTTCAAAAATCAGTGGTTTTAATAAGAAATCATTATCACCCATGAGTCTCTAGGACTTTGGGGGTTTAGCTGGGCTTGGCTGGGCAGCTCAGCTTCAGATTGTGGAAGCAGAGCCCGGGGCCACACTCCTCACTGCTCCTCCGTGGGTCAGCTGGGGAGGTTCTGTTCTGAACACGTGTCGCTCATCTTCCTCCTGTGAACTAGCCAGAGCAAGCTCTTCTCGTGGCAATGGAAAAAGTGGGAAAGAGCAACTGGAAAACTGTCTCTACTCAGATCACATTGGCCAAAATAAGTCCCACGGTCAAGTCCAAAGTCAAGGGAAAGAATTGCAAAAGCGCATGGCATAGAGTATGGATACAGGAGGGATGAAGAGTTGGAACAGTAATGCAGCCTATGCTGACATGAGAAAATATCTGACATACTACTTAGAAACTATTCCTGTTGTGCATATTCTATTATGTGCAGTGCTGTTGAAAATAGTGTCGACTCACCAAGGTACAATTATGTCACTTTAAGAGAAGGACTTTATAGAAATCATGAATATCTTCTTTAGAACTAGAAGGTATCAGATTACTTGGTATCTCATATTGATTTGATGGACAAATTTTGTGAGAGAGTCGGTTTTAATACTTTTAAGAAGAATGAATCTTATAATCCATTTGGGGCCAAGAATATTAGGAATTAGTGAATTGGCAGGAAAACCATCAGCTCTGTGTTATAGAGGTGGTGGGCAGCGTGAACTTCTAAGGAAGCTTTGCCTCCTTTCTCCTTACACTTAGAACTCACACAGCCTGGTTCTGGTGATAAGAATTGTCTTCCTCTGTTACCATGGGAGAGAAGAATATTCACTCCCAAGTGAAACAGCAAGACGATGACAAAGTGAAATCACTTCAGAGGGCAATAACTCTGAGGGGTTGTTGTATATGCAGGAAGAATAAAATGTGTCTCTCAGGATTTGGGGATGATTTTCAAATTTAAATATATTACAAAATAATTTAAGAGCAGTAAACATTCCCTTTCTTGTTTGATAAAATGTTGTGAGTGCCCGAGATGGTTTTGAGTTATAAGCAAATATTTCTGAATTCTTTTTATGGCTGAGCGTTTCTAATGCTTCAGATGTCTGAATATGAACAGAATGCTTATGAGCTTGTTATAAACACCTGAAGAGAGAGGGTTTACAGTGACAACACATAAGGAATCTTAACAAAGGTGCTAATAGACTGCGATGAGAAACAGCATCCATTTCCAGCAGCGGTGCCATAGCGGTAGTAGGAGTTCACGGGATCTGACTGGGGTGGCTGCTAACATGTCATCCGTCAAATCTGAGTCACAGTTACCATTATTCACAAGACATTGATTTTTCTCTTGTTGACAGAAGAATTTATCATGTTTATCTCAGGATGGGTCTGATTTAAGCATATGCCATGCCATATACTCTGATTATACTGGAAGTCAAGATCCCTAGGATCGGGGATCTAGTCTTTACTTTTCCGACATCTCCTATGTGACCTGTGGCAAGCCCAGTTTTCAGTTCCTTATCTGTCTAAGGAGAGAATGGAAAAAAAAATCATTCCTCAAATCACTTTCAGCTCTACGATTTCTCTAAATCTGTGCTGGCTCAGTGTTCATGGGGCCCTCCCACTGACCTATAGGGGAAATCTTCCTTAGACCTTAATGATTCTTCAAATAATACGTAAATCATAACAGAACTACAAACTATAAATACTTGATAGTGTTATGAACATCCTATAAAATTAGTGTTTTAACCCTTTGGGACAAACATGAACTATATTTCTGTTTATGAGGAAAATACCGGGAATTATTTTTATGCTCTTTATACAGTTTGTTGAACTGTATGTAGTTCACTCTCTGTAGTGACTGATCACAAAGGGAAAGACTAAAGAGTCATTGAATTTAAAGATCAACTGAATCCTTCCTCATTCAATGGGATGACAAAGGTAGTAGTTATGTACTATGACTTTCTTTGCTAAAATAGAGAAGAGTACAGTTTGTGTAAGTGGTGTTTAGGGCTGACACAGGAGAATATGCAGGTGGTATGCTATCCAGTTCCAGAGAATGCAGTTCCCCCAGCCTCTGACGTGAATGCACTTTTGTTGTGCAGTGTAATGCCTGTTTCGCTGAATGTGGAGGCCCTGCCGGATAATGGTTGGAAATGGCATTTTCTGTGCACTTGACCTCACCAGACCCTGTTGGGTTGGGGTGGAAGCTGAGCCGGCTTCCTAGCCAGGTAACATGCGATTGTAGAGGTCTCTGACTTAGAAGGGCCTTGTACTTGGTTTGATGCTCTTTTGTCACCATCTTGAAATTCTTAATGACTTTAAACAAGGAACTCCATATTTTCATTTTGTAGTTGATAACCAAACATTATGTAGCTGATACTGAATGGTTGTGGGAGTGGTTTAAGACCGTAATATCAGAAATACAATTTAAGATTGTAAACAGGAAGAAATTATTACTCTTCAACTTCTGACATCCAGGTAGAATTTTTATGGCAAGGCAACTGGCTCAAAAGCCAGGCTTTCTTTCTTGAGATAGTAATATATTTCTCTATTTTCCTTTGGTATATCAAAGACCAAACCGGCAGGAGTCAGATTATACAGTCTCTCCATAAATATAGAGGAAATACCTTTTTCACAAATGTTAATTGTCAATGTTTATTTTATTTTTTAGTGTAAGTGGAAACTTACCTGGACCAATGAATACCTTGTGTTTGCCTTTGGCACAAATTTATATGGACTTATGCTTTTGCCATTTGGCCTACTTGAATTAATCCACAGATGTCAAACCAAATTAAAAAATTTCCTGTATGATTCTTATTAAAAAATATAAGTAAGTATAATTTTTACATGTGTACAAAGAAACTAAAATCCATTTTTCTTGGTTGGCTTGAACATTTTCCTTGATTTTTTTTTTTACCTGAAATAACTATATTTAAAAAAAATTTTTTAAGATTTTATTTATTTATTATTTATTTATTTATTTATTTATTTATCTATTTATTCATTCATTCATTCATTCATTCGTGAGAGACCCAGAGAGATGCAGAGACACAAGCAGAAGTAGAAGCAGGCTCCCTGGGGGGAGCCTGATGCAGGACTCGATCCCAGGACCCCAGGATCATGCCCTGAGCCAAAGGCAGACACTCAACCGCTGAGCTCCCCAGGCGTCCCTAATATCCTGATGTTATACTTAAAACATTGAAGAGGTAACCCAAAGAAAAGTTAACATATTCTCCTAAGGCTTAGAAGAGCTGATGAACACTGAGTAATAATGTATAGAATTGCAGAATCACTATATTGTACACCTGAAACTAATATAACACTATGTGTCAATTATACTGGAATTAAAATTTAAAAACTTAATAATAAAAAAAAGGTTAGCTAGACTGGTTTCCCAGGGCTTTCCCAGAATACATGTTTTTATGTATGAGTGTGTGCTTGTTGAAGAGAGAGTAAGAAATAATTCCTACTTCGTGGGAACAAGTGATATAGCAAATGACCATGATCTTGAAGGGCATTGACCCAAAAATACACTGAGTTAATACCATATTAATATAAGTTTTCAGCTTTGTTAGTGAGTAAATAAAGAGATCCATTCCCTAGGGTTTTAGTTCTGGCTAAATTGCTATCCTTTCATTGCAGAATGCTAGATTCAGAATGTTTGGAAAGATCTGAGTACTCCCTAGACAGTGAGTTCCTGAGAACTTGGAGATATAGCCTAAAGAAAAGTGAGTCTTTCCTTCTTTCTAAGTTTTAGAATGGCTACAATCAATTCTAACTGCACTTAGTTACCTGGAAAACTTGAATTACTTGCTCCACTTTAATTCATGCAAAGTCTTCAACAATTAATTTGCCTTTTGATTAGTAGCATTATTATTAATTTTTAGAGCCTGCCCTTATTTACTATTGGCTCTATGCTTCTCTGACATTGGGAAAATATATTGACCAGATCACATTTAAAAACACCTCCTTGCCAATATAGAGAAGAAAGGAGGTATAGGTTTCCATTTATGTTTTAGCATAAGGAGTTCTATAAAAAACATTTTTCAGTGGTTTAATCCATGAGACAGAAATGGTTGTGTACCACTTTATGGGGGAAGGGTACATATCTTAAATTGCCTAACCACTTGTTGTGGAGTATGTGACTATTTGCTTCCATCTTAGGGAAAAGATACTGTCAAAATAAATAATACAGGGTAATGTAACATAATTTCTCAAATATTTCAGAATCAGACTAAAGCATGCTATGTAATAGGACTTGTTTTTAAGTATTTGGTTTTTCTCATTTTATCTTCTTTGTAGGATATATTTTAAAAAATATTTTATTTATCTATTCATTCCAGAGAGAGCAGGAGGTGGGGTGGGGATGCAGAGAGACAGAGGAGCAGGTTTCCTGCTGAGCCCAACATGCTGCTTGATCCCAGGATCCCAGGGTCATGACATGAGCTGAAGACCAATGCTTAACAGAATGAGCTACCCACATGCCCCATAGAATAATAGATTATTTTTATTTATTCATGAGAGACACACAGAGAGAAGCAGAGACACAGGCAGAAGGAGAAGCAGGCTCCCTGTGGGGAGCCCGATGTGGGACTCCATCCCAGGACCCCGGGGTCACGCCCTGAACCAAAGGCAGATGCTCAACCACTGAACCACCCAGGCATCCTGATAACAGATTATTTTTAAATAAGATTTTACTGTCTAGAGGCTAAAATTTGTTTCAAAACCTAAAATAAGTTTCCTTGTATGTGAAAGTCATCTTTTTCATTTTACATGTAAGGAAAATGCAAACAGGTAAGCGGAGAGTTCTGCCTGTATCTATTCCAGGCAGATAGTACATTTAATGACCACTCTCCAAGCTGAATATCATCACTTTGGCCCCCTTTCTGGAAGTAGCATGAGAGGTGGGCATGTCAGACTTCTGCCCCTTTCCACTTGATGGAACACTGAGATGCCTCAAATTTTACGCTATGTGTAAGACCATATTGCCTACCATTAGGGTCATAGAGCTGAAACATCAGGAAGCTAAGAGAGTAAAATAACTAAATTTGACTGAAAGATAACAAAAATTTTTATTTTGATAAAAAATGAAAACTACCACCATAAGTGCTTTTGCTTATTGTCTTCAGGCTTTGTTTGAACAAAGGAGTATTGCAAATTAGAAATCCACAGTTCCTTTACCTGTTCTGGCTTTAATAAACCATATGGTCCTAGCCAATCATTTATTCTGGAGTAATCTTCATTCTTTAGTCTTGTTTCTTCTGGAAAAAAAATCCTAAAACATATCATGATTGCTATCTGAATGCCCAGAAGTGGGACGCCTAGGTGGCTCAGTCGGTTAGGCGCCTGCCTTCAGCTCAGTGTCTGGCTCCCTGCTCAGCAAGGAGTCTGCTTCTTCCTCTCCCTCTCACCCTTCCCCCTGCTTGTGTTTCTCTCTCTCTCAAATAAATAGAATCTTAAAAAAAAAAAAAAAAAGAATGTCCAGAAATGATAATCTCTAGTACTGGTGAGACTGTGAAGAAAGAAAGATTCTCATTCACTCTCAGTTGGACTAAAAACAACCTTTTAGAAAGTTATCTGATAGAACTAATAAAAATTTTAAATATATATGCCCATCTGAGCAGCAATTCCACTTCTAACTACTTACTTACTAGATATAAAAATACAAGTATTTGGGCTGCCCGGGTGGCTCAGCAGTTTAGCACTACCTTCAGCCCGGGGTGTGATCCTGGAGACCCAGGATCGAGTCCCACGTCGGGCTCTCGCATGGAGCCTGCTTCTCCCTCTCCCTGTGTCTCTGTCTCTCTCTCTCTCCGTGTGTCTCTCATGAATAAATAAATAAAATCTTAAAAAAAAGACCAGTATTTAAAGACACATGTAAAAGAAATTTGTCACGTGGTTTTGGCCACCAAGAACTAGAGACAGACTCAATTATTGTCATAACTGGATAATTGAACAAATTAGGTAGTTCATATTCTGGCTACTATGCATCTTTTGAAAGGGATGGACATAGATCTATACAAATTGACTTGCAAAGATGTCTATGATGCATTTATAAAGTGAAAAAGCAGTTTACAAAATACAGAATAGTATCCTCTCATTTGATATTAAATCCTTATATTTATGTATGTCTTATATTTGTGTTTAAATAAGAAAAATATGAATGAATTCATCCTAAATTAGAGGTAGATAAATCAAAGAAAAAATATTACTTTTTCTCAAGATGTATCAGTACTCTTTGTATATTTGCAAGAACCATATTACCCTTTTTAAAGAAACATATTAGTTTTAATGAATAATATTTTTCCAACATTTTATTATGAAATGCATTGAACATACAACAAAGCTGAAATAATTTGACATTATGCACCCATGTGCATACCTCTTGAATTCCATCCTGTTAACATTTACTATACTTGCTTTATCATATGTCTACCCATTTGCCTATTTTTCTATCCATTCTTCATTCCATTTTATTTTCTTGATGGATTTCAAAGTAAATTACACCCATCAGTCTATTTTCTCTTAAATTCTTCACTTTGTATAATAATGACATTTTTATCTAAATTTAAATACATTTTAAACAAAGTTGCCCTGGAGCTCTGGCTATGGCTCCACACACTAGGTATCTTGGATCCTTCCTTCCTGCCCCTAAGATAACAGATTTTCCTGGGGGTCTACAAAATAAACTGCAATTTGGTATTGAAGTTTGAGTGTAGGATCTTAGAAATATTAGAAAAATGAATACTCTTTCCTATGCTCTTTGGGGATCCATAGACTGTCGTATCTCTTTATAAATGTTCTTTGGAACTCAATGTAAATTAAATTTGCATCGTGAAAATGTAAACCAGAGATGTCCGAGGAGATTTCAGGCTTTTGGAAACATAGAAAGTGTACTGCTCATGAAATAAACCAGAGAGAGAGAGACAAATACTATATGGTATCACTTATATGTGGAATCTTAAGGAAAAAAAGTCAAGCTCACAGAAGCAGAATAGAAATGTGGTTTCCAGGGGTTGGGGATGGAGAAATAGAGAGAAGTTGATAAAAAGGTGCAAACTTTCAGCTATAAGACGAATAAGGCCTAAAGATCTAATGTAAACACATAGTGACTATAGTTGGAAAATTGAAATTAGCCAAGAGAGTAGAACTTAAATGTTTCCCTCTCTCTCTCTCTCTCTCTCACACACACACACACACACACTTGTATGCACAGTGATGTGTTAATGAACTAGGTGGGGAACCCTTTCACGATGTATGTGTAGATCAAATCACCACAATGTACACTTCAAACATCTTACAGTTTTATATTCCCATTAATACTTCAATGAAGCTAAAATTTTTTAAAGCTAATTTTTTTTTTTAAAAAAGAGTGTTTTGCATAGCATTCACTTGACAAAAATAGAATCCATTCTATCTGAGCAGACAAGGAGTTAATTACATGATATCATGTGACCTATAGAACCACCAGAACCACCGCGCGGGCTGAAGAAAACCCTTAGGTCGAGATTCCAGGGAGCATTTCCAAATCCGTGTGACAGAACTAGGCCGGGGAAGGTGTCGCCTCTGCCACGATCAGAAACTTCATCATGCAATCAGAAAGATGTCATCATGACCGCTGGTTCCAGAATGATACCTCAGCCTTTGCTAGGAATCTGCCAAAGGAGGAAACTACCTGTGGAATCAGGAAATCACTGCTGTAATTGCCTCATTCCAGAACCAGGCTGCCTTTGCCATGTTCTATATCAGCAACATGGAGAGTTCTTTTCCTAAAATAATTCAGTATCCAGAGTAAGATGATAATATGAAGTCTTACTACAAGGGACTGTAGGAAATGTTTTATGAAAAACGTTGTTGACTAAAATAATCAATTTTCTTCTTCTTGTATGTTTTTCAGTCTCCTCTGTAGTTATATGTAGCTGTGTGTCTGTGTTCTTGCCTAGAGAACATAAGCGGAAACAACATACACCTTAAGACAATGGTCATACCTTGTCCACATTTTTTTCTTTTCATTGTTGACTAGAACCTGACCCAGCTTCAACTATGCTGATGACAGTGCCAAGGGATGTAGAGCTACATTGCTAGCCTGGGTTTCTGGAGGACTTTGTGAGCAGAATCCATTTAACCACTTTGGATGATTATTACATAAGTGAGAAAAAAAAAAAAACAAAACTTGAATCTTCTTTAAGTCACTGGATTATTGTTTGGTCTTTCGATTATAATGTTCAGTCTTACCCTACATAATGCATGTGGGTTTTAACTCATTAGCTTCTGTCTGTATGTGGACATGTTGATAGAGTTAATGTTGATCCAGACAATTCATATTGCCCTCCAAAACAGGAATTCTCCCTCTCCCTTCAAAAACACACCCTTACTCTTGTCTTCTCCCCTATCTCTCATCACATACAACCAAACACACACACACACACACACGCACACACACACACACACACACACACACACAGATTCATTGTTGAATCATTAGTGCCTAACACAGAACCTAGTATATCCTAGATGTTCAACAAATATTTGGTTGATGAATAAATAAAAGTATCCTCACAATTTGAGAAACCGCATGGGGCCAGTTTAAACTATTGTCTTTGACATAGTTCAGTGGGAAGTGTGGTTTGAAGCTTGGAAAGGATTTCAACGTATAGAGATGGGGTATAGGGCATTCTGGGTGGCAGACAAGAATGCCTGAAGTATGGCAGCACAGGTGGGTGAGGGGAGCTGTGAGCTTGCCCTTATATCTGGTGGGAAGGCTAAAGAGAAGGGGTTTGGAATTGAGGTTAGATTCTGATTGGATAAATTCTTGAATTCTCTGCTGGGGTAATAGTAATTCTGTAAACTAAGAAGACATCAAAGGCTTATTTTGTCTCTGTCTTTGATTTTTGCTTAGCATTGTACTGATATGCTTGGCTCTCTGTCTGTTGGAAAACAAAGTGCTGGCAGTGTGAAAGAGAAGATTGGAGGTGAGAGAGACAGAGACTACTTTAATTGTCCAGGAAGGAACCATGAATGTTTAAATTAGGCAGAGGTGAAAAACAGATTTGAGGGATACTTTGGAGATAAGATTAAAAGGACCAGGTGACTTCTTAGATGATGAAGGGAGTGACTCTCTTGTTTCTAGATTGAGATGACTATACTATTTTGACTTAAGATAGGAAATTTTAAAAAAGGAAATAAAATAGGATGAATTAAAATTTGTCTTTCATACTGTTAAATTACATTTTAAGTCATGGAAATGTTATGTAGCTACATGGAAATATCCATTTACAAGTCAAGAGACAGATTAGGATACCTGTGATTGTATTGGAAGCCATGTGCAGGAGAGGTTAGTATTTCTCAAGACGTGATCTGAGAACTTGTGCATCTGAGATATTTGTCTTGAGGTACTCGTAAAAATGAAGATTCCTGGGCCTTATTGTAGAGTACTCGATCAGATTCTCTGGAGGATGGGTTCCAGGAATCTGTTTTCTAAAAATATTCTTGGGTTATTTTAATGCTTCACAGTTTTTGAGAGCCATGGGTAAAGGTAAACTAAAGCCTAATGGTATATAGGATTATCTGGGAGAAAGGGAAGAGTAAGGAAGGAGTACAGGGCAGGGAATAGATGAGAACGGTACCGGATTGAGAAAAGCAGAGTTTTAAAAACTGTTCAAAGAGGAAAAAAGAGAAGAGATTCCTGAGAACATGGAGAAGTAGCAGTGGGAAAGGAAATGTTTCAGGGAGGTGAGGTTGCTGGAAGGCTCTAGGGAGCAACATCTGTGAAGAGTCCACCTAGAATGAAGGGGGGGTGGATAGTGGTCCTGCTGATGTATTGGCCATCACTGACCCCTGAGACACTAGTTTCAGTAAACTGATGAGAGTGGAATAATATGACACCAGCAAAGCACTGAAGGAACTGAGAATCAAGAGATAGACTATGTTGGTATTGTTTATAACTCAATGTAATTTCTATTTCAAATTCTCATGGAAGAGAAAATGTCATATTAGTTAGGGATTTCTCCTCATACCTCTTTCTCCCAGGATGTGTGACCTCCACTTTGTGCTCAGGTGGATCCAGGCGGGTCATTGCTGAGATGTCTCTAGGTCCATCTTTAAGGATCTTCTGATCTGGCAGCTTTCTCTCTCCTTCTGGTCATACTCAAGTTGGGGAGGCTGTGGGGCAGGCATAGCCTGTGGAGTACATAGTTGCACCAAACATACATTTTGTCTTGGAGTAAAGCCTTATTTTGGGGTTTGCTCTGTTTTTTTAAAAGATTTTTAATTAATTAATTAATTAATTAATTAAGTCATGGAGACACAGAGAGAGGCAGAGACAGGCAGAGGGAGAAGTAGGCTCCACGCGGGGAGCCCGATGTGGGACTTGATCCCTGGAACCCAGGATCATGCCCTGGGCCAAAGGCAGATGTTCAACTGCTGAGCCACGCATTTACTCTTGAGCATCATATACCCGTCTTGGAGTTCTGTTTTGTACCAGGGCTATGATGAGACACTTTTTAGACGCCAGTCCCAGAGCGCCTGCTGCTTCCCTGGGAACTCTCTATGTTTTGCTTATCTGGGGTGTGGTGAAAAACATAGATGAAATTGAGGAGAAAATTGCAGTTCAGAGAATTAAGCTACCTTGTATAAAATTCTGTATGTGGCTAATGAGTGGTGGGGTGATCTGACCACTCATGTTGCCATCTTCCTATTTGGGGCAACGAGTATGCCAGGGGAGAAGAACAGATGGCTGTTATCTGACCATAATCGATGGCAAGGTCTTGGATAAATTAGGAGAGGATAGGATTAAGAGTATAGCTGGAGGAATTAATTAAAGACATTTAGTAAATGGGATGTAAGAAATTCAAGCAGAAGTATTTCAGGCAAAAGATTATAAACATATGGAGTCAGATAATAAAGCTAACTGAATCAGTGTGCAGACAAAGTAATTAGTTAAAGAAAGACATCTGGAAGAGGAGAGAAATAAGAGAAGCAGAGGAAATAAAAGGTAGGGTTGAGATCAACTAGAGTATGTTGGTAAAGTCAGATGATGTTTTTCTTCTCCTTTGCCTTACATATATTATGTTTTTCCTTAGCCACAATCCCAAATATTACACAATTCAACATGTTATATTTGTTTCTGGAAATATCTAGGAGCTAATGTAAATACATCCGCCGAAACAAATGATTCAAAGAAGATGAATGCTTTTCATGGCTAACTTAGATGTGTCTAGCTTCCCACAAAAGTCTAGATCTTATGTTTGTGATTACATATTTTGGGCCACAAATATAATAAAAATGGCGATTTAACCGAGTTTTCCATAGCAGTAGGAAACACTATCCAGTAAAGTGCCACTAGAAATATCTTTCATCATGTTAAGGCATGGAATAAGGCAATTTTGATGATGAGGGATTGAGGTGCATTATCCTTTTGTTTTTCGTTACTCTGGGAGGTAATCGCATCTGTATGAATGATGAGAATATCTCATTTTACATGGATTCTTCTCATCTCCGTTTGAAGTGTGTAATTTTAGTCTATGGAATGTCTTTAGTCATAGCCTGCCCTGCATCCTGGCGTAGTTGGCTGCTGATGTGATGTGCCTGGGAGGAAGCACCTAAGAAAGGCCTGCACCCCTTCCCCCAAACATTCTCTCCTCTAGCTGGCTGGATTTCAGAATCACTGATTGCTGTCATTTTCCCAATGGACAAGAGACAGCAAGTGAAGATTTTGTGATAAAATACATCCTGTTTGCACTTGACGGGATGAGCTCTGGTGTTACTCTGTTAGGCAAATTGAATTTAAATTTAAAAAATGTAAAAAAAAATATGTATCCTCTCTGCCTTGTTTATGAATCTATTGTTGACTCAGAAGTAAATTGGGATACCAAGTCCTTGGATGGGAGCTTGTACGGCTAAATTTTCTTTGGCACAAAAGAGAGCAATAATCACTCTGATCAGAGAAACAGGGTTAGATCAAAGGGATCTGTGGTGGTGAGCTCTGTAATTTCCAAGGCTTACAATAAAGTATATGTGGTACAAAAGGCTATGACTGTGAGCAAGCCATTGTCCCCAGATTGGTTTCTGAGGAAAATGATCTGCTCAAAGTATCCTTTAATGTGGATCAACACTAGATTGTTTTCTCTTTAACCTCTCAAAAACTGGATAGCTTAGGAGAACCAAGAGGACTTCAAAGTCACGTTATTGACATAGATACATAGATAGATAGATAGATAGATAGATAGATAGATAGATAGATAGATAGATATTCAAGGAGTATTGAGCAATTACTAAGTGCCGGACTCTATGCTAGGTAGTGAAAACATAAAAACAAAAAAGCTGACATTTCAGTCTTTGAAAATCTCAGCGTTTAGTGGGAAAAGAAGGATATGCAAACCCCCAAAATAATCTTAAAAATAAAATAATAAAATAAAGTCTTATAAGTAATAGCACAGACTACCTATACAAAGTACAATGGAAGCTCAGAATAAAGGGTAACTTTTCCTAGGAAGAATTCAGAAAGATTCATAGAAATTAATTTCCGTTGGGTGAGTTTAATTTTTCAAAGGAGCAGAGAGTGAGGAACGTTCTAGGAAGAGAGAGAAAAAGCTCATTAAGATAGTGGTACTGCAGTGGACTGAACTTTTGTGTTGCCCTGAAATTCATGTTAATCCCTTTTAAAGTGATGGTATGTGAAGGGGAGGTCTTTAGGAGGTAATGAGGTCATGAATGTGGAGCCCTTCTGATGGGATTAGTGCCCTTACAAGAAGAGATGAGAGATAATTGCTTCTTCTCTCGCCCTCTGCTCTTTGCCATGTGAAGATGTAGCAAGAAATGACCGTTTACAAACTAGGAAGTGCCCTCACCGTATACCGGATCTGTGGGTTCCTTGACCCTGGACTTCCTAGCCTCCAGAATCATAGGAAATAAATGTCTGTTGTTTAAGCCTCCTAGTCTATGGAATCTCATTATAACAGTCTGAGCTGATTAAGACAAGGAACCCATCAGACTGGATGGCATAAATCCCAGGGGTTAGTTGTCACTATAAGCAAGGGCTGAGAGATGGCCACACTCAGCAGATAAATTTCACAAAAGGCTGAAACATGAAGAATCTTCCAGGGAGGATGGCCCGAAATTAACAGGGATCCTACCCATCATGAAGGCATTGGGAAACCTGGTGTATGAGCAGCTGGCATGGGAGGAAAGATGCTGATAAAAAAAGATAGGAAAGGCCAATAAAAATAAATTTTGCCCTCTTAATAATTTTTCTTAGTATCAGTCCTAATCAATTTCAGCCCACAAGAGCACATGTATCCAAATCAGGATGACATTAAAAATATGGAAAGTTCAAAATCAATACCCATGGCTCTAATAAAGAGCTGAACTCAGCATGTACCATAGAGGGTGTCAAGATGTAACTTCAGGCCTTTTAAATTCTGCAAAGTGATGAGCTTTGAAAGCGTGCTGTGTCTGCTCCAGAATTTCAAGTAACTGTTGTAAAAAGTCAGAGCATACTCCTGGCACTCCAAGTTGCCTAATTTCTCACAGACAGTGTTAGTTTGTGAAGCCATGTGTGTGGGGATATATATATACACACAGACATATTTGCTTGCTTTGAGCTTTTTGGATTGTATCCGCCTTATAGACGTGAAAGGTCACGTTGAGGTCACAGAGATTTTGTCTTAGGAAAGCAGCCACTGACTCTGAACTGGCTCTCAGAGAACATCTCAACAGTAACACACTTTCAGGGGGTTGTGAGGGATCATGAAAATATGCCCCCAAAGCCCTGAAATCTCTGTTTCAAAAGTGCTGTTTGGATGCCAGAAGTAATGCTGCATTTCTCAGAATTAACAGAATTGCTAGATGCTTCTCTAAGATAATAGGTAGGTGTGAACTTTTTTTTAGTTAAAAAAATCTTAACATGAGAATTTGGCTACGTATGTGGAAAGCAAATGCTGGATCAGACAGTAGTTTCGTGAGAGGTGAAGGGCCTCTCCAGGTAGATAGCAGGAAGCAGCCTTCTCGTTCAGAGAGGCAGAGAAGAGTCTGTGTCACACAGTGTCCTGCTTTCTGAACGACACAATTTCTATATCCCCTAAATATAAAGAGGACTTTTGATGAAATTATCATGGAATCAATCTTAGTGTCTGATAAAGGGATGTCTTGCTTCATTGATCACCTTGAGGAAGAGAGGGCCCTCCAGAGCCCTAGAAGCTATACCGCGAGGGCCAGGCCTTGTTCCCAAATCTGTGCAGAACCCCGAGGATGGCCAAGGCCCAGTTCTGGAGACTGGGGACAGAATACCTGAAGAGTGAAAGCAAACTGCTCCCAGGTGACTGAGGACCGTGACAGGTTTCGGAGGCACATGTCAATGTGTGGTGTTTCGGATGCTTTGCATATATCAACTTGATTCATCTTCACCCAATCATAGGAGGTAGGTGCTATTAGTATCACTCGTTATGGAGATCATTTTCCCAAGGTCACACAACAAGTATTGGTGGTGGTGGCGTTTGAAACCAGGTAGTGACTCCAAGGCAGGTGACTTTCACCACCTTGCAGTACATACATGCATACGGGCAGTATGTTTCTGTTTCCTTCACCTATAGAGTAAGAACAGGGCCATTAAAATGGTCTACCAAAAGTCTAAAGTGGATCAACTGAGTGATCATATCTTCTGTGAGTTTAATATAAGGGCTTCTAGAAGTCTCTAGGGTATCAGAAGGATTTTGACAGCAAGGAGGGCCTCGAGTGCCAGAGTGAAGTGGTTATGTTAAGTCGGGTGGGTTCTTGGAAAAGAGCAGCAGAGGAACAATAGGGACGTCAGCTGAAAGCTCAGCAGGGGGCACTGTAAAGCGTGGGTTAACAAGAACCGTCCAGGTGGCTCCTGGAGGGATCTCTATTCAAAAACATAGTCCTTTTCCCACTTCACCTGTATTAAATGGGCTTCTCCAGAGAAACAGAATCAGTAAGATTTATAAAATTTTAATTTTATTTCAATATATTTACAATATATGCCATGTAAATATATTTTATATATATATATATGAAGAAAGTTTGTTATGATGAATTGGTTCACATGATTATGGGAGCTGAGAACTCCCACAACCTACCGTCTGCAAGATGGAGACCCAGGAAGACTGGTGGTGTAATTCGGTCCGAGTTCAAAGACCTGAGAACCAGGGGAGCCAATACTTTAAATCCTTAGTGCTGGAGAAAGTGCGAGATGTCCCAACTCAAACAGGGAGACAGGAAGCAAAAACAGGCTAATTTCTCTATTTGCCACTTATTTTTTTTTTTCCTATTCACATCCTTAGCCGAGGGAATAATGCCCATTCACACTGGGGAGGGCATGCTACTTTACTGAATCCGATTCAAATGCTTATCTCATCCAGAAGCGCTCTCCTCCACAGGTCCAGAGGTAATGTTTAATGTGCATATCCTGTGGCCGGTCGAGTCGATGCATAAAATCAACCATCACTACATTCTAAGCCGCCGAAAGATGAGGACCACGTCAGAATGTTCCCCGTGCCCTTCCCTGCGGGCCAGGTGGGTTGACTTTCCTTCTATGTAAGTTTGCCAAAGACAAAACCTAGTAATCCCAACCACCTGCCACTTAGGTCGTCATTTATTTTTTGTATCCTTGTCACAACAGGATACCAGTTATGTCAAGGGAAGATCAGGGGCCAGCTGTGTCCTCAGCAGACTGCGCAGGATGCTCAGGGCATCCCCTCCTTCCCATCACTGCTGCATTATCACTGCTGCTCTGATACCTAAATTGCAACCAGGAAAGTGACATCATTGACAGGTGCTTTGTTAGTGAGAACCCAAACTGCAGACACCCCAACTCCATTCTTCACTCCATGGTTCCAGTTTTTTTGGAGTTCACTGCAAATGACTTCTGTCTACTTATTCATTGGTAAGAATGGGATAATATGCATCATCCTAATTCTAACGAGCCAGGATGGAGGCCAAGTCGGCTCTCTTCTGAATTAAAGTCAGAATGGAAATCCAGGGGCTGGTCGCTGTCGCCGTTTTATCAGTTGCTGTCACAAGTAGGCAGAGGAGGAAGCAGGAAATAAAGGTTACATGAATTATTCAATGACCGGAGGACTTAGGAGAACATTACAGCCGTCAGCTTTATCACTTTCATTGATAATCTCCCCAATATCAATGAGTCTGAGAGTTAGGGTTGATTTTTTTGTTTATAAAGACTATTCGCAGGGCAGGGGTTACCGAATGAAAGTACTCCGACAGGCCCTGAAAATGGCTAGTTGCCAAATGGTGAGGCTATGTGCATGCCGGGAATTTAAAACATTCCTTATAGACTCTTACTAAAAAATGAGAAACTGACGACACAGAGGCAAATTAAGAGCCTGTGCCAGTAAATACCAGCTTGTACAGGGATGACAACTGCGAGCTTGGAAAGGAGGAAGCAAATGTGAAGATGCTCATCGAGACAGAGCAGGCAAGATTTGGCAAGTGGTGTAACGCTGCAAATGAAAGGATTAAAGGATGCAAAGATGATTCTAACATTTTGAGCCAGGAGAAGATGATAACTTTGATAAGAAGTAAAGACCAAAGAAAGAGCAAATTGAGGGGAGAGGGTGCTGACACCTGAATGAGACAGATTAAATTCAAGGTCATGGGGAGAAATCCCGGGACCAACGCCTAGTGGGCCGTTGGCAGTGAGACTCTGGACTTGAGAAAGAGATTCTCTCTGTAAGGAAGGTAGGGGGCTTTGGAGAAGCCTTGAGAAGAGCCTGGAGACGGCCCAGCAGTTTAATCTAGATCATTGGATGCCACAATATTAAAGAGGAAAAGATAATTTAAGCAAGAGGCCAACAACTGCAAATCCCGTAGACAAATAGTGGGATTTGAGGGATAGAAAACTTGTCTGGATTTGATCACACTAAAAGAGGTACCTGTGTGGAGCAGAAGCCAGACTGTAGGGGGGTAAGGAGTAAAACCAAGGCCTCAGAGGCCATACGTAGAGACTGATTTCCAGTAATTCGACAGTGAAGGAGCACTATGATGATTGCCCGATAGGCCAGCCCTACGGAGGGAGAGATTTTAGACAAAGATCTAAACCTAAGAGGATGGGACTATGGATATGAAAAAATAAGAACATTCAAAATGTACTGGAAGAGAGAATTGTTCATAAAAATTGCTTTAGAATTGGCATTAAAGCAGTAAGATGAAGAGCAATATTCACAATTAGGGTACGGATGCTTCTTCCTCTGAGTCAGGAGACACGGGATGAAAATGATGGAAGATAACAAAAGAGTTGGCAGGTAAGAAAGGTAATATGAAAAAGTTTGCACTGAACTGTCTCAATCGTATCAGTAATAAAAGGAGTCAAAACCTTTTTTTGAGAGTAAAAAAAATGCATCTCACACTTTGCAGTAAAGACGGGGGAGTACTCGTCGTAACCACGTCTTTCATTTTCTGTATCCTGATGCTTTGCCATCAGGGCCTGGCTGACCCTGTAGGGACGGCCTTTCCCGGGGTGAGCTAGTTCCTAGTAAAGATATTCCTAGACGTAGGGGAAAGCCAGGGAGAGTGCTTTTCAAACGCAGACCAACCAATGCAGAGCCCACACCCCAGCTGGCTTCTTTATCGGGCTCTCGTCCACCTGCCCTAAGCACCCCAAAGGGGTAGATACCCCTATGCCTCAGGGCCCCCTGAAACGACTCAGACTAGCTCACCCCAAGACTGTTTGCACGCCTCACCTGCACCTTCCTGTAGAAACCACTGGGGAGACTCCTGCTCATAATTTCTCCCTCTCCCTCTGCCTCCTGACTAACTGGTTTCTCCTCCCTTCCCTTGTGACCCTCTGAGGACCTCGGAGCTCAAACCATCTTTTCAATGGAAATATCATTTGATCTCTTAGCCTTGCCATACCTGAATCATAAAACCAGCTAAAAAAAAAAAAAATTGTCGGGGTGTGTGGGTGTCTCAGTTGGTTCAACATCTGACTCTTAGTTTTGGCTCAGGTCTTGATCTCAGGCTGCGCGCTGGGCATGGAGCCTGCTTGAGATTCTCTCTCCCCCCGCCCCCTTCCCACTGTCCCTCTCCCTGCCCCTCACTCTGGAGATGCTCTCTTAAAAAACCAAACCAAACCAAACCTGGTAGTTGTGTACGTTATGCTAATAGTTGATACACTTAAGTTACGAAGCAGGTAGGTTTATTTATTTTTTATTTTTTATTTTTTTTTATTTTTATCTATTTATTTATTTTGTAGGTTTAAATAGCATAAGGAATAATTGTTCTCCAATTTCAGTTTTAAGAATTATCTTATATCCTTGTGCACATCTTCTGGTTGTTTGAGCAATCGCAAATAACATCAATTTGAGATGAAACTTAAATATGTATTTTTAAATGCGGGAGTTGCTGCGTGTGCCAAGTTGGAAAATATCCACGTAAACCATGTGTCGCAGCTGTAGGGTTTGCAAAGAGAATCGTCGGACTAATGGTAACAAGAAGCTGCATGTGACTTACTCCATGAAGCAGGACATCAGCTCCACCAAACCCCCTGTGTACTGTACGGTTGAGTGAGGAGTGAGGAGGCCATCCGCGGGCCTCTCAAATTACAGCAACATCCTTTCTGTCCGCTTCCATTTGCTCTTAATTCATGGCACCAGCACCATTTTGAAAGCAATTTTCTTTCTGATGGATTGAAACACAAACTTGTTTCACACCGATCTTGAGTAAGGGTTTAGGGCTGTCACTTTTCTGTTGCATCTGCCATCATCGACTGGCTGTCTCGACCCGAACTAGCAGGATAAGAGGTACGCACGCAGCAAGGGGCGAGCTCGAGACCGAACTGAACCATCACTTGCTGTTCTGCGCGTGGTAACAGCAACGACGCGGCCAGGCCATTTATACAATCAGCCTATTATATTGCATTACGTGTATTCCCTGTCTCCTCTGAGTAGCTTTGTCATAATGGAGACTTTTATAATTATATAATTACTGGTTACTTTAAAATTTTGTACCAATTACACAAAAGCTCTAATTGGAAGGTTAATGGTTAATGGGGTGACTCAGCTTGTAGCAATTTTCTACTTTGAAGCTATATGGGTGAGACACAGCTTCTAAACTTTCTACTTTAGCCTCACTCATGACTTTTATGATCCTGATTATTTTGATATTAGTAGATTTTGCTCATTTATTTACCTAAATGTCCTAAGGGGTGGATGCTGTGGAGCAATCCATTTAGAAAACCAACAGATGCATTGAGAGAAGAAATACCTTTGGTTTTCACTTTCCAGTGTCAACATCACCCTTCAGTTTCCATGGTTTATAGAAACAATGGTCTCATCTACAAAAAACTCAATACATGTGAATGTAGAAAAGAAAGTTTTATAAGGGCTGCTGAGGAAGTATTTGACGCCACAGTTGTGTTGAATCTTTACCATTTCACAAAGAAAAGAATATTACTCGGGATCCCTGGGTGGCGCAGTGGTTTAGTGCTTGCCTTTGGCCCAGGGCGTGATCCTGGTAGACCCGGGATCAAATCCCACGTCGGGCTCCCGGTGCATGGAGCCTGCTTCTCCCTCTGCCTATGTCTCTGCCTCTCTCTCTCTCTCTGTGACTATCATAAAAAAATAAAAAAATTTAAAAAAAAAAAGAAAAGAATATTACTCATGTATTTTTCTAGGCGAACTTGCACGCTGAGTTCATAAGATTTCGTGTGTAACCCATTAAGCGAATTTTAGTCAGGCGTTCAGTTAGACTTTTGGAAAAGACTGTCATTTTAAGTGTCTGTTATTTCTGTGATTTCTGAAAGCTTCTTTTTACATTTGTAAACTACATGAAAATCACGTGGTCAAACAACGTTGTTTATCTTCTGTCTTGGAATTCTACAAAAACGTTCTGGTTTGAAATTGTAGCTGATTTACGGGGCAGCGCCTCCTGCTATGAGCATCACCATCATTCCCCAGCTAAGCATGAAGCTCTCAAGGTCCTTGTGAAAGCTGTCCTGTATTCTCATTTAGCATACTGCTTTGCTTAACATCTAGAAAGGACTTGAGTCATTCAAGAAAATTTAGAACACGACCTGAATAATTAGGACTTGATTTTTATTCCTGCCTTGGGTGTTTATCTCAAGAAAATGGGTTTTCCTTTGGTTTGGTGATGTGTCCGTCCCCAGATATACAAGTGCAAACACGAGAAGCAAAAATAGAATATATTTGGCATTTAAACTCGTTTATTATTCATCACTCATTTACCGTTTTTTTTTTTTTTTTAACCAAACAGATCACTATCACTATCACTATCACTATCACTATCACTATCACTATCACCAGGGGGATAGTCTGGGTGCTGTTCTTTATGGGTCAAAAAAATATTTAAGACACAAAACGTCAGCCGTAGACTACTTTTTCTGGAACGGCCTTACAATGGAACAGAGAGAGCAGGGGATTTTAAGGGGAGGCACTGGAGGAGTGACATCCTGACCCTTTGGAAGGACCTTATTTCTTCCAGACCATAAGGATCAATATAGGGAAAAGCACTTTTCTCTGAGTAAGCAATTCCCTAGGGCAGGTGTGGCTTCGGTCCTGGGGGCCAGCGGGGAGCCCGCACAGCGAGGCCAGGGCCTGGTGGACGCAGCCGGAGGTCATACAGAGGGAGCGGCCTGCCTCTCCTCCAAGTAAACTTTTATTTTTGGACGCTGAAACTTGGATTTCATGTGCCACAAACATCACGTTTAAAATTTTTCTTTCAATCATTTTACCTTTTAGCTCACTGGCTGTACAAAAAACAAAAGTGGGGGCGGAGGGAGGAGTGTTGGATTGGACTGCACGAGACCCCTGTGCTCGGTGATAATCGTGTCTTTAAAACTTCCAAACACAGATACTCACATAGACGTGGAGCTATTGACAGATTCTAATGTTATGCTCCTGCCAGGAGAGTCCATCCTGACGACAGGCCTGTCTTTATTACCACAGGCTTCTGGACGTGTCCAGGCCTCGGCCCAACCACGGCGGTGAGGCGACCGAGGAGCCGGGCTTAACCCAGGGCCCAGGAGCGCCCCAGCCCTGCCCCGGGCCTGGGTGTCCCCCTAAGGTTTTATTCGTTTATTTGCTGATTTTTAATGCACTAGAGGCACGTGCTGCAGTCCAAGACCTCTTTACCTCCCCCTCCCTTGCCCTGTTGCCGAAGCCTCCCTTTGCCCAGTTTATGTCTGTCTTAGGCCTCACGGAACAAAAGGGATTTGGGGTTGATGCAGCTCAGCCAAGAGAGAAAATGGGAAAGAGAAGGGAACCCATGCAGCCAGAAAAGGAGAGATGAAGCAGGTGAAAGAGCTGCGCACAAGAAGGAGGTGGTTTCCACCCCATCAGGAGAGGCTGTGTTGGGGGGTCTGGGGGGCTCAGGGGTTGAGCACCTGCCTTGGGCCCAGGGCGTGACCCCGGGGGCCCGGGATTGAGTCCCATGTGGGGCCTCCTGCATGGGGCCTGCTTCTCCCTGTGCCTGGGTCTCTGCCTCTCTCTCTGGCTCTCTCAGGAATAAATAAATACAATCATGAAAAGAGAGAGAGAGAGTGTGAGTAATGAGAGGCGGATCACACTGTCCCCCCTACTTTTCCCAGGGCCCCCCTTCTCCCCTTCTCCTGTTTTACCCCCGCGGCTCAGTCGCCCATTTCTGGTCTGCACCTAATTTCCTGTGTGTCTGAGCCCCTCACGGGTCTCTGGTCCCCTCTGGCCGGCCTCCCCGCAGAACCTGGGCTCCCCTGGGCCTCCGCAGGGGCCCCGCAGGCAGCCCTGGGCATCTCCATCCCCGCCTCTGCAGAAATAGCACCCCTGGGCTCTGGCCGTCCAGGCCCAGCACTGCTCTGGCCCCCCTAATTGGCCCTTTAAGTGCAGAATTTAGCTTTTATCACCTTTTCCCACAGACTCTGCTGCCGCGTCTGGGGATTGGAGAACTTGCGTGCATCTGTGGTGCCACTTTCGAACTCAAATGCGAGGTCCAGGTATATGGTGTTTTTTTTTTTTAAACAAATGGACTCACTAAAGAGGAGGATTCAAAATTACTGTAAAAATTATGAGGCCTCTAGTAAACATACGCTGTTCGCTGCTCAAAATTTAGAGCACGAATATGAGCAAACAAAAATAAAAAAATCACTGCCAACTCCACTCCTCAGACGTAGTCTCTTAGCATTTCGGTGTATCATCCCCCAGGCCTCTGTAGGAGCTAAACATGCGTAGGTTTACACATGTGCATCAGTCACAGTTTGATCAGAGAAGCGCAACTATTTGGGGATAGACATAAAATAAGGGATTTGACCTTTCTCAAGCATGACAGCTAAATTCTCTCTCTATGCTGTTGCTTTCCTATGTGGTGCTGGAGTCAGAAGACCTTTATCAAGCTAGATACGATCTCTCAACCTCGATTATTTCATTTGCAAAGCAGAAATATTACTTACCTAAGAGGGTTATTCAATATTAATGTCATTATTAAACAAAGTGATAATGTGTTTCATCATAGTTCCTCGTTTGCAGAAAGGACTCAGTCAGTTTTATCAATAATTATTATTAATGATTATGTTGGTTACATTTGCCATCATCCAGACGCCAGCTCTGGACTAGTAATGTGGCTTTTTTGATGCTCAGTTGCATCACCTGTAAAACGGAGCCTTAATACTTACTTCCAAGTACTATTGTGAGAACTGAATGAGAAAATACTAAAATACTGTCCCTAAAAATACTTGGGACAGAGTCTTGCGTGAAGAGAGCACCCCGCGAAGGTCTACCGTTCTCCTAACGCCAAGACTGCGTTGGCTTTCATGAGTCGCACTGCCGTGTCGTTGTCTCATGTGGAGCCTTTGTCCTTGACGTCCTTGGAGCGCCACCTGCACCGTGAAATATCTCTGCTATTCTATACCTGAAAAATATTGTTTATCATGCTCAGTATGGGGTTTTATATCTTATCTTTATTCCTTTCCATTGCAACGACTTTCTATTCCATACCTCAGAACACCTAGATTTCTTTCAAGCTTGATTCTGAGTCCAACAGACTATTCTCCCTTAATTTTTCACGCTCCCTATGAATTGAGCTAAGATATTAGGTTGAGTATTGTAATACTCGGTTTTTGTAAGTAAAAAACGGTTACACATTGGCTGTTGCATATGGTTCAACTGAATGTTTATTACAAAGTTGAATAGAACTAAGGATGTGAATGTGAACTAACTCTTTATTAGTAGTTTTGACCTTTTTTTGCGTCATGCGTCTCTGAGACTATTGTGGCACTATTTATGACGAAAAAATGAAAGCTATTTATTTCCTATTGTGGAAATTGCATTGGATATTAATTTCCTTCATGGAGATAGAATACAAAACAAATTTTCTAAAAGAAAAAAGGCCTCTCTTATTTTCAACTTTATTTTTTTTTTTAAAGATTTTTATTTATTCCTGAGAGAGAGAGAGAGAGAGACAGAGACAGAGACACAGGCAGAGGGAGAAGCAGGCTCCATGCAGGGAGCCCAATGCCGGACTCGATCGCAGGATCCCGGGATCACACCCTGAGCCGAAGGCAGACGTCCAACCTCTGAGCCACCCAGGCGGCCTTTATTTTCAACTTTAATGTGAAAAATGGTACTTGCTTAAAAAATTATAGCAACATAAATTGTGTATGAAACTAAAATGCAAACTTAAATCATGTTTAAATTTCAATGAGAACACAGGTTTTTGTTTGTTTGTTTGTTTGTTTTTGGTTTTGAATATGAAGTAAACATTGTGGAGCGAACTTACATGGCTGTGAAAATCTATCTTTTGACAGTCCTTTCTGAGTTTTCATTTCTTTGCCTACAAATGCTGGCAACCCTGACAGACAAATGCCTGGCATAACAAAACAATGCAGTGAGAACTCCCGTTACTGGTTCTGCTAGATGAGAGCAGACTTGTTTCAGTGAGCAGCAGAATTCCCAAGGTCTTCAGGTGGGATTTATATCATATCTTGTCCTTTGCTCTCAAGTCAAGGAGATGAACTTTCACGAGACCTGCAAGTCAGCACAATAAGGATTATGAGTCCACATTTCATTTTTAGGTTATCTGAGGGGAAGGAAGCTTCTAAAAAATTTTATGGTGTTTCCAAGTGTCTGTAGGTTTTGGTTTGCTTAAAATTTGACAGGACTGTGTTGCTTTTGATTTCAGCCTACAGAATCACTTCCTCCGGCAAAGGGAGGTTTTCAGAGTTGTCTCTCTCCAGTCTTTTGTTCCAGAATGTCTCTTCAGCCAAAAATTCTCATGGTTTTTTAACAGTATTTATAATGCTGACTGTAGGGGCTTAATGGAAAGGTTTACATTATTCTTGTGGCTGAAAATATTTGTCAAGTGAGCCAATTCAGAAAGGCATTGTTCTGTGCCAAATGGTTTTATGAGTGGATTTCTTCTATCAAATAAAAAGAGTAATGGGTGGATGGGGTTTGGGGGGCGGGATCTGTCCTAAATTAATCAAGCTCGTATTACAAAACTCTTTCTTCTATATCATATGAAAGCCTCCATATTCTACTCCTCTGTCTCAGCAAAACTCTTTGGCAAAGTGATTCACTTTCCTGGCAGTAGCCGAATTTTTTAGGCTGTTGACCAAGTCTTTTACATTAATGCATCCTGATGTGCATCAGTAGGTTCATAATTATGGGTGGAATTTATTTCTTTGTTCCTTTTATTATCAACTCACTTGACAAATGTTGCCCCAAGACTCTCAAGGACAAGTATCATGCAGAAGTGACATTTACCTGCCCTTATTTGTTACTTCTCATAGAGAGAGATGAGCATGACTCACCTTTTCAGGACACGGGGATGGCAAAGTTATTATATATCTTATAGTACTTGAAAGATGAGTAGCAACATGCATGTTCCAGATAAAAATCCTTAATTGATAAGACATATGTCTTTATTAATAACAAGTTAGTTTGTAAATGATGCATTCACTGTCTTATCATTATTATAAATTATCATGATTATTGGTTAAAATATAACTGTAGCAACTTAGTTCAAAATTTATCCTTTAAATTCCCATGATAAACGACACTTAGCCAACCCCTCCATTGGTTTAGCCTTCACCAAGATAGTTCTTCTTCTATTCTATATTCATTTTTATTTATGATCCCAACTTATATTGTGGTTATATGTCTTGTTCCAAATTCTTTCCCATAGGCCAACCTAATCTTAATATAGTTATTATTTCCATCTGCTTTGTACCTTTATTGGACATCTCCCATTGTAGAATTTATCCTCTTCCCAGACTTCTTCCTCCTACTCGTTCTAATGTATTATTGCCTTCCTTCTAACCGCCCTGAAAAGGACATTGATCAAGACTTCCCTCTGGCCAACTGCCTGTAGGACACTTTCACAAGATAATGTGTACGTGAACCTCCTTCTCAAGTTCAAAGATTTTCTTGAGAATAGCATTTGGCGTATTGTACTCTTAATTATTCTCCCATTAGTAGGTATGTTTCTGTCTAAAAATGATTTTCTCCCATTCGGCATTCCTCCCATTCACATTCCTACTACAAATGTGAGTATTACATAAGACCATATTTACTTGTTAGGATCTAAAATTTAATTTTAACTGCTTAAAACATTTATTCAGTGGGTAGCTTATAAAAATTGGAGAAAATGAGCATTTCTTATTTTCTGTTACTATAAATCTCCAGCATAATCATTTTTATTTATATACATTCTTATTGCCTGCCATAATGTTTCCTTTTCCCTTCTGTCCTGAAAATATTACTTTAAAGCTTTCTTAATCAAGTTAGTACATTTCCTGGAATCGCAATTCCCTTGGAATTTTTAAAATGCTCTTTGTCCTTTTTCAGGGGACCAAATTTAATCATTGTAAGAATACCATTTTCAGAAGTTTTAATTCATGGGGTCCCTGTGTCCTTTAAAGGAAATCTCACCCAGAGCCCTTATATATAAAATATACAAAATGTATAAAATATATAAAAGCAAAGTTCTTCTAGTTGAAGGACATATGTGTGTGGGGAAGAAGGCCTTCTCTAGGTGACCCCTCTGTGGCTCCAAACCCTTTTCAGAGCATAGCTTGAAAACCAGTTTTGCGAGCCATGGTCAAGTTAAGTAAATTTTTTGTGTGTGTGTGTGTGTGTGGCAGTTCCTTTCTTCTGTGGATGTTTACTGAGCACCCAGCATTTGCAAAGCACTGTACTATTCATTACTTATATCCTGTTCGCATTTCTCAAGTGATAACCTTTCTAACGAGAGTAAAGGGAAACACTGTCTACATCTTCAACTATTTAAAAAATCACCAGCTATCTGTTCTGGGTAGCTTCTGGTGATTACATTCTTTCCAAGATAAATAAACACACATGAAAACCAGTTTTTCTCTTTTTGAAGATTCTGGATCTGAACCATCAAGTTCAAATTCCATTGAGCCGGGGACACAAAATGTAGTGAATGTAACTGTCACAGAGAGAAGCTCAAGTTCTCTAGTTGTATTTCCTTCAGTGACCCAGACCCCAAATGAGAGGACTCCGTGTGCCCTGTACACAGTGCATGTCTTCCCTCTGTTCCTTTATTCTGTTGTCCGTTCTAATCCACTCTCAATGGACCACTGGCTCACTTTTCTTTGTTCAGTACATTTCTGTCTTTCAAATCTTTAGCCCAGTCAACCAAAAATAGTTTCCTCTTTTGTGCCACAAGACACATGTTTACTTTAAAATCACACATTTGTCCTTTTACTACTTTTTTTTTTTTTTTAACGTTTTACACCTATCTAGCTACAAGATGATAAATGCCCCAAGGACAGAAGGCGGCACCCTATCTAGGGCTTAACTGCAAGAATCAAGTTAAATTGGGACTTTATTTATTTTAACTAAAGAAATTGGGGAAAATGACAAATGGGTACACAGAAAGAAGAGAAATAAGGCCACAATAGGTATCATGTTTAGGATTTCTGGATGAAATAGTGTGTCTCAATAATAGGGAGAACCATTTATTTTCTACCAAATACCAACATACTCTATGCACCTCCAGGGGGGTAAAGTTTGGGACCATTGGCAACATAGGCTCAGCATCGCACTGTCCTCCTGGCAGAGGTTAGCCATGTCAGAATCTCAAGAGGAGAGGACGCTGACCAAGATGATTTAGACCAGGACAGGAGGAATGTGGAAAACACCACATGGTCAAGGGGTGACTGTGGCTGATGGACCAGGTCACAAACACAAAAGAAAACATTCTAGAGCTTATGGGGCAGATGGAGAAGAATTTGCAGGAGATCACAGATCCTGGTTATCAGATGAGGACAAGATAGGTGAAATTTGTACTAGCGATTAATTTGCCCTACATCCCCAAACTGGTGGGTCCAGAAGTATTTGGGTTACATTTACTTTACAGAAAATGCAAATCCTTTAAATTTACAATTATTAAAAGACTTTTAAATGCAAACACCCATTAAGACTAAGGTATAAATGACTAATATAGTTGTATACATGCCCTATGTGTCTGTTGCATGTGTGTATGTCTGTACATCTATCCTCAAGAGGAGATTTTGCTGAAAGAGCATAACTGGCTGGTCAAAATTGAAAGAAGTCATAGAAAAGAGAAACAGGGATCCCTGGGTAGCGCAGCGGTTTAGCGCCTGCCTTTGGCCCAGGGCGCGATCCTGGAGACGGGGGATCGAATCCCAGGTCGGGCTCCCGGTGCATGGAGCCTGCTTCTCCCTCTGCCTATGTCTCTGCCTCTCTCTCTCTCTCTGTGACTATCATAAATAAAAAATTAAAAAATTAAAATAAAGAGAAAAGAGAAACAGTGGATTTCCTGGGGAATCTAAAGAAAGCAAATGAATCCCGCTTTGGCTATGATTGTCTATCTTAGTGAGCAATTTATTTAGTATTAACTTAGTACTTTGCCCAATTCTCTACAAAATATAAATTGGCCGGAAGGAAGAAGACATGCTTCAACCCCAAAATTGAAAGTAGTTGTTCTAAAACTATAAAAATAGTGAGTCCACAAGGGTGACTATAAGCAGATGTCTCTGAAAAAAGTGTAAAACCCACAAAAATTCTAATTTCCTTCTATCACTGGAACACTCCCTTTTAGTTTTTAGACTGTCAGCTTTAGACAGCCAGGTGGGCTTGGAGAAACAGCATATATAGATTTTCCATTTTTCTAAGTGCAAGTATTTGGAAGCTGGTAACATCTGAATCATCCCTAAACCATCTTTCACCCAATAATTTTTTTGGATCGAGTTAAGCCAATGTCTGCAATCTACTGCCATTTAAGTTATTTCTGGCCCTAAAGTTTTATTGAACTATGCAGATCATCTTGCATTTCATAATGAAACATCAACTTACTATTGCCGCATTCTTCTCTTTGATTCAGCCGTTTTTGGACACGTTTGGAAGGGACTGACTTAAATCAGTGTTATCTAGGCTCTTAGGTGACTTGTCTGACAAAACATAATCATGAAAAGATGTCTGAGCCAATAAAACCATCTGGGGCTTTCACGTTTTTAAGACTCAAAATCTTTCAGATTTGTGAATTGTGCCAATACATTTCAAACCATTTGGATTGAACCAGGTAAAAAATGACCTGTATCTAGGTCACTTTTTTTAAATATATATTTTAAGCTACAAATATTTGGATTGGGATATTCTTCTCTGAAGTATCTCTTATTTATAGCTGCACAGCATATGATATTTGCACAATTAAAGCTGATGTTATTTAAACCCCAGGGGAATTAATGCCAATATAAACATATACTAGTCATTTTTAGTGGTATTCTAATTCTCACGGTCAGCAGTTCTTGGAGTTCCTGTTGCCGGGGCCCCAGAAGGTAACACTTCCTAGTTACCCAGTACTCACCTGAGTTCAGGTGGTGCACAGAGGTACAGATGAGAGGGTATGAGCATGCACCTTCAAGGCACCGATTGACTTTGTGTGCTTAATGCTCAGACAATGGGATGGTTACAGCAAGTATTATTGGATGCTGACCAAACAGCCACTCCTCATTTCTGTCTTGCTGATACAGCTCCAGTTCTCTTTGGAGCACAAAGAGAACTCCACAAAGAGAACTCCATCATTTACTCAGAAATTAGACCACAGACTAAGAATTTTAAATTAGACCTTACTGTTTCCTAAGAATTCACTGTGGGAAAGATGAAGGGAAATGTTAAACCAGCCAGTGGCTGGGCATTCATCAAGTCCCATTTCTTGGTATAGACTTTCTTTTGTATACTGGTACAAGCTAAGACGTCCTCTGAGAATTGCATCGTGGCCAGGGGCGCCTGGGTGGCTCAGTCAGTTAAGTGTCTGACTCCTGATTTTGGCTCAGGTCATGATTGCAGGGTCCTGAGATTGAGCCCCACATTGGGCTCAAAGTGGAGTCTGCTGTCCCTCTCCTTCTGCTCCTCCTCCTGCTTAATCTCTCTCCCTCTCATTCATAAATAAATAAATAAATAAATAAATAAATAAAATCTTAAAACAAACAAACAAACAAACAAAACCATCCTAACTCTGGGAAATGAACAAAGGGTAGTGGAAGGGGAGGTGGGCGGGGGGATGGGGTGACTGGATGACACGCACTGAGAAGGGCACTTGATGGGATGAGCACTGGGTGTTATACTATATGTTGGCAAATTGAATTCAATTTAAAAAATTAAATTAAATTAAAAATTAAAAACAAATAAGAAAACAAACAAACAAACAAACAAAAAAACCCAACAATTGCCTTGTGGCCAATACCAGGGAAGAACTTTGTGGCACTCAAGTAGAAGAAAACAGAAATCCATGGCAGGAGAGGTAGGATAGATCTTATAGTGATAATTAAACAGATTTTAAAAATAATATTTGAATAACATGATTAGAAGAATGTGACAGGAGTTGGCCTACATTCGGCCCAATAAGATACTAAGACTCAATTATTTTGTTGAGATTTGCACTTTGCTTCTTCAACTATCGACCCGCAGTGATAGCTGATTATGGAGGGTCTGATTTTGTCCTGATAGGGGCTGATAGAAAAAAAATTGACTTCCACTCTCGAAAAAAGGCCTCTCTCTTTTTTTGCTCTACCTTGTCGTATCTGCATGGTGTACGTGTGTCCCTGAGATCAGCTGGTCTTTGACCAAGTGGCAGTGCCCAAGGTGGACAAATAGCAAGATGGAGAGTCCAGATTGTTGATGATGTCATGAGGGGACTAGAGTCACTCTGCCTCAGGATGTGTTGCTTTATAGGGTAATAAGAATTCCTTAATTGTTTAGGCCACCGTGAGTTGAGATTTTTCTAATTTACAGTCAGAAACTCTCCCACCAATACAGTGTTGAGTCCAAATTTCTTTGTTGAGTGGAAACAATACCTGGTCTATGTGATGTCTGGTGTGTAGAAAATATGGATCAAATGAGACTAAACATTTCAGGGAGAGAAATTATTTTCTGAAGGAGTGGGTTAAGTATTTGGGATCGTAAGTAAGGAAACATTTACCGCAAGTCAGTGCTGTCGTTATATTAGACAAATGTTTCCAGGCATGTACGGTTTAGGATGTTAGTGTGCATCTCCGTGGAGTCTAACAGCCTAGATTCCAGAGATTGCAGCATCAGTTAAACAGACTTAGTAAATAATAGTGTAAATAAAGTTACATTTCTTTGTGGCAAAACTGCTTGGAGGCTAGACTACGCGTGTACAGCCTTTAGACTATATAACTCACAGTCTTTAGACCGTAGAGCTTAGCCTATAGACTATGCTCAGATAGCCTTGACTTTCCAAAAGGAAACATAATATGCACCATCCCCCCCTTAAAAATCAGAATATTTTATCTTCAAAATATGTAAGACGATAAAACTATTAGTTTTCTTCAGTGAGGAGAATGGAAATTATCTAAAGGCACAACATCTGTACCCACTGAGATTACAGACGTGTATGTTAAGAGGAGCACCCTGTTTTCTGCTCCAACTTCTTCCTTGGTCCTATGTGTTGAGAAAGGAGGTTTCTGGGAGAAGGAGTACGTGTGCGTATTCAAAACACATAACATGGGGAAAAAAATCAGGATGGCTTTTGAGAAGCTCCAGTCTCGGGATACCAAAGAACAGCTAGCACGGAACTGGCTTCAATTTAATTGGAAACAGGACTTGGGAGAACTTTGTAAGGTTCTGGAATTTAAGACTTCCTCATGCCCGTCCTCTTTGTTTTCTTCAAAGCAAAGTAGGCGGTGAGGCGAGGATGCAGAGTTTTAAGAAAGGCAGAAACCAAGGGGCAGGGAGTGTGGGAGCGACTTTGAGGAGGGCCAAACAGGACAAAAGTAGGAAGACAGATGCCATCTGAGGGGCTGGGCTGCCAGTGTGCTTCTCGGGGGCAAAGGCCGTGTGCTTCCTGGAAGAGGAGGCATGAGTTCTGGGTTGACCAGTTTTGATACAAGAGAAGATGAGAGAGAGAAATCTGGATGGCCGGGAACACAGCAGGGCCCACGGCGTTCATCAGGAGCCGTCCGGGAAGGCCGTGGAAGGCCATGGAAGGCCGTAGAAGGCAGCAAGGGAAGGGCCCGTCTGCGGCACAGTCACCGCACAGCCCAGGCCGTCAGGATGCAGGAGGGGACTTCCCAAGGCCTGGGCGTCCCAGCAGTTCTGTTGCTAATTGTGTGACTATGTTGAGGCTCAATCTTTATCCTTCCTGGGTCTTAGGCTCTCAGACGAGGAATCTCCAGGATTCCGTCCAACGCCTAATGGTCTATGATACCCCCGCTTTCCTTAAAACAGACGTTGGCAAGAGGATTATGAGGAAAAAAATAAAAAGCAAAGACAAATGGCTATGGGAACACAATTACAAAAATTATCCTGGAGACAGAAAGATTTCTTACGTCTCTGTGCAGACCAGGATTGCACTTTAATGATAGAAGCAAGATGTAATTTGGAGGCTGCTGTGTGCTTGATGAAACCATTTGGGGCCACACAAAAGCACTCCACTTTAGGGTAGATCAGACGTTTCCATGGACGCGCGCCCGCGCGTGTGTGTGTGTGCACGTGTTTGGACAAGGTGACCTTGGAACTTCAAGATGTCATCCCTTTTACCTTCTGTGTTCTTATCATGGAGATAAAAAATGGAGAGATTGGTTAAGGCTAGGGAAAGGGAAGAGAATCAGCTAATATTCGTGACCGTCTTTGACACGCGACACAGCCTTAGATGTTGGTCTGGGGCTGAACCGGACACTGAGAGGGTGGATGGATGAGTGTCAAGTCACTCCATTAGTCTGACAAAAGAGGGGACATGTGAATGCAGAGCCGAGGTGCCTGCTGTGGTCTTCCTTGCAACGCCTCCTGATGCTCTCATCGAGTTTTCAATAGAGATTTCATTTTTTTTTTTTAATTGAGATAAGAACATTGCACGTGAGATCTGTCTTCAACAGAGCGCTGCTAACGACGGACGTGATGGTGTGCAGCAGATCTCTGGGCTTCCTCATCTTCTGCAACTGAAACCTTATATCCCTTGATTAACAATCCCCAGTATCCCCTTCCACTCGTCCTCTGGCAGCCCCCATTCCATTCTGCTTCTATATGGTATTTATTTGGGGGAGGAATGTTAAACTTTTAATTTGCGTCAATTTTCTCTTCTTTGGACATTTTTAGTCATAGGAGCCAGTACATCCATTTGGGATTAGGTTTAAGGCCACTTGCCACTGGAAGATTCCTTACTGGGGCAGGCCACTTAAAGGCTCCTCAAGTCCTATAGGACCATCTAAAATCTCATCAGTGGCTCCCAGAGCCTGTCACTCAACCCCCCCGCCTTGGCTCCTGTCCCACGCTCCACGTGGACACCAGGAAGTCCCTGGAGTTCTTCGCATCAGACAGTTCTCTCCTCTATACCCTTTCTTACCCTTTCTCCAGACCAACAGAGCCCTGTACCTCTCATCACCACCTGACTTCTGCATCTTTAGGTTCCAGCTAGTGCATTGTCTGGTGGAACACCGAGGGCTGGACTGGCTGCTGTCCACTGAGTTCAAAATGGACTCTGTGAACCCTCATGGGACCTCCTTCTCTGTATCTGCTGTGCTCTCTTGGTCTGCCCTGGAAAGTGCCTTCATGGAGAGCAGGACCCCTGCCTTTCCCCAGAGTCCTGTGCAGGGCCAGGTACTGGGCAGGTGTACAGTAGGGAATACTCACTGAAAGGCTGAGTGCTGCTTTGTGTTGTTGCCCTATTTTTACACCATTCACCATTCTGGTTTGAATACCATATCCCACCCATGGCCTGGTAGTCTGTAAGTGACCAACACTTGATTCATAGCTTCCATAATTGAATGGTTAACAAATATGTCTCTTTGAAAGCCATCCCTCCCACTACCTTCCTCTTTATCATTTTGTGATTTTTAAAGCTTTATCAAGGTATAGTTGACAAAAGTGTAAGATATTTAAAGTAGAGAATGTGAAGATATGGTCTATGTAAACATTGTGAAAGAGTTTCCCCCACCAAGTTAATTAACACATTCATCAACTCACATATTTACCTTTTTTTCCCTTGGTGGGAACATTTAAGTCCTACTTTCCCTGCAAATTTCAATTCTATAATATAATAGTGTCATAGTCACCGGGTTACACATTAAATTATCAGACCTTATTCATTTTATAACTGAAAGCTTGTGCCCTTTTACCAACCTCTCCTTATTTCCCCACCCCCACCCCTGGCAATCACTTCTCTACCCTTTTTCTATGAATTCAATTAAGGAAAAAAAAAGATTTCACATGCAAGTGATACCATGCAGTATTTGTCTTTTTCCGTATGGCTTGTTTCACTTAGCATAATGCCCTCCAATTTTATCCACGTTGTCACAAATGACAGATTTCTTTGTTGTCTAAGGCTGAATAGTATCCTATTGTATATAGAAGCTGCATTTTCTTTATCCGTTTATGAGTTGACAGGCACTTAGGTTGTTTCCATACCTGGGCCGTTATAAGTAATGCTGCTATGAACATGACAGTATATATATATCTCTTTGACATAACGGTTTTGTTTCCTTTGGATATATACTCAGAAGTGGGATTACTGGATCATACAGTTGTTCCGTGTTTAATTTCTTAGGAGCCTGCATACTGTTTTTCCGTAGTGGCTGCATCAGTTTGCATTCCCACTAACATTGCCCAAAGGTTTCCTTTTCTCCACATCTTCACCAGCATTTGTTATCCTTTGCTTTTTGATAATATAACAGGTGTGAGATGATATCTCATTGTGGTTGTGATTTGTATTCCCTTGTTGATGACTGATGTTCAGCACCTTTTCATGTACCTCGTGGATGTATATACAAATTTTCTTTAGGAAAATGTCTATTCAGGTCCATTTTTTATATTGGGTTGTGCACTTATTTATTTTGCTCTATGAGTTCCTTGTATATTTTGAATATTAACTCCTTATCAAATAAATATGTGGTTTACAAATATTTCTCTCTGCATAGGTTGCCTTTTTGTTTTGTTGATGGTTTCCATTGCTGTATAGAAACATTTTAGTTTGATATCATCCCACATGTTTCTTTTTGCTTTTGTGGCCTTTATCTTCTTCTGTATGTTTGACTACTTTAGGTCCCTCATGTAAGTGGGATCCATGTTGTTGCTCACTACAAGAGTTCCTTCTTTTTTAAGGCTGAATAAATCCATTATAAGTATATGCCACATTTTCTTTATTCATTCTCCCATTGATAGACATTTGGTTGTTTGCACATCTTGGCTATTGTCAATAATGCTGCAGTAAACATGGGTCTTCTGGAAGACGGGGATGAACCAGGAAGCATACCTTCACTCTCCTGCCTGTCACACTATTGCTGAAAGTCATTAACACAGAGGCTGTCCAGTTTTCTTGGGTCTGCCCATATAAGTAAAGTAGAGACCCTGAACTTGCCCCCTGTGTAATGTTTTGTTCTAAGCCCTTAATGTAACTGAGAGTAAAACAAATGACTTTTGTTTTTTTATGGCTCATACTCTAAGCAACAACCTTCACCCCCCAATTAAACAATTTTCTGAAGGAAGAATCCGATTATCCAATCCCAACATCCACTCAATCCAGCTAATAAAATCTATTTTGAACTATTTGGACACCAAAAATATGAGGTCTGGGGATCAACTAAGCCAGAAGCTGTAGAGACTGGTTTTGAAGAGAATATAATAGTTTGGACTGTTCTGTGAATACTTCGACTTCCTTTGCTTTGAATCCTTGCTATAGTCAAGGCACAGGAAATACTCCACCTACTGTGCTGCTGAATGCATGAGCACTTAAACTCTGCTAGTATGTTCTTAATTTAAGGGACATTTTTTTAGTTCTGTTGGCCAACTGAATTAACTCAAGAACAGTTCAAGTTTATACTGCTCCAGGGGCAAACAGGGCTATGGTTAGATGGATGCAAATCTCAGTTTAATTTAAGGTAGCACATTCTAACATTAGATCTTTGTGGAGGTAGAATGGTCCCTGCTGTCATCTTCTCAACATTGAAAGATTAAAGTAGGCTTCCATGTGTGCGTGTGCAAAAGAGATTGAATAAAAAAGTGAGTATGAACACATTCATGCTGAGGATGGACAACCATTTCTCCTCCATCAAATAGTGGAGACTATTTGTATAATCAGTGAAAGGACAGGGAGCTGACACTTATTACGACGGACTTCGGGTTTGCTAGGTGATTTCATATATCATGCATCTAATCCCCACGGAAATCAAGTCATGCTAATATCATCATCACTTCACTGAGAAGAGCTTAGGTTTAGCTGCCCAAGGACCAAAAAGATAGAATTAGGCAGGCCTTTCCAATGTCTGAAACCATGTTCTTAATAAAAATGAGCATTTTTGGAGCACCTACTCTACGGTAGCATCATGTCTAAGCACTCCTCCCCTATTATGTCCCTTAATCTCCAGTATTATTTCTATTTACAGAGGAGGGTGTTTAGGCGTAAGAAATTAATTAAACTGTCCATTGAAAAACATTTTGTTACTAGCAAAACCAGGATTTGACCCCAGGCAATTTAACTGCACTTCTAATCATTAGTGTGTACTTCCTTACTTCTGTATCAGGCTGCTTGCTAGAATCTTCTACGGTAATGATTTTTGGCATATTTTTCTAGCAAGCAGTATACTTTCCTATAGGCCTATTTAGAAATAAACCCACATTTATTCACAGATTAATATTTAAAAATCTGAAGTAATTATGAAACCAGAACTCAGAAGTTCTAAATCATTTCTAATTGACACAACTATCATCGGAACCATAGTAAGAATATGTGAGGGTGAATTGCAGCAGAAATAAGGCAGTCCTGAGGTACATGGCACTCTCAGTTACAGCTGCACCTTCAACTCTTTCTCTCCCAATAAAGGAAGCACATGGGATTGCTAGTAAGAGTGACATTATTATCAGTATAACCTTGCATTATAAACAAGTTAGTTTCAAAAATTCACAAATTTTTGTACTTTATTACTATTATATTGTATATGCTCGTGTGTGTATGTCCATGTGACACGGCTTATAGCTAATCAAGGTATGCCGTGGTCTGGCACTTTCCAAGTTCTCTTCCACTATAATATTCCATAAATGTGTGTAGCAGATAATGTTGTTTCTCCATCCAGATCCACGTGGATCTCATTTTTACAATTTTTGCATCCCCATTAGAGAACTGCCTATGGGTTCCTGGAGCCCTCCTTGCCAGGGCAAAGATCCAGAAGTTCTGGGAATTTATACCTCCCAAGGGTGGCCCTTAATCGGGGACTCCCAGGTGTGGGATGTGACAGTTCCAGCTCCCTAGACTGAGATGGGGACGATCAGAGGCAGAATTTACATTCCATGGTTTTCTGCAGGATTAGCTTCTCCCAGAAGGTAGCTCCTGGGAGACTGTGCCTGAGATCACCCTTGCTCGGCTTCCTCCTCTTCCCTGGCCTGCTTTCCTCATGCCTTTTCCCACTCCCTGACTATCTTTCCCCCTGGAAGCATTTTGTTAATAAATGACTTAAACTGGAATCATCCTCTCTGATTTGCTTCTGGGGAACCAATCTGAGACAATATATCTCCTGGTTTCTGTAACAGACTTTAAGCCCCAGCAGTGACAACCAGATTTCATGAGAAGACTTGAATGTTTATGGACAGATCTACCAAAAGATAAGGGAGGAAAAAAAAAAAAAGAAAGAAAGAAAGGAAGAAAAGGAAAGAAAGTCTGTATGGTTCTACATAGTAAGTTACGGCTATGAAATACTTTTTTCCCGATCATTGCTTTCATTTGTGCTCGGTCAAATCCCTTTCTTTTTCCCTTAACATCTCAGACATTGAGTTAACAATACTCAGTCTAGTGGAAAATGCATCTCTTCCCCCCACCTCCAGAACAAGCTTCACCTGGGTTGGTGACCGCTTGTGGGGAGAGAGAGAAAGAGAGTGAGTGGTGTGTGTATGTTTCTGAGAGACATCTTCCACCCTTTGCTGGAAAGTGTCGTTCTTTCTCTGTGTTGATGCTGTTGGGGAGAAGAGTGAGAGACAATAGTGAATGTTCCCAAACTTATCTAACTCCTGTTGTGGTCCTCATTCTGTCAATAGCCACCTCTTCTCTGACCAGCCCTGACCAGGCACGAGGGCTTTGGCACCATCCAGGTAATGTTGGCTCTCATGGGGACAAGGGTGAGTTCCTTAAAAGTCGTTGCAAGGCCTTCCATTGCCTAGGTCACCAGAGGAAAGCTGGCTTTAATACTATTTTTCTACTTCATTTCCTTCCCCTGACATACACTCCAAAATTTCCAAAAATTCTTACTCTTAGGTGCCAGATGGAGTGTCAAGATGCTGGCTCAAATCGAACTACATTTCATGGGATCCCACGGATATTTCATCCTTCCCCTCTCCCCACACTAATGCTCCTTTCCTCCTCATGTAAGCTTCGTATCCAGATGAGAAATAAAATGCAGCATCCCTTTTTGATGGCATCTTTAAATCTCCGGGAAAGATTCTCTTGGATTCTCACATCCACATACCCCTCCTACTTTAAAGAAGGTATGAAATAATCTTTGAAGACTAATAGAGTATTTCCCATGAGGCTAAGGCCAAAGAAACTAGTGACTCCCTCTTCTCTCTCCATGCCCGAGTCTTTAGATAGAAATAAGAGATGGATAGGTGATAAGTAATAGTTGAATTTTTCTCAATTATAGATGATTAATAAGGGGTAGATAAATGATACATAGAAGATTGGTTGTTAGATGATAGACATATAGATAGTTGGACCAGCAGATTTTGTTTCTTTAATTAGGCCATGAAGAAATGAGTCTGACCCCAATATTGGGGAAATATTTTACTAATCCATACCCTAGAGCCAATTTCGAGGCAATCAGGAAAGTTCCTCTCAACATCCCACTATGCATTTTTCCCACTATTCCAAGTAAGAGCGAGGATTTATAATTTCCCTTTTGCCCACCCAAAAAGATGAAATTTTAATTGCTATTTACTTAGCATATACTGTGAAATTAGGACTGTATTTGGTGACAAAGTGGTACGAATGTATATATTTTAGGAGGTGATCTCAAGGAACTTGCAAACTTAGGAACACGTAAATCTCATATGTGAAGTGTTAAGTGATAACAGAAAGCAGCCTCTGATTAAGTATCTTAAAAAGGGGCGCCCGGGTGGCTCAACAGTTGAGTGTCTGCCTTGGGCTCAGGGTGTGATCCTGGGGTCCTGGGGTCCTGGGATCGAGTCCCACATTGGGCTTCCTGTGAGGAACCTGCTTCTCTCTCTGCCTGTGTCTCTACCTCTCTCTGTCTCTCATGAATGAATAAATAAAATCTTAAAAAAAAAAGTATCTTAAAGAAATGGCTTGAGTAGTAATGGTTGTGGGATTAAGACAATTACAGAATCTGTGCAGGTTGAAATAACTAGTGAAAAATAAACCTTGGTTTAGACTTAAGTCTTGTTTAGAAAGGTGTAAATTCTAAAGAAAGGGGCAGCCAAGATTCAAGTGCCTGTAATTTCCCAGCACTTGGGAATATGAGACTCCAGTGACCTCTTCAAATATTATTTAGATTTGTATATTGTTTATATATAAGTCCCAACTCCAGAACACCTAAACAGTGAAAATTGTTCTTAAAGGATTTTGTGAATGATTAACAGCAAGACTACTTTTAAACATGATTTGCTATGTAGTTCGTGGCGTGGTAATCTGAACTGCAGGTACCTTTTGGTGATACATCAGGAAGCCAATCCCAAGGCTGCAGAAAGGATTCTGAGGATCAAAAAGTATGATCATAGAGCTGTTAAGCTTTCATACAACTGCTTTACAACGTTTAATATTGACAAAACTGTTAATCCACATAATGAGAAGAAATGCAATGATACAACGCACCCACGAGATGCTGGGGCTGTAATGAGTCTGCTTTAATCCTATGCTGGATGAAGTCAGGTCCTAGATAGGCTCAACCAAAGGTCTTTCTTCTTAATTGGTGACCAGCTTCAATAGATATTTATATCAAAATTTTGAGAGGTAAATGCCTTCAGTTGTGCATTTATCTAGTGAGGTGCCAGGAATGACCAGTACTTGTCATCTGCCACATGTGGGAACATGAAGAATAATTTATGAAGTGTTGTATAAAAAATATTGTCAAATAATTTTATCACTGTATTTGTCAACAAAGCAATTGGCATATGGGCAAAATTTGTTGGACTTATCAACCTCACTGAGGTTCTAGGATCCTTATTTCAGGGCCATTTCATCCCAAACATGATCTAGGAGTAGTTTTTATAGACCCTTATAGAATCACCCTTTATCATCTTAAAGCAGGTACGTGCCTTGGCTAGTTCAGATACGTCAGTACTGTTGTCTTTGAAAGAGCTAAGTTCCCAATTATTGGAACCCATTTGTGTGTGTGTGTGTGTGTGTGTGAGAGAGAGATTCCTGTACCTGTACCTAATTGAACATCTGCATCGGTATTTGTATCTCTACCTCTGTCTCTGTATCTATAACTATATGGATATAATTTTAATACTGCCCTGGTAGTTTTTAAAGAAATCTTCAAAAGATGCTGTAGTGAATAACCACTTAAGATAACTTGGGGGAAATTTTTCCTGTGTCCAAAAATATATTTTTCTGAGACTTCTCTGGAAGGAAGTAGAGCATTACAACCAGAACCAGGCTCTGGGAAATATGACACGTCTGTATTTCATAATCACTTGGAGCCTCCATTCTGGTTGAAGGGATTTTGTTCTGCCAGGGGTATTGCCATGCTAACTCCTTGTTAAAATAAAAAATAATAAAATAATAAAATAATAAAATAAATAAAATAAAATAAAATAAAATAAAATAAAATAAAATAAAATAAAATGAAAGACACCTGGCAAAGCTAAGCAAACTTGCTTTCTTTATTTGCTTGGCTTTATTCTTCTGAAGCACTGAATGGACCATCGTCTTACTTGTTTGTAATCAAACATGAATGATGGAACCTCGTTCTACTAGACAACTTCTAAAGAGCAAACCAAAACAAGCTAGTGAAGGCTTGGCACCCCCAAAATATGCTGCTTCGGCGTAGTGATGGTTTTGAGCTGAAGGTACTTGAGAAACTGCAGATGCAGGAGTGCTCTCACCTTCCTCTTCCTGCCCCAAAAGCAGGTTGATCATAACATTTCCCATGAGAAAGGTGTCCTCCCTTTACCAGAAAGAGAACATCTTATGATCTGAGACGGGAGTCAAGCCTGCAGTGGACCTGTGCAAACAGACCTACTAAAATAACCTTTGATCTTCCAGTTTGCGTCCTGCGTTTCCTGTTCATTGTCCCACAATTTGCTGCCCTGAGCTCAAGCCCCTTTGTCTTGTCACATCCCCACAATTTATTGTTCTTTGTGTAAAAAGGTACATAAGCTTTTAAGCCTAACGGCTTCTTCAGCGCTTCATTTTTCTTCTGAGGACTCTCATATACACATCAACAATAGTAAATAAATGTGTGTGCTTTTTCTGTTCTTTTTTTTTTTTTGCTCTTACTGGTCATATGTCAGTTGAAATCTGAGGTCCTGCCACACAGCACAAGAGGATAGTCTCTTCCACCGGGCCCACTTCCAGAACTTTCACTTGGGAAACTATTGCTTTAAAGCAGCAGGATGAGATAGGCACCTGATTTTTACTGGCTATCCAACAAATCATAACACTTAAGAAAAAACAACTCAGCATGATACACTTTGCAAAATATCCACGCAATGCATGTGAAAAGGGGCTCAGAAATTGACCTTACATTTCTGAACAAGTGATTTATTTTTTTTTATTTTTTAAACTTATTTATTTATTTATTTATTTATTTATTTATTTATTTATTTATTTATTTATATTTGTGATTTGATTTCTTAATGTAGAGCTGGTTCTCAATAGATTTCAAAGAAGCCAGGGAACATGTATGGGTTTTGAAATGAGATAGACCTGGGACTGAATCTTGTTTCTCCCATGTATTTGCTGTTTGCCTTTGGGCAAGTTGTGTCCTCATTTATACAATTAAGGTAATGGTCCTACTAAGTGGAACTGTTCTATATATTAAAGGAAGTAGTATTGATAAAATTTTAGGGCTCAGCAGATATTCAAAAAGAATTAGCTCTTCCTTTCGCCCTCAAATTAGTTGCCATGAGTAGTGACTTCATCTAGAAGCAGTGCTCAGAATACAGCCTAGATATTATCCAAAGAATTCAAAAACCACATGGGAACACATATATTTCAAAGCAATTTATGCGTAGAGCCTTGCCGTCCATGTGCAAATGAACTTTTCTTCAAGCGAATGTGAGTAACATCAAGCTGGCAGGTCATCTGGCCTTTGTTATAGAGAATCTTTGCTTTGTTTATTGAATTTCAGTGTTTGAGGCAGAGGAGATAAGAAGCCAAGAGCCTGAGTTAGGAGCTCACTTTGTTGAGCTTCCTCTGGCCTTTCTGTCTTATGTCTGTTGGGATTAGGTTGTCTCAGGAATCTTGCCAGTGTTCCTTCAGAGAAACACAGCCTTTTGCAAGGGTCACCAGACTTTGATTATTTCACCTAGAAACAGGAAGTAAGGAGACTCACAAAATTATTAAAGCAAACCAATTTCCCCTCCCCTACCGTGGGAACCTTCTGGTGTTTGGTGAGAACACGGGTCATACCATTCCAGAGGAAGTTTGTGGGAAAACCCAGATCTGAAAAGGTAGCACTGTGGAGTTTCTTCCAGAGTACTTAGCCATAGGCCTTCCTTGATACATTTCTGTTAAACCCTAATGTGAGAATCCAAAAAAAAAAGAAAAAAAAATTAGATGCTCAGAGGCTCTTCTATCTTCTACCCAGAGATTTACTAGTAACACCCCTGGGCTCCTGGAGGGGTTGGGGAGGGGGAAAGTAAGTGATAATCCCTCTGTTGACAAACAACACTGAAAAGGTGGGTTTACTTTTAAATATTGATTTTAAAATAATTTTGATTATGTATGTCATATAACTACATAATGGAGAATTTGGAAGAGAGAAAACAAAGCGACCGTTAATCCCAATACCTTAAAACAACTATGATACTATTAGTGAGCTAACGCCTTATACAGTTCACATAGCTGTAGTCATATTGTAAATATCCTACTGTTTTTCATTTAGCACTTTTAACACTTTCATCTTGAATATGGATTTCATAACCATTGATTTTAATACCAATATGATATTCCATCGGGTGTATGTTACATACACTTAACTCTTAGACATTTAGGTTGTTTCCAAAAAAGTTGTTTGGGGGGGATTATTGACAATAGTTTTAAATATACAAGAATATTTTATTTTATTTTATTTGCTTTAAGATTTTATTTATTTATTCATGAGAGTTACAGAGAGAGGCAGAGACACAGGCAGAGGGAGAAGCAGGCTCCATGCAGGGAGACCGACGTGGGACTCGATCCTGGGACTCCGGGGTTATGCCCTGGGCCAAAGGCAGATGCTCAACCGCTAAGCCACCGAAGGGTCCCTAAATATGCAAGAATATTTTTAAAAGGAAAGCATTTAAAAACAAAAAATAAAAGCAACAAAAAATAGAGGCTCATTTAATGACAGAAATGGAAGGGTCATCTCGGGCAGCCACTTACCTAGGACTTCGATGGCCCTCCAGTCCCGGGTCATCCCACCTTTGATTAAACACTGCTAGTGGGTGACAAGCGTCAAGCCCAAGTTCCGCCCTGAAGCAGCGAGTCTGGTGACCTCCTGGAGCGGACTGCCTTCCAAATGGCATCTGTAGTGCTTCTAAGGAACTGTTGAATTTTGCCTGCTGTGTTAGGAGGATCAAGTGTTTTGATTGTTGAGAATTTTTTTTTCTAATATATATTTTTTTTATTCCAAGGAGAGTTGTTTTCTCTTTATCAGCAGTTTCTATGATGTACAGAGCAAAAGTCTCCAACTGGCAGCCCAGAGGCTAATTATGGTTGCAGAAATGTTTGGTTTAGCCCAAGCGGGGTTAAAATTACATGTTAAATTAGTTGCCAACTTTGGAAATCAAGAGATTCAGCAGACTGATCTGCATGTTTTGTATCTTTGAACAATTGGAGGATCTGGTAACACAGAACCTTTTTTTTTTTTTCACTTTCCAAAACCAGCTTGGACCTGACTAGTGTCTGTCTAAAAGAAGAGACATAAATTCTTCATTTATTCCTTTACCTCTGGCCTGCATCATTTATTTAAGTTATTTGCCGGGCCTCGGTGACATCTGAATTTGCAATTCTCTTGTGCTGGATATCTTTGTCTTTGTGCCTTTGAATCTGCACAAAGACAGAAATACAAATGAGGAACAAGCTACGGGGGCCAGATTGATTTTCATTTAGGATGGAAAGCTATTAAACATTCATAACCAGACTCTTAGTAAATGCAATAGTCATGTGTGATCTTTACAAGCACAGAGCATAAAAGAAATATGCTGAGGGCGATAGAAGATGATACAGAGCCACAGGTAAGACTCTGATGCAGCCCTAAGCCAGGGCGAGTTCCTCATTCTACAGAGAGAAGGACGGATGGTCAAGTTGGGTATGTGTTCGCTTGTCTGCACGCCCTAATTAACATAAAGACGTTGGCTGAAGATGCTTATCCTATGAAGGACTTAACTCTTCTCAATCAATTCATTGATTGATTGATCGCATTTGGATTAATCTCCACTCAGGTGTTCATCTATAGGAAAAGAAAAAGTAAAAAATCAACTAGCATCCAGTCACATATGGTGACAGAAATTGCACTTTAACAGAAATCGCACTTTAACAGAAATCTGGAAGCTGACGTGACGTTTTTATTGGACTTTATTAAACTAACCCTAACTAACACCAGTGTAATCAGACGCTGGATGCAACAGATTTTTATGAATTATTTCCTATAGTGCACACAAAAAGGGAGTATAAATAATGTGATAAAGTCCAGTGTACCTCACCACCAGTTTGAGAAATAATCCATTTAAGAAAACAGTTGAAGCCCTCTGTGCAGTCCTCTTCTATTAGTCTTTCTTCCCTACCCCGCCCCAGGGGATCACTATCCTATATTTAGTGTTTATTACTTGTTTATTGCTTTTAAGGATTACTTTATATTTGATAGATTCACTAATCAAACATATTTCTTATCTTTATTATTATTCTTTTTTAAAGATTTTATTTATTTATTCATGAGAGACACAGAGAGAGAGGCCGAGACCCAGGCAGAGGGAGAAGCAGGCTCCATGCAGGGAGCCCAACGTGGGGCTCAATCCCAGGGCTCCAGGATCACGCCCCAGGCTGAAGGCGGCGCTCAACTGCTGAGCCACCCGGGCTGCCTGCTTCTTACAATTTAAAGTTCATATAAATGGCATCACACTTACATATTGTTCTGTACTTTTTAAATTCAGCTTTTGAGATTCAACTATGTTGATACATGGAGTTCTAGGTCATTCAGTTTGGTTGTGTTATTATTATAAGTCTATACGATATACAAGAAATATGATAAATATATACAACATTTTCTAATTTTCTACTACATACAAATATTTCACATTGAATATTTGCGTCCGTATTTTTGTATGCGCTCCATAAACCTGAGAGGGCAGTTACGTCAAGACATAGGATGTGTATCTATTCTGCATCACTTCTTAATGAACACAACTCCTACTGTTATAAGAGAGTTGATTTTACTATAACCCTGCCATGACTTAACAAAACTGATGTGTATAAAATATTTCAGTGTTGATTTAATTTGCATTATTTGTGAAATTTAGCATTGTTTTATATGTTTTGGGTTTTATTTTTGAGTTGTTGCTTCAAACCTTTTGTCTCATTTATTTTTATTTTTTCTCCTGGATTGTTAGTTTGTGAAAGAGATTGGCTGACTTCCATAGTGATGTATTTTATGCCAATAAACTGGCTACGTGCACTGACATAGTCTCAATTTCCTCGGTCATACCTTTGGAGAATGATTTCAAAGAGTTAACTTTAGAAATCCATCCTTAGGGCCTCCTGGGTGGCTCAGTCAGTTAAAGTGTCTGTCTTTAGCTCAGGTGATGATCCCAGGGTCCTGGGATTGAGCCCCATGTCGGGCTTCTCCCTTGGTGAGGAGTCAGCTTGTCCCTCTGCCTGCCCCCGCCCCGCTCGTGCCTGCGTGTGCATGTGTGCGCCCTCTCTCTCTCAAATAAATAAAATCTTAAAAAAAAAGAAAGAAATACATCTTTGATGCCAGGAACCCATACAAAAGCTAGTAGGTCTGGCTTCCTATAAGTTTCTTTAAAATCATCACTGAATTCTCTTCATTTATGCTAATATCATCCTGATTTTTGAAACTGGGCTTCAGCGACATTAAAAGAAGTTTTGCCCCATTTGCAACTGGAAATTTCTGAAGGAAAATTACAGTTTATACTGATTTATATAACTATGTGAAACCTAACAAAAAGTAACTTGGCTTTGTCTTTCGTGGTTTACAAAAGTTGTCCACATTATGCTTATGTAAATTGATACCTCCTTGGATTATAGATGGAGATAGATTTCTTTAAGTATTTGACATCTGCTTTCTGCCTCAACCATTATTTTTAAGGAACATTTCCTATATCCTAAATTGTTTATTTTTGTCACAGATGAACATTTCTTTATTTTTCTTTTCTCTCCCCCTTTGTTTTTCAATTGCGGAAGGCAGTGCTTGCCATGACTGATAACGTCATGTTTCTTGATTGTATTCCTCATTTCAGCAAGGCCATTCAGCTTCAAGGAGTCATAAATCACTTCAATTTTTTTCCTTGATAAAATTTTGAATGGCACAGACACAGTTCCCCTTCATTGCTGCCATGTACGGAGAGAGATAGCCCAGAGGTAGTTTGGATAAGTACACAAGTACTGCATTTAAGGTGTTGTATTTGCTTATAGATACACTTTGAGACAGAATATATCTATCCAGGTTTTCTTGATAGTAAGAATTCAGTAAACCTTAAGTGCTAACCTTTCCTCGATTTTTATAAATAGCAAGGACAACTGGAAGTCAAGTCCAAAGTAAGCATGATCAAACACAGACAGGGCAAATTGAAAAGATCTTGAAGCACATGGGAAGGTGTGGGTTTATTTTAGAGGCAAATCCAAAATGCAAAATGCACAAAAAATCAAGAGTGGTTAGAAAGAAAGGGAGCTGTCTAAAGTCACTTTCTGGAGCAAGACAAAAGATGCATAAATGTGACTAACAGAACCAAAGCGTGTCCTCAAAATGCTCGAGGGTCAGTGTTTAAGAATCATAATCATATTACTGCAGCGAAAACAGAGTCCTTCTGATCGAGTAGAACCTTGTCTAAAATCACTGTAGCAGACAATGAAGATCGAGTGTGAATGTGCCAGAAAGCTGCAGATCACAGTCTGAGTGCTTTTGAAAACAAAGAAGGAATTCCACAGTGACTTGCCCAAATGAGCCAAGCTCTCTGGTCAAAGAAAGAGAGACAACTAGGACGTGCCATGCTTTACATAGGTTATGTCAGCGGAATAATTTTTGGTTAGGAATTTGCCATAATCCGCTGAGGTGGCATAATGAAAGAGAAACGTGCGGAGGGTGAGGGAGGATGGGTGTGGGAATATATCTGTTAGCATTAGCAGGAGTACTTACCCATTGAAACAAAATTTAGAGCAAGTCATTGGGATATTATTCCTGAATCTAGATGGAAGTATATATTGTTAAAGCATCAGTGCAAGGTGAGGAGAGCTGACCCAGGAGACCCTCAGGGCCCCGACCATCTGCAACCAATTTGGTGAAGCATTAAGCAGCTTTTTACCCAATCTCATCTTATAAATGAAAAGCCTTCGCATTTTGCATTTTATAGTCTCTGTAAAGCTGCACTTATAGGGTCCCTATCCGTTGTCTAATGCTCTTTGTTTGGATTTTAAGAGACAGCAGCAGAAACAATTTCTATATGACCGCATAATCATCCTTGAACTTGGACATACATTTCTTTACATGGATCTGTGAATAAATGTAAGCGTCTTCTGTATTTTCTCTCTGACATCTGGTAGTATCTTGTATAATGGGAACAACTCAGATTTCACAGAGATCCTTGGGGAAAGTGAAAAGCATTGGTGCCTGAAGAAATCCCCTTCACTTTAACATTTATGTGGATTTTGCTTTCACACGAAAACAAAGCAAAGTTCGTTTTAACATCACAGCATGTTTTAAATGACTTATATTAAGTAAAATTTGTGCTTTAGTGAGATGCATGTGTGTCTCCCATGTTTTCTTGTCAGCCCTGGCATCTGTGCATCAGTGTGAGAAGCACAGGAGTAAAAGACTTGGCTCTGCCGCATAAGATCATTCACTTCATAAATCCTTAATGAGGACTCACTTTGTGCCTGCTACTGCACGAGGTCGGGGATGCAGCGGGGCACAAGACACAAGATCAGAGCTTAGTAGTTAGTTTGCACCTGCAAACATTTCTTCCCTGAGTCTTAACAGCAATGCAAACAGATCAATGAATGTACTAACTGCAGGAAGGGATAGAACTGGCTTGGGAGGTGGAAGAGATCTGCACGTAGGAAGAGACGCTTGATGACGCATGAGCTAAAAAGCTGCACGCGAGTCGCAGTTACAAATAGAGTTGACATTGCAACCTTTCAGTGTCTACAAGCACCAGCCTCTCCTGTTGGACAATGGTATGGACTAACTTGAGGTGCCACCAAATTTATATTGAAGCCCTAACCCTCAGTGTGATCGTATTGGGAGGAGACAAGGCCTTTAGGGAAGTAATTAAGGTTAAATGAAGTCATAGATGTGAGTCACTAACCCCATAGGGTTGGTGTTCTTATCAGAAGAGGAAGAAACACCAGAGATCTTTTTCTCTCCACATAAGCACAGAGGAAAGGTCCTCTGAGGAATCAGAGGGAAGGTGGCCAAGGATACAAGAGCAGAGAAGAAAGCTACAGGGGCTTGAGTTCTGAGGTTCCCATAATAAGAGCTTGGGGAGATGAGAAGGCATGAGCAGAGAAGACTGAGCATGCCACCTGGAAGCCAAGAGGGACATGTAGCAAACAGAAGGAGTGAGGTCCCGTGAAAAGGAATCAGAATCACTAGGTTGGAGGTCCCCGGAGGGTTGGAGGATTACTGGAGTCAGGGCACAATCACAAGGCAGAAGGAAATTAGGTGAATGCAGTAGGAAATTGAGGTGCTTGAAATGGAGTTGATAGAGGGGTTGCAGTTAGTTCTCGGTTATGACAGAGCATAGATGTGAGCATGGGAGTGCGTGGCTGAGTTGTCTGGAGGACAAAGTATAACCTCCTGGACATTTCAGACAAGGGGTAAGTGATCTGAAAGTCCAGAATATCGGAATTCGGGTACCGAAAGTACCATAGTGTATATAGTATTTGAAGAATCCCCTAGCGATCCAGCAGCTTAAGTCATCAGAAATGAGGGGGAAAATCTGTGAGGCGGTAAGTGATAGAGTTTGATGTCATTGGATGCAAAGCTGGGGTTTTAAAGGAAGATAAGGAGAAGAAGAATCTGGAAGCAGAACGAGAAGCAAAAATAAGATTCTGTCCATTTCCAGGGCCCATGGTATAAACAGGTGGGAGAGAAAACACCTGTTGCTTTAGGGGACCAAAGAGAGAGTCCCAAAGGGAGCCAGATCTCTGTTCGAGCAAGGAGGTGAAGAGGATCTTTTGAAGAATTTGAAGTTGAGGGTTTTATTGATTACTAAAGTGAAAGTTCTCCAGAAAGCACTGGAAGGATTTCAAGGGTTGGAAAGTTGGAGAGGAGGGTATTCAGAGCCTGGCGTCGATTCGATTCAGGGGCTGAAGGATTGTTTGGGAGTGCAAGGTTTCCTCAGGTGGCCAACATTACAGAAATGGAAAACATGAAAGGGTATCTGATTATCTCAAAGCAGATAGCGGCTTTTGGTAACGTGGGGAGGAAAAGCAGGTAGGAGGAAGCAGAGTCTTGCCCAGAGTCCCCTGACTTCTCTTATAAGAACACCTGTGCTGGTATTTAGGGTCCACCTGGATAATCTAGGGTAAGCTTCTCCTCTCAGAACCCTTAACTTCTTCTTCTTCTTTTTTTTTTTTTTTTTTTTTGCCATAAAATACAGTGTTCACTATTTTGCCCTGTGAGGTAACATTCACAGGTTCAGGGATCAGGAAGTAAATATATCCTTCAGATCGGGATCGTTTTTCAGCTTACTACAGATCTGGCCCCAAAGATTCACATTCATCCCACATGCAAAGTACAGGCCTTCCATTCTAGAATCTTGGAAAGTCACAACGCATTTCACCATCCACTTGAGCCCCAAATCTCACCTAAATATCAGTCTCACCATATAAATCACCTAAACCAGATTTAGGTGAGAAGCTGGATGCTATTCATCCTGGGGCAAAATTTCTCTCCACGTGTGTGTGAAACCAGAAAACAATTTGTTCCCAAACTACAGTGGCGGGACAGGTGTGCAGTTGTAGACGTGTTCATTCCAAAAGGCAGGAAAAGGAAGGCATAAAGTTCTAAGTAAGTTCAAAGTCCCGAAGGGCAAATTTTACTAGATTTCAAGGCCTAGGGATAATGCTCAGTAACACAACTCTGTGGCCCCGTGCACCGAGGCTCCATCCTTCAAGTGGCTCTTCCTTTCCTTGAAGGGGAGCTCATGTTTGCAGCTAATTTTATCAGCCTGTTTTCCGCTTGTAGAATTTTGAGAGTCCAACGGCCTCTCCTGTTGTCGTATCTCTGTGTCTCTCAGGCCAGCCTGACAATTTCTCCTGATATAATCTTCCCAAGAGCTTTGTTGGGTCTTTAGAGTATGTTACGGTATTCACACCGTTAAACAAGAGGCCCTTCCACAGATCTTTCCTGGGTCATCCCACCTTGATTCTCTGCTTCCTTGAGATGATCCAGTGGATCCATGAGTCACACACCCAACCTCTTCAGCTAATGGTTGTCCAACCACATCTTTAGCCTCCCCTCCAGAGCGTGCTTCTCTAACAATGAGTCTCCCAATGTTGGCATCATTTGTAATCAGGATACGCTGAGAATTTCTCAAATCATCAAGTGATGGTTCCTTTCTGCTCAACAGCGTTCCCCCCCCCCCCTTAATCTATCTATTTCCTCTTTCATTTTACTATAAGTAGCAAGAAGAAACTAGGCCACATCTTCAACATTTTGTTTGGATATCCCAGTTTATCACTTATAAATTCTGCTTTCCGTGCAACTGTAGGATGCTGTTCAGCCAAGTTTTCTGAAACTGGGTAATTGGGATCATTTTTACCCTTCTTTCCAAGAACGTACTCCTCATTTCTTTCTGAATCCTTGCCAGCAGTGCCGTTAATGTCCATATTTCTACCAACATTCTGTTCAAGACGATTTGCAGACGCTTTCTTTCTTCTGCCTCTTACTTCCTTCTGAGCCCCCCACCCCCCGCCCAGCAGTGTCGTTAATGTCCATATTTCTACCCACAGCCTGTTCAAGTGAATTTGGAATTTTTCCATCCTGCCCTCGAAATCCCCCAGCCTTTACCTATTATCCGATTCCAAAAGCACTTTCAAATTTCTAGGTATTGTTATAGGAGCACTGCACCTCCCGTTACCACAATCTGTATTAGGTTCATGGAGTTGCTGCAACAAATTACCACAGACCGGGTGGCTTTAAACTATAGGAATTTATTCTCTTGCAGTTCTGGAGGCTAACAATCTAAAATCAAGAAACATTAGGAGCACCTTCCCTATAGAGGCTCTAGGGGAGAATCTTTTCTTTTCTTTTCTTTTCTTTTCTTTTCTTTTCTTTTCTTTTCTTTTTCTTTATTTTCGGGAGGGGGGGCGGGGGGGCCTGGTATTTTCTTTTCTGGGGTTCTTTTATGGGCCTTTTTTGAGGGAGGGAGTGGTTTTCTTTTGCTGGGTGGTCTTTGATAGGTGCAGTTTCGCTTGTCGGGGAGAGTCTTTCTTCGTGTCTGCCTATCCTTCTCGGGTTGCCGCTTTCTTTCGTTCTTCTTTTCGTTCTTTTCCATCTTTCCTTCCTTCCTTCCTTCCTTCCTTCCTCCTTCCTTCTTCTTTTTTTCTTTCTTCTTTCTTCTTTCTTCTTTCTTTTATTATTTATTTATTTGAGAGAGACAGAGACAGCAAGAAAGCACAACATGGGGGAGAGGGAGAAGCAGGCTCCCCCACTGAGCAGGGCAGGGAGCCTGACGCAGGAATCGATCTTAGGACCCCAAGATCATGACCTGAGCCGAAGGCAGACACTTAATGGACTGAGCCAACCCAGGCGCCCCCATTATTTATTTCCTCCAGCTTCTGATGGCCATTGACATTCCTTGATTTGTGGCCACATCGCTCCAGTCTCTGTGCTCATATCCCCTTCTTCTCTTTCGTGTGTCTGTGTCTGATTTTTGTCTGCTTCTCTCGTAGAAGGACATTGCGATGGCATTTAGGGGCCTCCTAGATACAATCCAGGGTAAGCTCCACCTTTTGATTTTCTTAACTTAATCACATCTTTTGCCTTATAGAGTGAAAGGTTGCGTTTTGGGTTTTTTTTCCCCCCTTGTTGTTTTTATATAAGGGACTATTCATAGGTTGAGAACTAGGAAGTGGACAGACCTTGGGACAGCATATTTTCAGCCTCCTATACACCGTGCAACATTATCGCCCTTCAGGGTAAAGGACTTCTTGTAAGACTGTGCCACCCGAGGTAGATTCAGCCCCCCCGCCCCGAGCGTTAGCTCTTGTTGAGAAAGGAGGTTCTGATTTTGAACCGGAAGGGTATTCTCCACAGATTTCGGTCGACTAGGAGAGAAAGGGAAGCATGGCTCTTATTTCATAATGAGGTCCGTGCTTATTTACACGGGGAAACATAAGGATTTGAATGTTGAGGCCAGTGTTCGGAAGGGGCAGGTTTAGGCCCGCCGTTGCTATGACGATGCAATTAGGATTTCCTTTGCCTTCCCTGAGAAACCCTGCAGCCAACTTTTCTACATACAGATATTTAGCACAGTTTGAATCCTCTTCAGTCTCCTTTGTTCAAACAAAACTTACCCCCCTTCTCGAAAGAGAAGCGTGTCGGGAGGCTGCTCCCTAGCCCAGGCCTCCCTGGCCCTCTGCCCCTCTGCCCCTCTGCCCGCGTGCCCCCCAGCACCTGCCCGCGCCGGCGGCTGGCCTTCAGCTTCCCCTTCTTGGCACGCGGTGAGTGTAGGTGACCGCGGCCACTGCAGGCCACCGGACCTCCGTGGAACGGGAGCGTCCAGGCCCGCCCAGGCGCTGGGAGGCTGCGATGTCCCGCAACACCGGAGATTGGTTGGTCCTGTCAACCTTGAGTCACCGTCTTAGGTTATGGATCCTTTCTTTCCTCGTGCTTTTAAAGCTGCTTTTCAAGCCCTATAATTGAGGTTCTGAAACCGATGCCCGTTCCCGCATTACTTTGAAGCCAGCATTTTGCTTATACCCAATAGCTGCCGACAGGTGGCCCTGCCACAGGACCCGATGGGCTGCTGGGCCGTGCCTGTGTCGCCTGGCCTGGGGGCCGCAGAACGCCACCTGCCCGGACGCCTCCTACTGCCTGAGCACACCTTCTGCTCATCTATGGAACTGGGGGGACCGGGTATTAATTCCGACTCCTGGTGATGCCCGATGCTGTCAGTGAGTCCTGTCCTGAACTAGCCAAGCTCTGGCTGGAAAGTAGTCCGTATCCCAGCTGTTTAGCTCCAGCAAGAGCCACCAGACCCAGAACTCTGAGCCTATTGTGCTCAGTCATCTGTACCAACGTTCCTACAGAGGAAATAGGTACTAGGGTAGGTGGCCCATGAAGCACATATCACGCTATTGTATTTACCTATTACTTGTCATTTTCTACCAGATTGTATATCCTAAGGATGGGATTGTATACCCCATCTTGCTTACTACAGTATTCCCCACATCTGGCCTAGTGCTCAGCATACAAGAGTCAACAAGGGACGCTTGGGTGGCTCAGCGGTTGAGTGTTTGCCTTTGACTCAGGGTGTGACCCCGGGGTCCTGGGATCAAGTCCCACGTTGGGCTCCCTGCATGGAGCCTGCTTCTCCCTCTCCCTGTGTCTCTGCCTCTCTCTCTCTCTCTCTCTCTCTCTGTCTCATGAACAAATAAATAAAATCTTTAAAAAAAATAGTCAAACAAAAAAATACACTTTTGATAAATAAATGAATGAATGAGTAGCTACAGTTGTAGTAAGACTCTTCATGATCCCTACCTTGCTATGTGGTACCTAACTTCTCAGTGACCGCATTAAGTGAATTCGGGGAATAAAGTTCATGGCATCTATGGCCTCTGCATGTAATAGAGTTCTAGGAACCAGGACTTTTCATATGACTAGTCCTCTAATATCCAAATATAGATTGTTTGTGGCCCGTAGAGCCTTCTGCGCTCTATCACACTGGGCTCTGATTTCTCCTGTGGTTGGGCTGTCATAATCTAGAGCGTGAGTAGTGTCATTCTATAAGTTCAGAATTTCTCTTAGTAAGATGGTCACTGAATCCTGTAGGTCTGTATTTATTTACTGTTGCTGCCATAAGAAAGTAGCACAGACTGAGTGGCTTAAAGAACACATTCATTTCTCCCAATTCCAGATGATAGAAGGCTGAGATCAAGGTGTCGGCAGGGTTCATTTCTACTGAGGCCTCTTTCCTTGGCTTGCATTTAGTTGTCTTCCCCCTGCGTCTTCACGCGGCCTTCCGTCTGTCTGTCCATGTCTGTGTCCTAACCTCTCCTAGGAGGGCACTGATTATATTGCATTAGGATCCACCCTAATTGCCTCATTTTGACCTAAGTCCCTCTTTAATCACCGCATCTCCAAACACAGTCAAATTCAGTGTGGGGCTGAAACCTCACTGTGGGGATGGGGTGAGCACAATTCAGACCATAACATCTCCAAATGCTACACCAACAGCCTCACCCATTAATCAGCACACGATAGTTGTTGGGCCTACTGTTTTCCCTGCCCTAGAACAAGGATCTAGTTTACCAGATGAAACAGAACACAAAGTGAGTTTGTAGCTCAGTCAGCCTAAGCTCTGTTGATAGGGCACTTAATTTAAGATAATTCTGAAGAGGCCAGAATCAGTGGGCTTTCTCAATGTTGTTTGCTAAGTATTGGTGGCAATAACTGCTAGACTCTAGTCTTTGAAGATTCTCTAAAGAATTCAGTGAAATCATTAAACTTTAGTTTATTTGAATTCCATAAATAATTAAACACTGTTTTGCAAATCCCCAGAAACTTCTTTTAAAATTTCTGTTGGTGCCCTGAATCCACAGAACTCTCCCACAGGGCTTCACCAATGTTGATTTCCGCTTAACTTAACATTCTAAATAATATGCCCACCATTACCAGTCACATAGGGTACAAATGGACAACAAATTTCAAATTTCCTTGACCCATCCCTACCACTATTCCTTCTTCTACGGAGCTGGTGGCTATCCACCCACTAAAGGCAAGATCTGATTGATCAAAGCCCCATTACTCCCACTACTGATCTACTTAGAGCTGGGCATATGTCCTAGTTCGAGCCAATAGCAATTGAGGGCAAGACCATGAAAGGCTTGGGGGAAATATTTCTAACTCCTGAGAGATAAACATTGAAGAGAGCACTTTTTCTGCCTCTGGACATTGTCAGCTCTGAAATATAGTGGGTATATTGTTACCAGCCTCAAGCTAAAGCCAACAAATTATGGAAGAAAGAAGAAGATAATAGAGAAATAGAATGGGAGTCCTAATATAACAGGTCTAAGGCTCCCCTATATCCGGCCTTCTTAGAATAGTAAATTATACACTTAAGCTATGGGCTTAGCCAATTTCCTTCACACATTCTGGGTCTTGTTTGTTTGTTTTGTGTGGTTTTTGTCTGTTTTTGCAGCTGATGACATTTTAAGGGATTCATTAATTCAATTAACATAAACCTAGGAGCTACTGTGGGAAGGGAAGTTCTGCTGGGTTGAGGAAACACCAGGAAGACCAGACAAGCTGCATCTCAGAAAGACTGACATTAAGTAGATCAATTGTATTCTTTAAATTTAACTGATTCTTACTGAGAAATACTACAAGATAGAAATACAGAATAAGATCTGAGCATAGAAGAGAGAGAGGAGCATCAGAGGTTGAACTGAGGTTTGGTGTCAGTGAAAGCTTCCCCTGGGCAAGTGATGAACCTTAGGTAGAAATACAGAGTGTTTTCAGGATTCTGATTCAGGAGTGATTGTTTTCCTTTCTAGAAACTGTCGTATTTTTCCCTTTAACAAAGTGGAGTCACAGAGAGTTCCCACTGTCCTTCTGTTGTCAAATCCTGAACAAGAATAAAAAAACAGAGGCTTATTTTGAGCGAATATTCAGGAGCAAGTAACTGACATTGAGATAATCTGGGTTGATGTCCTGGCTCTGCCCCTTAACCGGCTGGCGCTATAGACAAACTATAACACAGCTACAGCCTTAGTTCTTAATTCTATAAACGAGGATGAGAATACCTAGCTCATAGGGTTGTTGTACAAAGTAAATGAGAATAAATATAGAAAGTGCTTAAGGTATTGGCTGAGACATAGGAAATGCTCTCTGAATGGTAAACATGGTTTTTCTATTCACTGAGTGCCTCTTATTCCAGGTGCACGGTACAGCATAGCTCTCTCCGAATATATGGAACATTTTGGTACAGAAATCCTAATTGGAGATTAAAAGGTTGAATGAAAATGGCAATTTTCCCCAACTCTCTCTACAGATCATACCATGTGTTTTTTTAGCACATAACTGGTATGGCTGTCATTCCGAGATAATTAACAGCCAGAAAAAAAAAAAAAAAAATATATATATATATATATATAGTTTATATATAAGCTTGAAGGGAAAAAAATAAAGGAAGAAAAGTGAAACAGTAAGGTAGACTCAGATTACACAAGCTGGTATCATAGGAAGGAGAGAAAATGTTTTAACAAACTGTTTTCTATAGTTTCAGAACATTGCTATATCCAGCGTTGGCCAAACTGGAGGAAGCCGGTCACACCCAGACTCTCTCGGATCACAACCGGAAGCTGGACCAAGTACCGTAAGCAACTACCCCAACACTGGAGAATTAACTGGCAGAGAGAGACAGAACAGAGGCCAAATTTGAAGAACAACATTTAGGAGGAGAGGATCTAGCCACGAGTAAAGGGGACAGGCTTGAGCAAACGCATAAAAATTAAATTAAAAACAGTTGAAAAAGTGATTGAATGACTGCAAAGCAGGAAATAGTTACCTAACAAGAGGAAGGCTGTGTAACCTACAGATATTTGGAAGAAACACAAACTATTTTAAAATACTTAAAGACGGGACACCTGGGGGGCTCAGTGGTCGAGCCTTCACCTCAGGCTGTGACCCTGGAGACCCGGGATCGAGTCCCCCATCGGGCTCCCCGCATGGAGCCTGCTTCTCCCTCTGCCTGGGTCTCTGCCTCTCTCTCTCTCTCTCTCTCTCTCTCTCTGTGTGTCTCATGAACAAATAAATAAAATCCTTAAAAAATATATTTAAAGATGAAAGTACAAGAAAACTTTCCTGAAATGAAGGAAGTTCAGAAGTGAGGGTTAAAGAGCATAACAGTAACAGGAAAATTCACACAAAATGATCAAAACCAAGATATCGTTGTGGTAAAATTTCTGAACTGCAAAGACTGGGAGAGACTCAGGCCACCAGGCAGAAATAAAGGACGTCATTGAAGGGGGGAGGGGGGAGATCTGATTGCCTTCAGACTTGCCGAAAGATAGCAGAGAATTATTTGTAAAACTGTGAGGAATGAAATATGCGATAGAAATGTTAAAGTCTGGCTACACTGTCCTTCAGAGACGCGTGTCTTAAGGCGAGCCCCGATGGAGCGTGGATGTCTGTCCCCTTCGGAGAACGCTCTTTGGTAAATGAAAGACAACCACCGTCTATCCAACGTAGGTGCTCAGAAATGCAGGTAAGAGGTAAGCAGTGCATCCGCTTACATATTATGCAAGGACGAAACAACTGTTGAACATAAGTTTGAAGAAGAATAATGTCCTCAGTCTTGACAATGTAAAATAATACGACATTTGAAAAAAATCTAGACGTTGCATGTGAGGAAGACTAAGTATGCCGAATTTCTTATTTTACTATCAGAGTAAATAGATGTTAATATCTAAAGTTGGAAAATGCAGTTTGAAAAGAAAATGTAGCAATACCTTAAGTATTCTATTTTTTTTTTTTTACCTTAAGTATTCTTTATCATGGTACCTTTTCTCGTACTTTAGGTAGTATTTTAAGACGTAGCCTATGTGTTAATAAAATGTATTTAAAGTTCAGCCATCCTTTTACTCTCTTTTATTTGATCAAGTATATATTCAAAAAGATAAAAGGAGTAAAATAGTATTTTAACGAAAATCCGTAAGAATATGTTCCCGTTTGCTACAGCTTTTTTCATTGGTATGAGTTCCCTATTTATGCATCCATCCATTCATTCATTCATTCATTCATGTAAGTACTTATCTACCTACCTATTCTTCTAATCTCCTTATTGATAAATACACTTATGAAAGGATGACATCATAATTACATAAGTTGAAAAGAGTCTTTACTTTAGAAGGGTTAGGGACACCTGCAAAGTCTGAGATTTTGGCATTGTTTTATTCTGACAGCACAAGGCGTACTTACTACACCAACCAATATTTAATGGAATCTCTTAAATATCCAAGAATAAACCATATGGGTCTTCTATAAATATCAGAATAGAAAAAGAAGCGTTCACTTCCCGATTTTTGTGTTCTAAAAAATGTTTTATGGCCCAAAGTTTGCAAATCAAGGAAGAGTGATTTTATATACATATAGTGTGAATTCAAGTGATCTGTGATCTTGGAATTGAGGAAGACTGAACTGTAGGGAAATGTTTGCTTCAAGAAAGTCACATTAGATCAGTTCTGTTCTTGATTGCTTTGGTGTACTATGAGCTCAGTCACTGACTTTAACGGGGTTTTCTCTGGCCCTCCCTTGTAACTGTGCCGTTGCTGTTGGGAATGTTGCCTTGACGTTCTCTGGAAGGATAATCAGGCTCAGTGAGGGAACTGGAATGTACTTTACCTCTTCTGTAATTTCTTTAAAAAAAAAAAGAAAGAAGAAGAAGATTTTATTTATTTATTTGAGAGAGAGAAAGCAGACTCCCTGCTGAGGGCAGAGCTAGATGCAGGGGTGGATCCCAGGACCCCCGGATCATGACCTGAGCCGAAGGCAGGTGCTTAAACAGCTGAGCCACCCAGTGCCCCTCTTCCATAATTTCTTTAAGACTCCCCTATTCTTGCTAATCTTTTACCATTTTTTTTTCAATTTGAATAGTGGAAATTGGATTTGTTTATTATAAATTTATTTTATTGTCATTAAAACACTTGCAAAAAACATAAAAACAAATACACTGATAAATAAATACTCTCTTCCACTTCAGAGTCTGAGTTTCTTTTTTTTTCTTTTCTTTTTTATGTTTTCTTTTATTATTATTATTTTTTTTATTAGAGCAGACTCTGAGTTTCTTAATGGCGACCATGGTTAGTAAATTCCTTTTCTTTTTTTCTGAAAAGGTTCTTTGCTTCTTAAATGTTTATATTTTCTTTTTTAAAAAAAATATTTATTCATGAGAGACACAGAGGGAGGCAGGCAGAGGGAGGCAGGCTCCCTCCGGGGAACCCGATGTGAGACTCGATCCCAGAACCCTGGGGTCACACCCTGCGCTGAAGGCAGGTGCTCAACCCCTAAGCCACCCGGGTGCCCCTGTTTATATATTTTTAAACATATAACACGCACTCCAAAAATACAAGTCAGAACATATATTTGCATGGCTCTGAATTTTGATTTTTTTCATTAAAAATATACCTGAGAGATCTCCCCCAAATCGGCACATACAGAGAGCTAGGACGTCGTTCTCTTAATGGCTGCATCTGACTCTATTCACTGTTTGTACCATCAGGAATTCGAACAAGTTCCTTACTGGAGGATCTGTTTTTTCCTGTAGTTTTTTTTTTTTTTTTTGGTTATTCCAAATGTCGAAGCAATGACCATCCTTGCACATGTCCTTGCACACATGTATGTGTGAGAAGATCCAAGTCAGGGGCCACGTGTTTGCCTATCCTGCGGGGGTGCCAGCGCCTAGACTGCAACGCTGTTCTCCGTGGCTGTGAGTAGGACAATTTCCTAAAGATGAGATGCTTTTTAAGGTCTAAGTTTAGAGCACTTAGGACATCACTGTATATCAGTTTACACTGTCATTACTGGTTAGTGTTTGAGGCGGCCCTTTTTCCGTGGCTTTCATAATGTGCCACATACAATCCTAGGGGAACGGTGGCTCCTGGGGGTGTGCTACCTGGAAAACCTGGTGGCCCTGGTTTCTAAAAACTCTATGGTCAGACTGAGTTAGTACACCATTACGTAAGAGGTAGGAGCCCTTTTTTCATTTTTATTTGCATCCATCCAATTACAAGAGTGTTTCAGCATGTGTTGGTGTTAATAATCCACTTACGTGTGTGTGTGTGTGTGTGTGTAGTTTTATTCATGCCGTTTGCTGATTTATTTTCCTGATGGCTTATAGGTCAAAACTCTTTATATGTTAGAATTAAAGATTACAAATAATCTTTAACTTAAATGTGCTGCATACAGGGGGCGCCTGGGTGGCTTAGTTAAGCGTCTGCCTTCGGCTCAGGTCATGATCTCAGGGTCCTGGGATCCAGCCCCACATCGGGCTCCCTGCTCAGTGGGGAGTCTGCTTCTCCCTCTGCCCTTCCCCCTCATTGGTGCTGTCTCTCTCCCTCTATCTCTCTCTCTCTCTCTCAAATAAATAAATAAACTCTTTTAAAAAAATAAATGTGCCACATATAATTTCTCGGTTGCATGTCACTCTATTGACGGTGAAAAATTTGATACAGTTTGAGTTGAGCGTCTTTCATATAAAGACCTTTTCCATTCTTTGGTAATAAAGAATCATCCATGGTTTGTTTTACATCCTTTTTAGCTTTTGAGGTAATTTATTTATTGATTTTTTAAAGATTTTATTTATCTATTCATATTTATTCATGAGAGACACAGAGAGAGAGGCAGAGACACAGGCAGAGGGAGAAGCAGGCTCCCTGTGTAGAGCCCGATGTGGGACTCGATCTCGGGACCCGGGGGTCACGACCTGGGCCAAAAGCAGACGCCCAACCACTGAGCCACCCAGGTGCCCGAGCTTTTGAGGTAATTTAATGAATGGAGTCGATACCCAACGTTTTCTTTTTTACTCCAAATGTTATCTTCTGACCCCATTTATTGAGTAACGTATATGTTCTTACTGACTAGACGTGCACTTCTCTGGTCTGCCAGAGTCCCTGTGTGTTGAGTTGGTAACATCTTTATAACTGAGGTGGAAGAGCAAGCTGGGTACAAAACAGATACAAGCGAGGAGGAGGAAGAATGAGGGATTCTCTGGGGGATACGTTCATTTGAATTAGATATAAAACAAACAGGTGAAGAGATTGACAAGGTGACTGGGATTTCTGTGTTCGGCCTCATTTTAAATCGGAGTCTCACAGGAATGGAGCTGCCATTGCTTGTGTGGTCAAAACTGGATTGCCTCCAAATATTTCACCTTCTGTTTCATCGTGGTTTGTCTCCTCCAAAAGGGACTTTCAGTCTTGGCAAGAACAGTTAGAAAAAGTAAGATGATTCTAACTCCAAGTGGGTGGGCAGACAATTTGTCCGTGACCTTTAGTATTTTGATTTTATGTAAAGAGGTGTATGGAAATGTGTCTTTTATGAAGACAGTTCTGGTACCTTTTTTTATTAATAGGATATATTTAATGGTAAAAGGGCTGGATTCTCTTTGAAGTCTTCGGTTGCTCCATGTATCGGTCCAGGAGGTAGCTCTTCGGAGAGGATTTGTGTAAACAGGTTGTTGTTTTATAAACTCATATTGATTTTCAGAATTCAAAGACTTGGTTTTCACCAGTGTATGTGTATAAAGTTAGCCATGAGACTGGCCTTAGAAAAAACCAGTAGGAACTTCGGCCAAGAATCCTTTTGGAGCAGAACACTCCCTGAAGAAACCAAAAAGGTTATTGACTGCCTACTTCCAATTTAATTTGGACCGAGTCAGAATGTTGGATGACAGTAATCTTCTGAAGCCTTTTTCATTTTTAGTTAACGTTTAGCTGAATCTTTCTTCTGTGCTTCCCCTGTCCGTTATGAGGTACAATCTAATATCCAGCCAATTCATTTCTCAATTTTAATTAGATTACCACCTGTCCTTATCACATTTACATGAGTCATTTTGGAATGGAAGTGTACATATTGAGCCAATTTTTTAGGAGAGATAATAGTATGCAACAATCAAGATGTAGAGTATCACCAGGTTATAGGCCTCACTGCTACTCAAATTTTCCAGGCATCTAGATTTTATGACTGGATTTTAGATTCATCCAGGAGGGATCCCAATACTTGGAAATTATTTGAACCTAAGTGTATGATAGAATGAAGTGGAATGAATTATGGACAAAACGCTTCATCCAGTGTCCAGAAGGCTGGCCCATTGGCAAAACATTAGAAGATTGTGAAGAAACCCAGAATGAAACATGTTTAGGTCATTATTTTCAAGGCACGAACAAAAGAAAACATTTTAAGCAGGAGAAGGGCTTTAGGGGCTCAGACACAGAATTAAAAAAAAAAAGTGTAAAATAGCAAATGTGAATTTGGTGTACACAGCCTGGGACATGATTGAATTTATAGAATTGTAACTTAAGTGGGGTCTCGCTTCCTGGATGTATTTATACAGCCCCCAGAAGGCTAGCTGAGCCTGTTGGCACATTAGGCCAGGAGAGCCTAGATGAAGACCTTCAAGAAAAATATGAAATAGTGCAGCCTAGGCTTGTAGTACTAGGATTTAGTAGCAGCAGCCAACGGAGCAATTGGGCCTGTATCCAATGTATACCTTTAAGGTAGTTTCCAATCATGAGGTTTAATCAGCTCAGGAAATGAGATGATTTTCTGAACGGACTCTTCGTGAGCCAAATAGATGCGACTCCAAACTTCCAAGCAATAGCAGTGTCTGAAAATTGTGTTGTCTGAAATTCAAAACCCTCAAATTCTTGATGAGACCTGCCACCATGAAGGTTCCAGAGTAGACAATGCAATGTACACTTTCATCATCGTTACCGGACGTGGCTCCTTGGAGAGCTGGGCCTGGACACACAGATTCCTTTTGAACATCTGGCTGAAGGAGGAGGCTACACCACAGCTGGTACCATTTAAAAACTTGCCACCTTGGAACTTTCTCCAAGGCCCATATTCTCAAGCTTTGTACCCCTCCCATAGTGAGGGAAAGCCCAGAAAATCTCACCTGGGGGGGAAACCACGAGAGAAACAGCCATTTTTGCCCACTATTTACAGTGTTTAAAGAAATCTGTCCACCTCTAGGCATCCCTGGAGGATTCTTATTTTTGTTTTGATTTTCGTTTTTTCTACGCGAATGCCAACTCTGACGTTGGCGACACACTAGGACGTCTGCAAGAGGCCACGCTTTACTCTCTTTGTGAGTCCCTTGCTCCCTGCACAGGCTCAGACTCCTCCTCTGTGCCTCAAGGCCTTCTTTCAAGCCTCGGTGGGCGGTGGGCGGGGGCTTGGTGACAGCGGTGGGACTCTCCTGGCTGAGCGGGGGGCCCCTGCTGCAAATTCTACCTGGAGTCACGGGGTCTGGAGAGCCAGAGGACAAGCCACGGCAGGGTCCTGCGAGCCACGTTTTCGATTTCTAAGAAGACACCAGCCAAGCACCAATCCCAGACGACTGGTGGCCGGACCCAGTTCTCGCCGAAGAGCTAAATCTTTGAGACCAGACAGAGCGGATCCGAGTGGCAGCTCCTTGGGACACAGAGTTGCATTATCGCCATCGCTGTCGTTTGCCCCGTGTTAAAACCTTCTATTTGGAAGAAACACCAAACTGAACGTCATTCCCCAAAAAAGGTCCGGGGAGGAGCACTGTAGAGGGTCAAGCTGCTGCCCTGCGGGAGGTCACGAGGAGCCCAGCGACCCTCCTCTGGCGGCCCACCCACGTAGCTGGGGTGTCTGCGGCCCACGTGCATTTGTTACTCCCAGGCTGTTGCCCGGGGCCCGGGCGCGGGTAAGGTCCCGGGACACTGCCGGCCGGGGATGCTGTTGCCTGCCTGCGGAAAGGTCGCGGTGAATAAGGCAGTCTTAAAAAAACATAATAATAATAATAATAATAATAATAATAATAATAATAAATGGCCACACTGTAATATGTTATTATTTGACAAACAGTATTCTAAGCAGTTATTACCCAGGCACACTTTATTCCCTCTTCCCAGCAGGCTCTGAGGCAGCTACTGTTAGCATCCCTCACCTGCAGATTCATACGAAGGCATAAAAAGCGTGTCGCAGAGTGCAATTTCAGGGCAAACGCCCGGCGTGTGTGCTCTTAACCACTGTGCTCTGTGCCCCTCCTTCGTCGCCGAGGTAGTGGACACCGGTGGCCTCTCAGAGAACGGGTGTGCACGCGTGGGCCTTGGTGGTCAGCTGGAGGGGACTTTATCAGCTGACTCGGAATAGACCGCGCCAGAGGCCTCAAAACCTTCACTGCAAGGCAATGGCTGTGAAGTACTTAGGATGGCGCCGTTTGTCATTGATAAAATCTCCTTCTGGGAAGGTGGGTCACTAAACAGAACCCAGGGTGCCGGCCCAGCTCCACCACTGGAAGCATTGCCTTGTGGATCCAAATCAAGTCCTTAAAAAGTCTGAATGGTTTCTCGTGCGTGAGCTGGTCTTTGGTTCACTCGAGGAGGGATCTGGGCCCGTTCACTCATCCAACAATATGCACTGAACCTTCACCTGCGCCTGCCGTGTTCAAGACGCTGGGGATAAGAAATGGGACGTTGTGGTCCCTGCCCTCGTGTACCCTAACCAGAAGTGAGAGAGCTATGCCCTCGAGCAGCAGGGTGAGTCCTTTAAAAATGTAAGCACATGGGATCCCTGGGTGGCGCAGAGGTTTGGCGCCTGCCTTTGGCCCGGGGCGTGATCCTGGAGACCCGGGATCGAATCCCACATCGGGCTCCCGGTGCATGGAGCCTGCTTCTCCCTCTGCCTACGTCTCTGTTTCTCTCTCTCTCTCTCTGTGACTATCATAAATAAATTTAAAAATTTAAAAAAATGTAAGCACAAAAAAATAAAAATAAAAAAATAAAAAATAAAAATAAATAAATTAATAATTAATTAATTAATTAAAAAAATAAAAATGTAAGCATAGGGGCGCCCAGGTGGCGCAGTCGGGTAAGCATCTGACTCCCGATCTGGGCTCAGCTCATGTCCTCAGGGTTGTGGGATCCAGCACTTAGCACAGAGGCCGCTCGAGTTTGTGTCTCCCTCTGCCCCTCCTGCTCATGCTCTTTCTTTTTCGAATAAATAAATCGACCTGTAAAACACAAAATAAAGAAAAACGTAAGCACGGACTTGAGTGAGGTCCCCAGAGAAGGGGCACAGCAGGCTTTTTTGTGGGAGTCCGGGAAGGCTTCTCAGAAGAGGCAGCATTTTCACTGAGGCGTGTGGAAGGAATGAGGGTGTCGGGCACAAAGCAGGGGAGGCTGCTCCAGGGGGAGCCCGTGGGGAGGCAGGGCGCCAGCGCACAGCTCGGTGCCTTCCGGGAACTCTAAGTAGTTCAATATTGCTGGCTTGCAGAGAGCAAGGCAGGAAATGACAGATGAGACTTGACATTTAGGCAGTGGCCAGATCTTAAAGCTCTTTGTATGCCAAGGGAAGGAGTTTACAGTTTACTCTGCAGACACGAGGGAAGCATATTCGGGGTTTTAAGCCAAGGTTTCACGGTTAGATTTTTCATAGTGGAGCCATCACTTTGGCAGCAAGGATAGAAGATGGATTGGAGGGAGCTGATGGTAGAGGCAGGGGTCCAGGAGGCCTGCGAGGCTGCCCTGCTTTGGGGCGTTTCTTGGCACTGGAAATGCTAATAGCCTCGAGCTTTCCCAGTGGATTGGGTCAGGCCTCGTGCAGGTTGTGGAGGTCGGTGCTGGGTAGGGCAGGGTCAGCGGGCTGCAAGCCAACCACGGCGACCCGTCTGAGCCACCGTACGCGGTGGACAGACGGAGTTTGGAATTCGAGCCAAAAGTATTGGCAATGTGGGACGTTCTAGTCCTCCCCGCACACTCGGGTGACTGCAGGGGCATCCTCAGCCGTACAGCTCCACTGCGGAGGCACTGCCGATTTCATCGCCGTCCCATGGATGGCACGTGGAGGACAAACCGACTTTTATTGCAATGCGCTTACTTTTATTTTTTTTTTAACTCAGCAAGTCGGCTCTCTTGGATTGTGTCCAAGTTGAACTTATACATAAGATCTACAAAAAAAAAAAAAAGAAAGATCTACGTTGCAGGCTGCGTTTTGGTGTCGTGTCCTTAGTGTGAAATGTGCCCTTTCCGATTTCAGAGAATTATTGATCAGATTACCCATAGTTTTGTAATATTTATGCTGTAGTTTCCTTGAGTTGGTTGACAGGAGGTTTATTCCTCTCTTCTCTTAGAGGATTTTATTTGTACACATCTACGCACAATATACCCGTGCACACCTCAAAAGCATAGCCCGGGCTAGAGAGTGTAATGCTACGTGGCATTTCAGAGAAAGGCAGATGCATATGATTTCACTCGCGTGTGGAATTTACCAAACAAAACAAGTGAACAAAGGAAAAAAGACAAGACAGAGAGAACCAGACCAAGCAACAGACTCTCTCCTGCAGGGAACAAGCCTACGATTACCAGGGGGAAGGGCGACGCGTGAACCGGGAGTGGGCGCCCGGCGTACGCTCCCCATGACGAGCGCTGAGTAACGGGCACAAGCGTCGGATCGCTGTATTGTGCACCCAAAACCCACATAACACTGCATGTCAACTACCCTGGAAGTAGGCTAAAAAAAACTGAACAAAAACTTTTTTTTCATTACATCTGCACGTATAAAAGATGGACCGTCTGTGGGTTTCTCTTGCAGTCTCTGGAAGGCAAAGCCTTGATTTGCTGATCTTAAGTCCCAACTTAAAATGTGTCCTCTCTAATGAGAATAATTCTTCCAAAACACTTAGAACAGAAGGCTTATTTTCATGCGCATCTCAGCCCATTTGCATTCGTGCTACATATTTCACTCGCCGTCCCAAAATAGCACTTCTACCAGAAGAGACAGTATTAAAATAGGCACCGTCACTAAGGCACCTGGAAGGCACAGGGGCCCCGGCTGATTTCCTTCCACGAGTCCCGCCATCCGCGTGGCGCCCGGTGCACTGAACTGGCCCCCGACCCCTGGCACGGCGGGGGTGCTCTATCAATTGGCAGGTCTCCCCTCAGCAGTGGGCACCGTCTTGACGCCGGAACACTTGGGTCCTGTGGGTCTGTGGGCACATGCGTGGGCCGCGTGAGGCCTTCTGGAATCTAGGCAGCTGCCAGCGTGTCCATGATGCACTCAGGCCCCCCCCCCCGCCCAGTGAAGCAACGAAGCAAGCCCACCTGCAGTGAGGTGAGCAGGAGGGAGGACACAAGGGCCGGGGCGCCGGGCTCACCTGCACGCTGTGAGCCAGGGCCTGGCCAAGGCGCTGGGCAGGTGTCGGCGCCTGGGCCTCCGTTGGCATCACTGGCCCTGTTTTTCCCTGAATGTTGTACGTCGTTCGCTGTCTTCGAAGCTCATCTGAACTTGTGGCGATTTTGCCATGTGATCATTTCAGGGGACCGAGATGTGCCCGTGACCAGCGTGGGGCGGTGGTGGTTATCAGCTGCCAGAGAGCTGCAAGCAGGGATTTTAGGGCCAGACTCTCGGGGTTGGGGGGTCCAGGCTCCCCCCACTTATTAGCTATGTGACGTGAGCAAGTTGCTTAGCCTTTCTGTGCCTCACTTTGCTTGTTCCTCGAAATAGAGGCAGAGGGGAGACCCTTTCTAGGAGGTTATCATGGGGACTAAGACCCGTAAAGAATGGAAGTGTTTAATGGATATGTTCTCTCTTATCACTCACTTATTGGAGTCGGATCATCCCTTGGCCCCCCGTGAACACTAGTGCCGCTTAGTTCACGCAGCCTAATCAACAGTTGGGTTTATCGCTGGTCAGGAGGGGGGAGAAGCGGGCTTCTCAGGAGGGTCGTGGGATGCACCTGACCCAAATCGTGTCTTGCCCATGCTACACAAGCCCCCAGGCCCTCCCGAAACGATCCTACTCGGTTATGCTTTTTTAACAGCCAGTGGATGGTAACGGAAAACATGGAAAATATAAGACCTGTGCAAAAGAGCAGCCCTTCCTACAGCTTCTGGAAGCCGATGGTGATGGCGAGGGAGCAGCGCAGAGCCCATGTCCCCCCGGAGCTCTTCTCCATCTCACGGAGCCGTCATCAAGCACGTTCTGCAAGTGTGAGAAGAAGAACATAGGGACGCCGAATGCTCATACCCAGGACAGGGCCATTGTTTAGTTTCCAAAGCTGCAAATGCCAGCAGCTCCTCGGGAATCCATCTATGCGCTGAAGGATGTCCTTACACCTGATCTCATTCCGGACGGACGTAACCCACTGCTGATGATGGAGGCCAAGTAAGAGCTTTCCCGCCCATCGAAGGACAAGGTCCAATTTTGTTTTCAGAGGTCGTGAACTGGGTTGTGATTATTTTTCTATTCCTCATGTCACTGGTGGTGCTTTTTGGAATTTCCATAGTGGTCCTAGAAGAAAGCCGAGACCCCATTTTACGTGGCAGGTTGCCCAAACTCTTTGTATGTATTTTAGAAATAAAAGCTGGTATCTGAATATATCGAAGGCTTGGACAGGACGCTAGCACACTCAGAGCATGATGTGCGAGGCCTCCATCCCCCGCACCAGGAGGAAGGATCTTTACAAACGTGGCCTGCGTCATTTTGCGTGTCTTCCTACCTCCTCTACTACTTGAATTTCCTAATTTGTATCTAGCTGTGAAGTCATCGGGTTCATGTTCATTCATGGATTCTATGAGTGAGCAGCAATCATTTCAAGTTTCTTATTATCTCTGCCATCCTGTGATTTTACCGTTTTTTCACTCGTGTTTCTGTATTTTCTCTGTGTTGGGGCTGGGTGGAGCATGTCTGAAATCTGTTAGTAGCGTTGTCGTTTCCAGAGAACATGATCCGGGTATGATCAACGTACTTTTTTTTTTTTTTTTTTTGGTATTTTGTATTAGTAATAATGAAAATGCTGTTAGGTGTGCCTGAAGGTTAAATGAGATAAAGGTATATAATGACTTGCGGGAATGAGCGCTTCGTGAACGGTAGCTCCTTGGCCTAGTGGCACCGCGTGTCTGACCTCCTTCATGCCCTACGCTGCGAGGCTTCCCTTTGATGCGGTAAAGTTTCCAAAGCCCTTTCACGTGTTTATTGCACAGAAGCGTTCTGCTGTGAACCGAATGGTTGTGCCCCTCACCCCAAAGTCATATGTTGAGAATCTAGTCCCCGAGGTGATGGTATTTGAAGATGGTGCCTTGGGGGGATGAGTGGCTCATGCAGGTGAAGCTCGGAGTGGGATGCGTGCGCTTCGCAGGCCCCAGAGAGCTGGCTTTCTCCCAGTCTGCACACCCCCCTCCTGCTCTCCCATGTCAGGGCGCCAGAAGACAGCCACCTGCGGGCCAGGCAGGGGCCCCCACCAGGAACTGAACTGACTGGCAACTGTGATCTTCCATTTCCCAGACTCCGCAACCGTGAAAACTTGTGTCTGTTGCTCACGCCGCCGCGTTCTGTTGTAGAGGCCTGGGCTGGCGGGCACCTTCGGAAGAGGCAATATCAGTTCCGTTTTTCAGATGAAAGAAATTAACAAAAGTCACTGGGAAAATAGGATTTTTGTGACAGAGAATTTTTGTTATTGAAGTGTATAGGTGACCTTTTTGAAAAAATAGAATTTATTGGTTTTTTCATGAGGGACCCAGAGAGGCAGAGACACAGGCAGAGGGAGAAGCAGGCTCCACGTGGGGAACCCAATGTGGGACTCGATCCTGGGACCCCAGGATCACACCCTGGGCCAAAGGCAGATGCTTAACTGCTGGGCCACCCAGGTGCCCCTATAAGTGATGTTTCTAGGAGCAAACACCCTGATAGACTAATCATCATGCTGGTTAATAAACAAGAGTAATGTTGTCTCTTAAAAAAGAAAGAAAGAAAAGAAAAAACGATATTTGAGGACAGAGGTAATAAAGGCTTAGGAGGCGTGTATGGGATAATGCTTGAATAGTAAAATCACCCATCTATTTGTACTGTCTTTCCACTTTATTTCATTTAGCATAGAGATAAGAAAAAGAGATTTTGAGGAAAAGTGCTTTAGTCATTGAAAATGGCATCCTTTATGTACTCTGTTGAATGGCAAGGTGGTTATGTGCTCCTCCCAAGGACTTATATTGCTTGAGTGACCTCTCTCTGGAATAAAGACTTTCAATAAAAGGAGTGAAATTCTTGGAAAATGTATGTTTGAGAAAGAGAATGAAAATTCCTTGGTTTATTCTCTGAGTTGTTTCCGAACTTTGTTTTGGGTTCAGTTGTTTCTGGTTATGTTTGGCTTTTAAGATTTTTGAGACTCTAACAAATGCTATGATCCCTTTTTCCAGATAAGTGCAGAGATAATGAAAATGTTGTGTACTATCTCACAGGGATCAAGAAACACCATTTAGATTTTTAAAAAATATGTTGTTTTATAAAATAACTTCTTTTTTAAACCCCAAGTCCCATTACTCTTTCAGGTGCTTTGTAAGCTCGTTTAGCTGTAAATGGACCATTTTTTTTAGTATATGTGCTGCCAAAGCGAGCACTAAATGGACCATTTTTAAAGCACCAACTCATCTATACATAAAGGTATATTAGGCTTTAAAAGTATCTATATGTTCGTGATCACATTATTTTATTATTTTAGCTAAGCATGGGCATGAGTGATATTGATCATATCAGCCACTAACAAGGTTGCGAGATAAAGTGCAGAAGCCCTGAATACATATGAATTTTAGGTAAACAATAAATAATTGTTCAGTGTAAGTATTTTATGCATTGGGAATTTGCATAAAATTCAAATACCCCTCAATGCGTGAGCCATACCTGTACTCAAAATTATTTGTTATCTGGCATTGAAATGTAACTGGCTATCTCGAATTTGTTTTCATCCGGCAAATCTAGACCAACAAATCATTTTTCCAGTCATTGCAGTAATGGGCTTACATATCTGTTTCTGTCACCATGCCTGTTCCTCCCCAAAGGCAGGGATATGTTATTTCAAGTTTCATTCCCTGTCCCACCCCCCATCTATTAAAGACCCTAGAACACAATGGATAGTTGTGAAATTTGCTAAGTAAAGGAAATGATCCCATTTCTAAGTAAAAGAGACTTGGTATTTGGGTCAAATATTTCAAGTGACTTTTTACTATAGAGTCGAACTCCAAGCCAGTCTTAAATTGAATAGCTTGTCCAAAGTCCAACTTAAAATTAGAACTCAGCTCTCCTTAACTCCAAAGCCTATGTTTTATTGACCTCTATTAGTGGTTCTCAAAGGAGGAAATACTGTATTTTATTTATTATTTATTTATTCAATTGTTTTTAGAGAGAGATCACCAGAACGAGCGATGTGGGGGAGGGGAAGAAGGGGGGGAGTAGAGAACCTTAAGAAGGCTCCATGCCCAGCTCAAAGCCCCAGTGGGGCTGAATCTCACAATCCTGAGATCATGACCTGAGCCACAATCAAGAGTGTGACACTTAACAGATTGGGCCAGCCAGGTGCTCCAGGAAATGCTGTATTCTAAAACGCATTTTAACTAATAGAAGCAGTGTGAGGGGTGGGGGGTTTGCAGGAAAAAGCTACTGGAATTTAGTGGGTGGGAGCCAGTGATGCTACATATCTAGCAATATGTGGGGATAATCCCACACAACAAAGAACTATTCTGGTTCCACAGGACTTTTGGGATTACTTTCAGGTATTCAAAAAGGGGATTAACTCTTAAAAATGAACTCAAGCTAGAACCTAACTCCAAGACACGTATACATCAAGTTTTGCAACGCATTACTATACCCTGAACTTTCCAAGAGTGGAACTAGCACATAAATGAAGAGGAGATTTTACACAAAACTCCACAATACCTTGATAAGTGGATCCAACAGTGTGTAGAATACTGGGTGACGTTATTGCAAATTAACTAAATGATGAAGGTAAAACTGTACGGTTGGCTGGTAATGGTTCCATTGGCTTAAATGCAAGGTTCACTTGGTCCAGATAGGTCCAGGTCTCAGGTGCAGTGTGGTTCTCCCTTCAGGCACTTGCCTGCTCCAGCGTAGTGTACTGGGGAACAATTCTGGGTTCTGTGGCTCGTTGGAACATCCAGAGCAGCGGCAGCAATTCCAGGATCTCCTGAGTAGTTGGTTATTAGTTCATGACCCCAGTAGAGTAACCCACCATTTCCCTGCTGTTCCCCTACATAGAGCTCCCTGCCATATTTATGCCTGGTTTTGCTCTTACATCTGTGTCTTCACCCATCAGCAAGTTAAGAACATCAGCCCACCTTCAACTGAGAAGGGGGGTGGGCAGACGATGGGAACAAATTGCCTATGCTGTTTGTTCATGTTTGCTAATGAAGGAATGGGTTATCTTGTGTTTTCCTATTCTTTGCTTGTTTTGGAACTTTATTAAGAGTTTTTTTAGTATTTTAGAAAATTCTATCCCTGATGACAATAGCCTCATGATATTTGGTTCTTCCATTCAGCACATTGGTATCTGTGAAATTCATGGCAGTTTTATAGAGAGAAGAAAACACCTGTTTCATTTTCTTTCTATGGAAATCACATTGAAATATTAATTATATTATTATAAATTTTTAAAATTCTTTATAATATAGATGTGACATTATGTTCCTTTTTGAGATTATACTTATAGGTAAAATTTGTATTACTTATAAGTATCGTTTAAAAATACTTCCTGAGTGGTGCTGCTCTGAGTTACCTGATGGAAATATGTATTTCAAAACACCAGCCAATCTGAGCAATGTCCAAAATTCAGATAAAGTATGCTATTTTACTATGATATACATTTTGTCAGATTACTCAGTGTCCAGTCGTATCTGAGAAAAACAATGCCAGAAAATGATACCAGTAAATGATATTTGTTTTTTTTTTTAAGATTTGTTTATCTGAGAGAGAGAGCGTGGGCATGCCAGAGCGGGGGAGGAACAGATGGAGAGGGAGAGTCTCGAGCAGGCTCCAGGCTGAGTGTGGTGCCTGATGGGAGGCTCAGTCTCATGACCCTGAGATCAAGAGGTGAACTGAAGCCAAGAGATGGGTGCCCAACAACTGTGCCACCCAGACATCCCATTAACTAATATTTCTTAACGTAGATTCCCTAGGGAAAATCAGTACACATTTATAGAAAGTTGCAATTTGCGATTTACTTTTTGTAAAGTTTTTTTTTTAATTTTTATTTATTTATGATAGTCACACACAGAAAGAGAGAGAGAGAGGCAGAGACACAGGCAGAGGGAGAAGCAGGCTCCATGCACCGGGAGCCCGACGTGGGATTCGATCCCGGGTCTCCAGGATCGCGCCCTGGGCTAAAGGCAGGTGCCAAACCGCTGCGCCACCCAGGGATCCCCTTTTTGTAAAGTTTTTAAAGGCATTCTTAAGTAAGAGAGAAAATTCTTTATCATTTCACCATCTCCAACATAGGTAGCATTTGGATGGAGTACCCAAGAAAAAGCAAAGATTTCTTGTGGAAGCCTTGAGGTTGCATTGGTAAAATGCCAGCCCATCACTTCTTGTAAAGGCCGGCAGGCGTATGGAGGCCAGATACTACGGGGAAAGACAGCACCTTCAACTCCTTCTCAGCACAGGACACCTGGGTGCATTGTAGTAAATATAAGATGTGACTAAGAACCTCTCGTGGAGTCAGACTGGGCTAAGTTCGAATCCCCCATGTGCCCCTTCATGGGGGCTTAAGCATTTAACTTCATCTCTCTGAGGTTTTACTTTCATTTTTGTAAACAAGCGTAATTATAGGCCCCTTTATCCTTATGTAAAAGAACACACGTAGGTGCTGAATTAGTCTGCCGCCGCTGCCTTAGCAGAATACCAAAGACTGAGTGGTTTCAGGGATAGACATTTTCTCGCAGTTCTGGAGGCCGAGAAGTCCAAAATCAAGGAGCCAGTGGGTTTGATTTCTCGTGTGGGCCCTCTTCTTGCTGTGCAGATGGTTGCCATCCCGCTGGGTGCTCACATGACCTCTTCTCTGTGTGCAGCACACAGCAAGGGGCTCTTCTTCCTGGAAGGACACTGATTCCATTGGATCAGAGCTCCATCCCTGTAGCCTTACTTAACATTAATTATCTCTTTAAAGACCTCACGTCCAAATACATCAGATTGAGGGGTTAGGGCTTCAGCGTTGAGTCCCAGCACAGTGCCTGATTCTCAGTAGCGCTGGTGAACACCGGTTATTACTAGCATCAGATATCAAGCCTAATCTTCACAAAGCCATGTTGAAAGTAGGCATTATTGTCTCCATTTTAGACGTAAGAAAATTGAAGCTCAGAAAGCACGGCTCACTTACTTTAGTACGGGCATCCAGGAAGAGGTAATACTGGAATCGAAACTCGGTTCTGGCTGTGTATCAGCAATACAAAGCTGATTGTATTCCATACTACGCTGCTTCTCAGAATAATGACATTCGAGTTAATTATTAGCCACTCACATTCTTACAGTACTTTATAAATAGTGTTTTCCCAGCCTTTAGTTCTTACCGTAGAGAATGGAGACTTACCGCTGGAGACTAGTTACAAGGGAGGGAAAGGCGGACCGGGTTTCTTGGAGGCCAAGAGCAACAAAGGTGCCACAAAAGAAGATCCCATTCGACGGTCAAGCACAACTCAGGTGACTTTTCAAGACCGGGGAGGTAAGCGAAAGGTGCAGGAAGGTGAAATGGAAGAAAGGGCAAACCTTAAGATAAATAGCAAAGCGGGAAATGAGGGGAGCGTGGGCATCACTGAGATTAGGGCCTCCAGAGTCAACCAGCGGCCTCAAACCACGCCAGTCGGCTGAGGTTGCTTCAGCCCGAATTACCGTTGCTGGAGTCTGGGAGCGGGAGGTGTGCGGGTGGTTTCTCTGCGAGGAAGAGGAGTTCACGTTTGCCAAGAGTACAGTGGTTCAAGGCGCTGGATCTGGAAGCGAGTCGTCTGGCGTCACTTGGTGCCTGTGCGAGCTTGAGGAGGACGGAGGCTTCCCCACTGGGATGCGGGGGCGGTGATGCTCCTGGTTTCGTAATATTGACGTGTTAAATAGCACATTGGATGTTGTGCGCCCCACACTGTGCCTACGACTTAGTAAAATATCCGCGATGATGGTGGCAGTGATATGATTATTTTATCTCTAGAATAATTACATTTTGGCTAATTATGTACATTGCATTTGTGACTGTGTCTCCTGCACTCTAGATGGGAGGGCAGAAGGTGCAATGTTCCTGTGAGACATCCCTGTCTGTGTACAACCTTTCCTAGGAAACCCTCAGGGGGACGCAGCACGCTGAGCGCCTGACCAAGTGAAACCGGGGCCCGTTGCAGCCTCCGGTGGAGGGAGCAGTCAGGCTCATCCTGGGGAGACTGAATCAGGTGTCAAAGCTCTGGGGACATCTCAGCAGCAGCATTTCTTAAGGGACCCCCCTGCGCTCCTATCTTTGTTCTCCTATCGCTCACACTCACTAGACCTCCCCTTTTCTGGGCCAGGAGATAGAGGCTGAATGTTTCCAATAAGGAACCCGTTGCTGCCCTCGGAATATCGGTCCCGAGGACAATGAAAGAGCAAGTGAGAGAGCAAAAATGGCAACAAGAAGAAGGAAGGAGAAGAAGACGACAGGGAATGAGGCAGGAATCGATGAGAGAGTTTCTCACCGCCAGCCCCATATGAGGAAGGGGTTGGGATTCCCATATTACAGCTGGAGAAAGTGAACAGGGCGGGAGATGGAGTGTCCACTCAGACCCACTCACTCCAAATCTCTTGCCCATCGTCCTAAGTTCTGCTTCTCTCCCCACAAAGTATAGGGATCCCTAAAATTCCAAATACGTCGTGGGTCTCTTTCGACTACCAGCCGCCGTGCAGAGACACACGGCTGTGTGGTTGGTCCAGCATGGTCTTAGGTGACTAACGGTTTTGGTTATCGTCTCCTGTGGTATCATCTTATAAGGAAAAGTAGTTTGTTGAACAACAACAGCAAACCGGGGCTAACTATGAAAGGTCACCCGCAAAATAGAAAGATAAACCTCATGGCCTTTCTGCCTCCCTTGGTGTACATGCGCATAAAACTTTCTACATTTATCTATAACGTTTTTCTTAATGTCGCATCGGGGGACCCGCAAACTCTGATACTGTACTCTGTGTGCAAGTGAGCTCAGCCTCTGCAGGAAACCGGGACGTCTCCATTATATAAGCCCAGTTCCGTCCACACCCTCTTAACTACTTGCCACTTCGATCTTATCTGCATTGCCCATTCCTGAGGTGAGAGCCGTTACACGAGCCTGCCCTGTGTGAACCTGATGATCTGTTACTTTAATTGGAAGAATCTCAAAGTGTCGATGCAAGACAACATTGACGATCGAAAGCAAAATCTGATTCGTGAGTAAAGCAAGCCGTAGATCCCACGAGACCATCTTCAGAAAACCACCGTTTTGATCCCATGCCCTCTAGTGAGATGTTCACTCTTAATTCAAGCGGTCAAGAGGTCTGAGTATCTTTTATTTCCCCGGGGATGTGTGTATTTGAAATCGGGCACAATCCCCTGGGCGGCAGTGCGTTAGACACGGGGGGAGGACGGATGAAGAGAAAGAAAATATATGACAATAGACAGATGAGCTTGGGAACCTTCCTTGCCTTGGGGAAAAAGAGCCATGAAGTGGCAGCCAGCACCCTTGGCAATGCTCGGTGCGTGCCTCATGGCACCGCCTCGCTCCGCAGCCTGTCGCGCCCCAGGAAGCCTCTGCAGGCCACGGGGCTCGGCTGTGGCGGGGTACCCCGGAACTGGGCCGGCTCCCACCCCACCACTTGGAAGGCCTCCTGAAAGCAGACGGAGCCCGCAGATATTCTGTGGGACTCGGTTTAATAAGAGCGTTTCAGGTCGCGCTCCAAGCGGCTGTGCCCCGGCTGTGCCCCGGCTGTGCCCCGGCTGTGCCCCGGCTGTGCTGGCCGTCCCCTCCCTCTCAGCGCCAGCCGCGCCCTCTTCAGGGAGACGACGTTTGGTTCGACTCAGGGCCACTGTCGTGCGTGGGGCCTCCAGGGGGCCGCCCGAGTTGCAAGTTCTGCATTCGGCTCCACCCAGCTTCCCGTTCCGTTGTGTCTCTGGCGAGATTCTGACTGTCGATCTTAATATTAATAAAAAAAGTGATTAATATGGATAGCCCTGGGGTTTTTTGAGGGTCGAGAGAGCCTTCCCAGAGGGAGTGTGCACTGTGGACGCAGGGCCGCGGCTGCCGGGAGCATCCTGAGCTCCCCCCGAAGTGCTGGGGATCCCGTGAGGCCCAGGGGGCCTGGGGGGGCTTCTTCCCTGGGTGTGGCCCCCTGATGCGGGAGCAGGGGAGCTGCCCCCCGAGCCCCTCCCAGACCCCGTCCTTCCTTGGCCTGAGCGTGAGATCACTGACCAGAGGCCCGGACGGCTCAGTAACAGGTGCACCGCAGCCTCCCGAATCCGGGTGGTGAGACAGAGTCGGGGGGAGTCAAGGGCTGTGAGTGGGCTCTTGGAGGGACCACCGGCTGACATTGCAGGACCCCGACTGTGGGCATCGTGAGACGGACACCATTCAGAGGGCTGCTGCCCTAAGGAAGACGATGACCCCCCTCCTTCCTCTAGCCGCCTCCTCGCAGTCCTCTCCGACTTGAGAGGACACCGCCTCCCACTTGCCACGGTGGACTCGGGCTTCCTATCCTTCATGGATCTAGAGAATCTATTTGTACCTAGAGCTCCTTTCCGCCCCCCCCCCGCCCCATTCTGGCCACCGGGGCATATGTTTGGCGTGGGGATAAGCTGAGGTTTAAGTCCTTGAAGCGCTGCTCATGCGATCACAGCAGAACGAGGACAGCGGGGGGAAAGGGTAGACCAGCAAGTCTGCACACAGCCCTCGAGTCAGGGCACCCGATTATTTTGGGAACAGTATCTTCCTCTTCCTGCCCGCTCTCTCCCTCAATGTGTGTCCTTGTTTTCTTGCCTCCTACAAGTACTCCGATGCTCTCAGTGCCCCCCATTCATCTGTCTTCCCAGCTATAGCGGACTACTTCCTTCCGTTCACTTCTCCTTCTTACCGTTGCTCCCCTCACACCAGTCCGGTTCCGCCGCTGCTACCTCCCAAGGACCCTGCCCTGGGTGTAGCTGTGTTTTCTGGCAATAGTGTTCTTTCTGCTCAAGAAAAGTCGCTCATTCGCTCTCCTGCTTTCTCTCACACTTTCCCCCTTCAGTTTAGTACAGAGACTCTGCAATCTGCTCCCAGTCATCACTGTTGACACATCAAAGAAATATGACTCCGATTTTTCAAAGAAAATATGAATCATGTAGTGTTTCCCACACAGACAGTACCCTCCTCTGTTAGCTAGCTGCACAATCTAAAATTCCTAGCTTTATTTTATACACAAGCAATGGTCATATTATCGGGACTGGACCACGCTGAGCGCCAGCCCGCCAGGATATGAGCTCATCTTCTCTGAGGAACTAAGTGGGGTTGAGCTGGGTCAGTGTTTGGAGGAGCTCATTTCCAGTGAAATCCAAGAGAATCTCAGGAAGGGACAGTTCCGTATTCTGGACAATGACCTCCTTATTTGATGAGAACATGTCGGTTGAGAAATCAAAAACCAATGATAGACTCATTATTGTCACAGAAAAACCGTTTAATTGAAAATAAACCCCCATTTTATGTGATTACCAAACAGCAAGAAACATCAACTACATTGCACGGCTCATGGATAGTCCACCTTTGTCTGAGTGACACAAAATAAAGGAACAATCCTAAGCTTTTTTTTTTTTTTTTGCAAATTAACAACTTCTAAGGTATGTGAGATGGTCCGAACGCTTTTAGTTTGCTTTCTGTATGGGCAATACTCTACGCGAAGGGTTGGTTTTCCTGAGGATGCCCCTGTCATTGCGAGACCTTGAATATCTCTGCGATTCATCCCGGTATGTGTTTCCAGAGACGTTCGGTGAAATGCAGAGAATCTGTGCATCGAGATTAACTATTAACCTATGGTGGCAGCACTCAGGAGACAGGACGTATGACGCACCAAAATGTCCCTTTCTCTAGTTACTCAAATAAAAAAGTTTATTGTCTTATTTGAGAGGCCATAGAAGTGGCAGAAAATGAATAATCAAGAGCAACACGTAGGCCCGAATCCTGTAATTTCACCCTTCCTGAAGGCTCCTGTGTCTCTCGCTTGGATCAACCCTCTCAGTCTTTCCCTACCCATGATTGTGTTCCCTGAGGCTGGCTATCCGGCCCATGGTGAGGGGGTGGGGGGATGTGTTCCAAAGCTGGGGGATCACTCCTACTGAGTTACGCAGGTGCATGGCGGGGGTAGCAGTTGCAGCCATCCAAGAATGCGTATCAGTGACAGCGAGGTTCCCGCAGCTTCATTTCAGCTGCCAAAGAGATGACTCTGCTGAATATTGATCCCGCTCTGCTTTAGGAGTTGCCCTTGGAGGTGTCACCATTGGCACACACGCACGCGGGCTCGTACGCGTGCAGCCCACGTAGCAGCTGCGCAGGGCTCCCAGGTAAAGTCTCTCAGCTATATTTGCTGGCACTGTCTTTGGACAGAGAACTTTGCTAGATGGTGTGTATGCCCTGGTGGTGGAGAATGGAGGACGATTTTATAAAAAATTGGGAGCATGTCTTATTAACCCAATGATACTGATGATTCAACGAGAAACGTAAAATAAAAATAAAAACCTACTAGTAAATACGATAAGATGGGCAATGAAATGCATACTAGAAATAACCGAACCGGTACGCCAAAGGCATAAATTCCACGTGTTCTCATAGGAAGGGGAAAAGGAAGAAGGAGAAAGTAAAGGGTGGCTTGGAGAAGATAGTAAGAAGCATGACAGCATAATAGTTAATCGCAAAATAGATTATGGGAAAGCAGATTTTATTTTTCCTGATCTTAGAAGAGAGACATGAAATCAGCATTTTTAAGGCAAATGGATGCCCTGGGGTAGCATGTTTAAAATTGCCATTCTTGGGATGCCCAGGGGGCTCAGCGGTGGAGAGTCTGCTTTCATGACCCCAGGGTCCCCAGATCGAGTCCCGCATCGGGCTCCCCACAGGGAGCCTGGTTCTCTCTCTGCCTATGTCTCTGCCTCCCTCTCTGTGTCTCTCATGAGTAAATAAATAAAATGTTTAAAAAAATAAAATTGCCATTCTTTTTTTTTTCAATATTTTATTTATTTATTTGAGAGAGAGAGAGAAATCATGTGCATAAGCAGAGGGAGTAGCAGAGGGAAGGGGGAAGCAGACAACCCCCTGAGCAGGGAGCCGGACTCTGGGATCCTGACTGAGCCACCCAGGTGCCCCTAAGATTGCCATTCTTAAAAAACTGTGCAATGATCCGGGAGGAGAGGGTTCGAGATGGTGGTATAAGAAGACCCTGAACTCACCTCCGTGCATGGACACACCGAATCTACAGCTACATATGGAACAGTTCTCTTTGGAAAAGACCTGAAAACCAGCTGAACAGCTCCTCCCCCAACAAAGGATAAAGGAGCCACATCGAGATAAATAGGAGAGGCAGAGACACAGTTTCCCCCACCCCCTCCCCTGGTGCGGCACCCCACAAGCCCAAGGGATCTCACAAATATGGAGCGTTTCCCTGAGGAGCAGGTGTTTGAGCCCCCCAGCAGTCACCCCAACCTTAGGACTTGCAATCCTATTCCTAGTAATTAATTTTATAAAAATATCCCTAAAGGAGTGTTTATATGTGTACATACAGATGTGCCCTGCAGCATTATTTGTAATAGTGAAAAATTAGGAATAATCTAAACGCCCATCAGTAACAAATTACTGAGTAAATTGTGGCTCCTTCATGTAGTAAGGAGATCAATAAGCTGTTAGAAGAATGAAGATCTGCAGATCTAGACAAGGAAACATGTTTAGGACACGTTGCTAAGTGTAAATCACAAGTAACAAAACAGTCTAAATAATATGATTTTATATTTTAGATAAATAATGGCACAGTCGGTGAGCATCCGACTCTTGGTTTCAGCTCAGGTCGTGATCTCAGGGTGGAGATCCATGCTCAGTATGCCGTCTGCGGAAGTTTTGCTCTCCTCTCCTTCTCCCATCTGCCTCCCCTTCGTCGCGCCATCTCTCTTTCTCCTCCCCCCACACCACCTCAGATTAATAAATAAAAAAATATGTGTGTATGTATCTAAACAATGTCAGGTTTTTTCCTATCCACATTTGTATTTTTTAAACTTTTTAAAAATTTAATTTTAAAAATTAAAAGCAAGATAAAATCCTCAAAACAACTCAGATGAAATTGGGACCAAACAAATACCAGTTTGGCTGTACCTCTGCCTTCTTGAAGTAGTTTTCCCAAGTCAAGAAGTAGGTGGACTCCAGCAGATTTCAGGTAGATTAACTGCAAAACTCCACAGTCATTTTGCAATCACTATGCTCAATCCGTAGCCGCTTCTTTTTTTTCCTTTTTTACTTTTTTATTAAAGATTTTATTTATTTATTTATTTATTTATTTATTTATTTATTTATTTATTTATTCCTGAGAGACCCAGAGGGAGAGGCAGGGACACAGGCAGAGGGAGAAGCAGGCTCCCTGTGGGGAGCCCGACGTGGGACTCGATCCCGGGACCCCCGGGTCACGCCCTGAGCTGAAGGCAGATGTCAGCCACTGAGCCCCGCAGGTGCCCTGGTTCCATAGCTTCTCATCCTTCCTGTGCATGACTGCCTTGACCTTCAAACTGGCCTCCCTGCTTCTACTGTTGAGCTACTACAATCCCCATTTTCAACACAGCGGTCAAGTGGTCCTTACAACACTTAAGTGATACTCATATCACCACCTTCAGTGGTTTCCTATTATACCCAAGACGATACCCAGATCCCTAAGCTGGCCTGTCAGGACCTCTGTCATCTTATCCTCCTCTAAGGGCACGCCACCCCGGCCTCACTAGGCCGCAACCACTCTGGACCTTTTCATTTGTTCAAAGCCATCGAGTTCTTTCTTTCCTCAAGACTTTGCACAAGCTTTTCACTTTTTCTGGATGTCCTTTTGCTGCCTGCAAACCCATCCCACTCTTCTCCCTTTCTTGCCTAAAGAACAGCCAGTCTTCCAGACTCCAAGCTCTTTCAGAATTTCCCTGATCGTCCTCACTAATGAAATGAAATTCCTATCCGTTTCCCATATTTTCTCATATTTTAGTTCACTTGTTACAATTGGTGATCTTATTTTTATACTGTTCTTTGTTTAGTGCTTGCCTCTCTACCAGAGCGCGATTAATGCAGCCAAGACGTGCCCCCTGGAAACAACCGATAGAATCACTTCCCAGCAGGATACCTGCCTGCATAACATATATTTTGAATGAGTGAATAAATGTAGGGATACTCCTAGTCCCCCCTTGTTGACTCTTAGTTTTAGAAGAGCTTCTTTAATGAAATTCTGTGCGCATATCAAAATATTCTAGAACATAAAACCAATCAACCGTAACCCAAAAGTGTTTTTGTTAATGAACTAAGGTACTGAACTAAGTAGAAACGTCCTTGGGTGCCGCCTGCAAAAATAGACTGCTCTTTTTGTATGCTTTCAACCTGTAGGGGAGTGGGTGTTGCAACCCTGCTCAGCATTTGTGCTGTTAGAATCCCAGTTACCAGGGGAAGCCAGCAACACCTTTGCTAAAGCTGTTCTGTCTCAACTCACATGTTATTTCTGGTAACGTAACCTACACTAGAAGTCCTTATGTCATCTTGTCCACCCCAGTTTTTCAGCTTCCTGTAATGGCACACCAGCCTTCTACCTTTTAAAATAGGACCACAGCTGATCTGTTCTACATCCTCCACGTTTAGAATTTTCCCTGTGAGGAAGGAGGTGATAAGATGGAGAAATGCAAGAAAATCTCCCTACCAAAAATACCAGTTCTCTGGGAGGAGAAAGACAAGCAGAAATCTAATCCTGTGTTCGTGAGTCAAATGTTGCTTGCTTTTCTTAGATGAAATTTCGTGAAGAGTTTTATTAATGTGCAAACTTTCTTTCCAAGCTCCCAAGTGACATTTGTCTTGTTCTCATTTACCATTTCCGCCAGAAACATCTGCATGTACAATTGATACCAGTCCTAAAGTATTTTACTCTAGGAATTGGTTAAATTTCTTTAAGTCCTATGCAATAGAAACCAGAGATGATTTTTTAAAAGATAACAAAATACGAAAGAAATGTGTTGGATGGACTCAAAGACATCAAAGAAAACTTGGAAAATGAAGTAGTACAAAGGATGAGGACAAAGGTGGTCCAAATTCATGAGCTTTTTCTCTAAAATTCCAGAATGAACATGTGTCAGATCCTTTCTCCTTATTGTCTGCTGCTTAAAAGTCTCAAGGCACGCTTCCGATCGGACCACTCTGAGTCAGGTATCCGCTTCAGTATCCAACCAGGAAGTGCCAGCCAGGTCCTCTTCTGTGGCTGGAGTGGGCATAGAAAGGCACTTGGGAGATATCTTAGCGGATGCTCATCATACACAGTGTATTGTTGAAACAATTTATTTGCTGATTAATAAAAAAAAAAAGCCTATACACAAACATGGATAACTCACAGAGAATTTGAAAGAGCCATATTTTTTATTTATTAAGTTTTTATTTTAATTCCAGTATAGTTAACATACGGTGTTGTATTAGTTTCAGATGTGCAACGTAGTGATTCAACAATTCCGTACATGAGCTAGTGCTTAGCACGGCAAGTACCCTCCTTAATCCCCATCACCTATTTCATGCATCCTGCCTCCACCTCCCCTCTAGGAACCATCAGTTTGTTGAAAGAGCCATATGGTAATAGGGTTCTGTCGTGACCTACTTTAACTGTATCCAAATACAGAGAAAGCCATAGGAAACTGAGGCTCACAGGAAGTCTGTATGTTTGGGTATAGAATGCTGACCTTTGAGCAATATGGCTTCACTCTTTATAGTCTCCTGTTGGGTGGAAGAGCTTTCTAGTGCATATGGCGTCTTCTTAGTTTTGGTTGTCTGTCTCCTTTCTCACTCATCCAAATTCTCATCCTCCGTTCTTCTGGTCCCTTTGGTTTGTCATTCCCCCCCCCCCCCACATTATCTTTGTAACCTCACACCTTATTCCCGAAGATTGACATTGGCTCCTAGGCTTTCTTGCTAGTTATTGACCTCCTTTATTTCATCTTGCCTGTGCTACAAGAGGAATCTTCCTCAAACACTACTTTTGTCATGATGTCTTATCTCTGCCAAAACATTTTATCCCCTCTGTTTGCCTACTTAATAAATCCTAATCTCCTCTGCTAATCTGTTCAAGTCCTTTGATAGTTTGGCCATTCTTTACTACGCTTCGGTTTCTATTCTTCCTTAGTCTGAATGCTTTGGTCTCCTTAATGTTCTCCTCCAACTGTAGCTATATCCATCCACCTACTCACAATCCTGACTCACTTTTGGTCTTTTACTGCCCTAGAATGCTATCCTTCATCATTCTGTTCACCCACTGAAATTCAGATTATTTTTCTAAGCTCATCTCAAGTCTCAGCCTCCTGTGAAGTCTACTTAATGCCTACTGCCCATTTCATTTTTTTAAATTAGTTTCTTTTTGAATGTATTACATGTGATAGCCTTATAAAAGACTATACTATTCTTTAATATCTGCACACATTTTGCAAATTTAACATATCAAAATATAGAAAGAATCTAATATTCTTTCCATTCATTCATTATTCATTCATTATTCACAAAAAAATATTAATTAGTTACCTCTTATGTGCCTGACACCATTCTAAACAACACAGATACAAAGACCAAGAATGGTAAAGACATCTACTCTCATTGACTTTGATTCTGGAGGGAGAAGATAGCCTGTACCCTGGACAGGGAAAGAGGTGATAGTAGTAGGTCATGTAATTACAAGAAATAGGGAGGCCCATACTGTGTAGGAATTTGAAAACTGTGAAGCTAGGAAAATAGGATGATGATTTCTTCTCCTCTTCTTCCCTCTCTCCCACTCCATGACAGTGCAAAAGAGTGTGGATTTTATCTTGAGTGCAATCGATGATCATGGAATTCTATACAGGACAAGATTGTAGGAGGGCAGAAGGAAGAACAAAGGGAACATGAAAAACAATTTAGGGATGAGATTATGGCATCTTGGGCCAGTGTGATAATAATGGAGTTGGAGGGATTATCTTGTATATTTTTGTGCAACCTCTCCTACCATATTAAACGCACTACCAGAGACAAATGTCATATCTTAAACCAGGAGGTATTGCACAGGTAAAAGCACATAGCAGATGTTCCATTTATATATATATATATATATATATATATATATATATATATATATAAAATCTGTTGGCAAATTGGCCAAATTTAATTTTATCTTTACTTATTAAAAAAAGAATGATTTGCAAGATAGAAGACTGGTAGGACGTACTCCATGAGTTGACCATTCTTTTCATTGATTATTTCCCTTCATCATCATGATGGATAGCTGGTAATTTATTCGTTAGATTTTTCAGGCACAATGATATTAAATCAAGACAGACCCAAACTACTAAATTGAAACTTCTCTACATTGTTGAAATTTTAGATGTGTCCCCAATGTGTCACAATAATTTAAGGATTTTTAATAGGAAAATCTCAAGGCAATGTGAGATATTTTGTCATCCCACAAGTATGTTTCTTTTTAGCCCAACGTGTTTGCTTATATATATCTAAATACCATGGTAATGTTGCAAATAATTATATAGTCCCCAATGTATAGTTTTTGAGTAGGATGTGCCAACGATTAAAGATCTATGTATGGAAATAAAACTGCTGCTTATGAAGGCTGCTAAGTCTCAAGACTGTGCTTGGGTGTGTAATTCATATTTCTTTTTATAACTGCAACTTGGCTATTTGAAAATGAACTTTTCCCAAGTAACTTTTAAAAAAAATATTAAGTGCCCACAGGAGAAAAACATTCATATAAAGAAGTTGACCCAAAGATCTAGGTAATCTGCTCCTCAGAGAACAATGATATGGCTGATGGAAAACCTGGAATATCAGGTTTCTAGTGTAAAGCTCTTCTGAAAAAAAGTTACAGTCAAAGGCAGAGAAAATGAAATAACAGATACGAAAACACTTTGAAGAATTCAAAAAACATCTGGCACTCTTTATCACAACAGCTTCTCAATTCTTCATTCAGACCACCTCCAAGCTCTTGGATTCTAAAGAGTTTATTTGGAATGTTCAATTAAATATTAAAATTCATTTCACCAGCCTGAGCATCTTCTACTACCTTGCTTTAATTTATAGAAGTAATCTTCAATGGGAGAGCGGCTTCCTTCAACTACATCTACAAATACCATTTGAGGGAATACTTTTGGCCGGAATTATGGTCCCATTGGAGCCACAGCGTCACAGAACTTTAGAGATGCAGGAGACCATGTAGCTCAATTCCCTCATTTGTCATATGAGTAGCAGAAAGCAGGCTGCCTTCCTGTGAGAGAGCATGGACAAATGAAAGGGGATCCATGTGCTCTTATATTTACAGTAAATGTGGGCCCAGTTTACTGACTTACCAGAACCGTTTTGCAGCAGTGCCAAGGTTCATCCTCAAGTCTTCTGAAACTGAGGTCAGTTCTCCTTACCCACAACCCGCTTGTTTACCCTAATTTTATTGTATCATTGAAACCATATCTTAACTGTAAAAAAAAATCAAATAAAAATGTTTCTGTGAATTTACTGTGTTCCAGGAACTATTCCAAGCACTCTATTAAATTGTTTAATCATCACTCTACAACCCTATGAGGTACATACCATTATTGCCATTGTGCAGCTGAAAAAAAAAAAACTGAGGCATTAGAGCTGTCTAGCTATTCATCAAAAGCTACTGAGTGAGAGAGCATAAATATGAGTCCACAATATGGAGGCTAAACACTTGTCTATTGCTTTATCTATGGCTATCCAAAATAGTTAACTTAAAAATATAAGACTTAAGAAATCAAACTGTGTTCTTAAAAACAAAGTGTCTATGAAATTCTGATAATGACTGCTTCTTGTTTTAGAATAATAATTCATCTTTGAGCATTATAATTTTAAATCCATTATCAAAAAGAAAGCCTGAGAGATACTTGTTAATGTAAGGAACATATTTCCTAATTCACATATTCTTTTTTTTTTAATTGCAGTTCAATTTGCCAACATATAGTATAACACCCAGTGCTCATCCCATCAAGTGCCCCCCCTCAGTGCTCGTCACCCTATCCTCTACCCACCTCCCCTTCTACTACCCCTTGCTTGTTTCCCAGAGTTAGGAGTCTCTCATGTTTGTCTCCCTCTCTAATTTTTACCACTCATTTTCCCCTCCTTTCCCTTATAATCCCTTTCACTATTTCTAAGCCTAACCCTAATTCACATATCCATGTGAAGGCTTCATCTGTTCCAGTTTTGTCTCTGTCCCTAGTTACCAACACAGTGTTTAGGACATGGTAGGATCTCAATAATATCTGTTGAATAAGTGAAGGATTTTAGTGTCTGATGAATTATTAAATTATAAATAAGCTTTATGACTAAAATTGTTAAAGATTTTTATTACAGCAAATCTGAAATGATTCATGTCGCTTCCTAAATATTGCCTAAATCCTAAAATATACTTTACAGAACAAGCTTAAATATTATAGATGCTGTTAAATAAGTTTATAAGTAATTTTATTGTCTTTCTGTAAGCATTATGATTTGAATTGTACTTTTTCAATCTGGAACATTGGAGTACTTACTATGAGAAAACTGAATTGTAGAAATTGAATTGGTACTATCAACATATTTTTTTTCATAATAAATAAGTTTCTTACCCTTAAAATCAAGCAGATTTAATAATGGCAGATCAATTAATCCACAGATTGAGAGATTTTTACCTGGGAAAATATAAACAAGATCATCCTCTGTCTCCTTCCTCTCCTCACTGCAACCCCCACTCAGTCTTTATTGAAATCCAGAGTGGTAACACACAGGGTATAAATAAATATCTTTACCAGGATTTGTTCTATGTTCTTCACAGAATATTTAAAATTTAGTTACTGAAAGAGAGCCTTTACCAGGAATAAGTTCAGAACCCTTGCAGATGCTCTGGACTGAGGCCCTATTAGCCTTCATTTGATCCCTTTCATCAGAGTTTCCTTCTCCCATTCTTGGAAAATGATTTTCTGGTTTCAAAGAAGCATGTGGTATGCAATTTTTAAAGTGAATTCCACAACTATTTTTCTTCTTGCTCCATGATGTAGAAAGGGCTTCCCATGTTTCGGGGAAAGATCTGTCCGACAACGCCCTAAAGGTCCACCAAATCTGGCTGGTGGCCCTTCTGAGGGGACCCTGTGCTGTTGACAAGTACATGCTCCACGGATGACGCCGTTTTGTCTCCCAGAAACTGCTGACCCTAGTATCACTAGGCTGTAGCCTTACAGAAGTAGAGAACGTGTGAACATCCTTCCTCTGCTCAGCAGTAGGGCGTGCGGCACGGGATCTCCGAGCTCCTAAGCCACGTCTGCCGGCCGGTTCATCGCAGCGTCTGTGTGCGCCATTAGCTATGCGGTAAGGAATTCCACTTGCTCTTTGTGTTCTGTGAAGCAGAACAATAGGTCACTCTCCTCTGGAATAGCTGCTGATGCCTTCAAAGTTCAGTCAAAGCCCACATTTTTTCCCCACTGAATAATGTATGAGTGGGGCTCACCCACGTGCTGCTAATCTAGTAGGGAGGGAACTTCCAACAGCTTTCAGCCTTCTTGGCTGATGCCACTGAACAAACTCACTGGTTCACACAGGAAGACCTTGTGATCCGACTTTGTTTGGCAGAGGGGTGTGATGAAAAGGTACAAGGGGGAGAAACCAGATGCATATGCGTGAGCACGCCGCAGCCTGGAACGCTGACCTGGGAGACGACGTCCGATTCAACGCCACTCACCTCCAGGCTCACCTGGTCCCCCATGCCCAGCAAGAAGTAGCTGTTCTGTGGAGGGAGTACCGCCTCCATTTCCCTTTCTGAAGTTCAAGGCCCAGTCAGTGGTCACTTCTCAAGCCCTATCATTCTACTTAGTCAGCAGCCCCATTGAGAGGCCAACTTCTGTCATCTACCTGTGCACGCATCTCCTAGGGCCGCCATAACAAATTACCACAGACCGAGTGGGTCAAAACAACAGTATCGTATTCTCTCACAGTTTTGCAGACTAGAAGTTCAAGATAAAGGTGTTGACAGGGCCATGCTCCCTTTGAAGGCCCTAAGGAAGCTTTCTTCCTTGCCTTTCCCAGCTTCTGGTGGCTTCTGGTATCCCGTGGCTTGTGGCAGCAGAATTCCAGTCTCTGCCTCCGCCCTCGCATCTCCATCTTCCCTGTGTGTCCTTGCATATCTTCTTATAAGGACACCAGTCATTGGATTTAGGCTCTACCGGAATCCAGTATGTTCTCATCTCAACTAAGTATACTTATGTCTAAAGAAGGTCACATTCTGAGCTTCCATGAGAACATAAATTATAGGGGGATGCTGTTCAACCCGGTGTAATCTATAAAGGTAGAAAAGTGACCCTTAACCTGTAGAACCCTACTCTCATCTCCAAAAATATCTAAAAAGCATGCTTAATACCTAACCATGAGAAGGGGGGTGAAGAGGCTTCTTAGGGTTATATTCCACTTCCACAGGCAGAGGGAGGCACATACATGCCTGCATGCCTGCTGGCCTCCTAAATAGACTGGCTTTCCCTTCAGATGTATTATCAAATGCACATCCATCAAGGTCCTCCTCTCACACCTTTTTCCTAAAGCTGCTTTTTTTTTTTTCAGACAGTATTTATTCTTCTTTTAACCTCATAATTCAAGGAAAAGTTTTATGGATTTGGAACTTCACGTAGTCCCCAAAAATCCACTGTTCCAGGATTTTTGTGTAGGAGGGACACTCAGAGCAGCCAATGAAGAATCACAAAAACTCAAAGTTTGAAGGAATTTTAGGGGCGAGGTAACTAGACCTTTTTATAAGATGCCATTTTGAATTTTTAGTTAGCACAGTAAGTAGGAGTGACCAAGAATAGAATCTAAGATATTTACCTAGGGAAGATCTCTAAAGATGGAAAAGTCTATCATAAAGAGAGTAGGTGAGCCCCAAACGAGCCTCATGTATTTTATAATTTTGCCTCAAACTGTTGCTGAAGCTCACAGGAAACTCTTTTCATTATCTCAATGCTTGTGCACCTAAAAACCAATGTGGGTGTTGTGTTTATTCCCTGTGTCATAGTTGGCCAATATCTGCCCTACTTGAACTTGTGAAGCCTTCTAAGAGTGGAGGAATGTGAGGGGGTGGAGTGTAAGTGAGGGCATTGTCTATGCTTGGGTTCCAATGAACACACTAGCCCTCTTGTGCCCTGCACAGTGATTGGGGAAAAGCAGGAACTACATTCTCTAGGGGACTGGCTATAAATTTGAACGTCAGAGCAAAACTCCTCTAGCTTAACACCACCCTTCGTCCCTTTCTAGACTTTTTTCATCAATGCGTAATTTTTCCTATCAGTTAGAATACTTTCACTTGTGACTAATGGAAGACCCAAGTAAAAGTGGCCCATAAAACCAGGGATTTATTATCTCAAAAGCAAGAATTCTTGAGTCTGGGCAGTTCTCAAGGTTGGTTAATTTAGTAGCTTAATAATGTTAAAGACCTAGGTACTTTTTGTCTTCTTTAACTTGGCTGTGCTCCTCTAATGGTGTCAGATAGCTGAGGCAGATTGAGGTCACACATGCAGACATGAAGATGAGGGCTGGTTTCATGAGTATGCAGACAGTGTGCTTGCTTGGGGCTTCAGGATCAGAAGAGTGCCATGCCTAGGGGCTATACACTGTAATCACCATCTTGAAATTCTTAATAATGTTACTTTGGATTTGCATTTTGTGAGGTTAAATGGGGCAAAGGAGGATAAGACCAAGAGCTTGGAGCCTTGACTCATGTGCTGTCCTGTCTTACCATCTGAGTTGAACAAGTTTTAGATCATCTGCTCCCTGGCCCCTGCCCAATAATACTGCCCCCCCACCACCACATCCAACGGGGTTCTGAGCAAAGATGTGGGAAGGGTCAGGGTCAGGGTCAGGGTCAGGGTCAGGGTAGTATGAACTCTGCATGCTGAGTTGCAGGGTGAGGCTTCAGATGCCAGTGAGGTTACCCATGCCTAAATAGCAAGTAAAAAACACCACAGCAGGTGGAGAGTGACAGGTGAAGAAAGGAACAAGGGTCTTCACATTGTAAGTCTTTGCTGATCCACACAAATTTTTTTTTTAATTTTTATTTAAATTCTGGGTAGTTAACATACAGTGCAATGTTAGTTTCAGGAATAGAATTCAATGATTCATCACTTACATACCACACCCAGTGCTCATCACAACAAGTGCCCTCTTTAATAACCATCACCCACATCTAGCCCACCCCCACCTCCCTCCCTCCATCAACCTTCAATTTGTTCTCTATTGTTCAGAGTCTTTTATGGTTTGCTTTCCTCCCTCCTTCCCATATGTTCATCTGTTTTGTTTCTTAAATTCCACAGATGAGTGAAATCATACGGTATTTGTCTTTCTCTGATTGACTTATTTGGCTCAGCATAATACATTCTAGCTCCATCCACTGCAAATGGCAAGATTTCATTCTTTTTGATGGCTGAGTCATATTCCATTGGATATATATACCACATATTCTTTATCCATTCATATCCATAAACTATATGGGGCTGGCCCTAAAAACTGAATTCCAGCAGATGAAACAGATTTACTGTGTGTCTCTTTTTTTTTTTTTTTTTCCTAGCAAAGGAAGGCTTTTGCAACCACTCCCAGGAGATTCTAGTTCTACAAAGCCCAGAGTAAGAGCATATGTTCATGTTAAATCAATCACTGGCTAGTGATTAAGATTGCTATGATTGGCTAGACCAGTCAAGATTCACGTAGGCTAGGGTTGGTCTCTATCCCTGAAGCTATGGTTGCTCTAAATATCAGAACAAAGTCAGAGATCTGTGAACAAGGAAAGAAAGGAGTGAGATGGAGTGGAGGGTGGGATCTATATAAAAACTGGTAATGTCTGTCACACTATTCTCTCCTACATTCATCTCTCTCTTTTTTTTCCATTCTATCATATCTGCTACAGAGGCCATAATGATCCTCAGAAATAAACGAATTCAATGCTTTTCTAGTTATTTTAATAGTAGCAACTATTTTTTTCCATGAAATCACACCAAGATCCTCAGTATCAGGAGGCATTTAAGAATAAAAGGGGAAAAAAAAAAGAATAAAAGGGAGCTACTTTGGTTGGAACAGCTGAGTATTGCTTAGGTCCTAATAAATTAGGAAATGGTTATCCCTAAATGAAAGTCTATCAAACCAATTCAGTAGTGTCTCAAGTGTTGTGCTCTGAAACGTCTTTCTGTGCTACTTCAGTTCATTTTCTTCAGGTCTCAAAAATATCCTAAAAATTGGTATTTGGCGAGGTACATGTGCACTGCAGCTTACTTCATTTTCTAACTGAAGTGCAACATTTTTTTTTTCCTCTTTTGGGGCATGTAAAATAAACTAATCCATTAGGAAGTGATACTACAACAGTTATTGTTTTTCTAGTTTAGTTCTTGTTTTATCTAGGATCTAGTATCTCACCATGCCTTCTGATAGTTGGCTTCTACACTTAATCTCTGAAACTCCAGAATTACATTAAAATCATTAAATGTCCCAGTTTCGATGACTTGTTTGACCGGCATAATGTTACTGGGCAAATTGAGAATTGATTTTATTTTCTTTCCACATCAAACTCAGCTTCCGGGCAGGGGGATATTACATCCTTCTTTCCTCATTGTCCGAGGAGATTTTTACACCAACCATTCAGTACCCAGCCACTCAGGTACAGTCCCACGGAAGTACAAATGTAACCAGATGGGAATGTTGGGAAAGGAAATCCACGCCTGTCTGTCCACTTGGGATTTATAGAAAGTATCTGGCAACCTGGAAAGGCCTCAACAGAGTGTGTCCAACGCTCCCACATTCCATCCATCACTTCCACATGGTACAAAATCATACACTACAAGCCTCACCCCAGAAATTCACACCGTAATCCACCATACTGCGCCCCTGTGTCAACCTAGTTGGAAACACAGCGGAATTCTTCTGCACAGAGATTCTGAAAACAAAGGCCAAAGTCTGAGGTTTTCACCACAAAGACTCCACCAGGATTAAAACAACCACCTGGGAAAGAAATGCCTCACACAAGTTTAACTGAGCCAGGCTCATGGAAGGGAAGGAAAGACCCTAAGACTCCTGCAGGCTGCAGTGTCCTACTGGCCTTTTTGTAATTCTCGGGATTAGGCTTCAGTTCAGCAGGTCTGGTGCTCTGAGGCCAGAGATCTGTCTATGATGTCTGCCAGGGTTTCTTAGCTTTGCTCTAATCTTAGCCCTATGACATCAACTAACTTAGGTCGGTTACTTGGAAGGAGCGCGGCAAGAGGACGGGCTAAGTGGTGGGCACGGGTTAGAACTGGAAAACAAAGAAAACCCAAACCCTTAATATACTCAGCTGCTTGAGCGGCACCTTTGATATAAAGAAGGATGTGGTGGAAAACAAGAATCACACCTTGCCCTGCTAGCTCTAGACTGTCCCCCGGCTGCCGAGCTGGCTCCAGCATTTCCAGGGGCGTTGAAGCAGGGCAGGGTACGTGAAAACGTCTTGTAAACCAGAAAGAACCTTTTCTTGCTATTTGGTCCAAACTCCTCATTTCCAGAGTCCAACTGAAACCTGAAGTGGGCGTGACTGACCCATGACTTCAAGCCTCCTGGCCTTCCGTCTAGTCACCACAAAGCAGACAGGTCTAAAAACAAATATGCAGAGCAGATTTTTCTCGGCTTGGCTAACTCTGTCAAATACATCGTTATGCGTGTAAAGCTGGTCGTGCCAATCTCTCTGGAAACTGACACCATTAACTGCAGTAAGTTGTGGATGGCAGTTTTGAGGCAGGCATTTTCCTTGGATCCTTCAGGTGATTTGGGAACTCCTAGAACAAAAATATGTATCCTTTGCCTTCTATGGCCAGTCAACACCTGCCTGAGTCTTCTCGTAAGACAAAGGGGACACAGACCGGTGATGCACACATGACCCAGAGCTTGGGGAGGCTTGTTAGTGTTGCCCTCTCAAGGGCATGCTTACCGTGTGTCCTCAGCCTCCCCAGGTACTCTGGGCTATGCCAGTGTCATGGTCACCATGGCCCCTGGCCATCAAGTGTGGGATGACGAGTCCGGCAAGCTTGAATCAAGAGCATGAGCCAGGGAGAAATTAAAGTTCCGTGTTATTGCACTGTTAGTGCTGAGGAGAGTGATAATGGGCCAACAGGGAACAATTTCGATCAAGGAGAGGACTACTTTATGGAGGGGTACTTCTTTGACTCTGGCTCTATTTAAAAAAAATAAATAAATGAAGTATGAGTACTTCACCCCCAGTTTTGCTGCTTTCCTGGTATAACCTTGGTATAAATTGAACATAAGCGTCTTTTTGACCTGATTTTTCTTGCCCATAGCATGTGATCTAGTCATTCCCCTAAACCACTGGGTTCTCTTACCAAGGGGTCAGCCCATCTTTTTAATAAAGGGCCAGGCAGTAAATATTTTAGGCTTTGGGTCCGTATTCTCTCTTCTGTAGGAAGCAACCTCACCATTCCAGCATGAAAACAGCCACAGACAATTGGTACAGAAATGAGTATTGCTGTGCTCCAGGAAAGCTTTATTTATAAATCAGGCAGCTGGTGGGATCTGGCCTGTGGAGTCATAATTTGACAACCTCTGCTCTCATAGTTCTGAAGCTTCTAGACTCACTACAGCGAGCGAGAAGGCAGCTCTTGACGGGCTCTGAGAAGCTCTCAACCTGGAAGAGAACCATGTAAGAGTGGAAAGAAGAGGTCAGAGTTCTCTGCTTTACTCATCATTAGGAATCTGGGGAGGGAGAGATTTATGAAGTTCAAGGCACACTAAAGATCCACCGCGGCTCCCCTAGAAAGGTTCCGGATTCTCCGTGTGTGGGGCAGCTGGTTGAACTGATCCTTTTGCCACATTCTGCAAGTCCTTTTTATTAAAAACAGTAGAAATCATTTCAAGGAGGCACCGCCAACTCTCCACAGTGCTCCCACTGCAAGCTTGGAAACAAGCTGAACCCCGTTCGACGTGGTTGCAGATGCCAACCAACGTATATGTGGAGCTGACACCGCAGCGTGTGGTTAAGTAGAGTTTTGGCCAGGGCCAGGTGGCCTGGAGGCACGGAGGCGTTGAGTCCGCGTGGCCGGGGCCCTGCTCAGTGTGCAGGTGCACCTGGCAACACAGAACAACGGTGGCCAACTAAGTGGGAGCTCAGAGCCAGATGCCGAGCCGCAGACACAGGCACCCGAGCCCGCCAGCTAGCCTCAGCCTCCACTTCCTCCTCCTCCAAGAATCTATTAAAGGCCTCAAAAGGGCTGTTCAGCATCAGAGAGAGGGACACGATGCTCAGGACACACGCTGCAGTGTCAGAATGGCCCCGTTTGGGTGGCAGTCCGGGCAGCGGCCCTGCCCAGCACAGCCCAGAGGTCGGGGTGGCGATGGGCCCGAGAGGGACCCAGCCTCCCCCCGACAGAGCCGGGGCCACACAGCTGCGGGGGAAAACTCTGGGCTGCTGCTGCTCAGCACTCGGCTTCCACCTACCTGCGAAATGTGTAGCTTGGCGCTCTCAGGTAAAACTTGGGAAAAGTAAGTTCAGTGACAAAGAAGACTTTGATCCATGCGCAGAAGGGGCCCGAATCCCAGGGACTCCGGAGCTTGCCGGTTCTTCCAAATGTTTGCCTTTACACAAAGTGAATTGCTTATCAAGTGAATAGCATTTTCACATCAAATATATATTATAGAACTTCTCACACGTGAGAGAATGTACTAGAATATGTAACAAACTCCTCTGTATCCACTACGCAAACGTACCGAGTACTAACCCGTCGCCTTCCTTGTGTCACTTTTTAGAGGAATATTACAGATATAGTTGAAGACCCCTGTGTCTCACCCTCGTCTCCTCCGCTGCGGTTCCCTCTCAGAGGTACCCCCGTAGTTCCCGCATTTGTCTTTCCCAAGCATATTTTATACTATTATACATGCTTAATATATATATAAATAATCTACAGCCATTTTGTATGTTTTTACTTTTTATATACATTTTTGAAGATTTTATTTATTTATTCATGAGAGACACACAGAGAAAGGCAGAGACCCAGGCAGAGGGAGAAGCAGGCTCCCTGCGGGGAGCCCAATGTGGGATTTGATCCTGGGACCCCAGGGTCATGCCCTGGGCTGAAGGCAGACGCTCAACCACTGAGCACCCCAGGTTACAATACTTATGACAGACATGTGTATTTTATACATACAATTACATATATATATGTATACACACTCTGTATATATAGAAAGAGTTTTTCAACCTTTTTTATAAATTACACTTTTAAGAAACTCTCCATGTTGGTACATTGGACCCTAATTGCTACACTTTAACTTTTGTAAGGTTTTATGAATATACACAATTAAACTGGAAAATGGACATTCATTAGATAATGAAGAAAGCATGCTACTGTCCTCTGTGCTTCATACTGTTTTATACTCTGAGTATGGAGAAGTGAATAAAATAGACACAGTTTCCTGCCCTCATGGAACTGACCCGGTGGAGGTAACCAGGAAACAAGCACATAATAGAATATCCCTTCTGAGGAAATGTGACGTGAATAAAGAGCAAAGTAAGGGTCAGAGCGAAGAGAAGAGATGCAACTTTAGAAGATCCTCTTGGAGTTGGGACGGTTCAAATGAATCCACCAAGTGGCTTCCAAGGTTTTGTCATCATAAACAATGCCGTCTGACAGTGTAGACGATGCTGTAGGCCCGTATTTGCAGCCCCTGTGCTTATCACCTGGTGAAAGCGAAGGCACACGTTCCGGGCCAGGGCTGGGTAACATTTTCCATGCGTAGTGAATGAAGACACGTATGCGGCATATTTATGGAGACGGGCGAGTGTCCAGAAGAAACCAACACAGGGCTTCCGGCCACTGTGGTCCCTTCCCTGCCCTCCTGTCCCCGAGCCTCCCGGATCAAAGTCCGAGCACCCGCGAGGCCCAGGCAGAGCTCGCTGCCCCGTCTGCGGGAAGCCTGCTCTAGAACGAATTCCTGGGCAAGGGCGTGGGGGCATCTCCTACCTTGGGAGATAATGTCAAGTATCTCCTCCCCAAAGCGGCTTTACCAAATCACGCTGCCCTCGGGCAGCACCTGAGACTTGTCGTTCCACCATTGCCCCAGAACGTGACATTATGAGCGTCGAAAATTTTTGCCAAAACTGTTTATAGCTGCATCTCCCTAATTATTTGTCACATGGAACATCTTTTCCTCGCTTTATCGGCCAATGCTGTTTCCACTTCTGGGATTTACATCTTTTTTCCATTTTTCTACTCTGCCATTAGTTTTTTCTTATTAATGTCTGGAACTACTTTCTATAATCCAGGTACTAATCTGTCACTTATGTGCAGATGTCACCTCCCAGTCGGTGGCTTGTCTGCTCATTTTGTTTATTAGTACTTTTTGTTCTGCAGACATCTTAAACTTTGATGTAGTAAAATCTGGTAATATTTCCCTCTAGGGTTTGTGCATTTTGGCCTTATTTGAGACTCCTTCCCTGACTCGAGGTCATATGGTAGATGTCCATAGTCTCTTAGGAAGATTTTCCTGTTCACATTGAAGTTCACATTGAACTTTGTCATTGATTTCCTGAGATCCACATTGTGAGGTTTATTTTATTTAATGATGACTTTTGGTCCTATGACCATTTATTGAATTATCCTTCATTTCCCCATTGACTTACAGACCACCTTCATAGACATGCAAGCCTTCTTTTTGCAACATGTGCTCCCCTATTTGAGAAAAAGAGAGCCTAGGAGCAACATTTAGCACCTCAACACGAGCTCCCTTGATGGCCTGGGAGTTGACGCTTGCACGGCCCAACACAGCAGCTGGGAGAAACTCCAATGCTGGAGGGAATCTCTCTTTGTGCGTTTATGACTCGTGGTAATTAAACTTTGGGAGAACTTTTTGACTCAAGACCCATTTGAAAATTTCAGTGAATTAGTCATGCCAAAGCTCATGTGCTATTATCATGAGCTCCAGCCGTCAGAGCTTCAGAATAAATCACAGCCAAGATACAGTGTGTGCCCGTAGTTCTCTACAGACTGGAGCCAACCATCAAATTTCATATATTCCAGGTTTAAGAAATGTAATTAGTTGACCTACAATAAACACACTGTATCACTTATGGGTGTTTTGCTCTGTTCCCTGCAAACTGTGAGACACGTGCACTATAATCCTCATACATTATTAAAACAGCTTATTTTCTTTTAAAAAAAAATAGCTTGGCAAAATAATATTGGAATTAAACCAGAAATTCAACTTTGTGGACTTAAAAATGGCACAGATCCAGACCAAGAATCAGAAAAAAACAAAACAAAAAAACAAAAACAAACCCTCAGCTATTTTAATTAATACACCACCACCACCACAAATCAGCAATTTGAAGAAAAACTTCAGAAATAACCTTATGGTAGAAATTTCTGTTAATGGAAACACCATGGCAATGCTAACAAAGGCAAAGAGAAGGGGATCTACCCTTTACTGGACACCTACTATCAATCGGTCACCACGGAAAGCACTTCTATATAGACTGTGCCATTTAAAACCTACCACAATTGTAAATGGGATTGACTCCTTAATTTCTCTTTCTTCAGTCTCATTGTTAGTGTATAGAAATGCCACTGATTTCTGGGCATTGATTTTGTATCCTGCCACGCTACCGAATTGCTGTATGAGTTCTAGCAATCTTGGGGTGGAGAATTTTGGGTTTTCTATGTAGAGTATCATGTCATCGGCGAAGAGAGAGAGTTTGACTTCTTCTTTGCCAATTTGAATGTCTTTAATGTCTTTTTGTTGTCTGATTGCTGAGGCTAGGACTTCCAGTATTATGTTGAACAGCAGTGGTGAGAGTGGACATCCCTGTCTTGTTCCTGATCTTAGGGGAAAGGCTCCTAGTGCTTCCCCATTGAGAATGATATTTGCTGTGGGCTTTTCATAGATGGCTTTTAAGATGTCGAGGAATGTTCCCTCTATCCCTACACTCTGAAGAGTTTTGATCAGAAATGGATGCTGTATTTTGTCAAATGCTATCTCTGCATCTAATGAGAGGATCATATGGTTCTTGGTTTTTCTCTTGCTGATCTGATGAATCACATTGATTGTTTTACGGGTGTTGAACCAGCCTTGTGTCCCAGGGATAAATCCTACTTGGTCATGGTGAATAAAGCATAAGATACCTAGGAATAAACCTAACCAAAGATGTAAAGGATCTATACCCTCAAAACTATAGAACACTTCTGAAAGAAATTGAGGAAGACACAAAGAGATGGAAAAATATTCCATGCTCATGGATTGGCAGAATTAATATTGTGAAAATGTCAATGTTACCCAGGGCAATATACACGTTTAATGCAATCCCTATCAAAATACCATGGACTTTCTTCAGAGAGTTAGAACAAATTATTTTAAGATTTGTGTGGAATCAGAAAAGACCCCGAATAGCCAGGGGAATCTTAAAAAAGAAAACCATATCTGGGGGCATCACAATGCCAGATTTCAGGTTGTACTACAAAGCTGTGGTCATCAAGACAGTGTGGTCCTGGCACAAACACAGACACATAGATCAGTGGAACAGAATAGAGAACCCAGAAGTGGACCCTGAACTTTATGGGCAACTAATATTCGATAAAGGAGGAAAGACTATCCATTGGAAGAAAGACAGTCTCTTCAATAAATGGTGCTGGGAAAATTGGACATCCACGTGCAGAAGAATGAAACTAGACCACTCTCTTTCACCAGACACAAAGATAAACTCAAAATGGATGAAAGATCTCAATGTGAGACAAGATTCCATCAAAATCCTACAGAAGAACACAGGCAACACCCTTTTTGAACTCGGCCATAGTAACTTCTTGCAAGATACATCCACGAAGGCAAAAGAAACAAAAGCAAAAATGAACTATTGGGACTTCATCAAGATAAGAAGCTTTTGCACAGCAAAGGATACAGTCAACAAAACTCAAAGACAACCTACAGAATGGGAGAAGATATTTGCAAATGACATATCAGATAAAGGGCTAGTTTCCAAGATCTATAAAGAACTTATTAAACTCAACACCAAAGAAACAAACAATCCAATCATGAAATGGGCAAAAGACATGAACAGAAATCTCACAGAGGAAGACCTAGACATGGCCAACATGCATATGAGAAAATGCTCTGCATCACTTGCCATCAGGGAAATACAAATCAAAACTACAATGAGATACCACCTCACACCAGCGAGAATGGGGAAAATTAACAAGGCAGGAAACAACAAATGTTGGAGAGGATGCGGAGAAAAGGGAACCCTCATACACTGTTGGTGGGAATGTGAACTGGTGCAGCCACTCTGGAAAACTGTGTGGAGGTTCCTCAAACAGTTAAAAATAGACCTGCCCTACGACCCAGCAATTGCACTGTTGGGGATTTACCCCAAAGATTCAGATGCAATGAAAGGCTGGGACACCTGCACCCCGATGTTTCTAGCAGCAATGGCCACTATAGCCAAACTGTGGAAGGAGCCTCGGTGTCCAACGAAAGATGAATGGATAAAGAAGATGTGGTTTATGTATACAATGGAATATTACTCAGCTATTAGAAATGACAAATACCCACCATTTGCTTCAACGTGGATGGAACTGGAGGGTATTATGCTGAGTGAAGTAAGTCAGTCGGAGAAGGACAAACATTATATGTTCTCATTCATTTGGGGAATATAAATAATAGTGAAAGGGAATATAAGGGAAGGGGGAAGAAATGTGTGGGAAATATCAGAAAGGGAGACAGAACGTAAAGACTCCTAACTCTGGGAAACGAACTAGGGGTGGTAGAAGGGGAGGAGGGCGGGGGGTGGGAGTGAATGGGTGACGGGCACTGGGGGTTATTCTGTATGTTAGTAAATTGAACACCAATAAAAAATAAATTAAAAAAATAAAAATAAAAAAAAATAAAACCTACCACAGCCCTCAGATGGATTATTTAAATTTCCACTTTAAGGATGAAAAAATCAGATTTAAAGATCTTGGTAATCCTGTCAAAGGTGCAGGGCTGGTAAACAGTAGTTTGGGGATCTAGACGCAGATCCCTGTTGCCCAGTGTCTTTGCACACCCATTTCCCACCATAGCTTCTGGTTCTAGCACTTGGATGTGTCACTGTGAGAAGAATCATTCAAATAGCCTCTGTAGTTTCAGGACCAGGGATCAAGTGGAAGCGTGGGACTGGAAATGCGTGACATCCCTGATGCTGTCTTGAGCCTCCTCTGGAGCAGACCCAACACGTGGCTGGTGATTGAACAACACACCAAATCCACCCAGAATTGTGACATCTTGTCATCAGGACATCTTTAAGCTGGGTCGCAGGGACTCTACTCCATATGACGAGCCCCATGATGCTCCAAAATCTCTAGGGCTATATACACATTGCGATCCTGGATGCGTGAGTTTTAGAAAGATAATGTGCTGTGTTAGCAACTATTACAGGACATGACCTACAGGCGTGAGGCAGCAACTAATAATTATATTGATATTTCTGCTATGCAACAAATGAATATTCATACTGAATAGGGGAAAACAAGATAATAAATAGGCCTGTCAGTTCAGGGAAGACTTTGCTGCTAAACGAGTTAAAAATACTTTTGGTTTAGAGTTCTGGGGATTTCAGAATTGCAGATAATGGATTACGTACCTGTTTTTCAAAAACTGCATGCTACCGGAAAACTATATACTGTCAGCTATTTGCAGGGGAGTAAAGGAGAAAATATGACATAAACCTTGAATAATACTTTGCTGTTGACAAACTGTTTTCACACGTTATTTCGCCCTCAGAGTAACAATGTGAAAGATTTTTATCCTATTTTATTAGTGAGGCTGTTGAAGTTCAGAGCTTGAGAATCTTGCAGACGGTCACGTAGATAGGAAACAGTAGGACTGTAAATCTGACCTCTATACAAAATCTGACCAGATCTACAGGTTCTAATTCTAATTTCATCTCTTTGTACTGTGGGGCCTTACAAGCCACTTGAGTCCTCCTCCCAGGTTTTCCTTGATTCTCACCATGACTACCACATGGTGAGAGTCACTTCTGACACCAGCTATGTGGGATGTGTTCCTGCACCAAGCAATTCTGTATCACCAGCCGGGGGTCCTACAATTTAACTCCATTCTGACACTATCTACCTGGAGATAGTATTGATCCCACATGTTAAGGGTTCAGTTAAAGTGGGTTAAGTATCCCCCCACTTCAGATACCAATCCCAAGTCTAGGTAGTTACCTGTCCTTTTGCTTGATCAGCTATAAATTGGAGGTTCCTTCAATACCCCTCCTTAGATTTGATTCATTCACTCGAGTGGCTCCTAGGACTCAAGAAAACAGTTGACTTAGTATTTATCAGCTCATTATAAAAGGATGTGATAAAGGATACATATGAACCTCCAGATAGTAGAGATGCAGAAGGCAAGGTATGTTTAAGGGCCACAGTTTCCATGTCTTCCCACAGCGTCTCCATGTGTTCACCAACCCAGAAGTGGAAGCGCTCCCAACCACATACTTTTGGGGTTTTTAATGGAGTTTTCACCATATAAGCATGATCCATTACTATCTTCTTTTCCAATCCCTCTCTCTTCTCTGGAGAAGGGGGTGAGGCCGAAAGTTCCAAGGCTCTAATCATAGCTTGGTCTTTTTGGTGACCAGCCTCATCCAGGTGTCCACTCAGAGTCACCTCATTAGAAGAGGAGACACTCCTATCACTGAGGATAGTCCAAGGGATTTAGGAGCCCAGTGTCAGGGACCAGGGTCAAAGACCAAATATTATAAAAAAAAAAAAAGTGCTTCTAATGGCTCTTACCACTTAGGAAATTGTAAGGGTTTTACGAGGTCTGTCAGGAACCGGGGACAGAGACGAATTACATGGTTTTTATTATCTCATACCCCTAAGCCTCGCCAAAGTTTGGTTTCCTTGCTTATAACGTAGAGACAATTAGTTTTCTGCCTAATTCAACAGGTTGCAGTGAGAAGCAGATCATACTGTGCTATACAAATGTAAGATCTTATTACTGTACACCTGCGTCGTTTGGCTCAAAATCCATGCGGCCTGGTCAGGACAGGGAGTATTATCTGTGACTCCCGGGGGGGCTCATCAGAACTTACAGAATGGCCAGAAAGGGACCTGTCTTCTCCTGCTGAGTCGAAGCCTATAGCCACAGCTGCAGAGTTCTCATGTTTTAAACTTTCAGCTGATCCCTGAGCACATTCCATTCTCATGATGTGCAAATTTTAAAGGACATTTGCCTTCAAGCGTACTGGAAAAAAATAAATTGAAACCTCTTTTTCAGTCTTTGGACCTTGGGATATATAATTCAAGCAATAAAAACTATGTCACATGTTTTATTGTACATTTCTATGTAATACAGAAATAGATATTAGGGTGGAAGTTATCTTTCTTTTCAATACAGTCTTTTCAGGACCTCATGAGAAAGCAGCTATGCCAAAATCTGCTTCATGGAAAAACTCTTTAAAAGCGTGTCCAGAAAAATGCAATAAAGGTCATTATTATGCCAGGAATTCGGTTGAAATACTGACCAAACCAGTTCCCACCTACATATTTTGTAGGTTACTACCACTCGTCCTCTAATACCACAGGACAAATTGGGCATAGCCTTGTTTTCTCAACACTGGCGTGACGGAAATCTTATACTATGCTTGTCATTTTCTTCCCTCTGATTTTACACGCCCACCAGATTTCTCATAAATAAATAATTAATTAATTTTAATAATTTAAAATTATTGTGTGCCTGCATATAAATGTTGCACATATATGTATGTGTATGTGTGTGTACATTGGACGCATCTTTCTATTGCACATTCATGTACAGATACATACACGTACATAATGTATGTACACATATAGACATAAACACGTTCTATGAGCGGTCTTTCATTCAACAAACAAATATTAGTTATCTCAAGTGAGGCATTGGGAGCAGAAAAAAATAACATAGCCTAATTCCTAGCCTCTAGCAGACATACATTCATGAAAATGAGTAATTTCACTAGTGTAGTAGAAGAATATCATCATAGTTTTGAGGATCCAAGGAAATTGCATAAGAGAGTCTATCTTTTCAATTAGAGAATCTAGGGCTACAGGGTTACTATTTTATATTTTCAGACATGGAATATTGTTTAGTATATAGTATATGCTTAATTTGTATTTTGTTGATTAATATTGGTTGGTTTAAAAAATCTGGAATGCATTATTCTGAAAAAGCAATCAAACGTGTGTCATCCTTGTGCAGGGGCCGTGCAGATCTTCTCTGTATTGTTCCAACTTTAGTATAAGTGTTGCCAAAGCGAGCACTCAAACTTCAGATTTGAAGGTAATGCTTGCTGGAGTGATTTCTGTATAGGACCAACCCGAACTAATGCTTTTTAGATCCAGATTGTGCAGACAATATGCTGTCTTTTCATTTGTTAATAACTTCTTAAACTCCAAAACACAGCAATTAGAATTGGATGACACATATAAAAATTCAGATAAAATGGAAGAAAAGTTATGAATTAAAAATATGTGTGTGGTTTCAAAATGCTTTGGTCATTTCTTTGCTAGCCTCTCATATTTCAAGCCAGACTTTCTCTCTTTAGAGTCAGATATACCAAGTTTCACCGTTGCTTATTGGAAATTTTGATAGGCGATAAGACGGGGAGAGGTCAAAATTCATAAAAAAAAAAAAATATATATGTATATATATAGATGATTACCTGTGGGTTTTAGTAACCTTGGGGGACTGAAGATGGCTCTGACAGCTGAGACAAAAGAGGCCAGGAATGTGCCTCAGATGAGACATTAGGGAGAGAAATTCTCGAAAGTATTCAGTTAGTGGCCTTGGCTTTCCTTGGCATCCTGTTGGTAGGGTCATACACGGAGACAGGGTTGTCACTGTTAATTTCTGTTTATGAGGCATTCCAAAGATATTGCCGAATAAAAACAATAAACCGACATTGTTATTCTCAGGTATGCGAGCTGTAAAGCTGACACTTTAGCCCTCTGGCCATTTTTCAAGACGTTACCTAATACCTAACCTCATCATGGCGACTGGAGGGAAACATTTTCCAAAGCACGGCCATAGACTGCTGCGACAGAGTCCACCCTAAGCCGTGGACACGAAGGCCTCCTGAAGGGAGTTGGAGGCCCTTCCCCAGAACCGCGTGCGGAAGCCAGGGTGTGAGCTCACACGGCTGGTGAGCGGCTCCCTCTCCACCTGCGCCGCGGAGTCCGACTCTCTGGGCCTCAGACCCGCGGCCTCCACAAGAAACACCTCAACGGGCCCCGTTCTCCTCGGTCGTGATGGGTCTGACTTTCTTTCTTACTCATTTCCTACCCTACATCCCACGCCTTTCCCTCCGCCCTCTCCGATCCAGAGCTCCTGAGAGCTTGTCCCAGGTGAGAGGTTGCCCCACGCCCAGCTCGACACTCGGTGTGCATCAGGGTCACCCGAGAAGCCCTAAGAAATGCCTGCGCCCGCGCCTCGCTGCTCAGCTCTTGTAACTCGATGGCCCAGGCCTCAGCACGTGTACGGAACTCGCCGGGTGACTCCGATGGGCAGCCAACACTAACAACCATTGACCTCAGGAGTTGGGGCTTTTTAAACTAAGTGATGAGTCGACAGCAATGCTTCTGGATTTGGGAATGTGTGAGAACGACAACTCCGGTGACATTTGGCAGGGCGTATCGGAGAGGGCAGAAAACGGAGGTGGAAACCATGGGTTTATCAAGCCCATCGACATTCGAAGGGGGATCATCCGTGGTGGCTGGAATGTCATTGCAGGTGAAATGGCTCCACTCAAAATCTTCGTCTAGGCCCCATTAAATATTTTGTTTAGATGTCATTTAAAATGTCTTCCGTGATAAAAGATAAAATACTCTCAGAATGCATTTCTGGGGAGGGGGGTTTGTAATTGACAGTGATTCGCACTTGGAGCTAAGGGAAGGTACTTTGTCTATGAATTCTGGGATTAGCTGTCCTTCAGACCGAGGAGAGATGCAGATACCTTCAAACCTATTCTCCATTTTTATGGTAGGTGGTGAATTTCTCCCTGAGATAGTCTGGCTGGGGCCACGCGGCTTATGTCAGTCCAATTGGAGATGGGGAATAGAATAATCCCATCGATTCACTCGGGATCAGAAGCCATGGAGTCACGGAAGCCACCGCTCTGCAAAGGTAATCTGGCCAGAAGATAGGGAAATTGGGAGAAGTTAATTAGAGAACATATTCAGGCCACTGATATGGAAGTACAATTACATGTTCATATTGCTCTCTTGTGCAAAATGGAAGCCGAGAGAAAAAAGTGATCCTGATTTGCCAGCTAAATGCTAGAAAGATATAATAATCCATTCAATCATGAATTCATTCTTTTAAAATGATTCTACTGAGGTGAAATTTCAAGCAACATAAAATTAACCATTTAAAAGAGGAGTGAAATGTCATTTACTGCATTATACAGTAATGCATAATATTGTATATTGTGCCATCACTACCTCCACCTAATTCTAAAACATTTTTTAACATCTCAACATTAATTTACTCTTTAAATATTTATCCGTGACCCTGTATACAACCCCTGCTGTGCCAAGCATAAGAAACTTTATGAGGAACAATAAAACAATAAAACTCACTTTACTTAAAAAAAATAAATTTTGGAGGGCACCTGGGTGGCTCTGTGGTTGAGCATCTGCCTTTGGTTCATGTTAAGATCCTGGGGTCTTAGGATCAAGTCCTGCATCAGGCTCCCCGCAGGGAGCCTGCTTCTCCCTCTGCCTATGTCTCTACCTCTCTCTGTGTGTGTCTCTCATGGATAAATAGATAAAACCTTTACAAAATAAATACATTTTCAGTAGGGATCATGGCCATTCTCCTATTAAAATATAAGACAATATACGGTAATGTCTATAAGACCATGACACCGAGTAAAGGAGAGCTGATTTCTGATTTGTGGATGCCAGTAGGTTTGGTGTGAAAAACTTCATAAAGGAGGCAGTATTTGAGACAGGCTTCAAATGATGGGTGGAAGGAGACAGCATACTCCTGGTAGCGGGAGTACCATGAGCCAAGCAAAGAAAGGAAAAGCATGAGAAATACTCAGGGAGTGTTGCATGACTATACCTGGGCAGGATGGGAGGAGTGGAAGGTCAGACTGGAAAAGTAGGTTAAGCCAGTATCATTCCTAGAGATCTTTGAATAACTGATGAAGAGTTTTGGATTTTATTTGCTAAGCAATGACCAGCTCCTGAATATCTTTTTAAGCAGGAAGAAATACAGACAATGCAGTATTTTAGGGAGATAAGTTATGTAATGACCAATTAAGGATGGATTAGAGAGAGGGAAACTGTCCCTTTAGGTAACTCCAGCAACAGCAAGGGCACTGGTCTATCGGTGTGTAAATTGGAGGAGAGAAGCCTCCAAGCCCCTGAAAGCGAGCTAGTGGTGGCCATAAAGGAGGAGGGGATTTTTTTTGTTTGTTTGCTAGTTGGATTTTTTAAGTAGGCTCCATGCCTAAAATGGAACTTGAACCCATGACCCCAAGATCAAGAGTCGATACACTATGGACTGAGCCAGCCGGGCACCTCAAGGATGAGGTTTAAGGAACCTCAACCACCACAGTGGCTTCTAGTCTAAGAACCAACCTTGGTTGCTTTGTCTTAGAGACTGTCTAAATACTTGGCCAGTCTTTTTTTTTTTTTTTTTTTTTTAATACTTGGCCAGTCTTACTGATAAATCTCAGGACCGGCTATATAGGTAAATCATGGTCAGGAAGTTAGTAATTTTCTTTCAGTGACAGCCCCTCTAGAGACTCCAGTCCAGTGACACATGGGCCTCTACTGTGACCAGGGCCTGTTTGACCACATGCATGTCATGGAAGGGATGGCTTTTCAATTGACAAAGACAATGTCCTCTTTAGCAGAAGCTGATGGTCAGATATGCAAAGAATCCTCTAGCACATGAGGTATGTAGATTTGCTCCACTAGTCATGTTATTGTCGTTCAACAAAAATGTACTGAATGCCTACTCTGTGTTAGTCCCTTTCTCATACTCTCTCTCAGGGCTCTCCCAGGTCGGAGAGAGAATATCAAGTCCATTTGCACTGTTTCCCTAAATAATTTACAAATGACGAGTACATGGCATGTTTGCCTCCGCTTCCTGTTTCTCAGTCCAGGTAGCGCAGCCCACAGTCCTCAACATGCTCAACATGGAGCTGCGGGCAACCTCCACATACACTGAGTAGAGGGGACCTATCCGTGTGCCTGCCTCGAAACAGTCTCTTCTTGCTTCCAGTGCTAAAATCCCTAAGCCAGGGCAGTATGGCTTTATCCTCTCCTTCAATTTTAAATGTCTGCCTTGTTTGGGCCTCCTTCAAACTAGGAGAAGTACAAGGAATAAAATAGGTTTATTCAGTCTCTCTTTGATATGTTTGCTACAGACTCCATGTTATCTCCTATTTTCTAGGGTCAATTAAAATGTGTAGGATCAGAAAAGGTCTTATGGGACTGGAAAAGTTTCACTGGAGACCTCTGGGTACAATATTCGAAGATGAGTCTCCATTGGATATTTGTATGACTCATCCTTTCACCTGCTGGCAGCCCTCAAGCTTTGAATAGTCCTTCTGTCTCCATCCATCTCCTCACTCCTGCAGAGTCCCTCTTGAGGACACTCTTCCAGGTGGGCATCTGGACCACAGGACATTTTTTTTTTTCCTTTTCCCTTCAATTGTGGAAATAGAGCCACCTCAAATCTGACCCTTCCCTCTGCCACCAAAAAGGAGAAACTCCAGAGGCACCTGGGTGGCTCAGTGGTTGAGCACCCACCTTCCACCCAGGTCGTGATCCCGGACTCCCGGGATAGAGCCCCACATCGGGCGCCCTGCTCACTTGTGAGTCTGCTTGTCTCTCTCCTTTGCCTCTCTCCCTGCTGGTGCTCGCTCTTACTCTCTCTCTCACCTAAATATAATCTTTAAAAAAATTCTAAAAATGGAAAAACTCCAGATATAACCTTGTTCGTTGACTAAGTCAAATCCAGTCCTCACATCTTCTAGTTGTTCATAGGTCAGATTCTCTCTGAGCTCCTCCTGAAGCCATCCCTCACTTGGATTGAGATGAAGAGTAAGTGCCCATCATGTCCTCCATGACGAATGTTCAGAATGCCAACAATTCTCCCTTTAAAATCTTACTATTAATCCCTTTAGCCCCCAAATGAATTCTTGGCCATATCTTCTATAGCCCGGAGGTGGATGAGGGGGCTAATCTTGACGGAGTAAGTACACAGTCTCCCAGTATGTCCTTCACGAGTGGTTTAGCATCTGCTTTAGGCCACTGCATTTTTCTCTCTGAAAATCCAAGACAATAGGAAAAGTTAAATTTAACGTCCAATTATATTTCTATTTTTTGTGTGAATTAAAGTCCTGACAAAATTTGCAAAACTATGTGTCTCTGTCCCTTACCTGGAACTCCTCAGAGCAGATACGTTTCCGAACTCATGATTTTTCAGATTTAATAAAAGCAATATGATGCACACATCATAGATTACGCCATAATGACAAATGAATGGCCTTTTGTTGGTTCTGGTCAGATTTGGCCGCCAAATGACTGGTTGCCCGGACGAAATCGGTAGTGGTAGGAATCATGCTCTGCTTTCTCTCCTCCTTCTATTCCCTAACCTTCCACCAATGACTTCCATTGGCCATTAACCAGCAGGTGAGAGAACTTGAGAAATCCAGTCTATGGAGTGAGCCTCCCTCGGAGGGGGAAAGGTGGGAAAATGATGTGAGGCAAGCAAGTCTGGGAAGGCACATTTACCTTCTTCAGTCAGGACTCCCCTTTCAAGGGTCTACCATCCCTGATTGTATGATTCATCCCCGTCTCCTTTCTGTCACCAACATTTCTTCTCAGTAAACTTTAAACAGAGACCAGCATTGAACTGAAAACTAGATAGTCTGGACTCTCATTGAGGGTCTGCCATCATCTCTTACTGTATCTAAAGTTTCTACAATGAGAGAGAGCTTTCGGAAAGTGCGCATAATAATTGTGTATCGTCAGAAATGCCAGAGGGCTGAATCTATGTGGTTCAAGCATATCTAGCTAAAGGTTGGACTCAAGAGATTCAGAGTGAATAAGAATGAAGGATAGATGAAGCAGTAGTTGATAATTTAAAGATCAAGACCTCTACGCGTTTGGTTAAATCTTTATATGACAAAGACAAAAAAAATCACTAATAAATACATATTCATAATGTCCTTCTACAAGGGGTCATGTTGGTCTTGGCCTTTTCGAATTGTTCTACTCTGTTGTGAAGAACTGATACAGAACCGACATAGTTGAAAAGACTAAACTAATTTCCATGCGGAGTCACATGCCATTTCATTATAAAGAGTAATTGCCGGGGCTCCTGGGTGGCTCAGTCGGTTGGTTAGGCGTCTTGATTTTGGCTCAAGTCATGATCTCAGGATCGTAAGACTGAGCCCCCACACTGGGCTCCACGCTGGGCATGGAGCCTGCCGAAGATTCTCTCTCCCTCTGCTCCCCTCCCCGCCCCACTGCTCACACGCATGCTCATTCTCTCTCTCAAAAAATAAAAACTAAAAAAAAAAAAAAAAAAAAAATTGCTATTCTTGGTCCTGGGTGTAAATACGTGAGTGTAGGGGCAGAGGGAAAAGCAGAGCCAACACGCACTCAATTGAGGGAGAGAAAGTCTGATTGTATGTGGAGGAAAGTACTGAGGGCATCAACTCTGCTGTGCAAACTCCGGGAAAGAATCTTTAGGAAGTTTTGGTTTTGTGCGGTCAATGGCAGTCCCCTTTGGTGCCTCTTCACGAGACTTCCCTGTGTCTTTAACTGCTTCTCGATACCTCTTGGGGTGTTTCTTTTTTTGTAGGACACGTGCTGAGATAGGTCACAGAGAGGTCCAGTTTTATTGGTTATATTTTTATGACCTCTTTTTGAGCGCTCTTCAATGCCGCTGTTTGACCTTATGAAATAATTTTTCTTTTGAATTTTAAACAGTGAGTAAAAAAGGCTCAGTAATCTTTCTCTCCCTCAACCGCGGCTCCATTGGAACCCTGGCAATTCTGCACAGGTAGAGAGAACTGAAGCAAAGCCCCTGGGGCAGTCTTTGAGCGGCAAATTTGAAAACCGGAACCCAAGATGTTATGGCATGAACTATCCCAACAGAAAATGTGTTTTGTTTCCTAGTTTGTGAACATTCTGGGTTCTTAACTCAGAAACAGGCACACTGAGATTTCTACAGGCGTTCCCACGGATGCACTTCAGGAAAGCTGCCTCGTTGTTTGTGATGAAGTGTGTGAGGGACTCGGCCTCGACTCTCGTTAATGCCATATGCCATCCCCCCAGCCTGTAGGATCCCAGCCCCACATGCCCTCCCCCCAAGCTGTAGGATCCCAGCCCCTCATTCCCTCCCCTGCAGGCCACATGCCCTCCCCACCAGGCTGTAGGATCCCAGCCCTACATCCTCTCCCCAGCAGGCCACATACCCTCCCCTCCACCACATGCCCTCCCCTCCAGGCTATAGGATCCCAGCCCCACATCCTGTCCCCTGCAGGCCACATACCCTCCCCTCTAGGCTATAGGATCCCAGCCCCACATCCTCTCCCTTGCAGGCCACATGCCCTCCTCCCAGGCTGTAGGATCCCAGCCCCACATCCCCTCCCCTGCAGGTCACATGCCCTCCTCCCAAGCTGTAGGATCCCAGCACCTCATTACCTACCCTGCAGGCCACATGCCCTCCCCACCAGGCTATAGAATCCCAGCCCCACATCCCCTCCCCTGCAGGCCACATGCCCTCCTCCCAGGCTGTAGGATCCCAGCACCTCATTCCCTACCCTGCAGGCCACATGCCCTCCTCACCAAGCTATAGGATCCCAGCCCCACATCCTGTCCCCTGCAGGCCACATACCCTCCCCTCCAGGCTATAGAATCCCAGCCCCACATCCCCTCCCCTGCAGGCCACATGCCCTCCCCTCCAGGCTGTAGGATCCCAGCCCCACATCCCCTCCCAGAGGCTCACCGCCCCTTCCCTCCCTGCAGCTTTCAGCGTGCTGCACCTTCCACACGTTGTGTGTCTGTCCGGCCTGAACATGAGCACGTGTCCTTTTCCCAACGATCGCAGACCTGGGTGTTAAGTTCCCATCCCTTTTCCAGTTCATTTTGTTTATGGAAAAGTATTTCTGGTTATTTTCTAGATTCTGACTGTTAGCTGATGGACTGATAGGTTCTGCTGGCAAAGTTGAGCAGTTCTCTGTGTTTCCATCTGTTTCTTCTCAGGAGCACCCAGTGCTCGCCTGCTTGCTGGCCAGCAGCCCATTTCCTCCTCTTTGGCCAGGTCCCCATTTTAAAACCATAGGACCTCCACGATGCGCCCCGAAGTAATTACCAGTGCTTCGCCCAGATGCGTGATGACAGGAGCGCGGGAGGCATTTCTTTCTGCTGGAAGCCCCCTCCCAATAGATGTGAGGTATTTCCTTTCTCTGAAGTGACTTCAAGCGTCCTATGGTGGCTCTTTCACCGCCGTGCACCAGTGCCTTGCCTCGGGTTGGTTTATCAGCCTTTGCTTTGTTCTGTTCAGCGTCTGTGCACGAGACCCTGTCCGTTTAGCTGCACTTACGGTTCTCTTTGTGTCACCGTACTTTTTCAAAAGGTGGTTCTAGGGACTCCGAAGGATACAATGGGTCGTATCTTGGTGTGTGTTCATGTCTATGATTTTTCAGGTTAAAAAAAAAAAAAAAAAGAAATCTGAAGTGGTTGACAAAAGCTCTGATTAAGAGGCATTTCTCATCTACTAAGAAGGCCTATCACTTCACGACGAAATATTGTTAACGGGTCAGCTATGCAGAACTCTAATAATGTTTTTACTTTCCAGTTATCTAGAGAACGCATGCGGTCCAGTCAGGCTTCAGGATGGCCGAGTTTGAACACTTAGCTTCAGGAGGCAGGGTTGCAGAATGGAAAGGACGCGGACTCTAGACGGGACAGACTCGAATTCAAGTTGTGCCGTTGAATAGCTCTCACAGCCTCGTCTCTCCAGTTAATAAAATGGGAACAACAGGGGCGCCCAGGTGGCTCAGTTGGTTACGTGTCTGACTTTGGCTCAGATCCTGATCTCAGGGTTGTGGGATCAAGTGTCCCATTGAGCTCCCTGCTGGGCGGGGAGTCTGCTTGTCCCTGTCCCCCTCCCTCTGCCCCTCCTCCTGCTCATGTGCGTGCTCTCTGTCCCTCTCTCTCAAATAAATAAATAAAACCTTTACAAAGAAGTACAGAGAATGGGAACAATAATGTGTGCTGTGCAAGATAGTTAAGGTCCATCATACCTAAAAATGCCTGGCCTATAGTAAGCATCCCCCCAGGTGGTAGCCGCTTCTACTTTTATTACTGATGTTTCTGAAAATGCCCTCAGTCTGCCTCACTCAAGTGCTCTCACTGGCATGATTAATTATTATTCTTGAATTTCATAAACCACATTTGGCTTTAATGAAATGATGCATATGTCCATCTGGAAAGTAAGTTTAAAAAATAAATATAATTCTACAGAATGACTAATAGCCCCTTGGGAAAAAAAGCAAAGCACTTGGCAGGCTGAGGATTTTTAGGTATAGGACATAGAGATTTTGTCTGGGAATAAACAATCAACGCCTACTTTTTCATTAAAAATGCCAGGAGAAATGTGTTCCGAGTCTATATTTCCAAAGGTTCATTTCTGCAACTCCCCCACTGTAAACTTTTATTGTATTCAATTTATCTCCTTGGAAAACCAACTTAGTTCTGGGATATGAGGTCTGAAGGAATATTCCACTCGCTGACTCGACTCTCAAAAGTTTTCTGAGATGCATCATGAATGAGCTTTAAAGAATTTAATTTCTCAGGAAACATAATCATTCTTGCTTGTCTGGATTAAAAGCCAAAAGATGTAAATGGGATAAGGGTCTCTTGATTTGGCAATAGAAACTTTTTGAACTCTCTCAGGGATTCCCATGTAAGGCAAATGGTTTCGTAGCAGCGTTGGTCCGACCCTAGAGAACCAGAGAAAAAAGAATGGAGACAAAAAGGGGTTCTATAAAAATCATAACAGAAGATTAAGTTTATGAGTTATAATAAAGATATTCATGGACGGTTTCATTTTCTGGCAATTCTGTGACTTAAAAATTTTCCGTGTTGCAATTAAATTCAAAGCATGTGTAAAAAGGTACCATGCATATGAGAAAAAGCAAGTTTAATTACTTACTGGAAAATATATTTTGCACGTTTAAAGTAAATCTTTTAAGCCAGGTACTCTTTTGATGCTTCATTATGCATGGGGCTAGAGTGGAGCATTGTTTTAATTCATTCATTCATTCATTCATTCATTCATTCATTCTTACATCCACCGAGACGGTGGCTCTTTTCTTAATGCTTCCCCATTTACTCTGAGCAAGTACTTTACACTACTTCACCAACATTCTAATAATTCATATGTAAGTTACTTGACATAAAGCTTCTAATATGAACAACAGCCCGATGTCTTCAAACGATCTGAATTTTGCGGCGAGGTTTCTAATGGCAAAGTAAAACTCTTCCAAGGAACAGACTTAAAAATCCGGTCTTAATTTTTAAGGCTCCCAGAGACCAAAGACAGATTCACCATTGGTTATGATAAAGGGACGTGAGAATTGCTCACAAAATGTGGGTGGAACTGGAACTGACGACCAGGAAGAGGGGTGGTGCCGGGTCCTGAGAACAGGGAGTACGGCTGTGTCAGGGATCATCAACTTTGACATTTAACTACGCCTTCTCTCCAGAAGGTGGTGCTTGTCAGTCGCTCCTGGACGGTGTGAGACTGGACTAGACTATATCCTGGTTCTTTAATAAGAGTTCCCCTCTCTAAAAGAAGCCAGTGGACACAGAAGCACTACTAGTAGGGCAAGGAGACCTAATGTGTCCCCCTATCCACGACTCCCACGAAATGGGCACCAGGGAACTTGTGCTGGAGGAGTGGGTGGGGCTAGACCAGCCCTTGAGCCCTGGAGAGGGAAAATCCATGGAACCACGAAATTTTAAGCTGAACAAGTCTTTATTTAAACATCATCTGACCTAAGAATTCTTAACCAAACCCTAAGAGGTGTGTGGAATATTTGGGGTCTGGAGTTATATTACTTCGAAGTCCTTTTCAATTTTCATATGTGTATTTACTGAGGAGGGGGGTTGATAGCTTTCGCTATGTTCCAAGAGACATCTAAAAATAAATACGATTAAGTAACGCTCATTCTAAAAAGGAGGAAGTGGAACCAGAGCATGGTTAGGGGACCTGTTTGTGTCTCTCTCAGCACAGCGGTGGCAGGGCTGGACATGGGACTCTGAGGGATCTTGCAACTACACAGAATTTCAACAGGATTTCTGTATTTTTTTTTTTAATAGGGGTGTTTACAGGGTACTCTGCTGAATTTGTTTCTGTGTCGTCTCAAAATAACTGCAGGGTTGGTTAAATATCCAAAGCTATTAACATTATGCTAATCATTTGAAAAATGCTTAATTGACCAAATGTTTCCATTTTGATTGATTATGTGGGCATTATCCAGACCTAGTCCAAATAACAGCACACTCCCATGACCATGATCCTGTAAATACTCTGGCATCTCCCCCATTACCAATAAAACTATTCAGCACAAGTATGCGGCATAAAAGGGAGAAAAATGGGAAACATATGTCGGAGTTCTCCATGTGAAATCTATAGCCATTAAGGGAATGATTTGCATTATGTGACCTAAGCATGCAGTTAGTTAGCAACCATGGGACTCAGCAAAGTGAAAAGAAAGAGCAATGTTGGAAGAGGTATTTCCAAAGGAGACAGGATTACAACTCTTGTTTTCTAAACCAAAACAGCCAAAACAAAGCAAAAGTAGTGAGAAAGCATTTATACAGGACAAAAGAAGTACAACACCTTGTACTCCTATGATAGCACATAGTTCCTAAAGATTTAGGGTGGGCTGATAAAAAAGGCAAATATTCTGAGAAAACCTACAAACTAGTAACTGTTACAAAGTGACTTTAATCACGTGGCCCAAACCTGAGTGAACTAAAAACCCTCCACGACACTATCCACCAAGTAATACCTGTGATTCCAAATGGGGTGTCATAGCATGACAGTTATTAGCCTGACCAGTGTTCATGTCCTTCCCCACCTCTTAGCACTTCGCTTTTCTTACCACTGAGAAAGGTTAGACGTCAAATTTTCATGAGAAACCAGAATAAAAAGAAGGTAAATTCCCTGGGGTCGCTGCATTGAGCAGGAGCCTGAGAGCGTGAGCTCACATGACAGTACGCAATAGGGCACAGGGCCTCGGGGCGGCAAGGGGAAGAGAAGGCTGTGGGGCAGAAGAGGGAAAGACTCTGGGGGACAGGGTTATAGAAAATAGGAGAAGATGAGACAGCTTAATGGGGTTGGCATGAGCCAGTGTAACGGAAGCCATGATAATCTTGAGAGAAATGCTTGACAATTCCATTTTGGGGGATGTCTCCCTAAATGTGACTCAGCGGAGGGGGAGGCAAGGGCAGAAAGCACCCAAGGCTCTATGAGAGACTCACGAACAGGCAAAAAAGCAAAATAGCAGGATTCTCTAAAAAAATGTCCGGGTCGCCCGTGTTTCTGCAGATACCTCAGGGGTGACCAAATTTTCGCAACGGGGCAATTCACCTTCCATGTAATGGGTATGTTTGTCACCGCACCTGCCATAAAAAGAGATGTTCGGTGCGCAGCGGAATCGCATCATATTGATGGTGATAAGGACTGGGCTAGAGGGAAGCGAAGGGTGGACGACAAAGGCTAGATACTGAAGCATGTGTCGAGGTCAACTGCAAGTCCCAACGCTTGGTGACGCCAGGAAGAGGGTAAAGTTAGTAGATCCTTTCTATATTTGGGACGGCTGCCATCCACATTCGTCAACCAAAAAAATAAACCAGCCTTACTCTTCGTGCTTGCGGAGGTGTGGAGCACAGCAGGTCACAGTGAGTGTCCGTGGCCGTAAGGGACCAGCTCAATCTGCCGTAAACAGGCAGCGTCTCGGCTGCTGTTTCCTTTGTCCTGTGTCCTGGAAGTCTTCACTGCAGTGACTTGCTTGCCAGGGCAGCCTTTGGCGCAGGGATCACACATCGAATCTTCAGATTGGGATTCCGTGAAAACGGCTAGGAAGGAAGAAGTCTGTCGGCTTGTCCTTCGGTGGAAGCCGTCTCCAGGTTTATGTGGCCAGCTGTCCAGAGAATACCCTTCCTGTGGGGCAGTCACGCTTCATGGCATCGAAGCCGAGTTTGGATCCACTTTACCAGAACTCCGGTAGGCCAGGCCGCATTCCGGGCGGTGGGTCTTGCCCACTTACCGTTCAGCATCGGCCAGCGTCCGCAGGATTCAGGCCCAGCCCCGCCTCGGTTCGCGTATATGCGATGTTTCCATTGTGTTCAATAATCTGGAACTCTTGCCAAATCAGACACCCATCCCATTGTTTGCGAACTAGGTCGACAGTGACACTTCCTAGCAGATACTATTTTTCTCTTCAAAACTTAGAGGAGAGTGCCCCCATCTACAGCATTTTTTTTTTTTTAATTGAGGTATAATCGACATGGAACATTACATTGGCTTCAGGTCTACAACACAATGATTTGTTATTTGTATATATTGTGATGTGATCACTACAATGAGTCTAGTTAACATCCATCACTGTACGTAATTACAATTCTTTTTTTTTAATCTTTTTTTTTAAGATTTATTTATCTATGATAGACATAGAGAGAAAGAGAGACAGAGAGAGAGAAAGAGAGAGAGGCAGAGACACAGGAGGAGGGAGAAGCAGGCTCCATGCCAGGAGCCCGACATGGGACTCGATCCCCGGAGACTCCAGGATCGCTCCCTGGGCCAAAGGCAGGTGTGAAACCGCTGAGCCACCCAGGGATCCCCAATTACAATTCTTTTTCTTATCATGAGCACTTTTAAGATCAGTCTCTTAGTAAATTTCGGATGTACGATCCGGCGTTATTGACGATAGGCACCAGGTTGTATATTACATCCCTAGGATTTACTTATTTTATAACCAGATGTTTGCACCTTTGGACCCGCTTTCACCCATTCTGCGCACCTCCCACCTCCTGTTTCTGGCAACCACCAATCTGTTCTCTGTATGTATGAATTTGTTTGTTTTTTTTAAGAGTCTACATGTAAGTGAGATCATATGGTATTTTCCTTTCTCTAACTTATTTCACTTACCGTAATGCCTTCAAGATCCATCCATGTTGTCACAGAGGGCAAGATTTCCTTCCTGTTTATGGACAAATAATATTCCATTGTATATATGCCACATTTTTTTTTTTTTTTTTATGATAGGCACACAGTGAGAGAGAGAGAGAGGCAGAGACACAGGCAGAGGGAGAAGCAGGCCCCATGCACCGGGAGCCCGACGTGGGATTCGATCCCGGGTCTCCAGGATCGCGCCCTGGGCCAAAGGCAGGCGCCAAACCGCTGCACCACCCAGGGATCCCTATGCCACATTTTCTTTATCCATTCACCTATCCATGGACCCTTTGATCCTTTCCATACCTTGGCTATTGTAAATAACACTGCAATGTGTGTGTGGGAGTGCATTTTTTATTTTTTTATTTTTTATTTTTTTTGAGTTAGTGTTTTTATTTCCTTTGACTCAATACCCAGAAGTGGAATCACCGGATCTTATGGTAGTTCCTTTTTTTTTTTTTTTTTTTTTTTTAAGGAAACTCTATACTGTTTTCCATAGAGGTAGCACCAATTTACATTCCCACCAGCAGTGCACACTGGTTCCCTTTTCTCCACATCCTTGCCGATGCTTATTTCCTGTCTTTTTTATAATGGCCATTTTAAGGTGTCAGGCGACATCTCATTGTGGTTTTGATTGTTTTTCCCTGATGATTAGTAACGTTGAACACTTTCTTCATGTACCTGTTGGTCATCTGTATGTCTTCTTTGGAAGAATGTCACTTGAGATCCTCCATAGAATTTTCATGCCTTCAAAATCCCACCACGTGAAATGTATCTGGGGCATGCTATTTCACAATGTGGTTTATGAATAATTTGCCCCAGAGGGCATCACTCAGTAACCACTAGTCCAGATTAGTAGGCAATCCAGCCTCCTTCCTCTAGATGTGTCCCCCTTCAATATTTCCAAGTATTACCTGGGATGTGCTTACATGTATCCAGACAGATGGTCCTGTTTGCACCCAGTTGCCCCTGGAATGTGATTCCCACCCGCTCCCCTAGATTTGGAGATGAGCCGACTCCACAGACCACTGCCACAGAGCGTATCCCACCCATCTTATCACAACTGTTGCTGACAAGCTAGAGAACCGCCAGGCGTCTAAAGACCCAGACAAAAGAGATCTGCTGCCAGGTCTGAAGCAGCGTGTCGGTGTGTGTCATTCATACCTGAAGCAGGATTGCTTGGGTCTGAAAACTCCTATTCAGTCACTTTCATTAGTGCAAGTCTTTGCCCAGGCCCCAAAAGATTTCAAGACTTGAAATTTCATCCAAGGGCATTCCGTTCCAAGAGAGTGTCTGTTCCCGAAGTCTCTAGATTTCCAGATGCACTTTCCATCGAACATGTGTAAGACCAACACAGGTTCCGGTGTTCACGTACTCACACGTGGGTCAGGCCACTGATCTTATTTTTTTCTTACTATCAAGAACATTTTTTCTCTCTGGAGCTTTCATTGCCCTTCCCAGCCACTGGGCATTGGTGAATGCCACCGTGACAGGCTACAGAAGCTTTAAAATTCAGCAGAAATTTAAGAAGAGCTACGGATCTGCGCACATTTGTCAATTCTGCTTCTGGGTCTTGATTCAAAGGGAACAAAAACGCTAACTCAAGAAAACATATGGACTCTCTAGTCCTCATGGAAGTTCATGTATCAATCGTTTGCTTACTCCTGTCGTTAGATAGTCCGCTACCCTGAGTATAACACAGAAGAAAAATGTGAACATTTGCAGTAGGAAGGCCTGGGTCAGAAAATGAACTCCATTCCAGGCATGTGCCCTTGAGGGAGTTACTGATTCTCTTTAACTTCTTTCCGCATCTGCACGCTGAAAATGATAAAGAGCACAATAACCTTAGGGGGTGGTTAATGAGTTTCAAATCAGTGATAGAGAGTTTAGAGCAGGATTTAACACAGAGTAGGTACACAACAAAGGGTAGTTCTTATGAATATCAATTATGGCCTTTAATAAATATCTACTGGAAGTTGAAGATATGCCCCCCCCCCCGTGACCAATGGGGCTTATGAAAGAATCACGCTGTAGGGGACTTCTCTGCTCTGTCCCTCTTGAGCAACAGAATCTCAGCCACAATTGGCAGGTGGGGCGCTCTTATTCCAGATACCTATCTATAATGATGGGTGGCCTGATCCGTAAGTGAGGACTTTGCAGAGATAACAAAATTATTAGCTGAAGATGACTAGGCCCACCCGATGGAACGGAAATTATATACAAGTCACTACACAGTTAACTCAAACATATTAAAACACAATAAGCATGTGGCTACGATATGAACGTCTAGCTTCTCCTCACTTAAGAAGCTGTGGGATTGATTCTTTTTTTTTTTTCAATTATTTTTTTTATTCTTCTCTTCCTTTTTTTCTTGAAATGTTTCAGAATTCTAAGAAGTTCTTGTATTGTAAAATAAATGCTCAGTGTTACGACAACTCGTGTATCTAAAATTATCTCCAAATAATAAAAAGCTAGGTTCTAAAAATGCTAAAGTATAAAACTGTATCAAGAATGGAAGTCCCTATGAACCTTTTTCCCTACTCCTTATCCTCTCACTCCAGAGGTGTAGACAAGATCAAGAATTTGGCGTATGCACGTCTATACATTTGCTACCCACATACAAAGATGCATGTATGTGGATGTATGTACTTTTTTTCTTTGCATAAACTGTTATATTACACATGCTGTTCTATGACTTCCTGTTTCCCTTAGTATGTATTTTGGGCAGCTTCTCACATGAGGACATTTACATTTTCTTGATTTTTAACCATTGTACAATTTGGATTGAATTCACTTGTTTAAAAGACTTAAGCAAAAGGCACTTAGATGTCTCTTGGTTTTGGCTCCGGTCGTGATCTCAGGGTCATGAGATCGAGCCCTGCATCAGGCTCCGGGCTCAGTGCAGAGTCGGCTTGGGATTCCCTATCCTCTCCATCTACCCTCACCCCTCAATCTCAAATACATAAATAAAATATTAAATTTTATTTAATTAATATTAATAAAATATAATAATTTAATTTAATATTAAATTTAAATTTTTAAATCAATATTATTTAATTATTTAATATTATTATTAATGTTATTTAATTAAAATATTAATAAAATATAATAATTTAATTTAATATTAAATTTAAAATTTAGGAAAGACTTAAGCAATGTATTTCGTTATGTTTATTTATGAACAAGCCTGTGCAGTTTCAATGTTTGTTTGTTTGTTCGTTTTTGGTGACTTGTACTTCTTCTATGTGACCTGCATTCTTGTACCCTTTGTCAAACTTCGTACAGGATGAATTGTCTTCCTATTGATTTATAAGAACTTTCTGTTAAATTCAACCCTTTAAGAGTCACGTGTGTGGCAACTATATTTATCCAGGCTGTTATGTTATTGTTTTATTTTATTTATATTTTATGTTAAGTACATATTAAATTTCAGCAGTCAGTTTATCTAGGTTTTGGCTTATTTATGAATTTATTTTCATGCTAAGAAATGTATTTCCTAATTTAAGATCACCAAAAAAAAAAAAGAGTTCTTTTTTTTTCTTCAGGTATTTTATACTTTTAAAACTTGTTTCAACTTTTACTCTGGCAAGAATTTGTTATGATGTAAGGAGCGAGTATTGTATTTTGTTCAAATGCCTATACATTTGAACCAATAACATTTACTAAATAATTTATCTTTATTTAACTGTTTTGAAAATCCATTTTAACATAACTTTTCATTTTTCCATGAATATAATTTTGGGCTTCCCATTCTCTTTCATTGATGTCCTTGTCTATTCCTATACCTTTGCTTTAAACATTATCTCTTTTTAACGTATTTTAACATTTTTGTATATTATTCTTCCCCTTGTTAGTTTTATACATTTTCCCTTACTTCCCATTAGTTTATTCTTTCCAATAAATTTTAAAATATTTTTACAAAAATAAGTCATTTTTTTAACCAAAATTACAAATAATTTCAACATTATTTTAGGGTGAATTTGCATCTTTACGCTGCAGAGTGATCCTCCTCTGGTGGTGTTCTTCCACCCCAGGAACAAGTGTTTGCCTTTCTATTCGCTCAAGCCTTCCATTATATGACTCAATAAAATACAAATATTTCTCTTCACATATATCCTGTGCATTTCTTGTCAATTTCTTGACATTTTAACATTTATTTGAAAGGGATCTAATGTTTAATTTTATTTCTTTTTTATATAAAGGACAGTTATTTATTGTGTTTGTTTTTTTAACTGCCACCTTGAGTGATTTTTCATCTTTTCTGTAATGTTTTTTCATGTGCCTTTTAGGCATAAAAATCATATTATTTGATAGAATTTAGATGATGAGTTTCTTGGTATTTGCTGTACAAGTCTTTCAGATTTTTTGAATGTTTAAATGTTTTCTGTATTTTTGAAAAATTTCATAATAGGATGTGGGAGTGAAATAATTTTATCTGACTGCACTAGCCCAAGCCTCAAATATTTCCCTATAACCTACTCATATAGCTACATAGGTATTACCCATCTTAGATATTATTTGGCAAAATGCTTATTAGCTCACTAATTATTCTTGTTATTGAATACATTTTCATTCCTTTAAAATTTTTTTTTTTTTATCTATTTATTTGAAAGAGAGAGAAGAGAAAGAGGCTGGGAGCTGGGTGGGGGAGAAGAGAGAAGAGCAGAGGGAGAGAAGCAGACTCTGTGCTGAGCATGAAGCTGGTCACAGGGCTCGATCTCAGGACCTTGAGCTCACGCCTGAGCCGAAACCAAGAGTCAGACGCTTAACCAGCTGAACCACCTAGGCGTCAGGGAATACATTTTTTCTTATTCCTTTTATCTCTAATTCCCCTTCTTGCCCTTTAAAATCAGAGTAGTGGTTAATTAACCCAATGATTAGGAGTTATTTTATAATTTCTATATTGAGAAATTTTTAAAAAGAAAGTCATTGTGGATTTAACTGATTTTAGCATAATTCATTATTTGTATTATTAATTGTCATTATCATTTGTAAGCACATGCTGCACAAGGTCCCTGCCCTGGGGAGCATATCAAAGCTCACATTTAATTATTATCTTGAATTTTCATGGTACTCCAGGTAATAACAAAAGCTACGAGAACCTAGAAATAATTAAAGCATATAATTAATATTACCAGTTAAATGTTACCATACACAATGTCCAATCAACCAAATAAATAATTATTAAAATCTCCAAGATTATTAAAATTTACTAACATCTGTTGGGACAGTTTGGCAATAACCTCAAGTCATGAGACCTTATCGTGCACACGCCATTAATTTTATTGCTTTTATGCTTCAATGTTCAAATAGAATAAAAGGATTAACTCTGGTTGAGGTTTTATATGAGGGTAAGTACACAGATGCCTAGTTTATAAACTGATTCATTTATTCTATAACATGATACACTTTCCCAATAGGTTTATAGAGCAGGACTTTGCTATAATCTAGTTTTTAGACAAGTCCAAACACGTGGACTTTCATGATGAACTTCTTAAGAATTCAAGGTGCACGTGTGCATATGCTGCGTGTCATTAAGATGATTTTGGTAAAAGGACATATGAATTCCTTGATACACTTCTAAGTCTTCTTTAACTGCCTGACAAGAATATCTTTCCCATTAGATTTTAAGTTCCTACAGGACAAAAACATGTTCTTCCTTTTTCATTTTACCTCCATGAACCAATGGGGGTTTTGTTTTGTTCATAGAGAATCCTCAGTAAACTATTATATGAATGACAGAGCTTGTAGGAAGAGTAGACTTCTTGCTGTAAACATTAAATGCCCTCCCTATTTTTATCTCTGGTCATGAGAAGGCTAGGGCAGGACCCTAATAAGACCCTAAGTGTTTTTGGACATCGGCCACATGAAGACTTACGGACAGAACAAGTGCCTCATTGGGCCTGATTGGGTTCTGGCACCCTGATTCTGTCCCTGAATGGGAACTTTGATTAATTGTTGCACTAGCCTCACAACATTGAATGGTTCCTAAAACAATGCAGCTTTTACTTGTTAAATGAACAAATAATAAGGACACCATGAAAGGTTGTTTTTCAAATATAGAAACCAAAATGAAGAGTGTGATTCAAACCACTCCCAACTGTGCACCATCCATTCATCAAATGATCTGATTCCTCCCTCCTGTGGTACAGATGCTGCTGGAAATTGCCTTTGAAATGCTCTAGGGAAAAAAAAAAAAATGAAATGCTCTAGGGTGCAGGAGGACAGCCAGGAACCTATGTATTAACAAAAGCTGTGAACTAGAACAGTAATGTCTGTTGGATTTTCAAACAGTCCCACTCTTCTTCTGGCTACATAATTTGTCTCTTCTTAATATTCTCTCCTCCCGACCGTATCTTCCTTAAGTGCATTTTGTCATTGACTGTGGTTTCTCCTCTGACTTCCATCTTTGCTTTTCAGAGCCATCTGGTGGGTTTAGCGGCATCTCTGGGCCTGGCTCCTTCTCTGGTCACGGTGGCCATCATGAGAGCCAGCCTCTCAGGTAGTACTTATAAGTTTTAACTCATGGCCAATTCAAGGGCTGCCCATTGTTCTCGAATCCTGGGATTTGGGTATATAGTCTTCCTTCTGGTCCACTTCTTTTATAGAAACAAATCACTCACCTGTTCTGCACTTTATTTAATGATCTCAAGTCTTTTTTACCAGTTACCTCTGTGTCTACTGCATATTTCCAAGGTCCATTGACCGGAGCTCTCTGCCCTATTCTATTCCAAGGCACTAAGTCATCCTACAAGGCATGCACAATGTTTTCTGATAATACTCAGCACTTTGCTAATCTTTTTGGCTTCAGCAGCCCACTGATATCTTCCGACAACAGTCTAGTGTGCCTGAGAGACCTTTCTCCTGTCATGTTAGTATTTGGAAAGTATCCCGTTCCTTCAGAATTTTTGAGAGTTTCTTATTTCTTATTCTGGAGCCAGCTTTTGTCAAGCCTTGAGATATTCAAACTGTTGCAGTTTTTTTATGAGAAGCAGTTTGATCACAGGTATCAGGTGAGTGCCCTGCATAGAACAGCAGAATTTTTCACTTGTAGTCTCCCAGACGTACCTGTAGAAGATGAACAATATTCACATTTTCCTATGTCCTATTTCTCTTAATCTATAATGGGTAGCTTTAGAACTGGAGTTGATATTTCTTGCCTTTTTCTTTATATATTTAATTTTTATATTATTAATTACTTATTTTTTTAAAGATTTATTTATTTATTTATGATAGACATAGAGAGAGAGAGGCAGAGACACAGGCAGAGGGAGAAGCAGGCTCCATGCCGGGACCCCAGTGCGAGACTCAATCCCAGGACTCCAAGATCTCACCCTGGGCCAAAGGCAGGCGCGAAACCGCTGAGCCATCCAGGGATCCCCATTAATTACTTATTTTATTATATATGCACTATTTATTATATTATTAAATATTAAACTATTACATATTTAATATTTAATAAAACATGTATACATATTTTTGTATATTTAAAAAATTTTTGATAAAACACTTGACCATGATAGAGTATTTGGGAAGTATATTAGAAGATATAGGATATACTCTTAATTGCTCATCCTATAGCAGTGCTCTTCTTCCCCTTGGTGATGCAGCCTTGGTTTTTTTCCCACTGGCCCTGTAAGCTTCAGGGGATGGACCATAATTGATCTGTGCCACATGTGGTAATCTTAGGTCCATAGAAGGGCATATGACCCAGTTGGGCTAATGTGAAATAGGGTGAGAAGCTTTTGGGAAAGATTCTCTTCCCCGATGGAGGGAGGGCTGCATCACAAGGACTGCATTCTTTCTTTCTTTCCTGCTTTGAACATTGCCATGTGATAATATGATGCTTGGAGCTGCTGCAGCCACCTAGCTTTATGACAGGCCAAGAAAACTCAGAACTATCAATTCGAGTGCTTACATCACTGAGCTACTCAGCCAACTCCTTGAATCACGTATCTCCAGATATCTGTGATGATAAAATACTATTATTTAAGCCATACTAGTTGTAGATTGTTTCCTTCTGTCAAAATAACTATATCCAAACCAAAATGTGAGAAATGGAGAAGTTTGTGAAAGTATCCCACCAGATATAATAAAAATATTTGCCACATTTCTGTTCACTTTCCTATGCATGTATACAAATACATTTAATTTCTATTTTTATAAAACTAAGATCATATTGATGTGCAGTTTTGTATTTTGCTTTTTTTTTTTATAAATTTTTATTTATTTATGATAGTCTCACAGAGAGAGAGAGAGGCAGAGACACAGGCAGAGGGAGAAGCAGGCTCCATGCAGGGAGCCCGACGTGGGATTCGATCCCGGGACTCCAGGATCACGCCCTGGGCCAAAGGCAGGCGCCAAAGCGCTGCGCCACCCAGGGATCCCGTATTTTGCTTTTTTTATCATTGTATTGTCTTAGAGTGTCATTGAAAAATCTCTAAAACCACGATTTACCATATGAATTACTATAATTAATTTACATATCCATTTTTTAATGCTTTTTGTTATAATTCCAGTATGGTTAATGTGCAGTGTTATATTAGTTCCAGGAGCTAATACAGTGATTCAACAGCTCTAAACATTACCCAACACTCATTGTGATAAGTGTATTCTTCATTCCCATTCTCTATTTCACCCTAATTTACATATTCTTAAACAGAGTGTATCTTTTCTTATTTTGTATAGTGTTTGAGACAGAAATTCTGGTTGCCTAAAAGCCACGATCCCACGTTCAGGGGAAAGAACAGATACACCATAATTATTAGGAGCAAAGAAACTTTTAAGGGAACTTAAGATCAACCTTTCCTTTGGAAACTAATAATCCCAGGGAGAAATCAGACAAAACACAACTTAAGAGCTGTGACCTTTCCAAAATATAGCCATGGATAGCTTTAAAGATCCAAGACAAGAAAGGTAAGGTTAAGTGTTGGGTGTAGGAACAGTGATTGCTCTAAAGTTGGTTTCCTCTAAGGAGTGATTAGTGAAGACTCTCCCTCTGCTGCTTTAGCTTCAGGCCCTGAAGTGATTTCAGCTGTTTATGAAGCCAAGGGGCACAGGGCTCCCCATGGTACATGTGGGACACCAAGTTCCTTGCGTTTTCTGGAATTGTGACTGAGAGACCACTAAACACTAGTTGAAATTTCTTCTGAAATGTCTGGCATGTTTCTTCTCATATCAAGCAGAAAAAGCATGAGGAAGGAAAGTTCCCTAGCTCACGGGCTCCACAGGGCACAGGTCTCCAACCTCACAGCATCTGTATTTGCCTGATGCAGCAGCAGCACACCACTACCACTGCCTTTGGTTGTGGCTTAGCGTAGATGCATCATAGCTAATACTTACGGGGAGGACATGTGCTCTGCACCTGGCCCTCTTCTCCCTGGCCTGGGTAAACTGACCTATTAACGCCCAGAATAACGCTACTGAGATATGCCTCATTGTAATCTCCATTTTGCAGATGAAGAGTGGAGGTTAAGTTCATGGCAGCCCAGCTGATGTGTGGTGAGGCTGGGATTTTAAGTCTGGAGTCCACATCCTTAACCATTAGGACAAAGATTCTCAAACATCTGTGGCTCACAGTGTCCTGAGTATCTCAGAATATTTTTTACTACCCCACGGCCACAAGAAAAATCTAGTGGTTTCCTTTATTTAAGTAGTTGAATCAAAACTAATTAATTTTATGTCCTAACAACTTACAAGCCATTTCGAAAAAGAATGCAAACACACTGAAAGAAAACGTGTTTTAGCTCACTCTTATGTAGCCACGATTCTTGTGAATGTGATGCGTGCACCTGCTGGGCCCTGCATAGCTTCTCATATCTTGGAATCAGATGGGACACTGCAACCTTCGCTTCGCATTCCCACTGATTATGGCACCACACTCACTTTTTATTATAGCAACTGCCAAAAATTCACTTTGTAATAATAAGCTATCATTGAAAGAAATATAGCATGACCTAATGCTTAAATTATGGGCTACATCAAACTAGTAGTTCTCATTGTGTCAACAGATGTCAGTTATTACCATGTTTCCCTCCAAAATTTAAAAGCCCCCATGTGGCCCCTGTGAGTTCCCTGTGCCGCTCTGGGGCACCTTAGTGCAGTTTGGGAACTGGGGCTTAAGGGGAACATTGCCACTTCAGTTCAGGACCCAGTAGGGGAGTGAATCACAATTACTTTTGATTTAAATATACTAGTGTTGTAAAATTACACTCCGTGTTGCCAGCTTGGTTATCCAAAGCTTTATATGTATTTAATTGAGGGATTCTTTCACTTGGTTGCATTTTCCTGAAAGAGGAGGGTCACAAATCAGTGGAAATGGAATGACAAGAGGCCATTTTGAGTCTCAGCCATTGGGGGCTTCTATAGCAAAACATGATACTGGACTATCTAGTTGCCCCCCTTCCTTTTTTTTCTTTCTTTCTTTTTTTGATTGAATGGTTTCTAAAGTTCTTCTTAAACTTTGGTCACTGAAATTTATACACTCAGTTCTTTTCTTTCCACATGTGGGCATAACATTGTCGCTCCACACCCAGATTTTCTTCCCTCAATTTCCTTAAGTATGGAGCCATAGACTGTAGTAAAATGGGAGACACACACAGAGAGGCAGAGACACAGGCAGAGGGAGAAGCAGGCTCGATGTGGGACTCAATCCTGAGATCCCAGGATCATGACCTGAGCCGAAGGCAGATGCTCAAACACTGAGCCACCCAGGTGCCCTCTTTAGCGGATTTTTCTTTATCTTAGTATCTGATCATTGTGACAGTGGTAACAAATTTTTTAGCATCTTGAGCATATTTTTAAACAAAAAATGGACACCTCTCATATTACTCCAGACTTACTCATCATTACAAGTTAGAGCTCATCAAAAGTTAGCTTCCCTAACCGTCCACTCCTGCCCCACCCTCCCCCTAAAATTGAAAACATAACCTTGTTAGTACATTATATACAGGTTTTTCTCAGCAAAAAATCATAGTGGTCAGACAGTAATATTTTGATGCTTTGGGGAATAAGACATCATAAAAACATTTTCATCTGATTCATGAGGTCATTGAGAATGTGGTTAAATCTACCACTTATTGCATTAGTTTTCTCTTTGTCTTAATGGAATTTTCTCTCTTCTAGGTATGAAGAATGTTGTGCTTCTGTAACCTTCATTTTCAACTTTCTTTTTTTCTCTTTTGCTTTGGCTACTAGTAAGTTGAAAGCCAAGTTTAGCACATTCATAAGACTTCATGGTTTCTGTTGTATGCACTAATAGAACTCTTGATCCAATGGACTCCTTGCCCCTATCTTCCCTTTGCCTCACTCATTTTATCTGAACAATAATTTATTTTATTCTATCTTTTCTATTTGATGCATTATTTTAAAATATACCAAATCCTGTGTAGAAAGATTCATGGAATAGAGGTTAATTATCATATATTTTTAAAGTATTAAAATGAATGAAAATACATCAAGCTGATTGTCTATCAGTCCAGGTCCTGAAGAAGAATAAATGGCAAACCCAAAGGGGAACAAACACCTCAAGTTTTTTTTTTTTTTTTTTGGCTCAGTAATCTCCTACCAGCATTCAAACCCAAAAAGAAGATGAATGCAGGGCGAGGGAGACCAGTGATGTCGTCCAAATAAAGCAGCCTCTGCCAAGGGGCAGAAAATAAGGTAGAGATGGGTGGTGAGTGGTTCTGCACAGAACGAAAGATTTCCAACATATCTAGCAATGAGTAGTAATGGAGATGAATAGTAAAAGATGAATTTATAGACTGGAGGGAAACAATATATGGCACCTACATTCCTATAAATCAGTATTTCAAAGAGCAATATTCAAGAAATCCATGTCATCTAATCATATAGAAGCAAGCATACCAAAGGAGACTCAACACTGAATGCATAGAATTTCACCATGTAAAATAAAATAAAAATTATAGCATATTCTACAGACCAGAAGTTGTAAAAATAAGAATTACATACATGTTTTGCTCATCATTGACTACACTCAAATTAAATAGAAAATTTGGTGTTGAAATTCAGAACATCTATATACTCTTTGTTGTTTTTTCATGGTAGATGCTCAGAGCAATAATTGCAGAAATAACAAGACAAAGATGAAGTACACTTGGAATAGTAAAATTCAGCACATAATACATTGGAATAATTTCAGACATTTGGATGTGGACATTTAGAGTCTTGAAGATAGATATTTTTGCCAGCCAACCTGTTATGTGCAAATAAGAATTTAATAAGGATGAAAATATACGAACTGATATTTTAAAATGTTTTTTTACATCCCCTGTTCACCATCCCCTGTTCAACAACCCCCGCCCCAAGCCTAAATAAGTTAGTATAATTATTAGCATTTTCCTCAATCTGGTTTCTTTGCTCTAGCCTGGAGATGAAATAATTCCTTGATTTCTCAAAGTAAAAGAAAGAAAGGAAGGAAAAAAAAACGTAAAGGAAAAGGAAAAGAAAAGAATGCTGGAGACTTCGGGGAGACAGGATGAATTTAAATGATGAAATAGCTTGAACGGGGTGTAGTCAGGAAAATAACCCCTTGCTGTTATGTCACTGAAATATTTACCATTGTCACTTGCTTTGATAATTACTGTGGGTCTTTGTGGATTTTAAATTAGTTTTGCCAATTGTGCCTGTTCATGTTCTCTGCTCATTTGGATCCAAACATTTATCAGCGAGTTAAATAATAAATTTTGCTTGATTTGAAAAATTGGACTGTTGTTCTTTCCATCAGTCACTTGGTGAATTAAATCAGATTCCAAACGCTACTTAATAGCAACTAAGTCTACTGAGTATTGACTTTAATTAATTTTCTGCCTCTGCCTCTGACAAGCAATCAACAATTAAAACAAATTTAACTGCTTGAAATGCAATCGCCTTCCTTGGTATATCTTCAAATCCCTGTTAATATAATAGCTTAAACCCATTCCTTGTTCTTACAGTGAAAACTCTGTGTAGGTGGCAAATTTTTTTTTTTAATTGAGTTCTCCATCTTGAATGCATCAAGTTGCTGAAATTCTTGATCTAAAACTCAGGCATTTTAGAAACATTAGTTAACTCCTATCTCCTAACTAAACAATACTCTTAATTTTCTGATAGTCTTCAAGTCGTGTCTACCAAACCATTTACTCCATTCCTGGGAAGCTTCAGTTTCTGAAATGAGCTTTCACGTCTTCCTGATAAAATAACAGCTTTGTTGGACATGCTACCGGATACTTATACGTTAGCCTTCAACTGGATTGTCTTACATCCCAGAAGAAGCGTGTATGGGAACAAATAAATGGAGGTGACTCCAAGGGTCATGGGAAATTTCCATGGCATACAGAGCAATGTGAGATATGTCTAAGGAAAATATTTAGTTTCATAATTTGGGAATAGGATTTCATTTAGCACTTTTGGAACATATGTTTAAATCAGTAGGCAGTATGCTCAGGAAAATAGTACTGACGTGCATGAGGTTGCTGTCATTGGGTCATTAGCTCCGATGGCTCACAAATACCAACAGAGCATTGAAGCAGCGTGGACATATAACCCACTCTGTTTCCTAGGTACTGCATGTAAAAGTGTCCTGGGGTTGTTTTTGTTGTTTTTGCTGTGTTATGCCCAGAATGTATCACAATATTACCTTAGTGCTCCACTTCCTTTAGGCTTAACGGGACTCTGAGCTTTGAGGCTGTTTTGTCCAATCTACCATCTGGTGCCAAGTCTGTGCACCCCCTTTGCATTTCCCACTCTCCCCAGCAAGTAGCAGATGTTGAAGGAAACGCATTAAATGAGCTATAAATTTCTCTGTTATTTCCTTACCTTGGACTTGTCAATTATCAGTAAGTCCCAGTTCTCCGTGAACCAGGTGAAAGGGGGACCACATTGAGGCTACCTAGAAACGTATGGCTTTGACAGGCAGAGAACCCTCTTCCAATCCCTGTAGGCTTCTATCGCCTCCAGTTTTTGACCACCATCAAGGTTGACTTCTATGGTCCCGACCATGCCAGTTGCCAAAACCAAACAAAACAAGTCAGGGTTGGATCCTTGTAGGACCACCCTGCTGCAGACGCTGGCCAGTTGATGGGCACAGGGCAGGCTCTACTACCCCCAGCCCCAGCGTGACAGTGCAAATATTGGTCACCACTGTCTTTTTCAGTCTAACAGGCTGTATCTGAAAAGTACTTTACTGTGTTTTTGGAAATGATCTGATGCTTTTCAGACACAGGTCTCTTTTAGAACCACATCAATGCCATTTAATCACTAGTCATTTTATTTATGGCACAGAGTATGCAGATAGAATCGCAGAGCAGTGTAAAGTCAGGATTGTATACGGAGTGTGTGATTTGAATCCTGCAACCATCACTTGCTGACTGCATTGCATGACCTTTTTTGTTTTTTTAAGATTTATTTATGTATTTGAGAGAAAGTGAGTGGGGGAGGAGAGGAAGAGGGAGAGAGAATCCTGAAGCAGAACTCTACACTGAGCGCAGAGCCCGGCTCAGGCCTCAATCCCAAAATCAGAAGTTGGCTGCTTAACTGACTGAGCCACCCAGGGGCCCCTGCATTGTATGACCTTAAGCAAGTTACTTAAACCTCTTTGTTTCTCCATTTACCAATGAGAATAATAAAAAGACATGAAAAGTGCCATGGACAGTGTTCGCCTTTGTAAGTGTAAAATGACCATTAGCTATTATTATTATTATTAGTTTTGGATAAACTCTGTTGAGGCCGTCCTTAACAAGTGCCAGGCCAGAACTTTTGACATTTCCTGTACTTACTTTAGATGCTCCGGACATTTCAAGGAATTGTCCCACTAGATCATCCAACCTTTGTCTTTAGGTGAGTTTACTGTACTTCAATCTCATAAGTCACGGATGACAAAGAACTATATCCCGAAAGAGATCTGGGAAAGGATATTCCTCCTATAACAAGCAGATGCTAGCACCGGGGAATTGCTTTGCATCTTACCTAAATCATCTGTGTTGCCATTTGGACCTATTTCCTTATTCTGTTCTTGGTCAGGAGGAAGGGCTCCTGGCCACCTGATTTTGTAAATTGTAAATGGGTGAGGATGGAGGCAGGGAGTGGGGGGGGAAGGGGGCAGGAAATGAGAACGCCCGACTTGAGATAGGAGGTCATTATTCTAGACCCAGTTATGTCCCAACTTTTCCAGGATCATCAAGTTTCTCACCTGTAGAAGATCTTTCAGGTTTATTTCGCCTCCATTGTGCTGTGGCTCTCATAAACATATTGACAGGTGAATACTTCTTTGAAATCATCTTTTGGTTATAATACAAATAAATTGTCTGCCACCGGGCCTGGTTTATAGTAGGAATGCAATGCATTTTTGTTCCCCTTTCATCTTTCTTCCCCCTTTGTACCTCTCTTAGCATTAAGAGGAATTTCGTTATCAGAAGATGGTTTCTGTGGTGACGGTTTATTGTAATTCTTAGATCACTCACATATTGTGACTTAATTAAGAGCCCTTTAACAATAAACATTAGAAAAGAAATAGAGCTTGTTCATTAAAGATAATGGACAAAAAAGGAAATAACAATATCAATTGCCCTTTGCTCCCCTGGTCAGGGTGCTCTTCCCTGGGATATAAGGTGGTTGATGGAGTTAAAGACTCTTATTATTCCAGGACTGCACTATGGCTGGTCCCAGACCCCCAGTTTGAGTTGTTTTGCTTATTTTTCTGGTAGAAATTAAAGGGGCTAGTTTGGTTTCAAAATATATTTCAATTCCATAGCAGCCCCACACCCACCTATAGGGGGCTTCACTCTATTTTCATATCCTCTGCACTTACTTTTTAATGATCAGGGGAAAATTAGCTTCTCCCAAGTCATTTATTTGTCTTTACTGATTACAGTAAGTGTCCGTGTGTGTGTGTGTGTGTGTGCGTGTGTGTGTGTGTGTGTGTGCTGAGGGAATAGAGAGAATGGAGCTTACCTTTAATGAACTCAATTATTTTCTGCAACATGAGATACCAAAATATTTCTCCAGCCAGATTCTGCTGACTGGTACAAAATTATATCTGATTCTCTCTCGCCATTCGCACCCTGAACATGAGTATATCCAGGAGTGGAAACATAAACATTTTGTAAAAAGACTGTCTCCTGTGGAGAACATAACGCATGCCTTACCTTTCCAAGGCAAATAAGAGCGACCACGTTTAATTAATCACAAACAGAACTCAAAAATGCTGTGTATGAATGGTTCTCAAACTTGGCTGCACCTTGGAATTACCTGAAGAGCTTGTAAAATACTGATGTCCAGGTCCTGCTCCCTAAGGTACTGCTGGCAGTTGTCTGAGATGTAGCCTGAGCATCAGATTTTTAAAACCTCTCCCGATGACTCTAACAGGTAGCCAACTTTGAGGATCACTGATCTATATCTGTGTACCTCAGAGTTCACTTATCAAAAAATTTCTGTGAGGGGAGAGGCGGCTTTCAATGTAGATTCCTTAATGACAAATCAGTTGTTTCTGAATTGTGAACATAAATGATTCCCTCTTTAGATTACTGGGTCACAGAAAATAATTGAAGGTTAGGTATGAGAATTGTGTCTTCTTTAGTGAACCCACATGGCAATGATGTAAAGGAGATGGAAACGTGTGCTGTTCTTACGTAACATGTCCAGAGATGTGCAGACGGTGGCTATCAGGTGGCTCCACAAGTCATAGGGTTGCTGTCTCCTCCTATCTTGTTGCCCTTCTGTTTTTAACAATGTGGTTCCTCTTATTTTCCCGGAATTGCTGCTCAAGCTCTAACCATCACAGCAGGAACAGGAAGGAGCCAAGAATGAACCATTTAAAGATACCTGCTAGAAGTTGAACGCTGATGCTTCCACTTCCATTCCTGTAGCTCATTGGTTTTCAGCCAGGGATAACTTCGGCCCTGGGGGGTGGGGGTGGGGTGTTTGACAATGTCTTGAGACATTTTTGGTTATTACGACTAGAAGAGAGTGAAGGTTGGGGTATTGGAATGTGGTAGGTAGGGGTCAGAGATGCTGCTGAATGTTGCACACTGCCCAAGATAGCTCCCACAACAGTGAATTATCTGACCTAAAGTGTCGAGGGCAGAAATGTTGAGAAAGTTTAGCTGTCGGTTGATCATGTGGCTGTACCTAGCTTCAAGGAAGAAAGAAAATTGTAGTCTGTGTTCGAGAGGTTATCTGCCAATTTAAAAATCAAGGATTTTATTCCTAAAAAGGGTAGAATGGACATGGCGGGGGGCGAGGAGGAGGGCAACTGCTTCTCTGTACCATATTGTCCTATAACTTCCAACTCTGGTCAAAGAGGTTTGAAAGCTGAAGTTTGCTTCCTTATTCATGAACCATCATTTTGCCATGGTGCAAACTCACGCCCTGCATTGACAGGCCAATTTTTGAAGCAAAACCAGCTATTTGCATAAAGAGAAATGCAATTTTAATGAGGGCTTTTCTGGCTACTGTTCCTGGGAAGCTGGGGTTATATTTTCATGAGTTAATCTCTCATGAATATTCAGGAGAAGCCTGCTGGGCATTGACTACAGCAGTAGTGGGTCACAAAAGGAGTTGCCAGTACATAATGTGCACTTTGCATTTGCATTTTCCTTCCCCTTCCCCTTAGGTAGAAACAGGAGCTAGAGCAGGGGTGCCATGATATCCACCTCCTGTGGTCTCTCCCAGTGCTGAACGTGCACAGAAACAATATAATAGAATCAAGCGAACCTTCAAGTACGTCCAAGCCACCTCTTTATTTTACGGATGAGAAAAGCAGGCCCTGGAGACTGAGCTTCTAGTCCCAGCCCTTCTTTAAAGTAAACGTGTGATCTCAGGCAAGTTCCTTATCAACTCTCAGCATCAATTTTCCAGTCTCTAATGGGAAAGCATTGGAGCAGACGTTGTCTTGGGTCCCTTGTAACCATAAATTATGTGGTGCCAGGAAGCTCTGATTCTAGGAGGTGATCACGGAGTTTCACCTCATCTTACGGCGCGTCAGTGAAAGAGCTGAGACTAGAACCTGCTTTCTCTACTGAGCTCTCTTGCGGGGTTTGCATTTTTGCTTTTGTTTTCAGGCTTATACTGGCTATCAGCTAGCATAATGGCGATATGAATATCCTGATGGGCCAGCCTTTCCACGAAGACAAAGTTGTTAAACAATGTTAACACTGGAACATTCCAACGACTTTCTCAGTTCTATTTCAACTCAATTCAGTTTCAATTCCAGGACAGTAATAACTCAGAGATAATGAATAAAGTTGTCTGAACTTTGGAAGAAAAATCAATGAGGGGGATCCCTGGGTGGCTCAGTGGTTTAGCACCTGCCTTTGGCCCAAGGTGTGACCCGGGGTCCCGGGATCGAGTCCCACATTGGGCTCCCTGCGTGGAGCCTGCGTCTCCCTCTGTCTGTGTCTCTGCCTCTCTGTTTCTCTTTGTGTCTCTCAGGAATAAATTTTTAAAAATAATAATAAATAAATAAAAATAAATAAATAAATAAATAAATAAATAAATAAATAAATAAAATAAATAAATTTTTAAGAAAGCCCATGCCCTTTTATAATGACTTTATATGTAATTCAAATAAGCTCTTTCTATTATTTTTTTAAATCAAGGCAAACTATTATATCTGATCTGGTCTTATTATTGGGTTTAGAAAATTAAAAGAAAGGACATCAAGATAGTGTTTAGCAGACTGCCCTTAAGTTTTCCTCAGACACGGAAAGTTTCCCCACTGTGAACGTTTTTCATCTGATTGGTACACTTATGTACAGCGAGCTTCGTCTACTGTGCAGAAAGCTTTACAAACATGCTGTTCTCTAGAAAGTTATGAAGACTCCTTGGTTTTCTGGAATACCTTTTCTTGGGCTTGAGACCTTGTGAATATGGGAGACAAACACAGCCATATTGGGGCAATGGCATCGTACTGACCGCCTCCCCTCCTAAACTACACAGCTCCCTTCAAAGGGAGAGAGAAGACTCCCACTCACTGCAGAGACAGTGGACTGTCCCACCAATGCGTGCTGCCCAGTGCCATTCAAATGCCACGGTGTGGATTAATAATTTCCTTATAATTTTTATAACCTGTTGTCTCTTCCCAAAATTGCTCTATGCCTTCTGAGGAAAAGTCATGGGTCAGGGCTAATCTCCCTTATAGATGAAATGGTCTTTAAAAACTTAATATAAATCCTACCAGTTTACATGTGTTGGGCATGTTTTGCAGTCTAGAATCCAGAATAATGTTGGCCTCAATTGCATCATAATCTCAACGTTGATGTCATGTTTTCCAACATTTCACATTTTACTTCTTGCAAACACTGCCTTATTTGCTTTTCATCTCGTTGAGTCTAACCTCTATAAAACAAGTTGACAAAACTTACAATGAACAGGAGTATTTTTAACAAGTAGATACAAATATGCCTAGTTCATATCAGAGAGTTTTGGAAAAGTTAGTAAATTTTTAAAGAGCTCTCAGTATATCCAAATATTTTGAAAAGTGAGTTCTTCGGAAGTTGCCATAGCAGCAGATATTTGAGGCTAGAAATTTCTTTGAGATTATATGTTATGTCAGTGTTGAAATTGTCTTATTATAGAAAATGTCACAGATTTTCAGTTCAACATTACTTGGTAACAGTCACGGCAGGTAAGAAAAATCTGAGAAAGCGGTAAGGAATGCAGCTATTGCTAATACTTAACCTTCCTAGACAATTTTAAAAAGAACAAAATACATTACCTTGTTCACATTTCTTTCATTCAGAATAACCCCATTTCTCTGATAATGACATTCAGCACGTATCAATAACCAGGTGTAGATATCTGCCAAAGATGCAGCTTGCATTTCACATCATATGTCCAATTTTGCTAGGCTAGTTGTGTAAACAGAAGATGATCACTTATTCAACTGCGATCAAACAAAGTAAAAGAGCGAAAAATGTTAGCTGTTACCTCCATGGTGACATCCGGGGAGTCTCCCTCAGGGTTGATTAACTTTACATGGAATCTGAAATAATTATGACTACACATGCTGGAGAATGAAATGTTCCCATCAGGCAATGATTACAACCAACATCAAGAAAGAATTTCAGGCAGGCAATCAGAAATCACCAATTATGCAGAGTTATCTGCAAGAGATGATGTTAGCTCATAAAAGTGCTGAAGTGAATAACTCGATAAGATTTTAAAGGAACCAGATGGGCCCATTTGGGCGCCTTACAGTTGACTTATCCAAACTATTTACACGGGTTAAAACAGATTATGACCCATCGTAACAGCCAACTTGTATTGTTACATCCGTTGTTACCCACAAGCCTTTGCAAAATGGTTAACAAAGCAGAGCAATGATTGATCAAACTGATTGTATTTCTTTTATCGTTTGGCTGCCCAAACCCCACAGTTTTCCTCAAAATATGAATTTCTAACTTACATGTCAACGAGGCACAAAACAACTATTTTATTTGTTTGCCTGCATGCGCTGGAGGCATGTTGTTGCGCCACAAGATAGCCACTTTGTGTCTCCATCTTTAAGATTTGTCCTGTTGGTCTCTCTTGATGAAATAACATCAAACCTCCCACTGGCTCAGGGATTTTCAGGGAAGTTCCCACGACACTGGAGCAAGAAGGGACTTCAGCTTTAGGTAACTCACATTTCCACATTTTAAATGTGAGGTGGCGAAAGTACACAGAATCGAGTATCTTGTCCACATAACACATCTAATTAGTGGTGAGGCCCAAGCCAGAATGGAGATATTTCCATTACTATTTATTGCTAATTTAGAATGCACACCCAAACTTAGGGACTTAAAACACAATGGTTTATTTCTCATGATTTTTCTAAGTTGACCGGGAAGGTTTTCTGCTAGTTTCCCCCGGGCCTATACGCGTGGTTGCATCTAGCTGCAATGTCAGGTGGGCCCAAAGGAACAAGATAGGTTTCCTCGCCTGCCTAGTAGTTGCTTCTAGCTGTCAGCGGGGCCACTTGGGATCTAGGTAGCTTGTCGTCCTCAAGGGAGCTAGACAAGTTGCCTCACATGACAATCTCAATCGGTGTCCAAGACAGCAAAAGCAAAAGTGGTAAGACCTCTTAAGACCTGGGCTCAGAACTGGCGGTGTCTCTCTCGTTCCTTTCCATTGCTCAAAATGAGCCATAGGGACAAGCCAGGGGAAAGACGGAGAAATGCCTTCCCTCCTTAATGGGCGGAGCAGCCAAGTCCCACCGCAAAGGCGCAGAAGAAGGCATGGCCATAGGCATTTCTGAACGTGCCCTTCCGGTTGTCAGTTCAATAGGTGAGGCCGACGTTCTGGCCAAGTCTAGCCCCTGTGCCATTTGTGTCACTGCCGCTTTCACAGTGAATGGGCTCAATCTCGTCTGTCTGTAAACACTTGGCCAGCGTCCAATTTGTAGAGAAAGAGCTTCCTAATTGTGGTTGTTTGGTTTCATATATTAGCGAAAACTTTAAAACCATCTAGTAAAAATAACGAGGTTCTCTTTTAAAATTACATTGATTTGAAACCTAATACATTTTACGAAGTAATAAAACCTTGAGAAAGCCTTTTTCTGCTCTTAAGTAGAACCCTTAAAGTTTGATTAGTTTCCAACTGAAAGCTGTCAAGTTGAGCAAAAAGCCTGTGTTCACAGTTTACGAGGGATGCCATTTGGTAACCTGAAGGTGGCAGATGTGAAGGCCAACAGCGGAGGATGGCGGTGGGGCCAGGGGCCAGGGGCCTCCAGCTGCTTTCCTGATGGGCTGTTTGTCAGAGTCTCTCTTCTAAGGAACGTGACTCCTTGTGAGTGGCTGTAAGTCTTAGAATAAATATTTCACTAGTCATGATGGTTTTGAAAACTTAAAGCTGTGAAGGACACATTGGAATCTCTGTGATTTATGATAAAGCTGAAAGAAACTTGATCTTTCCAGTCCTGCCATATGTAGCTGTGTGGAATGTGCAAATGAATTAAACTGGCAAACCCCACAGATTTTGTTTCTTGATTAAAAAAAAAAAGTCCTAAGTCAGATCAGCTAACAGGCAATTTGAAACAGGGATTTAGCAAGGCAGCTGTTTTCGATGAAATTCCTTCCAAATGCTTCTCTCTCCCTTCCCCCTCCATATTTTTTCTTGCAAGGCCTCAGAGATGCTTCTCTTCCAAATTTTCTTGGTTCTGCATATAAGTGAGTAAAAAATAAATAAATAAATACCTGCAATAGTCCTATAACTTCACATGTCACTCCTCTTCTCGGTTTGCTCTTGGAGGTTACATGTCCTGTCCTTCCTGGCACGCCCGTGTCTTATGTCCCGCGCGTTGTAATTCTTTGTATCGTACATGTAAAGCACTTAACATAGAAGACCAATAAAATGTGCAAATGTGTCTTTTGGTATATTTCTAAATTTAATTATTGCAAGTATCTTTTTAAATTAAAAAATTATTTTTTTATTACAAGGATCTGAAGAGAAGATCAGAGGAAACCTCTGTTTTTTTTTTTTTCTTTTGTAAAATGAGCATTAAATGACTCAAAGACGTTAAATGACTTGCCAAACTGTATACGATAGTTAGGTGGCTAAACCAGTTAGAGCCCAAGTCTCTTGACCTGTAGCTCTGTTCTTTCTCTCATATTCCATGTTGATATTCCATGATAGGTGTTTCAATACATAGTCCTTGAATGAATGAGTAAATCTTCTTATTATGGTCTTTGTTACTGGACACTACAGCCTCATGACTACAGCATATTTCAGAATCTAAAATTCAGATCAGCACTCTTGTCCTAGAACACAGGGGTTCTTTGACTCTAGTCTCTAGTAACCCATGAACAAATCGGACTGGCCAAGAGCAAGGAAATGATTCAGGTCCTTTGGATAAGGACTGATCTGAAATGATAGGGGCTAGGAGGTGGTCGGAGCTGAATTTTCTCTTCCCTGTGGGATACATCCATAATCACTGGTCTAAAACTCTTGAACAATTCTAAATATTTTAGATTTTGGAAAAAAGTGTAATGTATATTTTGAATGTTTATATATATAATATATGTTACATATTATATATATATTAGGTAGCACCACATAACAAATGTATTAATGTTTCCGCAGTGAAATGAATATTTTCAGTAGGATAAAGTCTATTAATAACCTCAGGTCAGATCTTGCCACTCAATAAGCTTTAGAGCCAAACGTACAAAAGCACGTATAGTTTCTGAGTTTGCAATTTTGGAATTCTGGTTAAGAGACTGTGGAATTGAATGGCAGTGAGAAGGCTGGTCATGTGGAAGTAGATTGTCTTCAAGAAAGGGAAGACTTTCTTTGAGTGACAGCCATTTGGAAAGCAGCCGAATCAACCAAAGCAAGCACACCCCACTGCTCGACTTATGGCAACAGAAGAGAAAAGGCAAGATTTCTTTTCTAGATGGAGAGTCACTCGTCCACTGCACCTCTGTGGTATACATTTCTCTACTAAATCTCTATGAACAAATCTCATCTCTTGAGGAGAGAGCGTCATGTTGAAGCCTTTTAATGCCCATTTGAGTGAACTTTATAAATAATAAATATTTCCAGAGAAATCCATGGCTTATGTTTATTGTATATCAACCCAATATCTTACCTGACATGTCTTAAGAAAACAAAGATCTTAAGCTACGTTTTTTTTCCATCTGTGTGCTCCAAGGGTCCGATTGACAGCTACTGCTTTTTTTTTTGGCCCAAAGCTGTCATATTCCCATAAGAGACACCCAGTGGAGGAAAGGATCAATGCAGAAGCACAGATGCTGTAGATCATGCAGCAGCCATCAGTGCAACCCTGAAGAAGGGAATGGGGATGGGATGCTTTAAAATAATGACTTTACAAATCCCACTTCTTGAAATCAGAGCCCAAATTTCCTCCATGACATTTTCAAAGTTGAAAGAGAATTATTTTCTTAAATTGTGTTTTTTTTTTTCCTAGGAACATCTTCCCTGCTGGTTTCATCTTGTGTATACATGAACTACCATAGCAACGATTTCTGTCATCCTTGTTACTGATCTGGAGTCAAAGTTACCAGAGAGCCTCTTGAGAAAATGTGTGGTAGGAAGAAGTGTGGATCCTGCAAAAAAAAAAAATGTGAGTCCTGCATTGCTTGAGGTCAACCAAAGATCCTGGCAAATGGCTATTATTTCCAACCACCAAAATATCTCTGCATAAATCATATATAAAGAATGTCCCCCAAAAATGTGCAGCTTCAGATAAAAGTGGGCTTTTAACAAAAGACAGTGTTTTCTTAAAAAACTGAGCCTGGAATGATTACAAAACCCAACTGGAGGAATGACATTAATAAGAAATCAGCCGTAGCTAAGGAGCAAAACAGGTATTTATGTTTCAAAGTATCTTAGAGCTCAGATTAGGAAAATTAGCAAAATGAGATTAAGTCATGTGGGAAGAGAAGAAGGAAACGGCCTACGGCATCCCTAGTCTGAGCCAGTCACTGAACTCATGTGTGTGTGTGTGTGTGTGTGTGTGTGTGTGTTCCTATTTTATCATTACAATAATTCTATTGAATCCTTTGAAATAGCCCCTGACTCACCCTCTTCCTACTCCCATCTTTCTTTGTACCTAACAGCTATAATAATTGGTTTATAAATGGAGGCATAATTACTCGCCTAGTTGGAACTCTTCAGTGGCTTCCCATCTCACTTCAGAAATACACAAAATGTGTAACATGCCCACAGGACTCCCTATAACCTAGCCTGGGTCTACCTCTGAAGCCCTGTCAGGTGCCACCCACTCCCCTGCTCCCCGTGCTTTCAACATATCAGCCTCCTTCCAGTTCCTTGCCCATGCTACTTTCTTTCTTGTCTGCAGGTCTTTGCAGATGCTAAGATGCCCTTATTCCAGCTTGCTGGCTAGTTTCAATTTAAATGTCAGATCTGGGAAATTTCCCTTGGTTGCACACTTGATTTCTCCTACTTTTTCGTAAAACCTATCCTTTCCTTTGCCGTGAGTCCTTGGTATTTTCAATTAGTTACTGGTGTGCTTGTGAATTCATAATTTTCCAATAAGCTTCTAAGCTCATTTAGGTGTGGAATTGTGTCTGCTTGTTCCTTTCTCAATTCCCAGGACCAAGCAGAGCTCCAGGAGCATATAAACCATTCAATAAATACTTAAATAAAAGAGACAGATGTCACCTGTATCATATGCATCTTCTCTTATTGACGATTTGCGTGCTTGTCAAGTGAGTCCCTTGCCCTGTGTTACCTGACTAGACGTGCAATGCGCAGGAGCTCATATTTCTTACTCAGTTGGGGTGGGACCTGCAAGCAGAACCTCACAATGCTGTAGAGAAAGCCCCGGATAAGGAGCAAGAGCACCCAGCTCTCTTCCAGGCTCCCCAGCCAGGGTCGGTGGCTTTGCACAAAGTTACACTTCTCATTTGGAAAATGTGATAGTATCTCTTCCGCTGCTTCATAAAATCATATCGGAAGTAAGGTGATGAAGATGAAGGTTGCCTGGAACGTCCTATATAACTTAATTATGTAGTAAATTTCTTATTTAATTAAAGTCATGTTTCCATACATCTAATCTTTTTAAAATAAAATTTATTTATTTATTCATAAGAGACAGAGAGAGAGAGGCAGAGACACAGGCAGAGGGAGCAGCAGGCTCCCTGTGGGGATCCTGGGATCACACCCCGAGCCGAAGGCGGACGCTCAACCGCCGAGCCACCCGGGCGCCCCTATACTTCTAATCTAAATGAAGCTATATTGAAGGGAAGAGGATCTAGTTTTCCAAATACACCTTCAAAATGGTAAGAGAACTGTAATGAAGAAGTAACAGAAGTCCTCGGGACTATATCTCAGCTTTCCAGAACACAAAAGACAATACTGATCTGAAATTTCTGCATCTGAAAAGCCAAAGCCCTTCTTAGAAGGGGGATCAGGTACACCTGTGGAATGATGTAGGAGAAACAGCCTGTCCCAAATAAGTCATCATATGCCTCATTAAATAACTCCTTAGAACAAGACAGTTCTAGCTGACAAAAGGCAGATGGAGACACGGAAAAATAATACTAGGTCGTTAATTTGAAAACAGGCTTGATGGTCTTCCAGATTCAACAAAGTCTTAGACTATAATAAAGGTGGCCTTTATTCTGAGGGGATCGGAAGGAAGGAGATGGAAACAATTAATTCTTTGCCCTTTAAAAACCTGATGTATTTATCTTGGAGTTGGGGGGAGATTGGGATGCAGATCATTTCTGATGAGATATTTCTCTTCACTGCCTTACTCACTTGTGGTTTAGTGCTAATTTGTGTGTGTGTGTGTGTGTGTGTGTGTGTGTGTGTGAAAGAGAGAGAGAAAAGGGGGAAGAAGGAGACAGGGAGAGAGAGAGGAGAGTGTTTTAAGAGTGCTATGGTACTTCAAACAAATAATCCTGCAGCCAACGGCAGCTGTTCCTGATTTTTTTAATAATCCATGACAAAAATATTGAGTGTACAGTAATGCAAACAGCCAAACAATGAAATGAAAACAGGCAGAAGCAATCATTTGCTCTAACTCCTTCCATTTTACAGGAATACGCTGAGTGTGTTGAGATGTTAAAATAACTGTTAGTATTTTGGAGATCGTCAGCCCAGTTGTGGCACTGGTGTGTGTGTGTGTGTGTTTTAATTGGATTTTGGGGCTGAAGAATGGGAAGCCAGTATAGCCACTCTTGTCCTGTTCCTGAAAGGTCTTTCTGCTTTGCTAATTTGTCCTTATTTCTTTCTCCTTTGTGTAACCCACTGATTCTTTCATGATCCCACTCAGCCAGACGTTGGGGAACCACCTCAGATGAAGAAGGGGATGATGAGTTAAAATCTGTATTATCTTAGCAGCTGGTACCAGAAGTCCTGTTAGATGGGAAGCTCCTTTGTCGGGAAAGAGCCTCATCAGGTGCCACTGGGTCACTAGGCTCCTGACATGCTGGCTTTCCTCTAGTCCCTTGAACAGGCCATTTTCTTTCCCGCCTCCGGGCTTCGACATGTGCTGTCTGTCAGGCTAGAAGGTGACACTGTGAGGGCAGCAGGTGGCACAGGACAGGGGATGGAAGAGGTGGGTACAATACATTAAACACGAATTGAGAATTGTGCGCTTCAAAGTCCTACCCTGCCTTCTACGTGTGTGGGTTTTCTGGAGCTGCTGTAACAAATTACCATCAACTTGGAGGCTTAGAAGGGCGTAAGATTTACGCTGGCGCAGTTCTGGAGGCCAGACGTCCGAAGGCAAGGTGCCAGCAGGGCGGCGCGCCCTCTGAAGCTCCCGGGGAAGGCGCGCTTCGCCTCTCGCAGCTTCTGTTGGTTGGAGGCATTCCTTAGCTTGTGGCCACATCACTGCAGTCTCTGCCTCGTGGCCACATGGCCTCCTCTCCTGTGTCTCGCCCTCTTCCGTCCCTCGTTCACTAGCACGCTTGTCATCGGATTTCAAACCTGCCTGAATAATCCCGGGGAATCTCCTTTCTCAAAACCTTTAACTCAGTCATATCTGCAAAGACCCTTGTCCCAAATAAGGGGACATTTATGCATTCCAGGGATTTGAGCTTGATGGCTTTGGATGGTCGTTATCCCTTTAAGCTCTTCAGACTGAACTGCAAAATGTTTAAGTTGTGTTTTTAAGGGTATTTTAAAAATAAACTCTTTGGTTATTCCCACATTGTAATTTTTTTGTTCACGTATCCCTACATTCTCCATTTTTTCATAAGTAAGTTAGGCTAGAATATTGACATTTTATAGACTATTTTAAGAAACAACTCATGAATTTGGTTGCTTTGTAATTGTCGTTATTTTTGATAGACATGTTTGCATGTGTATTACTTTTTTTAGAGAGAGTGCACGGGTACACGAGTGGGGTGAAGGGTGAGGAGCGGATGGAGAGACAGTATCTTAAGCAGGTGCCATCCCCAACGTGGAGCCCGACTTGGGGCTCAATCTCATGAACCTGACATCATGACCTAAGCTAAAAACAAGAGTTGGTCGCTAACCAAGTGAGTCACCCAGGCATCCCTTGTTTTATTTATTTGTTTTATTGACTATATTCCCTATGCTATGCTTTTTATACCTGTGACTTATTTATCCAATACCTGGAAGTTCCTGCTTCTTAATCCCCTTCACATTTGTCTTTCCCTTGCATTTGTCTTATTAATTATTTCTATTTTTGAGACACCTGGGAGGCTCAGCGGTTGGGCATCTGCCTTTGGCTCAGGCCATGACCCTGGGGTCCTGGAATCCAGTTCCCACGTCGGGCTCCCTGCATGGAGCCTGCTTCTCCCTCTGCCTGTGTCTCTGCCCCTCTCTTTCTCTCTGTGTCTCTCATAAATAAATAAATAAAATATTTATTTATTTATAAATTTATAAATATTTATAAATAAATAAAATCTTAAAAAAATAATTATTTCTGCTTTCATTTGGTTTGTTTTTGTTTTTTTTTTCCAGCTTTTTTTATTTGGATATTTAATTTATGCATTGTATTCTTTCTTGTCGGTTGACCTAAGATTTCATTGCTGGATGTCTTCTTCCATCTTAATCAAATCCACAGTTATAATATGTGCTCAAATCTTTGCTCCAAGTGTTGGTTTAACGAGAGATCTCCGATTTAGAGTCGCATGGTATTTCTGTGTGCTTCCTAATTTGTACATTGATTTAACTACTATTATATATTATCAGAGGATGTTGCCTCTGTTAATGCTCAATTTTTTGAATTGTCCTTGCGGCCAGATTTGGTGACTGTTCCGTGAGCACCTAAAGAACATGTTCTGTGTTCAGAATTGAAAATTGGATAGAATTCTCTTATTAATTATGTTATATAGGTCTCCCGTATCCTTAATTGATTTCCTCCTTTATTTCTTTATTTCAAGTCAATTAATTAACTTACAGTGTATTATTAATTTCAGAGGGAGAGTTCAGTTTCATCGGCCTTCTGTATCACCCAGTGCTCGTCACATCACGTGCCCTCCTTCATGCCTGTCACCCAGCTACCCCGTCCTCCCTCCCCTCTCCCCCCCAGCAGCCCTCAGTTGGTTTCCTATGATTAAGAGTCTCTTATGAAAAAAAAAAAAAAAAGAGTCTCTTATGGTTTGTCTCCCTCTCTGATTTCATCTTGTTTTATTTTTCCCTCCCTTCCCCTATGGTCTTCTGTTTTGTTTCTTAAATTCCACATATGATTGAGTTTATATGATAACGATCTTTCTCTGACTTATTTTACTTATCATAATGCCCTCTAGCTCCATCCACGTCGTTGCAAATGGCAAGATCCCATTTTTCGACGGCCGAGTAGTATTCCATCATGTACGTACTCCACATCTTCCTTATCCGTGCATCTGTCGATGGACATCTGGGCTCTAGTTGTTTTTCAAACTCGATCAAGCGTGGAACGATACTAAATCAGATTCTGTTTCTCCTAATGTGATTCTTATTTTTATTTGCAGTCCCTGTGCTGTTTGCTTTGTGATTATTAATGCTGGATTATTTGCTTTACGGGTGTTCATAGTCACCAAATATCACAGTAAATTTTACTTTTAATTTAAGTTGCCCATAATTCTGTCATCTAATGCATTAGCTCCCAATTCTCTTGAATACTAAGATTGTGACTCCTGCTTTTCTACCTGTTTGCATTTTCCTTACGTGCATGTTCCCATGCCTTGTCAACCTTTCTGAGTCATTTGAAGTACGTATTATATAAAGCATGTAAGTTAGCTTTGTAATTCCAATAAGTCTTTTTTCTTTGAATAGGTAAATCTATCCTTTAGTACAGTTATTAATATGAAAATAATATTTGATCTTAGGTGTGTGTCACATTTTAAGTGATCATTTCTCTTTTCTTTCTTACTTTACAAGGTTTTCTTTAAGTTCTGTATTTCCCTTGCTGTGTGTGTACCTTTGTTCTTGAAATTTGAAAGGTTTTCATGTTTGTTCTGTGCAACTGCCATTATATAGCTCTACACAATGTCCTTAATCCTCTATTCCTTTTGAAAAATCTCTCTTAATTCCCTTGTATGAGCAATGACAGAACAGGTATTGTTCTATTGCCTATCCCCCCTCTTCTTGGCACCATCCAATGCATGATCTTATGTCTTTAAATATGCCTCATTCTCTGTTGCTTACCTGCGGGCTGAAATCAACTGGCACGTCCACTCCTCCTGGGTCGAGTGTTGCCCTGGGAGCTTTCCCCAGCCCCAGTCCCTTTTTAAGTTGAGTAGGCTTCCTTGACTTTGACGGAAGCCCTGAGGCAGAAAAGCAAAGAGCCTGCCCTGAGCTGCCCGCACAACTGCTCTGGAGTCGGAAGTGGGTCCGAGGATGGGAGTTAAGCCCTGAGAACTACAGCGTCTCCGCAAGGGTGGGTGCTAATTCGCGCAGCAGCAGTGGTGCTGGAGCCTCAGGTTGCATCCCCTCTATGACACCTGTAAGTGCGGGAAGGGCTGGAAGAGGCCGTCTATCTCTCCGGCTTATCTTCCCTTTGTGTTCTGAGCTACAGCGGCTGTTGTTGCTAGTCTTGTTCCCGGGAGAACAAGCACAGGCCACGAGACTTGTGATGGAACATGCTAGTGCCCGGTGAGCTGCCTGACTTGGAGACAGACACCAAGCCCATGTCTGGTCTAAGAAACACAGGTCAAAAAATACCGTATTTGTGATTGTCAGAGGAGGTTAATTACAGCCTCATAAATCAAGCATTTAGAAAAGTCACCAAAAGGTGAATTTCCATGCCTTTTCCTGGCCTAAAACAAGAAGAAACAGAGCATTTTTGTAGGCTGCCTAGATATATGTGTTGTTCTAATCTCCAGTTATTAAACTCATAGGCACTTAGGCATTACATCCTGGATTAAAATCCTGCCTTTACCATACACTGGCCATGTGACTTTTGGCAAATTACTGAAACTTTCTGTGACTCAGTTTCCTTTTTTAAAGAAAGGTTTTATTTATTTATTCATGAGAGACACAAAGAGAGAGGCAGAGACACAGGCAGAGGGAAAAGCGGGCTCCCTGCAGGGAGCTGATGTGGGACTCAATCCCGGGACCCTGGGGTCACGCCCTGAGCTGAAGGCAGACGCCCAAGTGCTGGGCCACCCAGGAGCCCTAAACATACCTTTTAAAACTATACTTGTCTTTAAGCTTTGGTGGAGGGATATGAATCAGACTGACAGATCTACCCGACCCCTAAGTCTCCTCTCTTCCCCAGCCGCCAAGCAGGCATCACCTTAGATTACCCAGACACCCCATAGTTTTCCTCATTGAATGATTCAGGCTGCATGACCATTTAGGCAAAAATTTTAGAAGATTCTCGGTTCTGCCCACACCCCCATCCTCTTCCTATTCTCCTGGAAAATAGTCACCAATAGTTTTGCTGCTCTCTGTATGCATTGATGGATTCATTTCAAACTTCTCTGATATGGAAAATTACTTATTTGGGGCATCCCCCATTCTTTTTTAAATTAGTCTCCTAAAAGCCAGAATTGCCAAGCTTCACACTGCACACGGAGACATTGACCCACACGGTTTTGACTTTCCAAGGAATTGGGATGCTTTACGGGTGTACGCACTGTGATGAGGCAGCCTCGGATGAGATGCAATTGTCTTTTTCCCGGGGCTCTGCTCCAAGTCCCTTGAGATGCTGCATTCAGCTGACACGTTGACGATAACAGCCATGGGCTGGGCATGCCTGAGAGCAGACTGTGAAGAGGGGCAAGTCTGCAAGGACACTAACGTTTATCAAATCCCCGTCACACCAAGTGCATCATCTCATTTAATACAACTATCCTGTGAATCCTATAATCATACCTCTTTTAGATGAGATGAAACTGAGATTCAGAGAGTTGAAGCTACTTGTTCAGGGTCGACATAGAAAGAAGCAGCTGTTCTTTGATCATCCCTCACCGTGGACAACTGTCACTGGCTCCTCCCAAGCCTCGGTTGTATCACTTGGGCTCCACTCTTTATTCACCCCCGCAGTGTGTGGTCATGCGTGCGTAGGGAAGGCTTTCTTTGCTGTGTCCACCACCGCACCTGCAACTGTGCCCACCTGCCCATCCCCAGACGCTGGTCTCTCTGTCAAACAGGCCCCGTTTACATGGAGACTCTACTCTTTGTCCTACTCATGTGGAAAATAATTAATGGCTTATTTTTGTATTTGCATGTTGTTGAGCCTATAGACTCCAGTACATGAGATCTGTTCTTTCTCAACTGGGCCATTTTCTTCCTGAGTCCTTCTCCAAACTCCGTTTTTACTTTTCAGTCTCCCTTGCTGACTCTTACCCCAGGTATGAGTCTTTATCCTCCCTTATCCTCCTTTGTGAGCTACAAAATGTTTTCTTAACCAAGCTCATGCCTTTATGACTTTCACTATCATTTCTATTCAGATGAATCATGTCTCTGTTGCTGATCCCTCAGTTTTGCTCAAGACTTGCATTTCCAATACCCAGTGGGACATCCGGTAGGTGCCCGCTTAGGTTTAGACATGTTGATTTGGGGATGCTGGCTTAATACCCATTTGAAGACTTCAGATTCATCTCTGCATTAGTTGGTTCATCTTTAAGTGGATGCCAAGCTAATAACTCAAGATCAACAAGCCCAGTCTGGTCTTTCTTTCACAGCCTGATGAATATTATCACTCAGCCCCTCAAATGTAAAGCCTCACAGTCATCGTTGTCTTTCCCTAAGCAGCCGCATCTATAGGTCACCAAATTTTGTGCATTCTATTCAGCCCATTTATGTTGATCCTTTGTTAGAATCCTAGTTAATGCTTGAACCCTTCCTACCTTTTGCTTGACCCCTTCCTATCTTCTAACTAGTCTCTGTTCCTTCACATCTTTCTGCAAGTTCATTGGCTCTGACACCATAGTTATTTTTGTAAATCACAGATCTGATCATATTTTTCCTTTACCAAAAAACACCAGTTCACTCTATTATCTGTAGAATAGCAGTACAGTCCTGAGTAAGCATTTTAGGACCTTCAGAGAATCAGCTCGATCTTCCTTTCTCACCAGTCCTAATCATAATGGACTATGCTGGAACCATGCCAGATTTACTCAGAAACCCTGAAGGCCCCACCCTTTCCCAGCCTCTATGCCTTGCTCATGGTATATGCTGCTGTGCTCAGGATGGCCGTCACAGTCAGCCCAAATCCACCATGCCCCAGTCCTCCCCTGATCAGAGTCCATTGCTCCCTCATTTATTTTTCTATTACATTTAGTTGAAATCATGTAAAAGTCTATTTTTCTATCATTTTTCAGACTTTTTGGTCAGAGAAACTTTCATAAGCATTTCTACAATTAAGTTACTTAAATTCTATGAAAATTCCAGATTAGTCTCCAAATCTCTTATATCTTGGACTAGAAATCTATCGATAAGTGCAACCCAGGTGGCTCAGCAGTTTAGCCTCGCCTTCAGCCCAGGGTGTGATCCTGGAGACCCGGGATCAAGTCCCACATCAGGCTCCCTGCATGGAGCCTGCTTCTCCCTCTGCCTGTGTCTTTGCCTCTCTCTCTCTGTGTCTCTCATGAATAAATAAGTAAAATCTTAAAAAAAAATTCTAAAAAAAAAATCTATCAATAAGACTTTTATACTTAAGGAGCTCATGTCAAGTCATATTGACATGACATCTTTACTTTGGGACTATAAATTGTTAGCACCATTTTAAAGGTAAGAGAATAGGGATACAAAGGAAATATTTGATGAAAATCAACTAATCAAACTGTGAAAGATTTTGGAGTTCAGTATTCTTCATTGTTAGTGCTACTTTCGAGACTTAAGATGCCTAAGACTGAAGCCACTAGCCAAATATAACTATTCAAATTTAATATATACAATGGAATATTATGCAGCTTTGAAAAAGGGATGAAATCTTGTCATTTGTGACTACATGGATGCAGCTAGGGGGTATTTTGCAAAGTGAAATAAATCAGACCGAGACAAACAAATACCATATGATTTAACTCATATATGGAATTCACAAAAACAGAACAAGTGAATAAGCCAACAAATAAGAACAGAATCAGACCTATAAATACAGAGAACAAACAAACAATCAGACCTATAAATACAGAGAACAAACGGTTGCCAGAGAGAAGGGGGATTAGGTCGGGTGGGAAAAATTGGTGAAAGGGAGTGGGAGGTATAGGCTTCCAGCTGTGGAACGAATAAATCATCAGAATAAAAGGCATAGCTTAGGGAAAATAGTCAATGGCATTGTAATAGCATTACATGGTGACAGATAGTGTGAGCACAGAGCAACAGGTGGAGAAGTTGAGTCACTGTGTTGTACACCTGAAACTAATAGTCTGTGGATCAACTACACTCAAATAAAAAATGAAAATAAGAATTAACAAAGATTAAAGAAAAATTAACAGTCCTTTCTTCAGTCATACTAGAAATATTTCAAGCGCTCAACGGCCACGTGTGGCTGGTGGCTGCTGTATTGGATAGCAGATACAAAACATTTATATCGTCACAGAGAGTTCTTCTCAACAGCACTGTTTTATTCCCTTGGTAGGATAGACTTGATAATGCATTCCTCATTAAGGAAATTTTCTGGTTCTTTTTTTGGTGTTTTTGTTATTTATTTTCATTTGCTTCTACGAATGTCTGTTCTGGTGTTTGTGGTGTGCCAGAAAGAAAAAGGAGCAAGAGGATTTTTCGAAGACCTTTTATTAACTGGCTTGATTTCTTCCATGTTCTCAGAATTTCTTTCAACCCAATTTCTTCTCTGCTGGGATCATGAAAAAAATGACTCCCTTGCATATAATATTTTCTTTAAGGAATTAAAAAAATTGTATTATTTTGTGCAAATCCATTACATATCTTAGTTATGAATCCATATGGCTCCCACTTCACTTATCCCGGCTTAGTTTTCAGCACAAGCCTTAGTTTTTAGCATAAGCCTTTTACTTCAGTAAAAGTCAAATTTGGCCGACAAATGGGAAGTAATAGCAAAGAGATCTAAGGACAATTTGGCCCACTTAGGAAGAATGGGAAGCCGGGGAAGAAAAACATTTGCTCCATCAACAGTTTCACTAACACGTGCACACACACACCCCCCTCAATATTATAACTTACTTCTTGAATATGAGGACATTGGGGTCCTGATAAAAGCTACAAAGTACTCTACTGTGATGATCTTTTGCCAACTGTACCTTCTCAAGAAAGATTCTCTCTTAATGTATGGGAAACCCAAACTTGTCCTCAAGACAATGAAGCGATCGTTCCTATCTCTGCACTACTTCTGTGCTTTAAATATTATCACACACGTTGTATAGGTTTGCGAAGTCATCTATTTGCATAGAAGTCTCTCTAGCCAAACTGAAATTATTTAAGGCAGGGAGGCTCGCCTGTCTTCTTAGCCCCAGTGTATAGTGTAATGCTTGGCAAAAAGTGGAAGAGCTGGTATGTATAGCTGATCCAGTCCTTAGATGCATTCCTCAAGTCTGGAGAGGCCCTACCTTCCATATCCCTAGCCACATTCTCCATCCACCATCACCAGGGCTTGCTCATCACCGGTGTTTTAGGACAAGAAGAGGCCCAGAGGCAAATTAATCATCTCTCTTTCCAGCGATGAACAACTCTCTGCTGTGCCAAATGCAGTCCTGTTCACCACCCCTCCCAACTTTACACCTCCTTGTCCAACAAACCAGTAATGGACAGTGAAGAAATCCAGAATGTGCAGGGGTTCATTGGGCATCTTCTTGCTGGGCACTGGCTGGAATATAATCGGATCACACTCTTGAAATTGCTTTGCTTCCAATCGGGGCACAGAGGGCTCAAAGGCAGTCCCACCACTTATCCGTATCCGAGATGAAAACGTAGTTAGCAATTTCCTCAACTCCACGGGGATAGCTGAGCAGGTTAGTGCTCCAGATTTTGCCCAAGGCAAAATTATGATTTTTCCAAAAAGTTTTCCCTTTCTCGGCGCCTTTTTCCTATTAACACGAAGCTTTGATCAAGCTAGTTTTTAACTGATGATTTCGGCTTTTGAGGGCTCGAAAGATTTAAAGACCCACTATATTGTTAATAACGGTGAGTTAGGACAATAGGCTATCATTCAGAGGAGTGGGGTCAGCTCAGGATCCTGAAGATTATAGTGTTTACAGTTGCCCGCCTCACTTGTCATGAGTCCACCCTGATATGGCTGGGCTCACATTAAGAAAAATCCTGAAGACAAACATAATTCATTTAGCTTTGAGATCAGACTCTAAAAGCTGTGGAAAGAATTTCACATTTTCCTCCAGGAAGGAAAAAATTATAGTCTGCTCAGTCTCCAATCAAGCCTTTTTTTATGACCTATGGAACAACTAAGTTCTTTTTTCCACAGAGGCCAGCTTTCATTAATCAAGTTTTTCAATTCCTATAGAAGAAAGTCTGACACATAACTCAAACAAGTGGTTAAACCCAAAATATGATGTGGTTTTTTACTTGGTTAATCAATGATTTAATAGTTTCTGCTGGGTTTTTAGAACCGTATTTATTTTCAGGCTTCTTTATCAACGGAATTAGATCCATTACATGGCCAAACTGACTGCACAAAATTGCTCATTAAAAAGACCCCCAAAAAAGAAAAACAAAGAACGGAAGAAAATCAATTCAAACTCCAGCATAAAGACAGAGCCATTGATGTTAGGAAGCTCCAGGAAGTTCATATATCACACTGAGGCTTTTTTTCAAAAGCTTCCTTTTAAAAGGAGGATATTGATCTTTTTTTGGACAAAAGTTGATGTATTTTCCCTAGGCCCACCCTTCGTATTCTAAAATTATCTGATTTATTTTTTTAAAAAACATTTTTTCTTTCTTTGGTCTGTTAACATAGCCTCGTAAATAATACACGAAACTCTGTGGCGAAATGTCTATTGAGACCAGGCAACTACTCCCCTGTGTTAGCTTTGTTCTCTTTCTTCTCATTTGTTTGTGACGGCTCCTCCTCCTTTCATGTTTAGAGCTTAAGATAAAAAAAAAAAAGAAGAAGAAATAATAATAGTAGTGTAGCACTGCAGCAGAGGATGGAGAAGGAGGAAGATCACAATCTCAGCAGAAGGCACGCGGGCTGTGTGCTTTCTATCGCGCCCGTGTCAAGTCTGCGCGGACGGTCAGTGCGGGGTGTCATTTCACTACCCGCAGGTTTCCCAAGCAAGACACTATGTCTGCAGAGGTTGGACGCAGGGGAGCTGGTCGCACTGTGGTGCCAAGGGAAAGTAAGCATCGCATGGCTTTGATCCTGATTCCCATATTTAATATCCACGTTGACATCCTTAAAGCTCTGGCTATGTTCTGTACAGAACATACTAGAAACTAAATGCCCAATGGGAGGTTCCTTGACAGGAGACTAAGGAGCCGACATCGGGAGCACACACTCTGGAGCACTAAGCGATTGTGAACAGCAGATAAGCATCCAGATTGGAGAGTCCATTTTCCTCTTAAGCAACAGAGACGCCGGCAGTGGTCGGTCAAGGTTACATTTTTACGTGTTTGGCGTCTGTCTTCAACCCCAGCATACAGATGCCCCAGACAACGCCTGCTTGAAATTGACAGTCACAGCATTCGGAGAGGGAGTAGTGATTGTGCCACTAGATTACAGGGGCCGGCTGCCTTCCAAAGAATTCACATTTGCTCAGCATCTGGGATAGTTTAAAGCTTATAGAAAGTGGGAATGGATGTTGACAAAGGTACAATAATGCACATCAAGTTCCAAGATAATACAAACAAGCCCACATAGCCAGTGACATTTTCTGTGAAGGGGGACCTTTAATGGGAATAGTCAGAGGCAAGTCTGCACACCCTTTCGGGTGTCTAGACATTTGGAAGGAAGGACACCCAACAGGCGTCCCAAGCCCGTCTCCCTTGCTCTGACTGAAGCTGGCCACAGCACAGCTCACGCTTCCTCTTCTTCCTCCACTGCTACAGAGTTTTGGAGTTAATAGTTTGGGTCAGGGTGGTGAGAGACGACGTTGGACTCATGTATGAAAACCAGAAAAGAGGGATCCCCGGGTGGTGCAGCGGTTTAGCGCCTGCCTTTGGCCCAGGGCGCGATCCTGGAGACCCGGGATCGAATCCCATGTCGGGCTCCCAGTGCATGGAGCCTGCTTCTCCCTCTGCCTGTGTCTCTGCCTCTCTCTCTCTCTCTCTCTCTCTGTGTGACTATCATAAATAAATAAAAATTAAAAAAGAAAAAAGAAAACCAGAAAAGAGCCCAGTGATCCTGAACCTCAGCTAAATGTTTCCTTCATGTAGGGGCACCCTGTCTTTCCTGAGCTTGCAGCCTTCAGGTGTTGGAACCAGACATCTCGGGTGGAGACACTTGACCCCCACCAGGGAAACCCTACAAGCCTTAATCCTGAGCCAAGATAGCGGCTTCTCTTGAGTATCCAAAACCTTCATTGACTTCTCCACAGAAATGTAAAACTAACTTCTAGTGAAAAGAAGATAGAGAACAGCTTTGGCTTTTTTTCTCCTTGCCAGATATTTGGGGAGTGGCGATGAGTGATTGGTTGACGATGTCCATTCCTGGGCTAGTTTGAAGCCATGTCTCTAGAGGTCACTTTAACCTAAGGGTCAAGAATAAAATTTGGGTCTTCAAAAGAGAAACAACAATCGGCATATATCCACCCATTACAGAGAAAACGTAAGGCCCTACTATTACTTAATTGATTTGAAATAAAATAGGATGAAATTTTATAGCAACAGTTTTATTTATATATTTTTTTTAAGATTTTATTTATTTATTCACGAGAGACACAGAGAGAGAGAGAGGCAGAAACACAGACAGAGAGAGGAGCAGGCTCCACACAGGAAGCCTGATGTGGGACTCGATCCCGGGACTCCAGGACCACTCCCTGGGCCGAAGGCAGGTGCTCAACTGAGCCATCCAGGGATCCCTATATAGCAACAGTTTTAAATTCATCTACCACCAATAAATTTTCCAAGAATCTTCCCAACAGCATCTACTGGACAGAGAGCAAGGTTAACAAATATGAAAAAAACAAAAAACAGAACTGCCACTGTGGGTCAGACTCTCCCAACTTTTTTTTCTGTCAATAAGGGATTTTCTGCAAGATGGCGGTTACTTCCTAAAATCAATTCTGAGAGATTAGGGATGTGCCCCCAAACACATAATTTTCTGTACTCAGATATGTATGGTGTTAGGCTCTTCGGTGTCACTACTTGGAGCTTCATGTTTCATGAGTTTATAATGCCCAGTTCAATGATATCAGTGTAGACATACATAGAAAAAAAATTAAGAATAAATTCTATTCATGAGTCTATGTTCACTGATAACTCGGGCTTCATAGAAGGGATGCTTTGCCAACCACTGGCATTCTAGAATCTTTGTTGTCCTCCCTCTAGGGCGCCAGGCTTCCTGGGACCCAGGCCTGGCTCTACCACTAGTAGTAGTAGCAGCAGCATAGTGTATTTATCAGGGTTCTCCAGAGACAGAGCCAATAGGACTGATACGCGTATAATACAAAGAGATTTATTTTAGAGTATTAGCTCACACAATTTTGGAGGCTTGTTGAGTCCAAAATCTGATGATAGAGGCTGGCAGGCTGGAGACTCCGGAAGGAGGTACAATTCAAGTCCAAAGGCAGTGTGCTGGCTTGCCAGGAAGACCCAGTGCTGCGGATGACATCTGGAGGGGGTCTGCTGGCAGCCTGGGACTTCGACTGATTGCAGGATGCCCCACCACATTAGGGACGGTCTGCTCTACTCCAAGTCCACCAATTTATTTTATTTTATTTTTTTAATTTTTTATTGGTGTTCAATTTACTAACATACAGAATAACCCCCAGTGCCCGTCACCCATTCACTCCCACCCCCCGCCCTCCTCCCCTTCTACCACCCCTAGTTCGTTTCCCAGAGTTAGCAGTCTTTACGTTCTGTCTCCCTTTCTGATATTTCCCACACATTTCTTCTCCCTTCCCTTATATTCCCTTTCACTATTATTTATATTCCCCAAATGAATGAGAACATATAATGTTTGTCCTTCTCCGACTGACTTACTTCACTCAGCATAATACCCTCCAGTTCCATCCACGTCGAAGCAAATGGTGGGTATTTGTCATTTCTAATAGCTGAGGAATATTCCATTGCCAAGTCCACCAATTTAAGTGTGAATCTCATCCCAAAACACCTTCACATCAACAACAGAGCCATGTCGGACTGAATATGTGGATACTGTGGCCCAGTCGACACATAAAATAAACCAGGGTAGTGACCTTAGGCCAGTTACTTGACCTCTTTGTGCCTCGGTGTGCGCGTCCATTAAACAGGAATCGTTCAAGTTTGGACACATGCCTCACAGGATGACCGGGGGCCTTGAATAGGCGGACCTCTAAGTGAGGTGTGAAGAACGGTTCCTGGCACACAGCAAGCACTTCATTACAGATCGTTGGAAAAGAAAGGAAGTTTCAAGATATCGAGTCCACTCTGAGATCCAGAGAAGTGCGTTGGCTCGCCCCAAATTTCGGAATTCGAATGTCCTCCATAGCAGTCCGGTGACTCTAGTAGACCGCTTCGCTGCTGCTGTTTCTGGCCGAGTGGGTGCTGCCACAACAGTCTATCAGGTGAAGCGTATTATCACTAAAATGTAAAGTCCCTTCATTTTTGAGATGTTTTTAGAATAAGTACTTGGTAATCACTATTGCAGAAACGCATGTTCAGTTATTTATATCTTCAGGTTATTGAAAAATACCTCTCTTGTCTACTGGATGATTCATTGAACTTGAGATTCCTTTATGCTTCTGCTGTTCCACATGAGTCATTCGATTCCCTTGGGACAGACTGAGCTAACACCAACACCTGGCGTTTCCACGGAACCTGCCTTCTAAGGTTCAGTGAGAGTCAGGGTACAGCTAATGGGAAAGACTTGCATAGTTTGAGTCCTTATGGTCTCGCCTTTTCTTCTTTCTTTCTTTTATTGAGTTTTGTCTTTTATTGTGTTTTTTTTGTATGTGAGGGGGAGGGAGGGAGGGGGGGGAGTGGGGGGGGAGGGGGAGGGAGTGGAGGGGAGGGAGGGGAGGGAGGGGAGGGCGAGGGGCGGAAAGGACCGGGCACGGAAAGGAAAGACAGGAAAGAAAGTCACAGAAAGGTCAGTGGAGGGACTGGGGTCGGGGCGATGGCATGGGAGGTTGAGTTGGGGAGTCGCTGGGGCGTGGTGCGGTTAGGAGGAATGAGGGGGGAGATGAGATTCTCGCTCTATCTTCTTTAGCTGATCTTCTCGTTATAGTCTCTTATATTTCCTCGGCGAGGCATTTATTTCTCTTCTCTTCTCTTCTCTTCTCTTCTCTTCTCTTCTCTTCTTCTCTTCTTTCTTTTCTTTCTTTTCTTTCTCTAGGGGCCTGATCTGCCTCCATTCTGAGACTGCTGAGAAGAGCTCCGTATGCAGAATTTTGTTTCCTTCCTGTCAAAAAAAGTTACTCGATCTAAAATTCTATGTCAGTGTTTCTCAGAGTGAATTATGTGCTAAGATCACCTGGATTATAATTACCCAGAAAGCTCGATTGAAAACTATGGGCAACCGCTCAGCATTACGGAACCACCGAATTTGAACATCCAGGTGTTGGATCCCTAAAAATGCATTTTTTTTACAAGTTCCTCTGGTTGACTCTTAGACCACAGAAGCATGAGAATTGCTGCCCTAGATTACCATGATCTTGCTAATAAACACCACATCCTGGAATTTTAAAGCTGTAATAATGTCTCATAAAGTTTCTAGGTTGATCCATCTCCACTTGTTAATTATGTTGCATTTGACATTCCTTCTAGCTGAAAACAGTTTGGCTCTTCTGCATTAATGAAGTGTGGCTGTGCTTACATCCTATCTCCTGGTTCGAGCTGCTGGCTTAGTAATTCTTGTTAGCTCTGCCTCATAGGAGCTCCAGGAAACATAGGGCTTGCTTTTAATGCTGACTCTCAGCATCCATGGTTTATTACATTTAGTGTCACACTTTTAATCGCCCCGTATAAAAGTTTCCATTTTCAAAGCACATTAAATCTCAACTACATTCTGGACTGAAGTCATTCCCATCCTTAAGAAAAGATTTAATAAATAACTTCTTTAGAAGGAATGATTTGCATCACGTAGAAATAAACATGTCTGGGCGTTGTTACCCATTGCATAAACTCACTCCGGTAAGTCAAGGAAATTATATGAACTTACATCGTTACGTCAAGGAAAGAAATCATTGCATCCAAAAGTAAAATTACACAGAACCTGCTGGGCGTGGCTCCTGACTCCTACTGACCAATTATTGACAGTACTAAGATGGAGAACAATTTTAACATTTAGTGAATGTTTACTACATGGTGGGTGGGGGGTGGGGGGATATGTTAAGTCCATTCATGCATTTATTCAATCCCCCAATGACTCTGTAAATTAGATCATTTCCTCTGTCTCCATTGTTAGGGGAGAAATAGGAGCCTAGAGAGGCCACGTATCTTTCTGGTAGGCCAGGTACCTTGTCGGGATTTGAACGTGGGCCAAACTGAAAAGCCCATGGTTTAGCCCTGCCTCTCGGTAGACCAGCTCCCCGTTCTGCTCTGTTCTATCTGACCTTATCCATAAAAAGAGACACTGAGATTTGGTCTTTGGGAATGTATCACACTGGGTGGGGGGGTTGTATCGCGCTGCCCCCCTGGGAGGACTCCGTTACCGCACTGCCGAGGAACCCGGCACTGCCCAGGGCCGGGCTGAACCCAGCTTTAGGAGAGCTCGGTTGCTTGTTAAGTGTGCGACTCGGTGCAAGCCATTTACTTGCTTTGGGCCACATTGAGCTCATTGATGAGACATTAAAGGGGCTGGAATCTCCTCTCTTCAAGCTACAATCTACTGTGATTTCGTATATTTTCACACAACTTTACAATGGGCAGAGATCATCTGGTCAGGAATCACTGGGTTGTAAGGAATAGATGCCCATTCGGGCTTGTTTAGGCCAAGGAATTTTATCATAAAGAAAGTGTTTCATCTCGCAGAAACAGAGTTGAGAGATAGAACCAAACTCCATAAGAACTGAAAAGCGTCATTTGTCTCCCGTCTCCTTTTCTCTGCAATGGGCTCAGCCAACTCTGTTCCTCTGTTTTGCTACTTTGCTTTTCTCCACCTCTGCAGATTGGCTTCCGGGCCCCATTTCCTCTCGGCCAATCGGAGCTGCCCAGCACCGCAGCTCCCAGCACCACCTCATTTCAGTCTATGGGAATAAATTCCAAATTTCAAGGTGAGGGTATATCTAACTGACCCGGTGTGGGTCACATGTCCATGACTGATTGAATTTTCTGGGCCAAATGGATAGGATGGGATGGTTTGATACTTGATGCTGTCCATTAAGGGAAATGATTTCAATAATTTAGGCAGAAATTATACAGCCTTTGTGAGAAATTGAGAATGGATCTTTAATGGATGGTGGAGACATGGTTCAACATAAGAAAAGCAACTGCATTTTTTAGTTACTTTCATCCTAATTGTGTGTCTTTTGATCCTCTTGTTCTCATTCTTTCTCAGTGCCCTTTGGTCGTTCTCCACTCCAGTCTTTTCCAGTTTCCCTGGTTTCTTTCCTTCCTCTATTCACACACTTCTCATTTCTTCAAGGTACCATGGGCAAATTTTCATGGTAGCAGCAAAATCTAATCAAGTAATTCCTACCTAGAGCCAAAGTCATTATTTGAGGAGTGATTTTTACGTGCCGAACACAGTGCTAAGCCGTTCACATATACTTTTTATTTACTCCTCGCTATCGAGTCACCAAATAAACATTATTAACTTATTTTTTCCATCTGAGAAAATTGAGGTTCTGTGTGGTTAAGTAGCTTGTGCAAGCTCACACAGCTAGTAAATGTACCAGCTGGGATTCAGATCTAGCTTCCGGAGCCTGAAACACTGTGGCCGTGGCTGCTGTGGTCATGATATGCTATTCAGGGCTGCACTGCAGCTGGCTCATATGGACTCACAAGAGCCAAGTGGTAGGTTTTCAAGAATTCTGAAAGCTGGTTATGAAACACAGCCATTTTGAAAAGTTAAATGATAGATAAAAACTTATAGTCGAAATAAACAAAGGTAATAAATACTCAAAACTCATCACTTACAACTAATTATCTTACTATGTTTTACCATTACCTGTGCACCTGAGCTTCTTTACATCTATTGCATACGTACGTTATAGGGCGTGCCGCTGCGCTCCTCTTCCCAATTCTGCATGTGTGAATGCCACCCTGGTGGCTTGAAATCAGACACTGTGAGAGTATTTTTGCTACAGAACTTGGCAAACGCCACATCTGAATGCACCGACAGTCTTTTTTAAATGAATAAATAGACCGCTGTGTAGCCTACACAAAATCCATCTGAAGGCTGAACGGGCCACCAGTTTTTGACCTCTTCTTTAAAGAAATGCGTCTCTACCAGATGAATCATAAACTATCCTGAGGGCCAGAGGACTCTCTTGAGAGTAGGCATCGGACCCAACCATACCTCTGGCCAATCACGTTTGCCCTCAGGAACCACCAATAGCTTGTTGTCCAGACAAAAAAGAAAGGAATCAAATTAGCCCCAGCCAGTGGTTGGCGGTTACCTAAACTGAGGACTCTTCAAGGCCTGGCTGAGGTTTCCCGGCCTACATGGCCAGGCGTTTGTACTGGCCGACATGGAGCTACCACAGTCTCTGCAAAGAGCTGGTCTGGCTCCCTGACTGAAGCACCAGTGAGCAGGGAAGAGCTGACCCAGAGATTCAGCGGAAGTGCACTGGCACTTTTTATGCATTCCGCCTTCGCATCTGTTTTAGACTTTGTTTATTCATTAGTTCTCCTTTCTAGGTCAATGGGAAGCCAGAGAGAAGAGGGTCTTGCAGCTGGAGGAGATAAATATGTGAGGGAGTGTGTGGGTGGCCATTTAGTGCTGCTCTCTGGGATGAAATGATGCTGGTTTCTTGTGTTGTCTGTAGAAGTAGCAATTATCCTTCTCTCTTTGACTGAAGCAGTTATTTTTGGGAAAAAGCTTCTAAGTCTTTTGACTAAGAACACTTTGGGTACCCTGTGGTTGGTTAGCTATGTTTAGATCACTTGCTCTGTGACCTTGGGCAAATCTCCCACCCTTTCCACTTTCTTTTGTTAAGCTGAGAATCTTAGAGTGACGTGTCTACATCTAGATCATGGAAACTGAAAGGTTTTTAAAATTTTTGAGCTCCTAGAGAATTATTTAAATTCTTCAGTGTAAATGCCTATGTATTTATTTATTAAACAATTACCCCCATTTATCACTAATTTATTTTGTGCTTTGGACCCATTATACCCATAAGGTATCCAAACTTTTAGTGAAGGAACCACATCCTTAGTTTCCTAAATGATTTTATGCTCTGCTTATCTGTCCCTGTCCACGTTACGGAGTATCGTTTGAAGTGTGAACATTTGGAGTGTTTCCCTTCTGTGGACTTCTAGAAAGTTCTTTTCAGTTCACTTTGTCAGATGAGTTTCATCAGCAAGAATAATTAATTGAATACTCTATTTATTTTCATTATAATGGCTTGATATATAGAGATAGATAGATAGATAGATAGATAGATAGATAGATAGATAGATATAGATAGATAAATGATTTGTTGTGGGGAAGAATCCAAGAGACTATTAAACAATTTTCCTGCCCTGTACTGCCAACTACAACAGTCTACGCAGAAAAACAATTGCCACCCTCATCCCTTCAAAAGTGCATATCCTCAGAGTCAAGTAATGAGATAGACTATAAATATAAATGAGAAGAATCGTCGCCATTCACTTAACCAACTCTGGAAAACCTCAGCTCTCCATCCACTCATCAAAATGCATTGCCTTAGCCTGCTTCCCGCTCACAGCGAGCTTGCCACCCTCTAGGACACCTGCAGTTGAGTACTGTGCTGTCTAAGCATGTCTGCTCACATATGTCAGTGATACTTGTTATTAAAATCACATAATTAAATCAATAAAATATGGAGGCATAAAGAGAGTGTGAGGGTTTTTGTACGAAAATGAAATTGATTGCTTTATAAAGACTTTTAAATATAAATGGCTAGAAACAATGATTAACAAATTAAATATTGCAAATAAACCTTAGAAGATTAGTGGGGATGATCACAGAAATTTAGGAGGGTTTTGCACTCACAACATTTGGAAGGTTCTTGCTTCACTGTATTAATTTTTTTAAAGATTTTATGTATGTATGTATGTATGTATATATTTATTTAGAGTACAAGGAGGTGGGGGACGGAGGGAGAGGGAGAAAGAGAACCTCAAGCAGACTTCTGTCTGAGCATGAACACAGGCTCAGTTCCAGGACCCTGAGATCATGACCTGAGCCGGAATCAAGAGTAGGACACCTTAGGCCTGAGATACCTAGGTGCCCCTTGCTTCACTTTAAATAAACCCAAATTGGGAATCCTGGAAGATGCATTATGGATGTGTTGTCTGAATAAAAGGAGCTGTAAAATTCTTTTAGAAGGCTCCCAATTTTAAAAAATGGCCCTATATCAAAAGTTTGATGAATTAATGTATAGCTTTTTAAGTTTTATATTGGAATGTTTATAAAATATATGTATCATGACTATCTTTTTTTTTTCCCCTTAAACATTCTTTTTTTTTTTTGTAATTGATTAGCCAGTCAACTACTGGTCTTGATCTTATCAGATTAGAGAATTTTTACTGTATTGAAAATGTGGAGGAAAATGAAATCAGTTAGTTTTGAAATAGCTGAGGATTGACTTAAAACTTGATATGATTTTACCACTGCAGAGGAGCAAAACAATAATCTTAGATAGAGAGCAAACACGCAAATGGCAGGAGAATGCAAAATTCAGGCCATGAGAGGTTAAGATCTATGTAGAATAGTAAAGACAGGGGAAGAATAGGCTGAAAAGAATATTTGGAGAAATCTCAGAGGAGCTAAGGGATCTGATTGTAGGGAGCAGGCAATATTGAGCCACTGATCAATTTTGATCAGGGCAGTGAAATTATAAAAGAAGTATTGTAAGGAGATTTTTCTGGTAACAGTGCACAGGATGAGATGCATCCTCGATGGCAAATAATTTTTTTCTTGGGTGGGAACTCAGGTAACTGGTATCGTTTCCCAGAATGCCGCGATTAGGAATACAGGATGAGGCTGGCTCCAGGGAGAAGAGTGCCAGCTTCTGTTGGCGACACCTGCCCCAGGCAAGGAAAATGGGGCTGTAGGTTCTATACCTTTTATTTGTTGGCTCTGGGTCAGATTAAAGGTGAGGATAGTGGATGGAATTAAGCCCCTGCAATAGTGTGGGAGATAATAAGGAAGGTATGAGAGATATTTTGAAAATACTGATTTGGGTCTGAAGATAAAATTATGAGTGGAATTAAAAAAAATTTTTTTTGAGTTAAGCAACGTACTCGGCCTTGTCACTGATGTAGGGAAATCATTAGAATATAGTCACAAAACACATAATTTAGAGAAAGACAGAATTCTGTTCAAAATCTGGACCTGTCATTTGTAAGCAAGATAGTTTGAGATATCCAAAATATTAAAATTGCGGGAAGTATTTAAAGCATTAGCATACTGCCTGTTGCAAAATAAGTACCCGGGAAATTATATGTATTATGTTTAGAGCATGGCCAATGAAAATCTGGCTTCAAATATATTTTACTGATTTTTGTCTCATTACGTACTGCTTTATAAATAAAAATCCATAAAGTTATCGTTCTAATAGTTGGGATTTTCTAGCCTCCTATCCCAAAAGTGAAACTGAGCTAACTCTGGATAAAAAATAAAAATAAAAATAAATTATAATCCATATTTCCAGGTCTTTGGACCCACATTTGTTTTTTTTCCGAGAAACTAGAGATCATAAAATCCCCCTCTGTCTGGACCGCTATTGGCCCACCATTTATGGACATAATCAAAAGCTTTGTCAATGAGGGATGATCATGGCTCTGCAGCTACGGTCTGAGCTGCAAAGTGTTGCCAGGCCCGCACAGAGGCACTGCAGTGCATGTCCCCTCCTGTCGCTGCCCCGTGGGCAGTGATTGCCTGGCAATGGGCACGAAAACACGGGGCATCCGTTCGCAGGATTTCCTGATTTGTTTGTGAGAAGCTGTGATGTTCATTTGCAATCAGGTTTTGGCAAACTCTTGGCAGAGAATTTCTTTAGAAAAAAAAGGTACAGAGCTCTTCATTTGGCAGAACTCTTTAATACGTAGGTTTGTATTTCCTGCCTTCTACGTTCCTTAAAAAAATGTTGTAGAAACACGCACATACCCTTTCATTAAGCACTTTGAAGTAGCAATCTGTGTATTTCCAAACAAAACACGGCTTCACCAACGTGGTTGATTGTTCCAAACAAAGTCTCCTTTTTGCGAAATTGTACCGACTGAAATCTGAGACCGAAAGCCAAAAAAGTAGACCTTGGCGAGCTGTCTGGTTCGTTACTTGTGGCAGAGAAAGACAAGAGCCAATTTTAATCCAAGGGAAATAGCATGAGTCTTCGTATTATTGCATCCAGATCTCCTACGTTGCGTGGAGAATATTCCAGAACCGATTTCTGTTCAAAACCTAGTCCTTCCTGACATGTTTTTCCTCTGAATCCACTTGGGAATGATGGACTTTTGGTTTCAATATAAAAGTACTGAGGCTGTGACATATTACACCGACATTATTTACAGCAGTGACCAAGCTCTGTGGTTATCGCTCCTGCTGTGGATGATTCCAGCACAGCCGATTCTCAGTCTGCGTGTGCTAAAAGATGACTTCAAAAAGCCTGGCATCCGAAACGCCACCGCATGGAATGCGACATCGGTTAACTGGCTAAGAAACCGCCATCGTGGCGTGAACATTTGAGGAACTTTCTGCCTTTGCAATGTGAGCAGAAGGAAATCCCAACAGAGGATGCTCCATGCTAAATCCTCGGCCCCCAGCTTTTCAAAGGGCCCAGAAATTGCATCCAGCAACCATGTCCTGTCAAAATGATTTAAAAGGAGGAAAGAAAGTTGCTAGAGGGGAATTCATACTTCACATCAAAAAAACAAAGACCAAAAACCAATTTTAAGTGGTCTCCGCTGGTGGCCTATGTTGAGACATAGAACAGCTCAGACGGCTGTTTTCCCAAGGGGTTACATTTCAAAGAGAGGAAACAACAGCAAACAGGCTGCCAACCTACTGAACAGTGTCACAACCGGCTAGAGAGGTGTTCAAAGTAAAACTACTGATTTACAGATTCCTGGGTCTAACATCCCCTTAAATATTAACACTTCTTAGGAGACTTTAGAGCTTGTGTGTCAAATTTACGACTCCGGGTAGATAAGGCTCTGTCCAAACAGGCTGGTCCCCCTGGCAGGTCTTCACCCTGTGTTTAAGCCCCCCCTGGGGGGAGCCGCTGTGAACTCAGCCCCCGAATCCAGGAGCAGCCCCTGGTGCCAGAAGACACAGGTTGGAGTCGATACCCCGTGCATTTCTGTGTGGTGTAGGTTGAAGGGGGGATGTTTACAGCACGAGTCCAAAATAATAATCGTAGCGGATCGAATATTGTGTTTTCTTTTCATCAGATACTAAGAGCTGGTTTGGGAAGGCGAGCTGGCTAGACGACGGTTGAATTTCCCTTGGATCCTTTGCACAAGTGGAAAGCTGATCTCTGGAGGTGCAAACAGTAGAGAAGCCACCTCCGTGTGTTGGAGAAGAGGGCTGGGGAGGTGCCAGCGAGAGGGACTCCCGGAAAGAAGATTCTGTTTGCAGAGGAGGGAGGAACACACAAATAGAAGCGAGGGTTGAGCAGCCAGTGACTCAAACGTTTCAGGGAGGTCTCATAGGCTTTAAATATCCCTTATACCTCAGGCAGTGCTTTCCTCCAGAAAGTAGAAATTTCTCCAACTTAATTCAGCTGTAAGCAGGATCCAAGGATCCAAGCACAAAAAAAAAAAAAAAAAGTTGTAAGTAGGTCTGGTGAAGGTTTTTGGACTGGATATATGAAACCATTAAATATATTTTTTAAGAAGAGAAACAGTGACCTGAAATGTGTACCTCTTTAACTGGAAAAGTACTTGAGTTGTCACGTAAAAACAGGTACGCAAACACCTAGAAAGGCTTAGGTCTTGCACAAAAAGCTGTGTGACAACTAACTCTACTGTATACATTCTTTTGATGTATTTATGTGTTGATTCGTGTGTATCTGTCTGTCCATCTGTCCATCATCTCTCCCTAGTTATCCTCAGAAAAGGAAAAGCTGCAAGAAGAATATTAGGGGAAATGATAGATTAGGGGAAATGGTAACCGTAGCCTGAAGTCTCTATAATATCAGAGAATAGTTTTGAATGAATCTCTGTTATTCATCCAGAGGTAAAAGCATATACAGCGAGAGAGCACAAGTTGACACCTTATTGTTATGTTATGTCCAGTTTCTGTAGGTAATGAAGTAAAACCAAGGTTTACTGAGTGTTCCTCACCGGCCAGGGTCTATGCGGAGCACTTTATATATATCCTATCATTTTGATCCTTATGAGAAACCTAAGGAGACAGAGCCTGTTGTTGTCTCCATTTTTCAGCTAAGAAGATGCTTTAGAAAAACAATATGGCCAAGGCCACTAAGCAGAGTCGTGCGTCATGTTTTAGAGGATGAATAACGTGACTCTAGATTTATCCAAATTGGTTTAATAATTTGCGATGCCGTAAGTGGTTCCTTTTGTTTTGTCTAAGGAAGAGGCTTGAGAGAAGTTAGCTGAGGTTAACAAAAAAAAAAAAAAAAAGTGCCAGGATGCAGAGCTCATGAGCTTTGGGGAGCAGATGGCCTGGGTTTCTCTTCTGGCTCCATCACTTCCCAGCTGCATCATCTTTGCCAATTTATTGATATATTAAAAAGGGATCGCTTGTAATCTGACCAAATGATTGTACAACTTCATTTTTTTTGAATGTACAACTTTAATATTTACCTGACAGAGTTCCTTTGATTCTTTATGTAGGCGATGGCCATTATTAATTTAGAACTCACTTTGTTGTCCAGAAATACCCAGAGCCAGAAATGCATTTTTTTCTGCATATTGTTGCAATAAACAGGTATTATTATTATTTTTTTTAGCTCTAAAGCAATGTTTCCAAGTTTTTTTTTTTAATTTTTATTTATTTATGATAGTCACAGAGAGAGAGAGAGAGAGGCAGAGACATAGGCAGAAGGAGAAGCAGGCTCCATGCACCGGGAGCCCGACGTGGGATTCGATCCCGGGTCTCCAGGATCGCGCCCTGGGCCAAAGGCAGGCGCCAAACCGCTGCGCCACCCAGGGATCCCTGTTTCCAAGTTATCATACCATCACGACATCAAAAAGTATGCACCAGAGGTACTTACTGTCCACGGCTAGATATAATTCCTCATTGCTCTTGGGTTATAAGGGAAACTTGAACTTTAAAGACAATGTCTTGTCAAGGACTTAAATTTTAAACAGCAATATTCACCAGCAGAAATCAAATTACTGCAGCCCTGAAACTAATCTTTGGGTTACTTCTCATTCCCAGTTTACTCAATTTACTACAATGCCGCCTCACGTATCATTTTTTATGTAAAGAATTGCCACTCCCATGTCTTTGGTCCCATAGAGAGCTCAGAAAATGTTATCTTAAAAGTGTCTATTTATACTGAAAAGATAAATAAATATGTTTGTTCTTTGCCACAGCTTAGCAATGTAGATCTTACCAGCAAGCACCAGTGTGTTGTATTAGTCATCTCAACATAAATGGTTGTGTTCTAAAGGTAGGGCACGGGAATCTGCATTTTTAACAAATGTCCCAGGTAATTCTCGTATATACCCTAAATCAAAAACCGCTGGCTTCACTGGTAGGATTTCTGTTGTGTGGAGGATACTCCTGTATGTTTCTTTTCCAGTCTTCCTTCCCCTTCTTACAGAACCTGCTTTCACCCTGTGCCTCAAGGGTCGGAGGCCCACAGGCCCAACTATGGGCCATGGCTAACTGGAACAGAGATGTTCCCAGAACCAAAATGGGTCCTTGAGCCACGCTTTCTGGTGAATTGTCATTCAGACCCAGAGACTGCTCAACCTCTGCTGAGAAATGGTGGAAAAACAAGTCATTCATTTGGTTAAAGAAGAATTTTCCAGCACCAAGTTTGGAACTGAAATATGTAAGTGGATAGATGAATAGGTAGATGATAGAGAGAGAGATAGGTGATAGATAGATACATAGATAGATAGATAATAGATGATAGATAGATGATAGATAGATAGATGATAGATAGATAGATAGTAGATAAATAGGTGATAGGTAGATAGATAAATGATAGATGATAGATAGATGACAGGTAGATAGTAGATAGATAGGGAGATAGGTGATAGGTAGATAGATAATTGATAGATGATGGATGATAGATAGGTAGATAAAGATATGTTTAGAGAAGAAAAAAAGAAACCTCACATAGTATGAATAAAATTAAGGAAATTTAATATCATTTCCCATGTCCCTAAAACCAAGTGTGAAAAAAGGGGAGAATTCCTAGCTAAATACAAATAAAGATTCCAGCCCCATAGCGTCCCCGGCACCGCACAGCCTACATTAGAATGGATGTGACGTTTGGACTCCGTGTAGACCATGCAGATTAGATTGGAGCTGGCGCCCTGGGAGCAGGTCAGCGGCTCGCGTGACCCGCGGCAGAAGCTTGTTGCAGGTGCCGGTGGAAGGGGACAGGCCCGCGCTCCCCAAGACAACTCCCACCGAGCCTCTTCTGGCCTCCAGGACGGCGCGGCACGGTCGGCCAAGAAAAAGTGAGAGCGAGTCTGCATAAGGCAGGATCGAGGACATGCGGGGGGACAAGCGGGAGTGTGCGATGCCATTGATCCCTCTTAATAAACCCCTCCCCTGGAATTTCTGGGGGGTGGGGGGGGGTTCTTTTGTTTCTTTAGCTTAGTATAACTGTGAGGTTCTTTTGTTCTTTGCAGTGAAATCATTCCTGACCAAGGTAGCCCCGGGAGGCAAGAAGACCTTAGGACTATGACCGTCCAAGGAGCCTCGGCCACTCGGTTCACTGATGCCTGAAATTCTGTAGGAGATTTTTACTCTTTTCTTGTCATTTTTAATTTCATGTCATTTGTTTTGTTTGCACTCATTCAAGTGTAGTATTTCTGAGAATGATAATAATAGCTCGTGGGGGCCCCTAAATCCCCTCTGCCCTGGGATGGCGGAATGTCCCCCGGGAGAGGGACCGGTAGTAACGGGCTCATGCCAGCCCCACAGCACTGGGCTTATGCCAGCCTGCGCCGGCCTTCAGTCCCGGGCGCCCCAAACCTCGGCTGGGGCACGGTGAGCCGAGGGCCTTGCTTTGTCCTCCGGGCAGGGGCCACCGAGGCAAGACGTTCTCAGGCCGGCCCGGCCGTGGTATGAGCCGTGGTGTGGGCCCCGCGCGTGAAGAGCCCGGGAGCAGCTCAGCAGGCCCTAGGGCGAGGGCGAGGGCGAGGGCGAGGGCCAGTCTGTCCGCCCGACTCCGTCTGTCTTCTTGGCCCAGGACAGGACAGAAGAGGGGGCCGGAGTCGGGGGCCGCTGAAACAGCGACGGTTGTGAGGACGTTCGTACAACTGAACTTTTTGCCTGGGCTCTCTTTGAGAGGAAATTAATGACTTTTTAACATTTATAAGCTAAAACCACCTGAGCTACATTAAGTGGGCAAAGCCCATCCTATTACACGGAGATAGAGGCAACATCGCATTTACCTAAACCCGCCGTTCCCTAGCCCAGATTTTTCAAATGACTCTGTAAATAGTCATGAGAAGGTGCAGTTTAGGGGAATTTCTGCTCATACGAATGTTCATGCTAATAGTACGTAGATGAGAGCTAAAATGAGTAAGAGGACTTTCGTCAGAAGGCATCTAGGAAGAAAGAAATTTACTTAAAATGTTAGAGGTCCGGGATTTGTGATTTTTGCAAAATCAACACAAACTCCCTCCCCCATAATTTTAACTGGGAGGCGCTATCTCCTTAACCAAGATGCAGAGGAGCAGATATCCTTGGTGAAGGCTTCAGTGGAAGACACTTGGCCCTGGAGAGAGGGACAGTTTGAAAGTTCACCTGCCTCTTACGTGTCGGTTTATACGCTCTCTCACCCCACCTCTCCAAACACGTTGCTTAAAAACAAGCCGGACCATGTTTGATAAATACACTGTGAAGTGGTGATCTCATGCATGAAGTCCTTTTAAGAAAGAAACAAAATGACTTTCCTCGCACAAATGCCTACTAGTAAGAAAGACTTGAATAAGCCAAGTTCTGCATTTTAAGAAATCTGATTGCTAACTTCGTGTTCATTAACACAGGCTAATCATCTACATTATAGAATATGAGCATTTAGAGAAGTTTGTTTCCCCAAAATTTAATTAAGAAGTGAATGAGTGAATGAACGAATGAATGAAAATATTGTAATTCTTTCAATAGTTCAATACCTGTGCATATTATTATATGACCCATTTGGTGAGAGGACAATCTATATTGCAATAATATGAAATGATCAGATGGTCTGTGCTAGACTCCGTGTCTTTACCATTTTATTTATTACTTCTGAGAGTCCAGTTTTTAAATAGGAAAGCTCCGCTCTCCTACGGTTCTCATTATTTGGGTCTATACCCACATAATAGAATGAAATGGCAAATTTTCAATTGTTCAGTTTACGTACAAAGTATAGATTTCCTGACTGGCCAATTTACAGGTTGCCTGGTAGGAACGGACTGGGTAAATTTTCATTGTCACCCAGTTGACTAGATAATTACCCACTGCATTAGGAGCTCCGGTTGACACATTCTGGCGACTTACCCAGAAAGATTGGAGTCAACGCCAACAATATAGTTGTAAAGGGGTTTTAAAGAGAATTATATACAAATATGCATGTGTATGATTTTTCGCCTTGTAAAATAGAGGTCATTCTTCCTTGTTTTCTTAGCGCTACGTAGTAGTATGTGACGAATGTGCTACATGCAGAAAAGCCACTCTACCCACAAGTTTCAAGGAATACACCTCTTAAAATTTCTTTGTGTTAGTTCTTATGAGAGAAATTAAATTTAACCACATTGCCCAAACAAGAATGGTCTTCAAGTGATTTACAGACATTGAGAAGGTTTGGCTTGACCTCACTTTCAGGCTCTGAGGGACGTGGGGTGTGAGAAGAGAAACAGACTACAGTGTCTAAGGCCACAAAGGACAGCAGGTAGGTCATGGGCCTTAGACACTGACACAGGTGAATCAGCCAATTCCCAAGAAGCCATGGCTCTAGGACGGGCCCTCCCTCACGGCTCCCGGATTGGTCTAGCACAGAGGGCGCCACCTTAGCCCTGAGCCTATTCATCCGGCTTCAACTCCAAGCCCAACGGAGTAGAAAGTGAGCGAGCACCTGGGTCCTCCCCCTTCCCCAGCCCACCTCATAGTCTCTTCTTCTACGCGTCCATTCTCCTGATGGAGAGCAGCCTGATCCCGGGTTGGAGACTGTGCCCCCAGCGGGTAGGCTCTTGGGCTTTAGGGGATAACCGTGCTCTACCCCACACTCGGGAGACAGAAGCCACACAGCCTGTGTGTCCCAGTCCTGGCCTCGCTCCCTGCAACCCACAGGAATGCGACAAAGTAGAGCTTCTCTAGACTCCACATGCTTTGCTGACACGTGGGATGGACGTGGGTGCGCGAAAGAGGTTTACTGTGCTATGCTAGACTCTGTACAGGCTGCCAAACTACAGGAACACCCATTTAAAGAATGAAACGTTATCAGGTTCATTGAGCACCCTGTATGCTCTTCCCCGGTTGCTTCTGTTTCACTTCCGGACAAAAATCCCTGCCATTTTGAATTTGGTATTTATCACTGCTACACATTTCTTTCTTTCGTTATTCAACCTTTCACACTGGCTAAAAATCCTAACGTGTCTATCTTAGGATGATTAATTTTATTTTATGATAAACTAAGTAAAGGGAGTGAATCTTAATTAAATATGGAAAATATATTTCTATGGAGAATGACATATTATGGTAGTGTTACTAACAGTGGTTAAAGGAATCCAAATGGTTTATTTTGGAGACTTGGTCTTATACTAAATATATTTTCCCTTCGACCGCACCACTTAGTTATTCTCTTGATCAAATTCGCAATTTTAGTACCTGTTACTGCTGTAAATCACACAGAGAGTTTAAAAAAGGAAGGAAGCCAGCATGCAAAATTTTATTTATGACATGAGCTGACTGGTATAAAAGGGAAAAATTGAATAATCTTGAATTAGAGAAACGCAGACATATTTAGAAAAAAAAATCTAAATCAAAAATTAAAAAACAAAATCTAATTGATTTAAGAGACAATTAAGGTGACCATGAACATACTTAAGCTGTAACATAGGTGATTAGAACTCAGTTTATTTTAGCAGTGCTCTTCCAGAAGATTTTATAAAAATAGAAAATGAAGCAAAAGGAAATTCAAAGCAAGTGCTTGGCAATACTCTTTGAAATTCATAAGGGCAATTTCTTTCCAACCTTCATTTACCTTTTCTCATGAAACATTCCAAGAACAGACTGAGAGTTATTGAAATCGTTTATCATATTCCCCCTTTGGAAAGCAATGCCACTCTAGAGGTGTGGTGAATTTCCACTCATGAGAGCTGTGAAATCACAATTTCCAAGCTGATCTCTGCCTTTTAATAATGCACTCCACATATTGTTAAACTATTTATATGCATACAGCCGTTTTAAAGAGTTTATCCAACAAAATTTCAAAACAAACAGGACATAGAGTAAGTATTTGTACCCCAAAAAGAGTTAACTTGAAAATGGGAAAGTTCCCTTAAATGCAAAAAGTGTGTATATGCCTTGATTTCAATATAATAAAAATATTGTTTATGCGTTTCTAAAATTACATTTCAGGAACAACGTTTTTTGTTTTATCTTCCTTTTTTTTTTTTTTTGGATAAACTTGTCTGCATTTATTTAAAAATGCATGCGAGATTCAAGATACATCCAAGGCCTGTAAGCCCTCCAAAGTTTTTTGTTATTTTTGTATCTACTGTTTTTCCAGGCACGTTTATAAAAAAGAAAAATCAGAATCCTCCAAGATTATTGCTCCAGGAGTCCAAGAAAATTGACTTTTTTAGTGCTCAAGTACAAAGTAATACTGGCAGACATTGTACCTCCAGAGAGGGAAAACATAAGACCTTGTTCTGGTATTAGTATTAAAAACAACAGATTTCAACAATGATGTAGGTCTTGTCAGCCGTTGCTTATTCACAAAAATAAATTATTTCTATCTAATTCAAATGAACTGTTGCCCTTACAGAAATGAAAAGGTCACCAGCGTGTGCGCTTTACAATGTTTTCTTTTGGAAAACTTGTTCAGATAACATCTAGGCTTGAATTCCTTGCCTTTTCAGGAACAGCTGTTTTATTGAGGAGGAGCGTAGTGGGCACATGCAGGAATATTTTAAAAGAATTAAACTTTATTTAGCAGGTCTTGGAGAAACTGACCTAAGCAGCTGGCCTTGAGGATTTGAGATCCCAGAATTTTTCCTCTCCAAATTTCAATTTTTCTTAGAACTTTGGAATATATATTCAGATAGAGAAAAACAAAGGTATCGTTAGATTATATGAGCCAGAGAAAAACTCAGTGCAAATACAAGAAAAGCAATCCATCCTAGTCTATTTTCCTGGGGTTTCCAAAGTCCTAGAGTTGCCTTTGAGCAGATAGAGCCCTAGGTAAGAATCTAAAACCAGGGGAAACTGGGAAAAAATTAGAGAAGGAGACAAACCGTGAGAGGCTCCCGACTCTGGGGAACCAACAAAGGGCTGCAGAGGGAGAGGTGGACGGGGATGCGGTGACTGGGTGAGGGGCACTGAGGGGGGCACCTGACGGATGAGCACCAGGTATTATACTAGATGTTGGCAAATTGAATTTAAAAAAATCTAAAAAATAATAGAAACCAGCCTCAGTGGGCAGAGGACGGCCCTGAAGACCCCTGTACCCTCAGTTGCACACCCCCTTGAGTGTGGAGGGAACTGTGTCATCTCCGCCTCTTGAGTGCAAGGAGAGCCGTACCCAGGGTGGCCGTCGCTGCTGAGCGTGTTACCTGTAGCGCGAGGAGGACAGATGCAGGCAGTGGTGACTAATGCCCTGACTCGATTGAGACTGAGTCGAAGAAAGGGGGATCACCCCGCGAGCGAGTGTCCTAACCGGGCCAGTCCCTTCGAGGGAGTCTGGAGATGAGCGGTGTCCTCGCCTGGTGGCCCTGAGGAGGCCAGCGGAGGCCTCCAGCTGCAAGGAAGTGGATCCACACGGCCACCCCGGGAGCTGAAAGAGGTCCCTGAGCTTCCAGGGGCACTGCACCCCCGGCCCGCCCCCTGCTCCCCTACACCAGCCGCTCCGAGAATCTTCCAGGCCGGGCGCGCTGCTATTCTGCATCCATGGCCTTGGAGCACCTGGCGTTGTGGGTGTGTAGGAATCCATGACTCTATCACCCTGAAAATCCACTCATTATCTCTCTTTTTAAATTTAACTTCAGTTAGCCAACGTGCAGTACGTCATTCATTTCAGACGTAGAGTCAGCGATTCACCATCACACCCAGTGCTCGTCACGTCACGCGCCCTCCTCAGTGCCCATTGCCCAGTGACCCCGTCCCCCATCCCTGCTCCTCCAGCAACCCTCAGTTGGTTTCCTAGAGCTAAGAGTCTCCCATGGCGTGTCTCCCTCTCTGATTTCTTTCCATTCCTTTTCATTCTTTCACAATTTTCCCATTCTGTTTTGTTCCATTCTTGCCTTTTAGAACCTACATTATTACTGAACTAACGTTCAGGCTAACAGAAGTCAGATTTTATGATTTTATCCTGTTTCTTTTATAATTTCCTGGTGACTTTTTAAGTCATGTTAACTTATCTTTAATTACAGAAGTCTTTTTTTTTTTCTAATTTTATTTATTTGACAGAGAGAGAGTGTGAGCCCAACCAGGGGGGAGCAGCAGGCAGAGGAGAGGAAGAAGCCGGCTCCCCACCCAGCAGGGAGCCCAACGTGGGGCTGCGTCCCAGGACCCCGGGATCACAACCTGAGCTGATGGCAGACACTTAACCGACGGAGCACCCGGTAGTCCTGCAAAGAGCTTCTCTTTTTCTTCCAAAAAGGTCTTTTGCACAACCTGCTGCTCTTGCTTATGGACGTGATACCTTTCTCTGTAGCTCTGAGAAAATTAATATAAATATATTTATAAATATTTATAAAAATATATATAAATATTTTCCTACTCTCTACGTTGTCTTTACTTCCTGCGGGTTCTTTCATCATCCCCTTCTTTTGGTCGTTTCATTGTACGTAAGGTTTTTCCCACGGCGTCTGTTGACTCTTGGTTGTTGGTTGACATCTTAAGAGTACAGCTCTTCAGAGTAGATGCCGATTAGAGCGCGAGAGTAGGTGTGCTCACGGGTGGAAGTTGCTGTGGGCTCCATCGCAGGCTAATCCTGGGCACCAGGCCATTACTGGGAGATCCCCAGCTGGTGGGTCACTAACTAACCCCACCCGCGGGCAGATTCCTCAGCCTTCAGTCCTCACACCATACCTGGTGGCCACGGTCCTGGAAGCTGAACAGGAGAAGAGGGCTTGGGGCTCTCCAGTATGTCAATCGTTCTCTGAATTTCCTGGTGTCGGATCCTCACATCACTCGCTCCCAGTAGGTCTGGGGCACCACGCTCCATGGCCGTCTTATTCGGGCTCTCCCATCTTCTCCAGGTTATGGGAGGAGTGACCACCAGCCTGCGTGTGGGAGTTGAGGGGAATCTAAGGACCCGGTTTCTCTTTTACTAACCTTTCTTCCTATTTTTCACACGGGAGAGCTTGGTTCTTGTCTCACGGAGTCGAAGAATGAATCTCGCAGGCACAGGAGAGTGAGGAAAGGGACAGAAGTTTATTAAGATACAGAGAAAGCTCTCAGGAGTGAGAGGGCTCCCGACAGGGCTGCCACGAGGGCTTGTAGGGTCGGTCTTTTATTGGAAGCCTAATCGGGGATCCCAAATCCTTTTAACATCCCCAATGACGTCACCACTGAGGAAGGACCAGTGATAACATCTCTAATGGCTCACTTCTTCTTTGGGGTCTGGTTATTCTTTGTTGGTCACAAGTAGCTGTTATAACGAGACGCCCTCCTGACCCACACCTTAGGGCGGGGTGGTCTGGGTTGTTCCTTTACCTCGGGTGTCCTTACACCTCAGCATTTGTGGGATTTCTGTGAGCCTGCCTCGGTGGCCCCCGACCTCCCACTGCCCAGCCCTGTTGGTCCCTCACTCATTTTCAGCCCTACTGTGCGCACTTCCGCTGTCACAGGCAGCTGAGGTCCCCGATACACAAACCTTTCCAGGGATTTCTGCATTTAACGACTTTGTTGGGGTTTAGGGGGCAAGAGAAGGTAGGCCTTCCCCCCTTGAAGGCTTTTCTTGTTTTCTTCAGGCTGCTGAGTCACTCATCACTTAAATACCCGCTTCCTAGCCTCTGAATTCATCCCGGTAATTTCCAGCCGATGTCTTCTCCTCTCTGATGGTCCTTTTCATTATGGGTTTGTTTGGTGTTGTGCTGATAAATGGCTCTTTGGGTAAAAAAAGAAAGAAAGGCAAGAGAAGAAAAAGCTCTGGCTCGAAGCCTTTGCTGACGTCCGCGGCGTAGGCTCCCACTAGGACTGTTTCGAGCTACCCATGGTTCCACAACGGCTTGCAGGACCTTGACTATTTAACGATTGTGTGTTGCCTCTAGGTGACGACTGGCTCCAGCCTAGCGTCGTCTGAGCCTTTATACAATTTGTGACGTCGGGCAGGAGAAGCAAGGTGTTAGCAGGGCTCCGGGAGAGGGCTGACGCCAAGCCAAGCCGAAGGCCACCCCCCCGTGTGTCGCGGGGAGGGTGCATTTCTGGCTCTGCTGCTTTGTGCCAACATAGACACGGTGACTAGAAAAAGGAAATAATCACATGAGTGGAGTGAATATAAAGAACGAAAATGATCCGGAGTACATGATGAATCTGTTTGTCCTCATGGAGCCTCACTGCCGGCACCTTGGAGTCCACAGCTCTCTTCCTCTCACTCTCCCTCCCCCTTGCGCATCTAAACCCGTCGATTAACGCGACTGCGGGACTTAGACAAACAAGGCTCACTTCCCTGAACGCAGGCTCAAGCTGAAGAGCTTCACTTAGGAGAATGTGCCCTAAAGTGCCGAGCGGCTGTGTAGGGCCGTGCTGTCCGAACAGCGACTCCTAGAAAACCCTACGCTGCACGGCCACCTCGGGGCGTGGGAGTCGACGTGGGTATGGAGGTAAGATTCGCCTTCGTATTAGTCACCGCTCCCACTCGGAGACGTGAATTAGAATGTCTACCTCGTGGAAATCCTCTTACCCTTTCCAACCGGATTGTGAAACACCTCTCGCCAGTTCCGTTCCTAAGAAATCTTAGGGCCCCTCGAAGGCCACGTCAAGTGGCAGCCGGTCAGTGACCTGTCTCCCCGGGAGGCGGCCCCCACCTGGGCCTCTGCAGCGGGCGAAGTGCTGGATGCGAGTGTCGAGAACCGTGGCACAGAGCTTGAAACCATACGGTGAGCGGATTAACGTCGCACTTCTTGTAGTGACATGAAGTGTGTCACACACCCTCTGAATTCACGTGGAAGTCCTGAAAGAAGCATGAACGCCCCAGATTTAGAACAAAAGCAACCCTGCTTGGGGTCCTTTCCGCAGCATTCACATGTAGGTAGGGAATCAGGTCTAAACTGGTGAAGCCGGTAGTCAAATGGGGACTTGGAAAAATTCAATATTTCTGTCTCGCACCTGGAAATCTCAGGTCTGGGGACACCTGTCACCCCAAGAGTCTCACCCAGCATCAGGAGAAAGGAAATCGGGAAATTTACACGCCACCCAGTTCTCAGGCGGAAAGAATACTTTCAGTCCCCAAAGCTCTTGTCCCGCTGAGAGATCAGCCTGTAGCTTTGCAATATTCTACTTGTGTAAAATAATTGACTTCCGCGGTGTTGAAGGTCACCGACTTGTTGTTTATGCCCCGACCTCTGCTGGTGCTCATCACGAGATCTCGCGTGAGTGATGTAAGGAATGTTGCCTTTGGCTCTTACATCCCGTGTCTAAGTGCGACCAAAAAAATGTTCTGAAATCCCAGCAATGCTAAAGGCAAAAAAAAAAATGCGATTTTGGTAACTGCTCTCTGCTTTATGTAAAAATAATCCCAGCTTTTTTTTTTATTATTATAATTTCTTTTCTCCTCCAGCCAAATGTTTGCAGTGGAACCCACGTTGGACACAAGCCATATCTTGGCGTTGGTTGTCATGTGTAGTTTGCTCAGAAAAATCTGCTTTGGTTTATTTCGCATGATGTCATGTTACGTGAAACAGCCTTAAAATGTAGCTATTCATGAGAAATTTCCTGGTGAGAAGTCACAAAACGTACACACGACTGGAGTTCACTATTGAGGCTTAAAAAGAAGCGAAGGTCATAAAGACGAAACTTCTCCATGAAGTGGAGTCGGGCCTGACCCTCGGTCGGGTCTGACTATTCCAGCGTCACTGGCAAGAAAAGATCCAAGTTTTACTTTGAGTCAATGGCCTTTGGAGTGATTAGACGTAGGTAAGATCTGACCGTCAAGGCTGGAGAGCGCTTTGTAGTGAGCCTTAACGGTCCTTGTCTACAGGCGAGGGGCCTCCTTGCGGGTAGTGGGGTTCATCCTACGTCGTCGGGAACCGCCCATTGCATTGGCCTTAGGGCGCTCAAAGCCTCTCAAAACCTTGTCAGACTTGCTTCTGGCCATTCCCGTCCTTGACGACGTGTGATTTTCTTGCTGTCTTGTGGTTGTCCCTGAATGAGTGGAAGGAGTTTTGTCCTTAGAAGGTCCTGATAAAAAAGGAGATTCCCACGGGCAGAGGAAGAGAGGACAAGGTGATCGACACCTGTCTTCGTGACCTATGGGTGGATGATGATTTTCGAGGCGAGAAGATGAAAAATTCTCTTTTGTGATCCGAGGAAGCTGTGTAATGAACAAATGAAAAAAAAAAAAAAACATTTTAGGGTTTACTCTCCTATGACAAATAGGACAAGGGAAACCCCAAGCAGGTCAAAATAAAGGTCTGCCCAGGATCCTTTCCCTTGGACTGTCCCCGTTCTAAGTAGTTCTGGCGCGACAACTACGACATTCAAGAGATGAATAAGCGCGTGTGTAGCCCGACACGCCACCACGGTATCACGGAGGCGGGAACTCTGGGTAAGGGGCGATTAGACTTTTAGAAAGATGTTGCCGGGATCCCTGGGTGGCGCAGCGGTTTAGGCGCCTGCCTTTGGCCCAGGGCGCGATCCTGGAGACCCGGGATCGAATCCCACGTCGGGCTCCCGGTGCATGGAGCCTGCTTCTCCCTCTGCCTGTGTCTCTGCCTCTCTGTCTCTCTCTGTGTGACTATCATGAATAAATAAATAAAATCTTTAAAAAAAAAATAGAAAGATGTTGTCGATGATGCTCTAGAAGACTGTTTACTCCTTGTCATTGTTCTTGGGCGAGCTCCTCGCAAACGCTTGTGTGGGCCGCTGTTTTAATTGAGTTCACCGTGTCTGAGGATTTACTTGCATCCAAGCGGGTCTCATTTTTCTACGGTGGCACCTTTACCGCTCTCTTCTGGGGACTGCTTCATCGCATCACGGCAGGCCTTTCCTTCTTTCCTGTCTCCTTTCTGTCGCATTCGATCTGCTGGCCCGTTACAGATCCTATCCCACAGGTGTTCGGGTCTCAATCGGCCTTTATGCTTTGCTCTTCCTGAGAAGTCACACGAAGGGTTGAAATCCCCTAAAAGCTTGTCTGTGTTGCTTCTTCCCAATTTCATCACGGCTGGCTCCTTACTTTTCTCCGTCCCCGACAGAAAAAGGGAAAGAAGAGTGATCACAAGATCCCTGCTTGCCTCCTCACTGTGGTTTTGGGTCTGCAGATTATGTCACGGGTGGGCAGCCTCCGATTTGCTTGGTATCTTGCGATCGTCATGGCCACACAGAGTTCGGGGATCCCTGAGAATTTTTAAGTGGGAGGAAGGGAAGCTTCGTGAACCGGGAGGAGGAGGTAAGGTAGTTACCATCCGGCTGCAGATCCGCAGCAGGTTGCACTTAGCTGGCTGTCGGTCAGGAAGGCGCATTCCGGGGCATAAAGAACAATCTAGATGGATTGCTTGCTTTTTAATGTCACCTGCAAAGTACAATAATCCCAAGTATGGATAGATGTCGAGCATTAGGGCCGGGGAAAGCCGCACGGTCGCTAACGTCCGCCGCGGCACAGAACGCGAGCCCGGGAGCCAGCCACGCAAGCAGGGGCGCCCGTGGAAGCAGCGGGCCTTCCTCTGATCCCGCAGCCTGGCCACAAAGACAAAATATCTGTCGGCATCACCGTGACCCACTCTGCAGCATCAGTGGTGGTGAGGGGACTGCAAACTCGCTGAGCCAAAGCAAAAGCTGTGAATATCGCTGACTTTGAGTCATTTCCTGTTGAAGAGGGTCGGTAACCGTGTGCTTAGAGGCCGGGGGATGCACCAGCATCAAGCCTCTGCTGCATTTTTCTACTTTTAATTACTTTTTTTTTTTTTTTTGGCAGCACGTTGAAACAAGGTCATACCCCACTCACTTCTATGCATAAAGTGTGAAAAATAGTTTATGAAATTTTGAAAGAGGGACAAAACCGAATATATGAAATGGTCTCTTCGGGAATCTCTCCAAAACTTGTGCTGGTTGATACTTGACGGGCTCTCCTGTTATAGCTGCCCTGTCTCGGGCCTTAAAATCGCTTCATGAATTATTACACACAGCTCAGTGGCTCATTTTTCTCCAGAGCCCCCTCCCGCCCATGCAACACCCCCCCCCCCCGCCGGGCCCCTCCGCCTTCGAGGACACCTGCGTTCGTACAGCCGGACGCACACACGTGTAAACACACCCCTCGCTCACGCTTGGTGCACAGCAACGTTTAAAAAAGCGGAGCCACGCTATGAAGTCTAAACATTTTAAAGTAAAATATGGGATTTAAAATTGAACATCTCTCTTGCTGCATGTGCACGACGTCTGACTCACAAAATCTCCGTGAGAGTTAGGGTCCTATGGGTGGAGCACCCCGGCCTGACTCCTGGCGGATGCCAACGACCGCAGGCCTCGTTGCTACGTCGCTGGAGGCTCTCCCGCCGTGCAGGTAAGCCCCAGGTGCAGGAGCGCTGTCGGGGCTGTGGGTCATGGTCGAGTGGGGCTCCCCGGGTCAGTTTGGTGAGTCCGGACCGGGGAGGAGGAGCAAGACCTAGGAGCGCACAGCAGACGATCGCGGGCTCGCAGCCAAGTGGCGCCGTGGGCAGACGGCTGCCACCGTGCAGGGCGTGTGTGTGTCACTGTGCGTGTGTGTCAGGCAGGCTCAGTCCTCTGCAGGTCTCAGCCACGACAGGCTGAGAGCCATGGAGAAGGCTTGGGGTGTCCAGGGCATCACAGCCACAAGCCGGGGAGCCTGGGGACAGAAGCCCTGGGGGCGGCCGTCTAGGTGCAGCCCAGCCGGGGCCACCGGGCCCAGGCCACTGGGGCCCTGCAGTTGCTGCAGGCCCTGCTGCTGGGCTCGGAGCCAGGCCCCGCACATGTCACGACCCGGAGTGGCAGCCGGGACAAGGAAACCGAGGGCCGTGGGGGGCGATGTGATGACTTCTGCCTGCCGGCCCATCAGCAACAGTGCCAGGGCCGGGGTCGCCCAAGGACCACCTGCTCAGTGCACCTGCGGGCCCGGGAGCAGCTGGGGGGTGGGGCCGGGCCTGGGCACAGTGTCTGGGCCCCAGAGCCTGGTCCCTGGCGCCCCACGGGGTCCCACTGCAGGTGGCTTTGTGTCCCGAGGGGTGCTGGCTCTCAGCCGCCCTGGAACTCCCGGTGGCCTTGTCCTGCCCAGGAGGGGGTGGGACACAGAGGGGGGTGCCCGGGTTTCCTGAAGGTCCTCGGACACCTGGACTGCGCCCGCTGAGGCCAGGCCCCTGGAGAGCCCAGGTGCTCGCTCAGGAGCTGGGGTCCCTCGTCCCCGCGTCTGCTGAGTGAGGAGGCCGAGGTGACGGGCCTGCCCCCTGCACCCAGAAGGGTCGTCGTACTGGGGAACGGGGTTAGAGAATGGGGGGCCTTGCACACGGACGCGAAGCCTGAGGACACGCGCCGCCGGGGGCAGTAAGTGACAAGAGGGCGCGGCCCGGGCCACCAGGCTGCTGTCCCCGAAGCGTGTCGCCGCGGGCGGTCTGGTGTGGTGCGCTCTTTTCAAAGATGTTATTCATCCACTTGTCGGAGAGTGAGCGAGCGAGGGAGGGAATGAGCACCCACCGGGGAGCAGCAGCCAGGGAGGGAGAAGCAGGTCCCACCCTGCGGGGAGCCGGCCATGGGCATCGACCCCGGGTCCCCACCCCGGCAGGTGCTCGACCCTGGGTCCCCGCCCCGGCAGGTGCTCGGCCCCAGGTCCCCGCTCAGGCAGGTGCTCGACCCCAGGTCCCCGCCCCGGCAGGTGCTCGACCCCAGGTCCCCGCCCCGGCAGGTGCTCGGCCCCAGGTCCCCACTCAGGCAGGTGCTCGACCCCGGGTCCCCGCCCCGGCAGGTGCTCGGCCCCAGGTCCCCGCTCAGGCAGGTGCTCGACCCCAGGGCCCCACCCCAGCAGGTGCTCGGCCACTAGTCCGTGGCGCCCGCCTAGAGGATGCTTCTCTGTGGGTGGGCACTAGTACAGGGCACCCCCCAGCCACTCGAAAGCAGTTTTCCAAGTGGCGCATGGAAGTCCTGTATCATTCGGGAGATACTTACAGGGTCGTGCCACCAGCTGCCCCTTGGGCCCCTGAGCCCACCTGGCTCACCGTTGTGCTCGGTGCACAGCGCAGTCATCCCAGGCCGCAGCCGCGTGCTTTTAGGGCAGTCCTAGACAGTTTTGAATAAGGAAGCAATCCAACCCCTTGCAGACTCTGTATATTAAATTTTCCCGTTACCTACCTTTTTGTCTTTTTTAGACATGTTTCATACTCCAAATCAAGGGACATTTTTGCCAGGAATTTCCCTTATAACTTCTTTAAAAGTGTGTGCATTTGGAGATAAATGCAATCCATATGTTCCTGAGTTACTCTCATTTTTTTTTTTATCAAAATGTTATTCCCTACAAAGTACTTGATCACCAATAAGTTATATGAGATTTTTAAAGGCCTTTTTTTTCTTAGTAAAGGGAAACCACATTCGATCAATAACACAGTTAGTTATAGAGTCAAAGTTACACAAGGCCTTATGAAGATATATTGTTTTACTATTTAACTTTAATAAGTTAGGCTACAGATATTTGGAAACTCACCAATCACTGTCAGAAAAATGCACACTATTGTTTTTTTTTTTTTCTTTTTTTTTTTTTTCTCTCTCTCTCTTCCCGGGCTAAAAACTCTATTTTTTGTTTATAAGATTCACTTTATCTTCTCGTTACAGTGACTTTCAAAAAGAAGAAAAACTGGGTTCCTGGATCTGCAGTTAGAATTCATTGCAAATGACTATATAATGCAACTGTCTTGTATTTGAATACATGTGCCCATAAAGCCCCTTTACGGAAGACCCCTGACTCTTAACCTGCACACACAGGAATAATCACAACGACGTCACACACACATAATGCGATACAAGGCAACAACTCTTTCCAGATGATGAGTTTCCCTGAAGGCAAGAAGAACGTCTTCCTCATTGTGGTATCTACACGTAGTAGGTCTTTGGTAAGTATTTGGCGAACAAAGAAAACATGATGGAAAATAACAGTAAGAGACAGAGTTACAGCCGAGTCTGGCTTTCGATGAGGAAGCCGGCTGAGCAAGGAGGGGTATGTCAACAGGATACAATAACACACCCACCCCCACTTTAATCCAACTTCAAAATGGATTAAACGTACGTGGTTGGGGGCAAGAGGAGCTGGGAATGTGTCTGGTCACACAGCTGCTCAGGCTGTGCCCTTCCCAGCACATCTCTTTGTTGGGAAGAGGAGCCGGGCTGGACTGGGTTACGGGGCAATAAGCTAATTTAGGTTCAAACTTTCAGGGTTAACAGGATCACTGTGCCTCAGAAATATCCATATTTCGGTTAGTCTGCATAGAATCATATATATATCACATATAAATATATGCAACTAATATAACAAGTACACATTTGTTCCCCTATATTTGTTCAGCTCTATACCTTCACGTCCTATGTATGCATCTGTGTGTATATAACAAATTATATTCGTTATGGTGTAGAGATTTCTCTCTATGTAAAGATTTACCTTACTTATAACGGAGACCAATATCATTACAGTTCATACATTCCTTTTATATCACATATTGTTGACCCAAAAAACAGTCTTTTACTATGAACCTTTCAAGGAAGCAGGCAATGTCCTCTGATGTCTGATGCTTCTTTGCACCCAAAACTTCACGTAAATTACTAGAGAACATAACACGAAACTCCTTAGGGACGTGTAGGAAACGTGAACTCTCCCTAATTGAAATAATCGAATTTCTAGAATCACAGAGGAATAAAGAAAACTTGTTTGAAGGCTACATTCCCCACCAAAGATCGTCAGTGGATTATTTTTTTTAAGCTGCAAAGACTATGAAATGGAAACCAAAATGGGATCTGAGCCCCAATGGCACTTTCCCACATACTACACATTCCTGGCTTCTAAACACGAAGTCATGGATCAGAATTTCAGGCTCATGGAATCCCAGGCTTACCGTCTCCACAAAACCCGCATTCACCCTCCTGCAAAAATGTTGATTCATGGCATAGATGCTGTGAGGGATTTTTAAGTGTGTAAGCAGTGTTTCAGTGTTGATTGACTCATGACCCATACCTCAAGCCATTATGGCCCTTCTTCAGGGCTGTCTTTTCTCTCATGCTAACCTATGGTAAAAAAAAAACAAAAAACCCACAGGCCACCCCCCAACACATGCACACACACCTCACACCAATAAACAAACACAAAGAACCTTAAGAAAGTTGTGTAGTCTAAATGCGGACGAAGAAACCTATGAAAAGCAGAAACTGACAGACTTTGCTATGGGGCAAGTCATCCAAATGCAAATAACTGAAGAATTAAAAATGCTATTAGTCATTCAAACCTGAGTGGGTATTAGTTTAATCTGAGATGACGTCCTTCTCATTAAAATCCTTCCTCTTTTCGTTTTTCTTATTACCCACTCCTGCAGAAAGTTCGCAATGATGGGGTAGACCAGCAAAATTTCACTGTGGGGTGGCAATTTGGGGTAAGAACAGCACCACGTAGTTTGGGACACGGTTGCAAGTAATGAAAAATTGAATGGGGAAGGGTATCTCAAATGACCTTTATCTTAGTTTAGAATTTGGGCAAAGCCATGCCAGTTACCAAAAAACTGTCTTTTCTTCCTGTCTTCTTCTTCCTTCACTGTTCCATGGCCATCTGCTCCCAGAAGGCAATTTGACACCGTCCCTTTACCGCGCTCTTGGGACCCAACCAAAAGCATTGCATCTTGATGAGTGTTAACTACAGAGATGGTCGGTGGGTTTCGGGTTCATACAACCTCAGGAGTACTTTCTCGAAGGAGAGGAAACCCTCTGCTTATGTCCACTACTGGACATACGTAACATGCTGTGAACGGAGCAAAGCACCAGGAAGCACGAGGGGGTGCCTCCGCCGTTGTCTCTGTCCTCAAGGAAATCAGTCTTGGTGGGAAGATGAGTTTGTAAAGAAATGAAGACAATGGAGTGTTTAGAGGTATTATGAACATTGTCCCAGTCTGGTGAGAGTGATGCGAAGAAGCAGGGCCAATGTAAAACGTATTTGGGTGGTGGGGCCTATTTCTAATATTCAACATTTATAGGCAGAGTAGATTCATAGAGTTCAGTGGTGTGGCGATGAGGGGCTAATGACACGAGGACGATATAGATGAATTAATAGCAAGAAATGTCTGCCTTCCCCGCCTGGTTACATGTGGGGTCCTAGAATCCGGATACCAAAATCAAGCACCTTCAGCCTACAAATAAAAATGTGCCCACTATTCAGGGTCTAAGTGGGCAAAAGACACAATCCAACCCAGTATTAGCATATTTATATATTTTATACACATACGTATTTTTAATATACTTACGGATGAAAATTAGTAGGTTTCCCGTGACTTTGAGGGGTAACATAAGACCACCATGTCACGGAACCTATGGTTGGGGGTGGGAAAGTGGAGTTAAAGGTAGCCTGTGAGGTTTGGTGTTGAACACAGGGTCCCAATGGGTATATATTTGAGTCATAGCGAAGAAAATGGGCCAAGGTATGGCGCAAAGTGAGGAGCCAGTGATGGAAAAACCAACTGTAATCTTTTGATACATGAAAAGGAGACTTTAAAAAATTACTTATTTGTTATTGAAGCATAGTTGACACACAATGTGTTGTGTTAGTTTTAGGTATACAACACAGTCATTTGGCAATTCTTTACATTACTCAGCGCTCACCAGGCTGAGCGTAGTCACCACCATCTGTCACCGTACAGCGTTATTACAGTATTATTGACTATATTCCCTGTCCTCTACTTTCCATCTCCACGGCTTATTTAGAACTAGAGGTTTGAAGTGAAGAAGGTTTGGAAAGAGGACTTTTTAAAGCTAATTTTGTTGGTGTCTTCATGGGGTCAGAAGGAAACGGTTTTTAATGAAGTTGTGTTAGTAAATGTACAGTAGTCTCCTCTTACCTGTGAGGGGTACATTCCAAGACGCCCAGTAGGATGCCTGAAACCTCAGACAGGTACTGAACCCAATGTATATACTATGTTTGTTCCCATCCATACACACCTATGAGAAAGTTAAATTCAAAAACTAGGCATCATAAGAGATTAACAATAATATATAATAAAATGCAGCAATGATAACAATGTACTGTAATAAAAGTTACGCGAATGTGGTCTCTCTCTCTCTCTCTCTCTGAAAATATCTTATTTTGTATTCATCCTTCTTCTTGTGAGATGATAAAATATCTACAAGAGAAGATGAAACACGGTGAATGATGTAGATGTTGTGACCTAGCCTTAGGCTACTGGCGACCTCCTGAGGATACACCAGGAGAAGGGTCATCTGCTACCCTACTGCGGGTAACCGAAACCGTGGAAAGTTAAATACCAGGAAAGGGGGGACTGCTGTGAAGTGACATGGAGAAGCAATTATTCAAGGAGTTATAGCCAGCAAAGAAAACACAAAACCATTTCTGATAAAACGTTCAGATAAGTAAATAAAAAAATTAGTTTGGTTGCATCATCTGGCCATGTATTCTTCTCAGATATTCCTTTTCCTTTGTAATGGATAAAAACTAATAAAGAGGCCTAATTTAATGATTTCTAGATTTTTTTTTAAGATTTTTATTTATTTCTTTATTTTAGAGACAAAGAGAGACAGAGTGGATGAGAGGGAGGAGGAGGAGAGGAGGAAGGAGGGGAACAAATCTCAAGGAGACTCCCCACCAAGAGCGGAGCCAGTCTCAGGGTTCAGTCTCACGACCCCCAGATCATGATCTGAACCAAAACCAAGAGTCAAGATGCTCAACCGATTGATGCCCCTATAATTTTTTTAATATATCTTTACATTTCTTCTCATTTTTGAAGGAAAAGGGTGGTCTAAAACAATGATTTCTACAAAAGAAAAACAGTGTAAGTCATTTGAATTAACACGGACGCGCCATGTAAGTACACATGTACCTACTTGAAGAGACTCGTGCTGAGGGTGGTACTGGGTAGAAGTTAGCAAGGAAGCCCATCCTCTCCGTCACGCACCACAGCTAGACATTCGCAGATGCTAAAGGAATTTCCCGGGGTATTTTCTCCTTCCCTCAGTTAAGAAGAAATATGAGGTCGTTCCAAATGTCACTTTACGCGGTGCCGAGTACCAGTAATGCGTCCCAAAGATACTTCTGATGACAATGTCACCAGCCCAGAGTTCCTGGGCATCCGCGACTCTTTCAAAAGGACTTCAGAGAAACTCCCCTGTCACGGTGCCATTTCCCCGGCAGCAGTGGCAGCCCCAGGAACCCGCCAGACACTGGCTCTTCTGGTTCTGGGAGCAAACGAGGTTGACAGAAAGAACCGCCCCATGACTCATGCGTCCGTGCAAGGCTTAAATCATTCTTCAGTAGAATTTCCAAGGTTGGTCCTTCCCAGAAGCTTTATACTTCAGAGCCTCTGCTATCCCCATGGTTACCAAAAGAGGAGGGAAAAAAAAGAAAAAAAACCCACCAGCATATTTCAAATTTCAACTGTTGTGCTGTTGGATCCCAAGTGCAAAGTGACCTTTACCTGAACAATGTCTTCGGATGATTTCAGGTTTTCTTGTTGGATTCTGGATGTGGCTTATTTTTTAAAACAATGAAACTCAGAAGAAATAACAGATCTTCTACATGCAAATTAATAACGGCTAGATTGTTGCACCTCGCTATATTGTTTAATTTCGAGCAATCTGAGGGAAGTGAGCAGTAGGGAGATCACCAAAAAAAAAAAAGTGATTTCAGGAGATTTTATAAATAATGATCAAAGCAAATGAAGTGAATTGTTCCTTGAGCCGGATTGTTGAGGTTAATCAACCATGTGAATGGTCCCCACTGGCTCCAGGTCAAGGGAATATTAGTAGGTAACAGGAAATAAGACCCAAGGGGAAAAAGCATGTAGGTCATAGAGCCCGTTCCTATCAAGTCCTTTCTCATCAAAGAAAATGTAAGAAAGTGACGCAAACAAACCAAAACAAAAAGACTGAGAGGGACAGCAAAAGGTGCACCGGGTCTCTGTCCAAGTGAGTCTGCTTCTAGCTTTAGGTTGGCTCAAGTCTCCAGCCCACGATGGGGAGGGGGGGGTGGGGAGCTGTTCCCAGCAGAGCTCTGTCCTAGCCTGGCCCTGACCCCGCGACCCAACCTGAAGAACCAAGACAGTCAGTGCTGCAGCTGCGTCCTAGGACGAGCACCCGTCCCCGTGCGGGGCCCACACCTGGGCGGCGTCAGGACGAGCACTGTCACCCCCGGTGCCCCCAACCCTGCCCAAGCCCGGAAGCCCAGGGGTGGTCCTGGGGCCTCCTCCGGGTCCGTGGTAGCAGCGGGACGCCCGGCTGCTGAGGGTGCTGTGGGTGCAGCGGCGGGAGGCATCACAGCCAGGGACCAAGGCTGGGGACGCCGCTCATGTCAGACCCGGCGCTGGACCCCCAGGAGGGGTACGCACAGGGCCGGGGTCCCCCCAGGAGGTGCAGACCCTCGGGGCGCACACGGGGCCGGGGTCCCCCCAGGAGGTGCAGACCCTCAGGGTGCAAATCGGGCCGAGTCCCCCCAGGAGGTGCAGACCCTTGGGGCGTGCTCAGGGCCGGGGTCCCCCCAGGAGGTGCAGACCCGTGGGGTGCACGGGGGTTGGGGTCCCCCCGAGATGCAGACCCTCAGGGCACACACGGGGCCGGGGTCCCCCCCAGGAGGTGTAGACCCTCGGGGTGTAATCGGGATCGAGGTCCCCCCAGGAGGTGCAGACCCGCGGGGCCCCAGGAGGTGCAGACCCTCGGCGCGCATGGGGCCGGGGGGGGTCTCCCCAGGAGGTGTAGACCCTCGGGGTGCAATTGGGGCTGGGTCCCCCCAGGAGGTGCAGACCCTCAGGGCGCGCACGGGGCCAGGGTCCCCCCAGGAGGTGCAGACCCGCGGGCCCCCAGGAGGTGTAGACCCTCGACGCGCATGGGGCTGGGGGCGTCCCCCCAGGAGGTACAGACCCACGGGGCCCCAGGAGGTGAAGACCCTCGGGGCGCCATCAGTGTCAGGGTCCCTTCAGGAGGTGCAGACCCGTGGGGCAAGCTCGGGGCTGGGGTCCCCCCAGGAGGTGCAGACCCGTGGGGCACGCTCGGGGTCGGGTCCCCCCAGAAGGCGCAAACCTGTGGGGCACACACGGGGGCTGGGGTCCCCCCAGAAGGTGCAGACCCACGGGGCCCCAGGAGGTGAAGACCCTCGGGGTGCCATCAGGGCCAGGGTCCCCTCAGGAGGTGCAGACCCGTGGGGCACGATCAGGGGCTGGGGTCCCCCCAGAAGGCGCAAACCTGCGGGGCACACACAGGGGCTGGGGTCCCCCTAGGAGGTGCAGACCCGGGGGGCGCTGGGGGCGGGGCCGGGATGGCGAAGGAGAGAGCGAACACGAAGGGAGCCGCTCTGAGGACTAACTGGCCAGATGTGCGGTTCTCTGTACTTACGGGGCAGGAGCAAGGCAGGGCCGCTGGGCCGCGGAGCAGGTGTGTCCCGGGGACAGGCCCCACCGGCCTCCGGGGGTGTGCGGGGCGCCCGGTGTGTGACCTGCTGGCTGCGCCGTCGTCAGTCAAGTTCTTTCCAGGACCTTCCTTTGAATCTCCTTGTGCGGGAGGCAGGGAGCAGGGGAATCTTGCAGAAGTGGAAAGGCGCCAGAGGAGGCGATGACAACTTGACGGGAGGCTGTCACCCTCCAGTCCCGCCGGGATCTCTTGTGAGGGTTGACTCATACTCAGTATAATCACTTGCTGCAGGATTGGGATTTTTTTTTTTTTAAATAAATCCTAGGTCTACACAGGTAATTGTCTAGGGCTTGCACTGACCGCTCACAGGCACAGGGAAGCCTGACGTCTTGCGGGAGAAGCGGGTCCACAAAAGGAAGGAACACTGGGATCCACGCCCCCTCACGTGGAACCATCTTCGGGATTTATGCTCCTGCCTTTTTGGTGAAAATAATGGGGACTCGATTTGCACGTGTCAGCTGTGCTCAGGCTCATCTCCCATTAATCCCGCCGAGGCTCACACGCCCGTGTCATCCCGACAAGGCCTGGAGGCCGGCGACCCAGGCCCCTCCGAGTCCCTCCAGCTCACGTCCCTCCGTCCGGAAGGACAGAGGTTTTTGCCACGTGAAGCCCAAGAGGGAAGAGGCCCCGTGCTCCGCATCTCTTACGTGCTTTGGGCCTCGGAGTCCACACCCCACTCCCTGCCTTGGTGAACCAGAACTCAGCCTAAGCTAAGTTCCAGAGGGGAACTAATTCCACGAGGGTGCTAATGGGGCGTGGAGACAGAGACTTCTTGGTCATAAATCAACGAGGCACCATTGAAACCACATGCTCTAAAATATAATAGCTTCCATCTTTATAAGACAAAAAAAAGAAAATCGCAGTCCTTGCGAACGGCAGGCTTTTGGGCCCAACTTCTCCCGCGACCCCGGGGAGAAGGGAAGGGCCAGCGTGTGGTCAGTGCAGCCTCTGCACGAGCCTCCGAGCCTCCTCCGAAGGCGCGGCCGCAGCCGACTCAGGCCTGAGAGCGCGGGCCCGGCCCCGGCCCGGTGGTGGCCTCCTCGCCTCCTCGCCTCCGCACCTCGGCCTGATCCCGCTCCCCGTCAGCTGCGCCTCGCAGCTTGTGTTTCTGAGCACGCTTTTATGTCTTCGCTTGGCTGGTGTCCCGCGGTCTCCAGGCTCCTCTACGCGGCGTCTGTGAAGAGGCCGCAAGGTCCGTCCTCGGCCAACATCCAGGTGGATGGAAGATGAATATGGAAAGACACGGGTGCCCGGCCCAGGCCCAGGCCCAGGCCCAGGCCCAGGCAATGCACTGTGTCATTTCCCTTCAAACTTTCCTAAAGACTCGTTTGCAATTAATACCCTTTGTTCACAACAATTTTTCCAACATGCTTTTATTTATGAAGGAACAAGGGTTAAAAGAGGTGAGCAAATGCCAAGATTTTTTTTTTTTTTCCTTTTGGCTCCATTTTTCTCTTTTGTTCTTTCAAGAGTTTTGGGTGGTTTTGTTGTTGTTGTTTTCTGTTTTCAAGATCCAGGCAATACAAACCCTTTTCCTAATTGCAGAAGTCGGCTCCGACGTCACGTCATGAGCCATTTGTAAGGAAGTACAGAGGAGAAGCAACATGAAGAGTCATGCTCCAATTATTAGATCGTCTTTCCGCGACCATAAAGCCCCATATGCGGTGAAATCAAAGTCATCGGCTCCCTACGCAGTGAGAGGAATCAAGGTCTCTGAAAGAAACAAAACCGAAAAACTTCCACATGCAAAACTATGATATTTGTGGCTGTAGGTGTAGGATCACTCATTTCCCAAAAGAAATATTTTGATGAAAAAACAATTTTCCAGATAGGGATTTCTACACAACAAAGTATTTGTTTCCTAGAAAATGTTAGGTTTAAGCAGACAATGCCAGTCCCGAGGGGCTTTCTTGGAATCAGTCACACACTTGCCCCTCCCTCGGGGGCGACTCGCTGCACGAACTATTGGTTTTCACAATATTCCGCCCTCGTTGGGATCGAAGGTAAAGAGAAAAAGATAAAAGTCAGATTTGAATTGGAAGAGCGTGTCCTTTATTCAGACCCGGGTTACTATGGCCACCACAAAAACAAAGTCAGAGGATCATGAATCATACATGAGTGGACGCCAAATGTTTTTTTCTCCACCTGAGGAGAGTTTTGAAAGGGCAACAATAGCTTGTAACACTTGTCATCCGTCCCGCGTAACCCTAGGAATGTGTGGAAACATTCAAGTGTCGAAAAGTCACCAAAAGATAAGAAAGAACCTATTAAAGAACCTATTTCTTCCATACCGAGAACCAAAGTAAAAAAATAAAAACAAGAGTATCATGAAAGAAAAACAGGCACCTCATTGGCTCTAAAAAAAATGGACAGAACCCATAAATGTGGAGGAATTTCAGTTTCTGCAAGGAGGATGGCGACGTTACTGAGAGTTACCGGCTTGGAGAATCCAAGCCCGCGGCCCACACCGCCATGTGACGTGGTCACCACCCAATCGGAAGCTTTACGGTGACCTGCACAGCAGGCCCCACTCAACCAACGCGTATTCAAATCCAGCTTTTATGATGTCGCTGCGATGCGTCCACCTTTTACTCGGGGAGCCACAGCCAAATGCGTCCTGGGGAGGTAGTGACAACCCTGGAGTGGGCTCATCTGGTGACCCGCACCGACCCTGTTCCCCCTAATACAGTCTTTGGCACGGACGGCTTCCAAATATTGACACAATCGTTAGCAATAATGCTTGTAGGATAAAAGAAAACCCTTGCAACACTGAATCCGGATGATCTAGATTATTCCTCAAGCTTCCTCGCGTCTTCTCTTTTCTGTAGAGCGCGCCTACAAACAGCTTCCGGAAGTCCAAGCTGGTCTTCACCAGTCGGCGGCTCAAATTGCCCAAGCTCACATGGCCGTTTGATAACCAGCGACAACCTCCAGCAATCTCTTCCTTCACCTGTAATATTAGAAGACAGAATTGATTGATCTTAAAAATTCTTTCCAGATCTACAGTTCTTGTTCTAACAGCAGAAGAAATACAGAAAATCTTCAAACAAAGTCGGATGGGAAGCTAATATTTGTAATGTCACACAGGAGAGATTAGCTCAGCAATTTCCATTAATAGGAGTCATATGGTGAAATCCCCCAGAGCTATTTAGAAACAAATCTCTGATTGCTTAGAACTATGGGTAGGGCCAATTTACGTGGACTTTTTTTTTTTGTTCATTATTAAAAAATTCAAGGTATTCGAAGGTTATGCTTTGTCTTTCTTGGGATGGAGTAATAAAGAGACATTTAGAGAAAGAATTTTGCCCAGGTCAGCACCTTACCTTCTACATGCAGTGGGGGTTTCCTTGAAGATCTTTTTCAGATGAATACTGGAAACGGACTGCGCCAAGCAGGCTTGGGGGGGGAAGAAGAATGAAAAATGCTGTGAAGGTCACAGGAGCAGAACAGGGCTGCGGATCGGCATGTGATAAGTGTTTCAATGCCTCCTGGTTTCCTGTTGAGGGTCGGCAAGCCTTCCAACTGTATTTAACACCTCAAATAATTAAAGAGGTTTTGAGACATTATGAGCAGTTGCATTCCTCATTTTTTAAGTCTGTTGTGGAATAGTTTGTGCAAGACAAGGCAAATGCCAGAGTCAAAGAGGGGAACCAGTAAAAGAAAGTTTTAAAGATTTAAAAGAAACACTTTATCATATTTTCCTCCTTTAAAGTGAGCATGTTTGGACGAAGCGGCTGTGTAGGGTGTTGGGAGGGAGGGTCCCTTTTCACATAACGTGCATTTACAAATTGTTCCTAGAAAATATTGCTAAATGGTTCATACTTCTGTAAATAGGAAGAATTTTGGACTATTAAAAATTATTAAATTTGAAGCATTAGAACAAGTACCTTAAAAATGAAAGTCTTTGTGTTTCACGTTCCTATGACTCACTCTCCAGTTGTTCTTTACAAATACCTCCGTGACTGAATGGCAATAAGATATATAAATTTCCAAGAATTTGCTTATTAGAATTTTGAGCTTTAACAATTTTTAAAAGTGAAGTATACCAAGGGCTTGCAAGCTATATTCGAATCAGACACTATTAGCATATAATAGGAATTCAACAGTTGAGGCAAACTGATGGGTACCAAAGAGTCAAGAACTCAGAGAAATAGCGAAATGGCTCTTTTCCCTCCATGAGTTCTTCTCTGATTACCCCATGGGTAGTTTTTGGTAGTTTTCTCCCCTGCCCCCAGTGTATATTATGTTATGAATTTATTGTAGTGGAATTGTGTATTTTCAGGTTTATTGCTCCTTGCCTTGGATAATCTTTATGATCAGGGATCTTCTTTCTACCTTAGTCTCCTCTGTGATTACTGAATATAGTGAACATATTCCATTAGGATTTGCTCAATAGCTTCATTTTGCTTTGATTTTTTTTTATTTTTATTTTTCAAGTGGAGCTCTTTTTTTTATAAATTTATTTTTTATTGGTGTTCAATTTGCCAACATATAGAATAACACCCAGTGCTCATCCCATCAAGTGTCCCCCTCAGTGCCCGTCACCCAGTCACCCCACCCCCCCCACCCACCTCCCCTTCCCCTACTCCTAGTTCGTTTCCCAGAGTTAGCAGTCTTTACGTTCTGTCTCCCTTTCTGATATTTCCCACACATTTCTTCTCCCTTCCCTTATATTCCCTTTCACTATTATTTATATTCCCCAAATGAGAACATATAATGTTTGTCCTTCTCTGACTGACTTACTTCACTCAGCATAATACCCTCCAGTTCCATCCACGTCGAAGCAAACGGTGGGTATTTGTCGTTTCTAATGGCTGAGGAATATTCCATTGTATACATAAACCACATCTTCTTTATCCATCATCTTTCGATGGACACCGAGGCTCCTTCCACAGTTTGGCTATCGTGGCCATTGCTGCTAGAAACATCGGGGTGCAGGTGTCCCGGCGTTTCATTGCATCTGTATCTTTGGGGTAAATCCCCAGCAGTGCAATTGCTGGGTCGTAGGGCAGGTCTATTTTTAACTCTTTGAGGAACCACCACACAGTTTTCCAGAGTGGCTGCACCAGTTCACATTCCCACCAACAGTGTAAGAGGGTTCCCTTTTCTCCGCATCCTCTCCAACATTTGTGGTTTCCTGCTTTGCTAATTTTCCCCGTTCTCACTGGTGTGAGGTGGGATCTCATTGTGGTTTTGGTTGACATGTTTCCCTGATGGCAAGTGATGCGGAGCATTTCCTCATGTGCTTGTTGGCCATGTCTATGTCTTCCTCTGTGAGATTTCTGTGGCGGCTTTGATTTATTTTTAATGCAGACAAAGAGAAAAGTCATGTTGTAATCAAGTTCTTTAAAGCCCTGGATGGCAATACTGGCAATTTATAAATTAAAAACTTAAAGACGACAGCCTGGAAGAATTATAACATATATAATATAATAAAAGGACAACTCCTAAGGAAGAGAGAACCACAAAATAACAAGAAAATAACAAACAGCCAAATGGGAAAATAATAATAACTGAAGGATACGAATGAAAAATACAAATGGCTAATAAACTTAAGAAGATAGGCCCTGCTAGTAATAAAAAGTCAAATTAAAACAAAGGTGAGTTATTATGCTTGCTGTTTTCATAAAACAAAACTTTAAAAAGGTCAATAATATCAGTGATTGGTAAAATCTGGGGCAATGACTACTCATATATTTTTAGTGTGGGTGTAAAACAGTACAGCTCATTTTGGGGGAAAGGGTTTTCACTTTCTAATCTATTAAAATTTAAAACACATGTGTCCTTTGAACCAGCAATTCCACATCTTGAAATTTATCTTAAGAAAATACTTGTACAAAGAAGCATGTGTCTGAATGTTTCTGGCAGCATTTGTTGCATTAGTGAAAAATTGGAAGCAATCTAAATATCTATTAATAAGGTGCAGGTTAAATAAATTGTGGTCTGTCCATCTGCAGAAATCTGTACAGTCGTGAAAGAGAATAAGCTGAATGTGTGCTCATTGACAAGGGAGTATATCTGTGACGTGGCATCGTGTGAAACAGCCAGGTGTGAAAGGATATATATATATACATAATATGATCTTCTTTTGGTAAAACATATAATCATAATAAAAACTAGAGTTTGAGAAGATGCATAATGTCAACAGTCGCTGACTCCCGGGCATGTAGGAGGCAGCCAGAGACGTTCATTGTACTTCCATATACTTTCCTTTCCATTGACTGATGTTGCCACTTAATGGAATTTTTAAAAACACAATGTGTTAAAAATAAAAATGCAGAGGGAGGGCTTCGTGTGCTTGGAGTAAAGTCAGTAACATTAAATATGCTGTTTTTTAAATCTTAAAGATGTTTAGTGACTAGAATACATGGATACGCCTTAAAAAAAATCACATCATACGGGAAGAGAAGGCTCGTCTTCCTTCAGTCTGTGCTGGTTGCTCTATGAGCCTGCTGGGCCGCTGCCCTTCTGGATCTTCCTTCAACTGTTCCCCTGGTTTGGATACACTTGAGTTCATGCTTTTCTTTTTTCTTGGTTAATTCCCTCATTTTGCTGAGGACGATCCTCAAAAACTCCTGAAAAAGAGTTTGCTTGGGAAATTGAATCTCTGAAATGAGTTTTATTAAATTTCGTTTTTAATTTTGAAGGGACATATCCTAAGAAGTTGCAAATTAGATTTGATTCATATAGTATTAGTATACAGCGAAAATTCAATAGTCAAGGCAAATTGATGTATATAAAAAACTAAGCGCTCACAGAAATAACTAACTCTATCCCCTCTCTGACTTCTCTGACAATCCATAGGCAGTTGGTGACACTTATAAATTAAAAACACAGAAGACAACAATAGCCTGGGAGAAAATGCTTCCATCATATATAATAAAACAAATATTTCTACGAGATAAAGAACTAAAGCGTAATAAGAAAACCACAAACAGCTAAGTAGGAAAATGGCTACAATTGAAAGCTATGAATAAAAAATGCAGATGGTTAATAAGCATATGAACAGAAGATAAATCCCACTAAGAATCCCAAAAAGTAAAACTAACACAGTAGTGAGCTATCATGCTTGCCCAGTGCAGAAAACAACACAGGTGCTCAATTCACCATCTGGAACCAGAAGTCACAGAGAAGCTTCCCAAGACAAATGGTCATCTCCGTTTTACCATTATGTTTTCAGAAATCACCCTGTCGTGCAATGCGTGTTACATTTTCACCCCAACTTCCTGAGACAGACAAAATTATCTCTAATTTACAATTAGAAATGAGATGCAGTCAGACTGACTTCCTCCAGGTTAAAACACTGGTTAGAAATGCAAAGCTAAGGACTGTCACTCCACCGCCAACAGCAGCCTGGTTGAGAGATCACAGCTTTAGGGAGGTGCTTGTAGTCACCGGCGTAGTTTGGGGTGTACGACAGTCTTGTGTAAAAAACTCTGGGCTGGAGGAGTCAGGAGAACCAAGATCCAGTCTTCTTTCTGCTAACCGGCCACCCACACCAGCACGGACCTCCTCTTCCTCATCTGTAAAGGGACAGGGTCAGACATCGTGCCCTTGCCCAAATTCTTTCCAGCTGCAATGCTGGAAGTTTCCACACACCCCCTGAACATATCACCAAGTGGCCTTGCCTGGGACTTCAGCGACAAGACCGCAGAAGGGTTTTTCGAGCGTGAGGTTGTGGGTGTACGGCTGCCCCATTCTTAGTGGGATGGGCTCCATCGAGAATTTTCCCGGGGCACCAAATTAAGTCTAATAATGTTTAATAGTGAGGCCTCTTGCCTAATCGGGCCAGTCATGCTCACTCGGTTGAGATGCCTCGGGGTGATTGCGTGGTATTATCTACATAACTCGGGGTGACCGAACACTGGCGAGGCCATGGGCTTCTTCAAAGGATTCCCCGAGTGCCCAGTCAGCAGAGCAGCACAGAGAGCAAACTCCTCCCCCGCAAGGTCACCTCTCGTAGGTGGGAAGAGCCTCTTCTTCCAAGGGGTTTACTCCTGAGCCTCCGGGAAAGAGCAAGTGGTGGAGGGCCCTCTTGCTCCGGAGCGCAGGTGCTCCTTGAGAGCCCGGCCAGCGTGTTGCACGCTCAGTGGAGGTGGGGAGCACAGCAGGGGCGGTTGCATGGTGTCCGTCAGGAAGAATTTTATGGTCTACACTGAAGACAAGTCCACAGAGAGGAAGGAGGCCTAATGGTAACACTTCAAATGTACACAAACACACGCACACACTTATTAGCCAGAGTAGAAGGAAAGGCACAGGGTCGTAGATTCTTCTTACCATCTCCATGACCTCACCGGAAGGTGCCGAACGCAACACCTGGCTGTTTTCACCTGTCGGTCTCCTGTCTCCTTAGATGGAATGAGGTCTCTGTTTCTTTGGTTTCTTGAGCTGTGGTTATATTGACGTTTGTTGCCTTTGTATTGTGAGAATCTTGACTCTTCTCAATATAGTTTCAACATCAATCTTGACTTTTTCTCTGCTTGGCCTTTATAAGAACATTTTCCTTACAAATGACATTAAGGGGAATTTTAGAACAGAGGATTGTATCATTTTTAAGATCCAAAAGAAAGAACATTTAATTTTTTTCTCACTATTTTTTGGAGGTACAGTCCTATGAACTGTAGACTGATTCCTGTCTGGGGGAGATTTTGGCTTTATCTGATAAATGTTTATATCCTATAATAGTGAACATGTCCTGGAAGAATCATAATATTTCCTCAGTGGTTGAATGCTCCATGCATACAATTTGTTCTTAATCCAAATAATCCCGGACTGCACACCCCATATAATCACTGCAGTTGCCAGAGCAGACTCATGCTACTTAATTTATTTTTTTCCGGGAGAGGGGTGGAGCTTTTAGATCAGTCACTTAACAAAGTTAAAGGTGTAAGTTTAATTATTGCTTTTCAGCAGTTTACATTTGAGCTCAGGAACACCTTTGAGATTTCTGCAACCCAAAGCAGGAATGAATGCTCCATGCCCTCGATTTAACCCCCTCTGAACCAGGTCCATTGCCTACACTATCATTAGCAAAAGTATCTTACAACCCACAGCCAGTCCCAAGAGTCACTTCTCTCCACTGTCTCACTGAGGCACTCAGGCTGGGGCAAGAGACAAGTGGAAGGTAAGTGAGATAGTTTGCTGAGGGCAGGTGGATTCCAGCACCCCACAGAGAGGCCTGAGTGACTCTGCAGCGAGGCCGAGCCTTTATTTAGAGCTCTCCTTTCCCTTTGGTACCTCTTCACCTCCGTGTCTGACCTGTTCTGGGCAGTGAATTGGCAGCTTTCACTACAATGGAACTCAGTACTTTGGGATGTAATGAAATATTCGCTGTCTATGCTTTTGATTTTAAAATTTTGATTATTTTGCCCTTATTATGAAATCCTTTGTTTATAAGACAACGCATGTATGTTTTTCATCTTAGTTTAAAATACTTTAGGTAAAAAGAAATAAAAATAAAAATAAATAAAATAAAATACTTTAGGTAACATTGGGAGGTTGTCTCAATTTGGAAAACAGAGCAATTATGCCATTTTACTATTTGATACTGTTTCCTAGTGCTCAGTAAACTACAGTTATTGATTAGGTGACCGCTAGATACGTATTCTATAAAATAACCCATGAAATACTTTATCAGCATTCTGGTCCATCTGATGATTGTTTAACACGCCAACAATTTCAAGTTTTAAATAACTTGCTTCAGTTAAGAGTTGATGTCTTTCTCTTCATGGCTATATATTATTACATCATTTATTCTTCTAAATTGGGTCATTGTGTGACCGATTGAATTCCTAGGAATCTCTAGTCACTTAGAAATTCAGGTTTATTGGATCGATTTATAAGGTCAAAATTGTGCCACCACTTCACAGCACAAGAATTTCTTCAGCTACAGACTCAGGTTACGCCTAGTGCGCACTCCATGGAAGAGTTTTACATTTAATTCTCGACTTTAAAAGAACGTGGGTAGGAGAAAGAAGGATTGTGGATGAATTAGTGAGGAAGGCAAAGTTCAGCGAGAGTCTGAAAGCTGATCAAGTTTGTAGAAGTGCCTCAGCTACTTATTTGTCTGTGATGCTCCTTGGACCTCAGGTGCATGAGTTTTGTAGTTTTTAGGAGGCACTGAACTCAATTTCTCTGGCCTTTCAAGATGATGTTCATGTTTCTTGCTCCCCACCTAGTTTTTCTAAAGGTACTTTAAAAAGCTACGGTCATCTTTTGAACCCAACAGCTGGTGATGTAACAAAGGTCATTTTCAGATTTACAGCATATCTAAGTAGGCTCTATAAATACAAGACTCTGGCAGAGTCAAGCAAAGATACAGAAGTATTTTACCCTTAAAAAACCTAGTAAAATAAAATCATATAACATTTAATTATACATAAAAATAATTGCCTTTCTTTAGAAAAATGTACTAAGAAATTGAGATGATGTCAATAAATATCCATATTTATTGTCAGCTAAGGACTAAATTATGCCCCGTAAATTAATATGTTGAAACCCTAACCCCCAACGTGACTGTATTTGGAGATAGGATCTTAAGGAGGTAATGACATTAAATGATGTAAGAAGGGTGGAGCCCTAATCAGATGGGACTGAAAGTCTTACATGAAGACAGAGACCTCTTTCTCTCTGCCTCTCCATCTCTGTCTCTCTGTGAAAACAGAGGAAGGGCCATGTGAGGACACCGCAAGAAGACGTCTCCCTACAAACTAAGAAGAGAAGGCTTCCTCAGAAACAGTGCCCTGTTGGGCCTTAACCTTAGACTTTCCATTCCCCAGAATTACCAGAAAATAAATTTATGCTGTTTAAGTCTATGTAGTTTGTGCTGTTTTGTTATGTCAGCCAATCTAAGACATTTTTCCAGGGGACGCCTGGGTGGCTCAGTGGTTGAGCGTCTGCCTTCGACTCAGGTCATGATCCCCGAGTCCGGGGATCGAGTCCCACAACAGCCACCCCACCGGGGATACTGCTTCTCCCTCTGCCTTTGTCTATGCCTCTCTCTGTGTATCTCTCATAAATAAATAAATAAAATCTTTTAAAAAAATCAGACATTTTCCACATTTATTAATACAAGTGCAGAGAAATGAATAAAATATGCCATAAAGTTGCAGAGGAGTCTTCAGAATAGATGTTGTGTTATCTGCATAGAATGCTGGGCTGCTTGGAAATCATGACCTGTAACTCTAAAAAATCACTTTGTTGGCTTGTCAGAAGTTCTAACCCTGGTATCGCTCTAATTACCATGAAAGTTCGTGCAATTAATATCCAGGGAATGTAAACCAAATGTGTACTTTTAAACTAACAATGGTGACATCTGTCTATTTGCAGACACTCCAGATGATCCCTTAAGATTCATGTTGCCCAAGATAGAGAGAGGTAGAGCTGCTCCCTCCAGTCTGGAGGATACCGTGGGGTATCCTGTACAGCTGCGACATTGTCAGGACCAGCTTTCCTGGACTTGCAGGGGTTGCTCTGCCTGCTTTCATGCGAGTAAGCATAAAGACAAACAGAAAATGTTACAGAAGTCAGAGATGATTACTAGAAACAAAAGAATGTAATTGAGTCATCATCCACAAGCACAGAGAAACTACAGGTTGAGTGACTTGCCCAGAGTGCCCGTTCACAGGAAATTACTAGTCAAAATCTGACCCAGGTCTACTGACTTCCATTGTCCACACTCTTATCCGTCCACACCCAGAACTCCTCTCTCTACATGAGGAATATGACTGGGCATAAAAAAATGTGTGCCACAGCTTCCATGGTGTAACAAAATTCTTTATTAACATCATCTAATGGGTGCATGTTATCTGATGGAAAACAACCTGGAATGGAATACAAGAAGATACCTTTGAACACTAAAGCCAATTCAAACCAATGCATGTTATAGTGTAATTGTTTTCTTTCCTTTATAAATTATCTGGGATGTGGGCAAGTCAAACTGTCCTCACATATACTCAAGAGAACTCAACAAACTTATTTACTTTCCTTGGCTGGTTCTTACTTTGTTATCTTTTATACAGGTACATTCTTGAAAGAAAAATAATGACTTGGTTGTGCGATCTTTGTCAAAATCATTTGTAAGCACTCTTCCATAATGGAAGAGAATCAACTCTGAAATAAACTAAAACACAGTTATTTTTCTTGACTGAAAGTACTTGCCTAAAAAAAGAATTTCAATTCACTTTCAACTATCAGGGATACTATATTGGGCTTTTTTCCAGTTTTATTGAGAAATGATTGACATACATTACTGTAAAAGTTTAAGACATACGGTTTGATGGCTTGACTTATATATACTGTGAAATGATAAACACAATAGGTTCAGCTAACATCCGTCAGCTCATATAAATACAGTAAAAGGAAAAGAAAGGAAAAAAGGGGGAAATTGTTTTCTTTCATAGCACAAGACCTTTGGGGAAGAAGATAGATAAATAAAAAAATTCAATCTCTGCACTTCTAAGATCATTAAGGTTGCTCTAAATTTATACATTTGAACTTATGTAATAACAGATTTTGATGTTAATTGAACTTGCTTTCCATTTAAAAACTCTGTCTTACAAGCAAAAATCAACCACAGGCAATTACTTCTAATCATAGTTTTTCTTGTAGTTTGTAGTATCTAGGTTTTTACAATTTCCTCAATAAACTGGTAAAAATTATTATTTTGAGCATTTCACGACTTGGTAATTTAAGATTTTTCTATGGCATTTATCAAGAAGAATTCCATTTGCTACTGCCAAGCAGTGTCATGTTCTCCGATAGATCTTGGCCAGCCAAGGGAGTGCTTAGGTAAATTGTCTCACCTAACACCACAATCCTGTAGTTCATAGTAGAAGATGAAAACTGAAATCATAAAATAAAGGCTCAACAGGGAGTCGGCTCGCTCTGGGAATGCTTTTGGACCGTAACAGATATTATAAGTTACCACACCAATAAGGAATGATTCTTGCTGCATGAAATAGTTCCCTGATGTGTCTCCTAAATTCCTCCTATTGCACTTTATTGTGCATTTCCTCCCATTTAATCCTCAGTAAAAAAATGAAGTTCCTTGTTAGAAGAGATGAAGAGTGTCTAGTCACCAACCCTTAAATAAGAAATTTTCATAGGCTCGATGATAGGTATTGTATATAATCTAAACATCTTCTTCTCTGTAATAAATAATCTCACTTCTCTGCATCTTTCCTCATCTCCTCTCATTTCACAATCCCTAATTCATTCTGAGAATTGGAAAGAACAACAGATAAGGAGTTAACAGTTAAGGCTCTCATCACAATTCTATCACAGATTAACTGTGTACCTTTGGATAAAATATTTCAACCTTCTGAGATTCGTCATCAGTGAAATGTGGAGTTTGGATACAGTTATCTCTGACTTTTCATTTATCTCTAAAACCCAATTTCTGATGCTTCCCTGAAATCTATCTAGTTCTTCCACATTAATTAGGGAAGCCACAACTGGACACAACATGCTGGTGCTAAGTATAGAAGTTAGATCATTACTGGGACATGCTGTAGTACTACTTCTGAATCCTAGTCTCACAATATTTTTAAATTATTGGATGTAAGTGGTGAAAGAATCATTTTATTATCCATGTTAACCTCAAGACCTTTTTTCCTACTGATCTTTGTCATCCTTACTAGCTTTGAATTTTTTTAGCTGTGTTTTTTATTTTTAAAATTTTATTTTATTTATTCATGAGAGACACAGAGAGAGAGAGGCAGAGACACAGGCAGAGGGAGAAGCAGGCTCCCTGCAGGGAGCCCAATGCGGGGACTCGATCCCAGGACTCCAGAATCATGCCCTGGGCCGAAGGCGGCGCTAAACCATTGAGCCAACCAGGGATCCCCTTTAGCTCTGTTTTTAAGTGTATCAGCTAAAGACATATCTAATTAACATTCATTTTGTTTGCTACTGATTATTTCTCCAACATATTATTTTATTTTTATAATCTGGTCAACCAAGGACTAAACAACCTTTCCACCTGGCAGTACATCATTTACCTCCTTAATTATTATTCTCACAAATCACCAAGGAAAATATTTTGCAGTATCAAGGCTGGCGTTGGCCCCAGAGTAGTACCACAAATGTTGACACAGATCCTCTGATAAGGCCTCTCTGCAAAATGACCAGAAGTTGTGTGATCCACCCTAGCCTATCTTCCCAATAGACATATTTTCCATTTCCCTATTTATTTGGTTTTATTTAGTATATAGATTTTGTGGTGATCTACTTCTGTTGCAAGATAAGAGAAGCAGTCTAAGCTGAAAGGATGACACCTGGGAATCTATTTAGATAATATATGACAAAAGGAAACCTAGCATGGAAGGAAAAAGAAAAAACAATGGATATATTATAGCAAATGAACTATATCAATTACTATATTAAATGTGATTGTATTAAAATTTTCAATGAAAAATAGAGATTATCAGAATGAATAATGTAAGACTGAAATGTGTGTTGCCATATGAATACACTTTAAATATAGGGCACAGATAATTTAAAAGTAAAAAGAAAAATATACACTATTTAAACATAAGTTATAAGAAAGCTAGTGTAATTGCATTTCTGTCAGACAAAGTAGACTTCCAACAAGAAGTATTGTCCAAGGTAAAGAGGGATATTTTATGTTGATAAAATATTGAATGTATCAACCAACATGACAATTTTGAACATAAGATACCTAATAACGGAGCTTTAAAGTACATAAAACAAAAACTGACAAAATGAAATGGGGAAAGAGATAAATTCACAATTACCACTAGAAACTTTAATAGCCAACTCTCAGAAATTGAAAGAACAAATAGATTTTTAAAAATCAACAGCAAAATAAGATTTGAACAGCCAACCAGTGAACTGATTGACTTTTATAGAATACTACATCTGACAGCTGTGGAATATACATTCTCTTTAAGCACACATGGAATATTAAACAAACAAAAAAAAGCAACGTGCTAGTCTATCAAAAGCCATCAATAAATTTTAAAGGATTGAAATCACAGAGTATTTTTTCAATCTGACCCCAACAAGTTTATATTAGAAATCAGTAACAAAAAAATCAATAGATTCCTCCAAATATTTGGATATTAAACAACATATTTCTTACTCACCCATTGGTGAAAGAAGAAATCACGAGGAGTTAGAAAATACTTTGAATAGAACAATAAAAAGCACAAATATTGAAATTTGTAAGATGCAGCTAAGAACATGTTTAAAAGGAAATTTATAGCTTTAGCTGCTTATATTAGAAAAACAATATAAGTCTAAAATTTATTGCACTTTAAAGTTATAGAAAAAGGGGCACCTGCGTGGCTCAGTCGGTTGGGCATCTGACTCTTGATTTGGCTCAGGTCATGATCTCAGGGTTGTGAGACTCAACCCCATATAAGAAAATTAACACATTTGGAAGAATCAAAAGTTGATTTTTCTAAAAAACTAATAAAATTGATAGACTTCTATTAAAACTAATCAAAAAATTTGTAAAAATGCTAAAATCAAGAATGAAAGAGGGACCATCACAACAGATCCTTAGAAAGAAAACAAGAAAATTCTATGAACAGCTGTATGGCAACAATTTTGACAACACAGATGAAATGGAAAAATTCCCTGACAAATATTATTTCCCAAATGGATACAAGAAGACATATAACATGAATAAAAGTGTCTATGTCAGAGAAATTGAATTTGTAATTAAGAATTTCCAACAAAGAAAATTCCTGTTTCAGACACCTGGCTCAGGGGAAATTCTATCAAGTATTTAAAAGAAGAAAGAATGTTACACAAAACTTTTTGGAAAATAAGGGGGCAGGGATGCATCCCAATGTGTTTTATGAGGCCAGATTAACCTTATAACTGAAATTTTAAAATGACACTATAAGAAAAGAAATTACAGACCAATATTCCTCACAAACATACATACCCACACAAAATCTTAACAAATTTAACAACATATTAAAATGATAATGCATCATAAGCAAATAGAGCTCATCAGAAGAATTCGATAATCGGTTTAATATTTAAACATCTTTCAGCTGAAATCGCTGTATTAAAATAAATGAGAAACTCTCCCAATACTTTCAATAGGTATAAAAAAAGCATTTGACAAAGCCCAGCAAACTCTCAGCAAACCATGGACAGAATTAAATTCCTTAAGATGATAAAGGACATTTATGAAAAGCCTGTAGCTAATATCACACTTAATGGAGAAATATTGAACACTTTCCACCAAGGCAAACATCAGGCTAAGGATGTTTACTTTCACCAACCCTACCCGATATTGTATTGATTCTAAGAAAAACTTAAACTATCTTTATTTCAGACAATAGGATTTTGTGTGAAGAGAATCCTAAGGAATTTAGCAAAAATCAAAAACAACCCCCAAAACCAAAACCAAAAACCTATGAAATGTAATAAACGATCATGTGATTTCAACAAGGTCACAAGATTTAAGATTGGTATACAAAAAAGTCAATTCTGTTTCTATATACTAGCAATAGAAGGTCAGAAATAAACATTTCAAAATGATGGCAAAAATACATGCTTAGGAATACATATAATATGTGCAAGACCCACACTTTGAAAAATACAAAATACTGCTGAGAAAATTAAAAACCTAAAAAATGGAGAAATGAGCCAGATTCCTGTATCAGAAGACTGAATATCACTAAGATCCCAATTCTCCCCGTATTTACCTATAGCTTCAATGCCACTGCAATCACATACCCAGCAAGTCTTTTTTTTTTGACAAGCTGAAACTGAAATTGATACTGAAAATGTAAAGGGCCTACAATAATTGAGACAAAATTCCAAAAGTAGAATAAATTGGAGAATTTTTACTATATGATCAAGAGTTCATATAAAGTTATAGCTGAGAGTATGGGTTTTATGTAAGAATAGATGACAGATACGTGGAATGATATGGAGAGTACAGAAATAGACTGTACATTTATGATCAAAATATTTTTTACAAAGAAGTCAATGAAATTTAATAGTAAAATAATTTTCCCCAATGAAAAGTGCTAGATAACTGGATATTCATATAAAAAATTTTTTACACTGTACACAAAGATTAACTGGAAAAGGATTACAGACCTAAGGCAGAAACTAAAAACAAAGCCTACAAAGAAAACAGCTGGAGAGTATCTTTGTGAAGTTGGGGTAGGAAAATATTTACAAACAGATGGCAAAAAGGGGAAAAAAATGATGCACAAAACTTACCAAAATTCAAAAGACACTGTTACAGAAATGAAACAGTAAACCACAGGCTGGGATAAAATTTTCACAATCCACACACCTGACAAATAACTTACACAGGAGAATGTTTTTTTTAAACTACAAATCAACAGTAAAAAGATTAATACTCAAGAAAAAATGGGTAAAAGTTTTGCACAGATACTTCAGAAAGACAATATACAAATTCCCAATAGACATACGAAAACATGGGAAGTACATAAGGGAAATGCAAATTAAAACCACGAAGAGCTATCATTGTACATCCTCATTGTAGATGAGGATGGCTACTAACAGCAAAATTACCAAATGTCGGGGAAAATGTAGGGCGATGGAATCGCTCGCACATTGCAAATGAGAGAGTAAAATAGTACATCAGCACCAGAGAGCTGCTTGGCAATTTCTCATGAAGTTAAATATGTACTTAACCTTTCACCCAGCAATCCTCTCCTAGGTGTTAATACACACACACCCCTCCTCTGCCAAGGAAAATGTAAGTCCCCAAAAAGCCACGTACAGGAAGGTGCACTGTGACTTTATTCATTTTAACGAGAAATTGGAATGGAGCCAACTTGTCTATTAACAAAAGCCTGGGTAGGTCGTTGTAGAGTCGTAGGACGGAATCCTATGCAGCAAGAAAAAGGAGCAAATTGCAAATACACACAATCCCATAGATAAATTAAACTAGATAATAGATATAATTATTGCTTAATTATATTAAGCAACACGCAGCGTTCCAGGGTAGGCAAAGCTAACCTGTGGGGAGAAAATCAAAACCAGAGTTGCTCCCTTCAGACGAGAAATTGACTAGAAAAAGAGCTAAGGAAAGTCTCAAAGGCAATGTTTTATATCTTTCTTGGGACATTGATAACATAAGCATATACATTTGTCTAGATTCACTCATGTGTCCACTTCAAGTCTTTTTTTGAAAAAAAGATTTTATTTCTCTATTCATGAGAGACACACAGAGAGAGAGAGAGGCAGAGACACAGGCAGAGGGAGAAGCTCCCTGCGGGAAACCTGATGCGGGACTTGATCCCAAACCCCGGGGTCATGCCCTGGGCTGAAGGCAGGTGCTCAACCCCTGACCCCCCTGGGTGCCCCAAGTCCACTCAAAGTCTATACTTAATACTGTATGTAATTACACCTCCATAAAATAAAGAAAATCTCTTCGATTCATGTCATCGTGGGCAGGTGTGATATCTGCAGGTACGTTTGCACGTGTGCGTATGAAGAAACCAGGTCATTCGAGCCCGTGGCAATCTTCTCTTCTGCATTGGATTTGAATGGATGTTTCTTAATGCCGTATAAGAGATGCTATGGGGACAAGACCTGGAGATTAAACGCCTTATAGGCCCATGAGCACAATGTGTCCTGTAGTTGGATCTGTGAGTCGAAATATAAACGTGCCTGTGGAGGATCCAATTCCTGGAAAGGTGGTCTAAGCGCCCAGAGCCCTACGTTTGGGAGCCAGGTGCTGCAGGCTAATCGAAAGTGGGCCGTGGAAGACGTAGCTCTTCCTATTGATTTAAAAAAAGCGATGCAAGCCATGAGCCAGGCCGTGCGGGAGCTGCACGCAGTCCCAGGGGCCGTCTAGGTCAGCCTTCTAATTCTACGGGCACAGACTCGACGGTCAGAGAGGCTGCACCCCGGCAGCCAGCGACAATCAAAATAGCTGTTCTCCCAGCATCCTGTGAAGCCGTTATGCCTGGACGCCTGTCACACCTGTAACGTGTCGTGATTGTGAAGCAGCAGTGAGTGGACCACCAGAGCCTCCACTCGCCAGTGGAAACATCTCCTGAGTTTGCCCCAAACCTCCAAAGGCTTCCTCTGAGAGACTCGACCCAGATTCAGAGCAGCGCGGGAAGTGAGTAGCTAAGGGTCTTTGCCTGAGCCCATGAGCCTCGAGGGCCCGCTCGGGACCGAGAAGGGTTTCGCTCAAGCCCCGCGTTGCCCTCTCTTAGGGCGGCCTTTCCGTGGAGCTTTTCAGACCAGGCCGGGGAGGGCAGCGCATCATCGGACTGAGAACCTGCCCCTGTGCCGCAAGGTGCGCACAACCGTTCCTTTGCACTTACGCAGTAATTTCATTGGGCGTTTTAAAACCATCTAAGGATGATTTACATTTTCAACAAGTAAGCAAAACGTCGCTTTCCAGACTGTAACTTCATTGTTGTTACTCCCGTGGAATTTGAGAAAACCTAGAGATCACGCTTGCGGCCCAGATCTCCTTTGGCGACGGGGTCACAGCCGGTCGTGCTGTTTATATTTTAATACAGACTGATTCTCCTCGTCTTAGTGAAGGCCCTTGGGCACTTGTGGGGAGGGGGGGACAGTGGACACCTGGGGCCTCGAGTTAGCCAGTTTGTCCCTCCTTAGTAGAGGACTCCTCCCATTACACTGGCGCCCAGACATCCCCCTCTAGTACAGAGAGACATTTGCCAGGTTAGACCTGCTGCTCCTAGAGTCTTGTCCTCACTCCTCCGAGGCCGCGTGAGGGCCCGGGGGGAAGTTCCACTAGCGTCAGTCCGCTCGAGAGGCCTTGGGAAGTCCTGCGGCCCACGGAGCGGCCTAGGGAGGCCCACACAACCGCAGAGCTCCCGATTCTCTTCGCTCCAACTCCTCCGACCTGACTTCGCAGCCCCTGCCTGAGAAGCACAGGCCACGTAGCACTCAACGCGGCCACTGAAAATGCAAACTGAGAGCTCCGGGGAGACAGCAAACTGTGCATTTATAAATGTGGGAAGCACCCCTTGGGGAAAATTTCTAAGATGTATTAATTGGGCAACGGCTAGTTAGCTTTTTGGAAAATGAATCAAAGTCGAATGGCTTCCATCGTACATCATAATAAATAAACCTCTCTTTAGCACACTAATATTAGCCTTTCTTTCTAATTCATGCTTTTTAATAAAAATAAATACATTCGTATTTGTCCCCCCTTTTTTTTTCTTCATTCACACCAGGCCAAGATTTCTGATGTACTATAAAATTTGGTTTCAAATGTGTTTTGATTGTACGTGAACTGCCATAAATGCCCTGGTGGCGACATGTTCAGAGCCTCTAGTGACCTGGTCTAACACGAAGCTAGACTCCTCTACGTACCGCTCTTAGACGCCTCCCGTGTCATCTAGCGGGGCGGGGAGTGGGGAGAAAGAAGCTCTCCCTGCCTAGTGGAGCTGAGAGTCAACCCGTGTTGAGATGATTTTGTCTGGTTCCGGTACCCCAGGGGCCCGTTCCAGCCGGTTGCGGTGTATTTCCCCAGTCAGGAGTCCCTTGTGCTCATCCATCCTTCAGATCCTAAAACAACACAGCCTTGCTGTGACAGTGTAGAGGCATTTTCAGAGGCACCGTGGAGGCTATAAGCCAGAACAATGTATACTGGCATAAATCCTCAGTAAATATTTATTAAGATCAATGGCTACACACAATGTGCTGATGGTAGCCTTTTGCTCAGACTTAACATTAAGATGAATTGTATAATTGATGTGTTGAGGCCCCCTCTCTGCTCTTAAAGCACAAGACAGGTTTTATTTTCCATATGACTTATACATCGTGTTAGTTACCAGACATTGCATCATGACGCTTACACAGTCATTTAACCTATGGCCAGTCTGCAGTGGTTTGGTGACAGTGATGTGACCTGCAGAAACGTCTTGGAGAAGGGCCAGGATCAGACTGCGGTGAGTCATCTGACCTCTACTTAGGTGGCCCAGTTGAAGGCGCTAACAGTTAGTTCATAATCACATTCAACGACACTCAGTATGAGCCAGCATTATAAAAAGCAGTGCCTTTCATAGAAGGTTCCTTGGAGGTTGGAGTGGAGAAGGAGGGAACAGAGGACCCACAAGACTGGCAAGGGTTTATAGAAGACAAGACGCTTGCTGGCCAGGCATGGAAGAGTACTTTTCTTTCCCTCATCCATGCTTTCAAAAATTAGTGGTTGCAGGATCTCATCGGGACCTGCATTATCTTAGATATTCTTGAACATTATTTTGAGCACTTGGGGATGCCCTCTTCCCTTACACAGGTGTCCTTCAAAGGAAAGAATAAGATCTGGGGTTTTAATTTATAGCCAGATATAAAGAAAATTTAACTGGAAGGATCTTTTATGGTAAGAACCTCAACTATTTTCAATAATTAATTGAGAGCAAAGAAAATTATTTTGCTCCCATTTCTGCAACAAAATGGAAGAACCGATATTGTCATAGAGTCTGTAGTCCTTAGCACGTAAGCCAAGAACTCTCTGGCAAGTGCTACCCCTCCGGCTGAGAATATAATCTAAGGCACTGAATCTGCTCTGCTGCAGTCAAGTTGGTAGGGTCAGAAAGGAAATGTGTCCCCTCTAAAATCTGGGTTAGAGCAGCCATTCTCAGATTCTAGGTCTGGAATCCATTGTAAGCCTTGTTCACGCATCACGTGCCATTCAAGTTCTAAAATGACTCGTCTAGGGTACGCAACTTTTAAGTAAATACTACAGAGTAGAAGACCTGGACGTCGCTTTATAGGCTTGTCATCAAAATGATTGTAATTTGGCTGTTAATTCCAGGTGTAGCATCCCAGAGAACACCTGCGGCTTTTCTTCTTGGTCGGTGGTGAGCGCGTTGGTCTTATTTATGACAGTAGTAACCCTCCACCCCATCCTACATTGAAAGCTACTACTGTCGAGCAATATCTGCAATTTAAGGTTAAATGCTTTGAAACCTAACCTGCTGTCTTGGTCTTTGCCTGAGCTAATGAATCCATTCAGTTCAACCCGGCCAATCATTTTGTTTCCTCACGTTGAGTTCAGTGTTTTTTGTTTTCAAGGTTAAGCTAACAATCACTGTCTTTTCTTTAAGCAAACAGAAACCTCAACTACATTTTCATTTTCACATTTCTTTTCTCTCTCTCTCTCTCTCTCTCTTTTTTTTTTTTTTTTTTTTTTTTTTTTAGCGTTTCATCGTAGGGGGCAAGAATTTTCACAAAAGATATTTCCAGAAACTTGACAGGACCTTTCTGACTCCATCTTTTAAGTCTTGGATTAAGATATTGGATGCCACTTGACCACATACGGAGCCCTGAGTACCCTGGCTCTGAAAATCTCATCAGATTAGTGATGCGGCCCTGGCAGTCTCTGAAAGAAGGCCCGATCTGTGCTCGGTAATAATCTTTGCTTTTCTCCCAATACTCCTAGGATGCCGAAAAAGGTGTATCTTTGGAGTGTACTATGTGCTTTTCAAAGAGAACAAGTTATAAAGCACTCCTTTTAAAAATCTTTTCTTAGGGAAGTTCCTTAATTTTTTTTTCCTATTGCACTGATCAACTAATATAAAGTATATATATGGATGTTTAGTATATTAAGGAATCAATGAGTCTCATAATCCTGTATTAACCCTTTATGTGTTGATTTTTTTGTTTCCCCTAGGAAATCCTGAACGGTAAAATAAAGAAATGCCATCAGGAATCAAAGACTCTGAAGTTTGGAAAGAGCAGTTGGGAAGGATTATGGGTGCCCGATAACATACAAAACTAAAATTATGAGGTCCCGGTCTTAGAAGGGTGCAATGTCTTTGTCGAATTTGCTATAAAGAGAGAAAAGGATGATCAATTGAGCAATCACTTATTATTCAACATTCACACAGCTGTGTCATTTCCTGTTGGCCAAAGGGTGAGAGCTAAGTCTACACAGCAGCAGTAAATCACATTAGCAGTCAGCATTAATGAGGAAAAACAAGATCAGATTCTGCAACCCAACTGGAATACCCTTACCAAACAGACTACACAGCTTACTGCAATGCCCTTGACAGTGCATTCAGCCCCAATTTTAAGAGGAAATAAAGATAAAGACTGTCTTCCAAGAGAACAAATTCTTCCCAGACAACAAATTCAATCCACCGAGTTTTTTTTTTTTATGAACTTTTCCTTAATTCCTCTTAAAAAAAAAAAATGCAATTCTGTTGATGTTACATAAGGCCAGCTGAGTGACTATGACAAAGAAGAGACAACCTCAGGACAGAGTGTACATCCTGCCCTTGTTTTCATATTGAACTTCAGGTATCTGAAGCTGTTGCATACCCACCATGTTACCAAACTCTCGAAGAGAACACCCATGACTCCTCTCCCTATTTTCTGACACGATGTCTACGAAGTCATCCTGCATGTTTCCTTGCGTCTCTGTCACCCTCCTGCTCCACTGCTGATGCCCAAGAGGGGTCTGAGCTTCCTCCTCACAGGGCACTTGCTCCTTGGAACACGTCTGCTGGAGTCAGAAGAGAGGCAGCAACCACGAGTAAACAACTCGGAGCTGCCTCACGATGTCGCACTGCGAGCCGGGGGCTCCATGAACACAGGGGACCTGCAGAGCCTCGGTGTCTGTGGTGTGTTTCCAAAGAAGAATGTTTGAAGATACAGGGCACGTGATTTTCAAGCAGCCTTATCTTGCAACTTGAAGGAGGCAGATGTCCTCATTCTCTTGTAAGGATGAAGCTGAGGGAAATCACTGGGTCATGTTTGCCAGGGGGCACGCGGCACGTTGGTGTGACCCGGACCCGGACCAGGCCAGCCTACTTGCCAGGCCCGGCACAAACCCTTTCTTTGTGTCCCATGAAAGGTAGTTCCTGTGGGAGGGGTGGCTTCCCTGCAATTAAGAACAAGGGTTGTTGACCGTAAAGGAAGGAATTCTTAAGCTCACACCTCTCAGGGCAATGGAATGCTGACCCCACGTGGGTTATCAGCCAGTTCATTTTGGAATCTTCATTATTGTTTTCTCTGCCTTGCATTTAGGGGTTAGGTAGGGAAAGGAGAGCATAATGAGAAGACAAACAGGAAAGGTCAGAAAAAGGAGGACAGTAGGTAATGTATGATCCCTCCATGGGGCTTCACATCCTCCAGATGAATGTTTTGCTTCAGGGGAAAACTTTCACCACAGTCTAAAAGTTAAGCCTTTTCCAGGACTTTAGATTCCATTTAGGTCTGAAAATCACATTGAAGATGAGCAGTTTCATCATCATCTTACAGGCAGTGAAGTGACAGGGGCAGACCTAAATGTGGAGCCATTCATTCATTCATTCACTCATTCATTCATTCAGGTAGTCCTGTCATGTCACCCCCCAGCTTTCTGCCCTCCTATGGCCCCAGTGGGAGCCAGGCCCTGGCTCTACTCCCCACCCACTTATGGTACCATCTTGTTTTTTCTCCCTGGAGCTTGCACAGGCCTTCTTATTTGCGTACTTCCTCCCTTACGGTCTGTCCCTGGTCTGGAGCATGTGCCCGGTGATAACAGCAAACAGGTCCGGCCTCTTTGCTGTTACACCTACAGCTCCTGGAAGTGTGCCTGGCATATGGCAGGTGTTTACTAAATATTTGTTGAACTAAATCCTAAATGATTTTTTTAAAGTACTGAATATCTATGACACACAGAGTTCCCGAGATCTGGAGAAGAAGAGGAAAGAACTCTTGCTCTAATGACACTTGGAGACCCGGAACATCCGGCAGGTGGTTTCCTCCTCTATTATGTGGCCGTTAAATTTCGCTCAGCAACTGGCAGGTTCCTGGAGACTCAGGTCACCTGGTTTCCAAAAATAGTCCTCCACTGTGATTTCCGATTAGGGCTCTCATGTTGCCTGGGATAGACCTTGTTTACAACTGCTGTTCTGACATAATCATTAGTAGTACCTTTTTTTTTTTTCTCTCAAAAGTGCCCGGTTGATATGACAAATTACATGCCTATTCACTGTCAGCCAAACACTAATAATTCATAATTATTGCTAGTTAGGGTGGCTTAACCGCATAGACCATGTCAATACCGTAAAATGGAAGTTCACATCGTATCTCTAGAAAAGGGCAACTTTTTAAGTTAAGAATCCGAAAGAAGGGTGGACCTCTTCTCCCCGTACTAATTAAGGAGTCCGCCAATGAGGCTAGTATTTCCCGAGGTATGTTCAATAATTCCAAGACATGTAAATGGGAGTTACAGGCAAAACATAAGGCAACGTAGAGATTCTTTATTGTGCCAGAAACTACTCCACAAAGTTCCCTTGCATGTCCTCATTGTTACTCTTAGGATTCCTGTGTAAGAGATGATGCCATTGAGGCTCCAAGAGGTTGAGGAACTCGTCTAGGGTCACACGGATGCACTTCTTGGTGACCCCCTGGCCCCGGCCATTGCACCCATTGCTTCTCAGACAAACGAGCAAATAATTTGATGAAAGCTTCCTGTGCTTAAGTAGGGAAGGCGGGATCAAGGACATTGAGGAGGCTACTATTCCTTAGAACTTTTTTTGTGTCTGTAACCTATCGAAGCACTTCGTGCACCCTCAAGGGGTGACATGGGCACGGTGTCTCCCTCATTCATTGGGACCCACGTCCCTGTTTGTGAGGAGGACTAAAGTCCTACAGACAATACTTTGCTGCTTTGGGACCTTGATCGGGGCCAGCTCCCCCTTCTTCTCTGGGTCAGCCCTGCCTGTGTATCAACACACACCCTCTCCCTGGGTCTGCGGAAGGGTCCTCCCTGAGGGGCTCCAGTTTTGTCAGTTCGGAAGCAGAGACATGACCACCCCCGGGATCCATGAGGCTTCATGATCATTAGTAGTACTTTTTTTTTTTTCTCTCATCTCACCGGATACTTACATCTGTGTTTTTAGCCCCGTTTCAGTGCCTTCTCATTCCCCATGCTGAACATTCTGGGGTTTCTTTTTTTCCTTTTTTTTTTTTTTTTTTAAGATTTTGTTTATTCATTTGAGAGAGAAAGAGAGAGTAAGAGAGAGCAGAAGCACAGATAGGAGCAGGGGGAGAGGGAACCTTGGAGCCTTGGGACTCCCCCCCCCAGCAGGGAGCCAAATGCCAGGTTCTGTCACAGGCCCCCAGGGTCATGAAGGGTCACAGACAGTCCATGAACTACCTGAGCCACCCAGGCACACCGAACATTCTGGGTTTTTGCCTCACCTTCTCATTTACAAGCCTACAAGTCTCCAACAAGGGTACCTATGAGACTTTTGGCCAATGTCTTTACTACAGTTTAATAGTTGAAACCTTTCCATTGGAAACACGGGAGATCCAGATGGTAAAGAAGGACCTCTGATAGGGGAGGCAACAGATGCGTGGCCATTTTGCTCCTCCTTTTTGGGTGTGTGTGTGTGTGTGTGTGTGTGTGTGTGTCAGGGGACCGCCTGGAAGAGAGGAGGAGAGGGAGCAGGGAGCTGTACCTGTGTTCTCCAGCTGGGCACAGTTGTGGTATCTGGGCTCATCTTTGATCCTGGGGGAGGGAAGGCTACGGAGGGAGGACACGGGGCAGGGCCGCACACCCGCCTACCCAGTCTCCTTCCTGGAACCGGGCAGCCGCTGCCCTGCACCTTTGGGTTCCTGGGACAGTGGGGCTGACTGCACAAGACTTTCACACTCAGTTATAAGCATCTTCTGCTTTTCTTTTCCTCTTCCTTTTTTCTTTTCTTTTTTTCTTTCCTGTTCCCACCTCAGCTGGGCACTCCTCAAAACCCTCCTGCCTCCTCCTGAGTGACAGTTTTGGAAGCCCCTGTGTCGCTGTGACCCAGACAGGCCAGTTCCCGCATCCGAAATAGCCTGGCTCAACTATTGTTCCCTGGCCTACATAGGTGATAGAAACCATGCCTTAAAAAAAAAAAAAAAAAAAGAATGCAAGCGCTTAACCCTTCCCAACCCGAGACTGGCTGCTTCCTCGGCGCCTGAGCTGCCTGAACTTGGGTGAGAAGCGCGTTGGCTCTCACCGACGTTCCTGCGGCCTCCGCCAAGCGGCCCGCTCGGGAACCCTAATAAAAGCCAGTCCCCGCCCCCCGGACCCCCCCCCCCGCCCCCCAAGCCCCCCAACCCCCCCCCTCCGGGGTCCCGCGGCCCGCTCGGTGCGCACCGCCATCCCGCGCGGCCACCCTAGAGGGCGCCCGGGGCGCGCTCTCCGCGGCGAGGGGACCGCCCCGCTCGCGGCCCCGCGGAGGCAGGAGGCGGGTCGCTTCCCGGCTCATTGAGAAAGAGGATTGGAAGGCCCGGCCTATAAAGCGGCGCCGGGCGCGGGAGACAAAGCAGTCGGGCTGAGGTGGACGCGGGCGGCGCGCCGAGCCGGCCTGAGACTCGCGGAGGGGAGGGTCGCCTGCGCCCCCAAGCCCCGCCGCCCCGCCGCCCCGCCCGCCTCCTGTTTCCAGACCGGCTTCCAGAGAGACGGAACTCTCTCCTCTCTCTCTCTCTCTTTTTTTTTTTTTTCCTCCAAAAGAGAAAATTCCTGTTCCAAGAGAAAAGAAGGCAAGATCAATGAAGGAGAGAAGGGCCAGCCAGAAATTGTCCAGTAAATCGATCATGGATCCTAATCAGAACGTGAAGTGCAAGATCGTGGTGGTGGGGGACAGTCAGTGCGGGAAAACGGCGCTGCTGCACGTCTTCGCCAAGGACTGCTTCCCCGAGGTGAGCGCGCCGGGCCCCGCCTGCCCCCCGCCGCGCCCCCCGAGCCCCCCGCGCCCCCGGCCGGGCGGTGACCCGCGAGCCCCCGGGGACGCGTCTGCACCTTCCGCTCCGGCGGCCGACACCTGCCGGCTCCGGTGCGCGCGGGCGGGTGGGGAGGCTCGGCGGCCGCGTCCCCATAGCGCGGAGGCTCGGCGGCCGCGTCCCCATAGCGCGGAGGCTCGGCGGCCGCGTCCCCAGAGCGCGGAGGCTCGGCGGCCGCTTCCCCATAACGGGGAGGCTCGGCGGCCGCGTCCCCATAGCGCGGAGGAGGCTCGGCGGCCGCGTCCCCATAGCGCGGAGGAGGCTCGGCGGCCGCGTCCCCATAGCGCGGAGGAGGCTCGGCGGCCGGGTCCCCATAGCGCGGAGGAGGCTCGGCGGCCGCGTCCCCATAGCGCGGAGGGCACTCGGGGCCTTCGGGGTCGCTCCGGCCGTCTCGCGTGTGCGGCTTTCCCCCTCTTTTCTTGTCTTTTTCCAATCGGGGAGCGAGGAGGCGGGTTTCGAGGGCGCTCTGCGGGTGTCGCGCACCTCCGGTAACCTCTGCGCCCTCTCTCCCTCCTCTGTCCGCTGTCTGTCCAGAATTACGTCCCCACGGTGTTTGAGAATTACACGGCCAGTTTTGAGATCGACACACAAAGGATAGAGCTGAGCCTGTGGGACACGTCGGGTAAGAGACCGTCGGGCCGCGTGGCGCTCGGGGCGGGTCCCGGGCCCCAGCGCGTGGCTCCCCGCGGCCCCGGGTGACTTCGGGTGACTTCGCCTCCGCCTCGGGTGCCCGCGGTCCCCGCCGGGCGGGGCGGGGCGGGGCGGGGGGAGGGAGTGGGGCCGAAGGGGACAGCCAGGTGGCCCGAGGTCGGGGGGCTGCGTGCGCCCCTCCGGGAGCCGACCTGCTGACGGCTGCGGGGGCCGCGGGGCGCCGGGAGGGGGACAAAGTGCCCGGAGCCACGCAGCCCCGCGTGTGGGGAGCGCGTGCGGGGTCAGCAGCGGGGGCGCGAGCGGCCGGGACGTGCGGGGGGGCGCAGGGGCAGGGGGGCGCAGGGGCGCCGGGGGGCGCAGGGGCACGGGGTGGAGGGGCGCTAGGTGGAGGGCGGAGGAGCGCGGGGTGGAGGGGGCGCAGGGGCGCCGGGGGGCGCAGGGGCACTGGGTGGAGGGGACGCAGGGGCGCGGGTCGGAGGGGCGCGGGGCCGGGAGTCCGGCAGCCGGCCGGCCGCGCCGCGTGGGTGCGGACGCGCAGATCCCGGCCCCCCCGCCCCCCTCCCGGCCCCCCTGCATCACCCTCCGCCGGCCTTGACCTTCCTGTCCCGCTGAATCCTCGGCGTCGCGGTGAATTATCTTGAGGGGTCCGGGGTTCAAGGCCGGGTCACCGGGTCCCGGGCGCGGGGCGGCCGCGGGGGTGCGGGCGGGAGGCCCCGGCGGCCCCAGGGCTGGTGCCCGGCCCCCCTGCGGCGCGGGGAAGCTGGGGCGGGGGGGGGGGCGGGGGAATCCCGCTTCCCGGAGGTGTAGCCTCTGCAGGGGGAGGAGCCGCGGGAGGCGGGCGCAGCGGGTGGGGAGCGGCTGCGGGGCTGCGGCGGGAGAGGGGCCCCGAGGCCGGGGACGCGCCTGTGGCCCAGCAGCCGCCCGCAGCCCCCGAGGGTCGCGGGGAGTCGGCTCGGTCGGGCCGCAGGGAGCCCCGCGCGCGGCTGTGCACGTGGCCGGGAGGCTGTGACCCACAGCGCCAGGCGCCCACAGCGCCCACGCGCCCAGGTGCCAGGCGCCCTTGCTCCTGCGGCTCCTCCCGCCGGGGCCCCTCCGCCGCCGGGCTCCCCCGCGGCCTACTCCACCCCCCAGCCTGTAGGGGCCCAATGCAGGATAAGAATCATTCAGGAGTGGGGTCTGTGATTCTGATCCACTGTTTATGAAAAAAAAAAAGGCAACGACTGTGTTTAGCTCTTAGTACTGGTTACTGGGGATTTCTGTGTGCAAATCGCTGCCTCCCTGAGTCTCCTGTCCCCTTGGGGGTGGGGGGTGCAGAGCTAGACAAAGCGCAGGACCTCCCTCCCCCAGCTGCATACTCCTTGGCCTTGCACGCGAAAGCGGCCAGTCTTTTTGTTTCCCAGGACCTCGGTGGGCCCAGGGGCCCTGGCGTCCCCTGCTGGGCCTCGCACCACCCAGAGAGCCAGCCGGGCTCTGAAGGGAGCCCCCGCTTCCTGGCAGATTTGGGAAGGAGCCCCGTGTGGGGCGGGAGGGGGCATGGCTGGGCTCCCAGGAATGCTGGATCATGCCTCCCCTGTGTCCTGCCTCCTGAGTCAGAGGACCACCAATGGAGCGTTTATAGGAGGCGACCAAAGGGCTAAATTGACTTTGTTTTTAGGAGAGAAAAGGCATATTGTTTTTTCAAAGGCTGGATGACAAACAAAATGTGGTCAGTGCTTGGTCGGGTAAGAGCACTTCAGAGATTCTCCGTTGCTTCCTCCTTCCCGGAGAGTTTGTAGTCCCCGCACATGTAAGCTCACGCCTTGCATGCAGTAGTCACCCAGGAAAACCTGTTACATGAATAATCATATGCACAGTTTCCAAGGAGATGAGATTCCCTGACATTTATTACCGCTGAATTACCTGTTCACAAAGAATGGCAACTTTATGAACACTGCCTTTCATCGCATTAAAGATAATCACCTGAAACGAAGTCTGTAGTGAAATAATCACTTGTATTTTTATTTAATGAAAACAAAACCTGTGCATGTTTAACTAAAATATAAGTGTTTGAAAAAAAAAACTGATTAAGAAACCTCACATTGCAGAATCATCCAGTAATGAAATCTTAGCTGAAATTTAGATTTATACAAATGGGAACAAAAAGGCATAAGGGTATTGTTTAGAATCCTATTAGGTTGTTGGTGAGGTGAAATGTTAAGTGATTAAGCCTGGTCATGAAGCATTTCTTAAATTCTAAAAATAGACTGTTTCTACCAAGAAAGGTTTATGGTCCCTGATAAACATCTAGCAAGAGCCATTGTGTCAAGCGGCTCGTGGAGTATTGAACATTTTTCTACTTCACCTCAAGGTTTTTTCATCACAAATTTCTGAACAGGTTTAGTTCTTGACAAATATTTGACATTTTCTTTGCCCACTGAGACATTTGTTTAGTTCAGATTGTGAAAATAATTGCAAATGTCCAGTGCCTCTTGATACATTTTTTTTTTTTTTCCCAGCTTCTATCAGTTTAACTGAACTGGACTGAACATTGGAGCCAAAGCCTCTAAAGTCCTAAATGTCAGATCTTTTTCTGCCTTCTAGAACTTTGTGAAAGTTTACGGTTAGTAGAAAAAAATGAGGTACGCCTAACTTCTTTTAGGTAGGAAGACAGATGGCATCAGCATTGACCTTCTGGGTGGTATTCACATCCTGTCTAGCCTCTTGGCAGAGGGGCAAGCATTTAGGAGACGGAAGTAGTTCTCTTGTGGCTTCTTTACTTGGACAGCGCCTCATAAATGGTCTCCCCCGCCCCACCCCGGGGGTCATGCAATCATGCATAGGTGCATAGGCAAAATTGCTAATTTGCATGTAGGAAAGAACATCAAGTGTAAGTCCGGTATGTGGGCCCTCTTTGCACCAAGACAAGAGAACTGATTCCCCACTTTTTGAGGCAGAGTATTTAACAGTCCTTCGCACTCTCTCTCCCTCCATTCTTTCCATTCCTAGATGAACAGGGCCTCTGTTAGGCCTAGGGGTGCAGTGTTGCTTTATAGTCTCTCCCCTAAGACTCCTATGGCCCTGCTGGGGCGGGGAGGGGGGAGAAGGAAGCTCTCCCAGCCTAGTGTAGCTGAGAGGCAACCTGTGTTGACCTAATTTTGTTCGGTTCCCATACCCAAGTGCCCGCTCCACCCGGGGTGCAGTGTATTTCCCTAGTCAGGAGTCCCTAGTGCTGACCCACCCTTTCGGTCCTCCTCAGGTAGGAAACACTTCCTCCCTCCCACCCTCAAGGCACAGACCAATAAAAGCAACCACAAATGGCAATTTGCCACTTGATTTCTTATATAGCTGCTTGGAGTTCTTCCAGCCACCACGCCTCCCCCTCCCCCCCAAAGTAGACAAAACCAAGTAATGTTATTATCAATCCTCTAAAGGGGAAGGGGAAATTTAAAGGTGGTCTTTGCATGCAGATCTGGCCTATCTGTATTTTAATGACATATTCCCCTTCTGTTGATAAGATGAGCCTTTTTATTATCAGTTGCAGAAATGCACCCAGTGGTTTTTCAGATGAGCTCAGTGAGTGCCTGCAAAACAGTGGGTAGTGGTGTCAACATTTTGAAGTGACAAGGGAGCCCAAAGTGGTCCTAATACCTTGTGTTTTCAGAACGTGCCACATTTGCCAAGCACAGAAGCAGTTTGAAGCAAGAAGCCAAATGCTTCCTGATAACAGAGACTTAGTCACTTAAGGATCACCATATCTTTTTCTAAGTGATTTGCTGATGGTATCATTTCAGCACACGGGAGCAATAATCATTCATGCCAGTTTTTAACCAATGCAAGTTAATGCGCATTTTATTTAAGGCGTATTATTAGTTATAAAATACTCCATTCAGCTGCTAAAATTCCCCCACAATAACTATGCTATTGCCTCATGAACACTCTTTTGAATCTTGTCAAGATACAGGCTGCTTTTAGCCCGTGGGTGCTAAAGTTAGCACTTCCTGTGTTTTTAGCATAATTAACAGAGAATGTAGTATTCTTTAAATCGTATACTTAAGAGAGAAAAACCTCAATTACCCTTACGGGCCTGACTTTGAGGACAAACTCCGGTGCAAACACAAGTGGATGCGTATTGCATTTGTACCTACCCCATCACATTAGAAGAATGGTCTTCGAGGCAAGCTCCCAACTGAAATATTTCTTGACAGACCTAGAAGTGTTCCCAGCTGTGTTGGGGATCAGTATGTAATTAACCCAGAAAAGTGGCTTCAAGAAGAGTTCACTGGTCCCTTGTTTGGTGACTTAACATGGAAATTAACCCATCAAGGCAAGACCTATAGAAATGATTCTAAAACCAGTCAACATGTTTCAAGGCCATCTGTGTGCAGGAAGACAGCCAGACGCCATGGGAGCAGTGGTCCCTGCCCCCGAGGTTCTCTGGGCCTCGGCCTTGGAACTCTAGTCCTGGCTTAGAGGAGGGTGGGCCCACACATTGGAAAGCCAGATTCACCTCACAGCAAGAGGATCCAGAGACTAGTCAGAGGCCCCAGAGCCAGCCCCCACGCCTGACCCGTGACTCCTCCCATTGAAGCTCACCACAATTCTTCCCTTGGCTCCAGAGTTGACTCCATCCTTAGGAAGTCCTTAACAGCCCTCCCACTTGAAAACATGCCTACATTTAATGGCCTTCAGTGACCACAAGATTCTGAAACTTGAAACTTTCTCACTTAAATGAATCTCGGTAGAGAAAGAAAGCGGGGCAAAAATTTACAAAGAGGCCAGGGAAGCAGGAGGACTTAGGATGTGAATATCTGGGGCACAACTGCAGAAAACCAGTTAGATTTTAAGGTGGTAATGATCCCTAGCAGCTGAGTCTCAAAACCGGACTCAACTCCATTTTCACCCTGAAACTCCGTAAGACAGGCAGTGTATAGTGATTCCCAATAAGCAATACATAAAACTACATTTGGAGATTTGTCCACCAAGCATTTTTTTAAAAAAAAGGGTATAAATTCCCTTTTTCAGTCTATATTTATCTCTAGACCTTTTAAAAAATCTCATTTAGTACTGTTTTTTTTTTTTCCCCCAACCTGGTTTCTTGCTAGGTTCTGCGCATTTCAGTGAGGTGTCCAGGTTGGTCATTCAGATGCCACCTGAAATAAACAGATGTTTCCTCATTAACCCAGTTCTAGCTTGTAGATAGGACACCGAGGACCAATAATTTCTCCAGGTAGCTCATGGTGCCGGGTGGGCTGTGCCAGGTGAATTAGTTGTGCCCTGGCCATTTTGTGATGCCCTTCAAACGTCTTCTCGGTCACTATACATTGGCAACTTGACCCAGAGACGCCCGTAATTTCATTGTCGTGGCATGTAAGCTGCCTCGGAAGTTTCATCAGGAGTTGTGCGCATTGATCTTGAAAAGTGAGCCTGAGGACAGCATGTGGCCAGGTGAATCCACTCCTGGGACTCGCCTCCAAGGCCTCAGACGCTTAAGTAGTAGATACGACACAGAATCTTCAATCTCTCTCATGGAGCGATCATGTAATTTTGAGAATACCTGTCTACTCTTATCCCTAAAGTTCTGTGACCAGTATACAATGGCTCTACTTTAAGCAAAATAGTTTGATTCTTCTATTTTCTAGGTATCTCCATAAGATCAGGGGTTGAAGCTAATGCTCTATTTCAGGCTCAAAAATAGCCATCATTTCTACCTCCTAGACTTCCTCTCCAACAATATACCTGCCTGCCCCCAGAAATTGAAAGTACTGACTGTATTTTCATAGGAACACAGAAATGCCCTCAAATTTTCATCAAATCTGTTCATAATTCTTCTTAATTTAGGAATTAATAACTTAGAAAGAAACCAAGGAAATGGCCTCCCTGGGAATGTTTGTTGCATTTTTATGGGCATGGATTGCGCTTACAGTGCAGGCTGCTTGGGAAAATAGTTCAAGAGTCTTGTACTAAGCCAGACACAGAAGTGCTGCCCAGACTTGATTCACATTCTTGGGATTATTGCTGATTTGAAGCTTTCATGCTTAGTAGCGATGGCATGAGGAAATGGAATCTGGTAATAATTGGGCAGATTCATCCAGGCCCACCTGTTAGCTGCTGGTGGGTACAGATGTTCTCTAGCTGGCCACTAAAAACACTAAAACGTTAATATATTTTCTCTGCCAACATCCTGCCATATTCCTAATTTTACTGCTCTTGGTAGGAACTTCTCGTGGGGGACGGGAAAGTTTTTCAATTTCAGGTTCAAGGAAAGGAAGTTGTGTTTATGAAATAACTCGAGGGGTCTGCAGCTCTCAAGCTCCCATAAAACCTCAGTGTTTGAACTGGTTTTGCAAAAGGTTCCATACAGCTTCCCTGTTGGGCACGAATCTTCTTACGTATACATTTAATTATGGACATATATGGTGTGTTCTATCTTCGTGCAAGGATGACTGAAGCAAGAAGCTATGTGTCTGCAGAATTAGTTTCTGGGTGAGGCACTTGGTGACTATTCTCGGGCTGGAAACAGTGCCGTCACCCAGAATTCACGATCTTGAGGACAAAGATGGTCAGACCTGAAGCTTCAAAAGCCCTTCAGAACTCTGCTGACGTTAGCCAAGCTCGAGGAGCTCCGAGGGCCCCAAATGCCTACTTACCTGGTCTACACAGAGCAAAGCACCTTGAGTGTATTGGGCGGGGCGGGGCGGGGTGTGGACCCATGTTGCATACGTGCTGCAGGTGCTTCTTTACGATAGAGCTTGCTGGGGTCCACCCTTTATGTTCTGATAGGTGAACTAGGCAGGACCTGGACAGTGCTGTGTGCACAGAGTTGCCTGTAGGGTGACAAAACTGTGGTGTTAGGGACTGCCCAGGGGCCTGGAGCTGTTGCACCCGCCAGGAAGGGGTTGGACCTGACAAGCAGAGCTCAGTCCCTGGGCAGACTGGGTGAGCCCGGGGGCACCCCTGGGTGCTGGGTCCTGGTTGTGTGTAAGCAGTGCCCTTCCTGCGGACTACCCAATGATGCTGCACCCTTCCTTGGGCTGTGCTCAGGTCTACACTTAACCTGGAAGCTTTTCATGTGCATCTTTTTTAAATCTGTAGAATTTAGATTTTTTTGTTGTTGTTGTTTGGCTTAGTAGAATGTTGGGAGACTTTTTTGGAGGGACGCGGGAGGTAGAGGCAGGCACCGTCCCGCTCATCTGCCTACCTGGGCTCGATCCTTCATGTCACAGCTGCTGGCCTGTGTTGCTGTCCCTTCACGGGCACCCCGGGGGGGTCCCCTCCGTGTCCCTGTGGCTGCTGGGGGGGCCCACACTCGGGGATCACGCCCCACCCTCACATGGGCTCTATAGCCACGGAGGATTTGGGAAGAATTCAGAGTGCTGAAACGCAGGGTGCCTGCTGTCCAGTCAGGATTTGTTTTTTAACTGACGGCCCTGCTTCGCCCTGCTTTTCCTGGTACGATAGTTCTCTATGATTCCATGTCGTCTTTTTTTCGTGACTACAAAATTATAATAGAGACAGATTTTTCATTCCGAAAAAGTGTTCACCTTAACCCCAGCAAAAAAACAAAATGAACAAGTGGACTTTTCATCTTTAATGACAAATTACTCTTGTAGTTAGTGGTTAGACAAATTATGCTTATAACTAATAAGTGTGGGCATCGGTTTTTATTAGCACCTTTGGACACTTGTTGATCTAAAAGTGCTGGTCGTTAGCAAAAGTAATAAGGCAGGATCAAAGTGTCATTCATAATTAGGTCTTGTTAAAGCTCTTTAAAAGAGCTCTCTACCTTGGAAGTGAGTTGGTTTACTTCTCATGAACCTTTGCATACAGATGTACTTTCTTTTCTTTTCTTTTCTTTTCTTTTCTTTTCTTTTCTTTTCTTTTCTTTTCTTTTCTTTTTTTTTTTTTAAGATTTTGTTTATTTATTCATGAGAGACGCAGGCAGAGGGAGAAGCAGGCTCCATGCAGGGAGCCTGATGTGGGACTTGATCCTGGGACTCCAGGACCACGCCCTGGGCCAAAGGCAGGTGCTCAACTGCTGAGCCACCCAGGTGCCCCTGTATTTTTATTTAAAATATGAAAGCAAATAAGAACAAAAGCAGAAGCAAACCTCCATAGACTCTGGTTTCAGTTGCAAACAGTTTCGTTTTCAGGTGCCACCACTACAGGTACGCCAGGTACTCCGAGGCACAGGGGGCAGCTCCCTTGATAGTAGTAAGTGGGAGTCTCCACCTTTGGCTGAGGACTGAAGACAAAGCCAGACCCTCTCTGGGGCCAAAAGTGGGTGGGGAGGGGAAACCCAGTACCAGAGGGAGGGAGGAGAATGCTCTGCAGCCACACAGTGACCTAAGTGCTGAATCTACTTCCGGGTTTTACTGGTAGTCCCAGTGCTGATTATTGTTTTAGCGCCATAGTAATTCCCCAGATGTCTTGGTTAAACTGTACTTGGGAAAGGTGGTCTCCATTGTCGGGGAGTGGGAGGGGGAGTCTCAGATCCAAGATGAGTGGTGAGCACTGTCAGATCTAAGAGGAGTGGTGAACACTCTTGGATCCAAGGTCAGTGGTGAACAGGCTCAGATCCAGGATGAGTGGTGAACAGTCTCGGGTCCAGGGTGAGTGGTGAGCACTCAGATCTAGGAGGAGTGGTGAGCACTCTCAGATCCATGGTCAGTGGTGAGCACTCTTGGATCCAGGAGGTGTGGTGAGCACTCTCGGATCCAGGGTGAGTGGTGAGCACTCTCAGATCCAAGGTCAGTGGTGAGCACTCTTGGATCCAGGAGGAGTGGTGAGCACTCTCAGATCCAAGGTCAGTGGAGAGTACTCTCAGATATAAGGTCAGTGGTGAGAGCACTCTTAGATCCAGGATGAGTGGTGAGCACTCTCAGATTACAAGGTCAGTGGTGAGCACTCGGATCCAGGGTGACTGGTGAGCACTCAGATCTAGGATGAGTAGTGAGCACTCTCAGATCCAGGGTGACTGGTGAGCACTCTTGGATCCAGGGTGAGTGGTGAGCACTCAGATCTAGGATGAGTAGTGAGCACTCTCAGATCCAAGGTCAGTGGTGAGCACTCGGATCCAGGGTGACTGGTGAGCACTCTCAGATCCAGGATGAGTAGTGAGCACTCTCAGATCCATGGTCAGTGGTGAGCACTCTTGGATCCAGGAGGAGTGGTGAGCACTCTCGGATCCAGGGTGAGTGGTGAGCACTCAGATCTAGGATGAGTAGTGAGCACTCTCAGATCCAAGGTCAGTGGTGAGCACTCTCAGATCCAGGATGAGGGGTGAGCACTCTCGGATCCAGGAGGAGTGGTGAGCACTCTCAGATCCAGGGTGACTGTGAGCACTCTCGGATCCGGGATGAGTGGTGAGCACTCTCAGATCCAGGATGAGGGGTGAGCACTCTCGGATCCAAGGTCAGTGGTGAGCGCGCTCATCGAGTCGTGGGCTGTGTCCTGAGAGCCCCTGGAGATGCCCCTTCTCCGAAGCTCAGGTCTGACTGAGGCTGGGACGCAGCCAGTGCCATAGCTGTCTTCTGTAAGGGACTGATTTCCGGGAGAGACCCCCGAGGCCCCGCTAGGCCCCGGACCCGGGGAGTTGTTGGGAGCTGCGCTGCGCCGATGGAGGCGGGGCGGGGTCACGGCAGCTCTTGCCGGCTTGGACGAGCAGAGGAGGTCCTCGTGTACGCGGCTGGTATTCGGATTTCCACTCTATGATCTGGAATTTTCTGACTCCGTGTTTGGCGAGAGACCTGCTAAATGTTGACCGAAGAAGCGGTGTCGGAGTTAGACTTTGGACCCAGCCACGAGGGGGGTTGCAGTGGAACGTCACGGAACAAATACCCAAGTAACCTCTGCCCAGAAGCAGCGCTGAGCCGCCTCATTTCTGAGACCCCATAAAAACGTTCGAATCGGTGAGCCGCTGGCGAATATCCTCTCGGCCTCAGCGTTCTCCGAGGGGCTGAGAAAGCAGCCGCAGCGCCCTGCCGTGTCCACACAGCACTTCATTCCAGTGTGCCTTAATATTTAGGACGATTTGATGTGTTTTGACCCCAAACCCTTAAATCTTTTGGAAAGCGTCTTTGAGTTGCCAGTGTCCCTCAGGCCGGAGCCCTGATTCCAGAAGTGTGTCGGGAGCTGCTGCAGCACGTGACGACTCCTGGCTTAGATTTCTTCCTGGCTTCTAGAACATTCCCCTCCTTCCCCTTAGACGCAGCCGCCTTGAAGTTGCTGCGTCCATCCTGGAAGCAGCCAGCGAAGAGCCCACGGTGTTCGTAGGGTCCCCTAGTAAACACTGGGGACCAACCAGGGTGGGCCGTGAGTAGGGACGACGCACCCCGCGACAGCCACTTCTAGGTCGAGAGCAACCTGCTGAAAAGTGTTGTTTTGATAGAAGTTTAATGGATTATTTTTAAAGCTTCTTGAGTCTTTCCTCCTGACTTTGACTACGGAGGTTTTGATTTATGGGGACAACATGTCCTGGGTTCCCGTTGGAAGTGGAAGGGGATGTCAAACTGAACTTGGGTCTCGAAACAAGCTTCAGTAGCTGAGACCTTCTCTGTCTCCTGGACTCCCCCCACGGGCCGTCAGGGGGTTTCCTGCGCCTGCTGATGAAACGTCCGTGTCCAGAAAGTGATGTTCTTAAGGAACAGACGGCGCTGGCAAGCTGGGTTTCGTTTCATAGTCGCACCTTCTTATGATAACTGGTGTTCTTAGAGAAATGGAAGAAATCGTCTGAGCTATGAGATGGTCCCTTGGTTGAGTGAGTTGGCTGTAAACGTGGACCCCGGGGGTACCGCGGAGTCCCCCAGGCCCGTGACTGCGACGGGGTGGCTCTGCGTGCACCGCGGTCCTCCGCGGGGCTGGCCCTCTCCTCCCCACCGGTCCCACCTGTTGCCAGAGAGATCCTGAGCTCCGGTCTCTTTCCGAAGACGTAGCTCCACTGCGGTGCTTGCCACGCTCAGCTTGTCCTGGCAGCCGGGCCGCAGGGCCGTGGTGTGACCTACCCGTCCCTTCCTCAGTTCCCGTCTCTACCGGGTTCGCCCACTCCCGGATCGGTGCTGTCGTCATCCTCGTTTTAGAATAAAGAGTCAGGGGTGCAGAGTCGTAATCCACCTCCCCCCCCCAAGCCCCCCGAACCTCAGTGGTGGAGCTGGATTTGCATCCCAGGCCGCCTGACTCCTGGCGCGTCTGCTCTGCGTCCCCCAGGGGCCTTCGGGGACTCAGCCGGGCAGATTGCACCTTAAGGCCCGGACTCCTCCCCTGGATCGTAAGACAGACGTCGGGGGGCTTCATTGTCTTCCACTCGAAATGAGACCCCACCGCTGGGCCTTTGCTCGTGTGCGTCCTTCTCCAGGAATCAGGGGAGGTGGAGACGGGCCCCGTGATCGTCCGGTGATCTGACCCCAGAGGTGGAGGTGACGTTTGACAGAGAAGAATGTTTATCTGAAAACGTGTGTATCTCTGTTCCCTCAGGTTCTCCCTACTACGACAACGTCCGGCCCCTCTCCTACCCCGATTCGGATGCTGTGCTGATTTGCTTTGACGTCAGTCGGCCGGAGACCCTGGACAGCGTCCTGAAAAAGGCAGGTGCTGGGGCCGGTGGCTCGGTTCGGGGCTGGGGAGCGCCCGCGCCCTGTCGCACACCGCGACGGGTTTCCACGCGGCCGTCACGAGGTTCGACGCTGAACCTGTGCAAGATTTTCTTTCCTGTTAAGAAACGACGTAGCCGTTGAAGAGCCTCCGTGGTTCCCCTGCGGGCCGAGGCCTAACGCGAGGGCCCTGCCGGCTCCCATCCACCGTCCCCGTCGGGCTCGGGCTCGGGCTCGGCTCGCGCTCGCGCTGGCGCCGCAGTGGACACCTTCGCGTTTGGCCTCACTGCGGTACTGAGATGATGATGGTGCCATCTGTGTACTGTGATGCCATCTATTGGAGGTGGCGCGGCTCCGGGGAGGGCGCAGGGGTGTTTCCAGACCTGAGACTAAGGGAGTTGCGGTGACAGACGGAGGAGATCCCAGAGCGAAGGAGCCCGGCTGCACTCGGGCCGCGAGAGGACGGTCTAGGGCCTGGGGGTGGCGGAGGGCCGGGCCGAGGCCAGGAGGGCACCTGGTGGCGGGGGCAGGTGTTCCCGGTCCTGGCCCCAGCGCCGTCAGGTTTCAGATGATAGTTGGCGGCTCGGCTCGTCTTACGTGTCCGGCTTTGGAGGTGGTTTATTCCCCCCGCACCCGGGTCTGTACCAAACATGACAAACGCCGTTCGCTCGGTTACATACGAATTTCGCAGGAGATCAAAGGCTCTAAGTCCATCTGGCTGTGAGTCGTGCACCCACGCACCGAAGGCTCCTGTTTGTCGCCCGGGCAGCAGCACCCCTTTCCCGGCCTCCTCCCCTCCGCGCCTGTAAACAACTGCTCGGCGTGCAGCGGGCGGCCCGAGTCGTTGCACAGGTGGCGCCGAGCACCGCCCGGGCGTGCCCTGCCTGTGTGCAGATGAAAGGCACCGCTTGTTTACCGGGGGTTCTCCTCCTGTCCCTCAGGTCACGCATAATTCGGGATGAAACTCCTTGCTCTTGCTTTATTTTGCTTTTGTCTTCTGAGACCTGATGTAGTGACTTTGGCCTTAGAGAGACATTAATGGACGTGTCTTGCGTTTGTGTCAAGTTTAAGGCTCAGCATCACCGGTGCTGGGATTTGTCTCGATGAATTGATTCCGCAAGTCCTTGACTATCCACGCGTTCCGAGTGACATAAAGCAGAATATTTTTTGAATTTTTTTTTTTCCCCAGTTCATCCTCCAGTCGCTATGTCCGCGCCCTCTAGCAAGTGGTAGATGCTTGTAATAACTCTGGTGGGAAGGAAGGAAGGAGGGAGGCGGTTGGCGGATACCCAAGGCTTTCATGGGAAGTGCGTCCCGTCCCTGGGTCTGCCCCAGGTGCGCCTCTAGATCTGCACATGCTGCCTCCAGCGGTCTGCTAAACGGCTCCTGCAGGACGTCCCCGTTACCTTGTATTGTACACGTGGCTTGGTCACCCTCGCCCCTCGGTGAATTCCGCACCCCTGTCCTCACCTTTGTGATGACCACGGTACCTAGTAGAGCACTCGATGCGTATTTGAGCACGGGGCCTGGGTGAGCCCATCTGGTTCCCGATTGCAGCCCTCTGGTGCCCCCTCCCCAGGAACCAGAGCTCTCCTGGTAACATTCTGAACCCTTCACTCCCATCCTTTTTTTTTGAATGGTCAACTGGTCTTTTTAAATTTTATTTTTATTCTTTTTTATTATTATATTATTATTATTATTATTATTATTATTATTATTTTTTGGAGTTCCATTTGCCGACATATAGTGTAACACCCAGTGCTCATCTCTTCAGGTGCCCTCCCTTCACTCCCATCCTTTTTTTTTTTTTTAATGGTCAACTGGTCTTTCTTAAATTTTATTTATTTATTTTTATTATTCTCTGTGTGCTGCATTGTATTTCTTAGGTGACAGTTCAGTTGACCAGTTTTTATTATTATTTGTATACATTTTTTTGGAGTTCAATTTGCCCAACATATAGTGTAACACCCAGTGCTCATCCTGTCAGGTGCCCACCCTTCACTCCCATCCTGATGGTAGCCTTGAGCTTGAGTAAATGGAACCACAAGAACGCAGTTGTCTGCTCTTTAAGAGGAAGTTGGAATTCCCTGCTTAGGCATCTCTGGAGGTTCTAATAATTCTCGTCAAGTCTTGCAACAAGTAGGCAATTGGACTGAATTGAAATTGAAATAGTAAACAACTTGGGTAATTTAAAGCTGACTTCAGGGCCTCTGCACTTAGGACCAGATGCTTTCCCAGGGGCCCAGGAGATGGGCCTTTTTGACCAGGCCGCAGTCCGTGTTGGTCCAGTCACCTGAGTGGAGGTTCCTTAAGGGCAGGACAGTCTGTTCATGAACATTGTCTCCAGCCCCGGAAACCTCATCAGCAATTCCAGCTCAGGGGAGCTGTGCAGTCATCCTCGATGGGCCTTGGAGGTGCATACTCGTGCTTGTGCTTCCTCTGCCTTCCCCCCCAGCCTTCCGTGCTGGGAAGTACCAGCTCCATGAATCTGAGGGCATAGTACTTGTTAGAACATATAATCATTCCTCAGGCACTTTCATCTTGCAGAGATACCCCAATAATCAAGAAATTATTGAAGCCGCCTTCTGACAGCAGCACCCTACAACTCTCCTGTAGTAGGGACTGGTCACGAGCCGCACAGAGAGGGAGGATAGATGAGAATACACACGAGTGTTCCCCAGTGGATCCACTTTAAAAAGTAGTAAAGTTTGGGGGCACCCGGGTGGCTCAGCCAGTTGAGTGTGTCTGCCTTTGGCTCAGGTCATGGTCCCGGGGGCCGAGCTCTGCATCGGGCTCACTGTCGGCCGGGAGCCTGCCTCTCCCTCGACTCACATGCACGCTCTCTAGACTAAATACATAAGATTTTAAAGAGGAAAAGTTAATGTCTACTTAGAAGGTAAATGCAGGTGTGCTTCTTCATCTCAAGGGACACTCCTAAATGTTCCTTTTGTGCCCCATTCCGGGCACCGACCTACAGATGCCCGCACATTGTTGACTCTTCATCTCTCTTGTCTCTCCCTGTAGTGGAAAGGTGAGATCCAGGAGTTTTGCCCCAACACCAAAATGCTCTTGGTTGGCTGCAAATCTGACCTCCGGACAGATGTCAGCACATTGGTAGAGCTCTCCAACCACAGACAGACCCCGGTGTCCTATGACCAGGTACGTACACTGTCGGGGTGCAGATAGGGTTTTCAGAAGTAGGACATTGGGGCCCCCTGGGGAGCTCAGCGGTTTAGCACCTGCTGTTGGCCCAGAGTGTGATCCTAGAGTCCCGGGATCGAGTCCCACGTCAGGCTCCCTGCATGGAGCCTGCTTCTCCCTCTGCCTGTGTCTCTGTCTCTCTGTCTCTGTCTGTCTCTGTCTCTCTCTCTCTCTGTGTATTCTCATGAATAAATAAACAAAATCTTAAAAACAAAAAGAAGTAGGATATCACTCATGATAAAAAGGAGCCGCTTTTCTAAGGGCTCAACCAATGGTCGGCCTCAGGTTGACGACCCTTGAGTTATGCTGTAGAATGAGCTTGGATTACGTGAGGATCTGTGTGTGAGCATAAACAGGACAAGTTTGGAAAACATCTTTCAAAATGAGAACAGTTCTGTTGTTCAGTAGGGTAATCACGTGACACTTGATACCTGAGTGTAGACAGAGGCTCGTAGTCCACCCCTTGTATGTCTCTGCAATGCTCACTGGGATTAAAGTTAAAAAATCTAGGGGTGCCTGGGGGCCTCAGGGGTTGAGCACCTGCCTGGGGCTCAGGGCGTGACCCGTGGGTCCCAGGATCGAGTCCCACATCGGGCTCCTGCAGGAAGCCTCCTTCTCCCTCTGCCTGTGTCTCTGCCTCTCTCTGTGTCTCTCATGAATAAATAAGTCTTAAAAAAAAAATGAAAAAGTAAAAAATCCAAAAGAGAATGTGATCAAATTGGTAATATTCTTGAGAGGGTTGATCTTACTTTACACTCAGCAGCACAATAAAATACTTGAGGAGGACGTTGCCAGTAAAGTCAAAGTCCCCATGAAACGGTCTTTTAGAGACTCGTCATTTCCGTGGGCGTTTCCCCCAAGTATCTAGAAGGGAAGAGAATTGGCGTCAGATGAACTTAAAACCAGGTTCTAAAGAGACTTCAAGTCGAAGTAGCTACGACTGTCCGTCGTGGTCACCTTCTTGAATACTGTGGTGTTATGTATCTAATTAATAAAAACCTAGTTAGTTAAATAAGTCCTTTTGATGCACACGTGCTCGTTACTGTGCACCCTGGTTGCCTGGTCCATGCTGGACCTTCCGTATTGTGTGTTTCCCGAAGCCCCAGGAATCGTGAGAGTGTTGTTCCTCTCCTCAATGCATTTTGGCCACGCCTTTCAAAATCGATTCTAAATTCCATCCCTTGCCCTTCCCCGGTTTTTATGCAGCTTATTGATGAGTCTTTATCGACCACTCTTGAGCCCCATTTACACTCCTGAAAAATCAGACTTTCGTACCTCCGGGAAGTCCAGGACTGTATTGAGTGATGAGAATCGAACACCTTAGGACGGAGTCTTGGCTGCAGATATTAGTGAAATAATTCATTGTTATTATAATTTATCAAGAAATCATTAAATTGTTTAAAAGGAGGGGTTTGGGGGCGGTTTTTTCGCAGCAACACTTTGAAAGTACGGTTCACGAGTCGTTGTTATTTTGTGGTATTGGGAAGACACTTGCATCTTCCCCAAAGACCCGTTGCTGATCGCGACCCCTTCTTCTACTTCTCAGGGGGCAAATATGGCCAAACAGATCGGAGCGGCCACGTACATCGAGTGCTCGGCTCTGCAGTCCGAGAACAGCGTCAGAGACATTTTTCACGTTGCCACCTTGGCGTGTGTCAACAAGACAAATAAAAACGTTAAGCGGAACAAATCTCAGCGGGCCACAAAGCGGATCTCACACATGCCCAGCAGACCCGAACTGTCTGCGGTCGCCACGGACTTACGGAAGGACAAAGCCAAGAGCTGCACCGTGATGTGAGAGGCCGCCCCCCCGGAGCGCGGAGCGGAGGGCCGGGCCGGCTAAGAGAACCCACCCGCGAAGCAAAAAGGTGGAATCTGAATGAAGTGCACAGCCCAAGTCCCGCATGCCGGCGGCTTAGGAGGTGTTTGAAAAGATGCTCATCTTTTTGGAATCCCGTCCTTAGGTTCGGCACGTAGAGCAGATGGTGAACACGTTGAAGAGTTGGGAGGTGTGACTTGAAAAATATGCCAAAAAAGAGAGATCCCCCCCGGGCTGGAGGTAGAGAAGGAGGAGGACGACGAGGACCTCCACGAAGAAGGATCACGCTCTGAATGGTGCTTGCGTTTTCGTTCTCTTTGTTGCAATCTCTTCATGGATCTCGACTCTTTGATTTGATTTTTAAATGTTTTAATCTCCTTTACAGAAAGTATATATTAATATACCGTCCTCGCCGGGGACCTGGCACTGTGACCTTAGCGTTTAGTTTTCTAGAGGATGTGATCTAATTTCCTCCTAGCTCATCATTAAAATGGAAATTGTATCAGGACCCGTGGGATCTCCAGAGGAAAAGTTCGTGAGGCTCTGAAATCTTGCCTCCCCGAAGCTAGCTGAGCAAGATGGTTCTGAGGAAAGGCTTCTGGAGTCTGGCGAGATAATGCGGACCGGCGCCACCAAGACGAAATAGATCAAATAGAGAAAAGGGTGTCCGTTTTTATTCAGTCTGATGGTTCTGTTCATCATTGTGATTGTCATTAAAAAGTGGTAAATTGCTCAGTGTAATATTTTTGTGCGCTGTTTAGAAAAGAAGGTGTGTGATTTCTTTTGCCATCATTGATGAAGGTGCAGAGTCAGATAAGAGGTGTCTCCGTTTGACGTCAGAAAATGATCCAAGGGAGGGGGGGGGAGTGTAGGTACTATTTTCGCCCGGAGAGATAATGAAGGAATAGCAGCGGAAAGCACACATCTGTGAGTAAAGCTTTGGGATCCCGTTACCAAAAGTAACCAAAAGCAAAAGGCCCGTTATCTTGGGATGAAGCTCCAAAGCTTGGCAGCATCTGATGATCTCTTGCTTTATTTCACTTTTTGCAAAGAACATCGGTAAGACTCTAAGGGACCTTCTTACCTAAGCTTCCGAGAATCCTTAGAGGAAAGGTGTGCGAGCTCAGTCCCGACACTACGCTAGGGCGTTTCCAGAGGGCGATTGCTAAACCTCACGTACCCGGATTCAGCCAAGGCCCGCGTTCAATACTTGATTGCTGTTGTTACGTGAAATAATCAGCATTTAAAATAGTTTACAGATATTTTTTTGACCAGTTCCTTTTAGAGCTTCTTTCAGAGAAGAAACCAGATCTGACCTGTTTATTGTTGGCGCTTGTTGAAAACGAGCTTTCTTTCCAATGATAAAGCTTCATTTTTGAAGTGTTGAAGCTGTGCTCCCATTAAATTGTGGCAGGAGAGGAGATTAAGGTAATTACAACACTCAGTTCTTTGTCTTACAAGCACTTTGTTTGGTCTCTGCGAGAAAATGCCATTCCCGTCATTTCCCACGAAATACAGACGTTTTACCGACATACTATGCTTTGATCGAGGCAGCGTTATGCTTTGGGCAGTATTACAAAATAGCTGGCAAGTGCTTTCTGTATTTAAATATTGTAAAGAGAAAATAAGTTATAACTGTTATAAAGCAGAACTTGCGTTGCATTTTTTTAAGTGTCGAAGTCACTTTGTATGTTTGTTTGGTCAATGTTTCCGCAGTATTTATTAAAACATACTTTTTTTTCCCTTCGAATAAAAAAGTAACCACGTCTTTGTCTAAATGTGATTTGTCCTTTTATCTGCTTTCTGATGTAGCTGTTTGGTTTTGTTCTTTACTATAGAGCTGATGAGAGCATCCGGCCTCAAGTTTTCTGAACTCGTAGGCTTTGGAATTTCCTGATGGCTTGCCCACAGTGCAAGTTCCTTAGGCAAAGGTAAATCCACAGAGATGAGAGGTTTTCATCATTTTCAAATCTCAAGAAGAAAATGGAGTGTAGTCAAAGTGATTCGCTCATAGACCAAAAGAGCTACGATCCTAAGATTCAAAACTAGGGAAAGAATCTTAAAATTGTAAGGAAATAGGAAATTCCTGGAGCTCTTCAGTAGTGAGACAGCGTGATGCAGTCCCAGGCCACGGGTTTCATTCTGTGGAGGAGCCTGGTTTGCTTCCCTTCCCTTGGTCCCCCACTCCGTCCCCCACCCCCGGCCTCCATCCCTAATCCACCTTGGATTGCGTGTTCTTGTTCACAGAGGCCAGTTGTGTTGATGACTCAGGACCGAGCTATGAACAATTACAGGGAAGGAACAACAACAAAAATAAAGCATAAGAAGAAATGGCCTTGTTTATTGTAGCAGCATCTCTCACTAACACAGGAAGACAGTATAAGCTTTTCCAGTGACCTGAAGGATGCAAGCATGGGATGGTTAGCAGCATGAGTGGCCTGGGTCCTCACAGCCCAGTAGGTTCACGAACGGTCTTTAGCTAAAACCCTTACATAGATGTTCTGCATGAGCGTCCAGGGGGTACTCCACGGAGGACTTCAAAACAGCTCTTCTCGCCGCACAGCTAACTCATTTCCTATAAAAACTGCATCCTTGTGGATTTAAAAAAAAAAAAAATGACTTTAGCAATCTTTGAGGGATAGTTACTTGCTTGGAAATAATTCTCAGAAGCACAAACCAAGGGGAAAACCAGAGGAGCTGGCACGAAAGAACAAAGTTAAAGCGCATTGACATAATAGGATAGCCTTGTGAAAAAATTCAGCAAGCACGAGGAATTACCAAAAATGTAACTCATTCTTGTCAGTAAGCAGCAAAGGAAATAAAAGTACTTTCCTAATCCTTGGTGTTGAGTAACTCCTAGGCTTAATACCTAAATCAGGCTTGCAAGAAACTCATTTCTCAACAAGCACAAGCACAGAAACACACAGGCTGAGGTTCTGCTGACCTTGGCAGTATTTTATAGGTTGTACAGTAATGTTTCCCTCTAGCGAATTGCTCTTTTCCAGCAGCTTTAATTTGTTAAACCAAAAAGAAAAAAAAAGTTTGTCTTCAGCCCTGGGCATGTATGCCTTCCTTTTCTCCTCTGACTTTTTGCTTCTGCAAACATTTATTCTAAGCATTCTGTGCACATTCCTTTCTATTGATTAATGATCATGATTAATGCCTCCTTAAATACTAAAAGGTGATTTTCAAACTTGGAGTAAGACTTTAATTGTGTCTCTCTCACTTCTATTAATCTTTTCCAGGAATAGTTGCTTGGAAAACTCTGGTCTTTCAGAAAATGTGCCTTAAGTGCAAATTTAGAAATAACCCAGGGAATTATTTTTTATTAAAAGGAATAAAAAAAAAAAAATCACCTCATTCCCTTAAGATTGCTGAAACTGTGAAAGCTTCATATCCTCTTTTTGATGGATTATTTTGACATAATAAGAGAGCATTCTCTTTTAAATCGCCCCAATTTTTGCTTGTCATTCTTTCATTGGCCACATATTTCTGAGTCCTTACCATGTGCCTCGCCATTTTTAGGCCTGGAACATAATCACAACAAAAAAATCTGTCCCGAGAGTTTACAATCTAATGGAGGGAGACAGTCCCGATGCACAATGTCTGGGTGTGGTTTCCATCAACATTAACTGAGCCAGAAATGCTGGGTCGGTGGGAAACATGACAGCGGGTAGCCAGGTACACCAATGCAATAGCCGCCAATGGTCCGTGTCTATGCTGTGATTTCTGTGCTGCACCAACGATGGTGCAGAAGGAATATTCAAGTGATCCTAACAGAACAGCTGGAGTCCATTTACGGTGATCGAGGAAGAGCGATGTGAATGCTGGTTGCCAGGCATTTTAGTTTCTGTACAACGACTTTGGATTCTGCGGCTGGTTTTAGGAGTCCAGTAGGGGACAACGTCCTTCCCATCTGAACCTGAAAGGCCTTCAATCTGTTTCTTATAAAACCTGCTGGGATTGTTAAAGAGTTGTACTCTGTTTCCATGAAGTCTTCGCTTGTTGAACATACTAGAAAAGTAAAAAGGAAATAAAGTTTGAAATAAATGGAAAGCACCCCAATTATAAAATGAAATGAGCTCTTGAGAAATTGTAGAATTAACTCAGGGGGTATTTCTAATGGCACTGGGTGAAGGCACAGAACTCATTATCTGATGTCGAAAATAGGTATTTAGTAGGAAGTAAAGTAAAAAATCTTTTTGAGAGTATTCACTAATAGTGAATTCTAAGGCTCTTTGTCTCTAACCCCTTTGGGAACACAGGAAACAAATCCTAATGAACCCCAAAACAAGAAATTTCAGGATTGGCAAAACCAATTCATTCTTTGGGACTTTTTTTTTTTTTTCTTTCGGATTTTGTTTCCTTTGAGGGGAATCATTAGTGCCTTTCTTCCATGAACAGTGAAATGAAATTTTTAAAAGGCATTCCACAATGGAAATGAAAACTAGGCCAGTGTATGGTCAGCCCTACCGTCAAAGTAATAGTTAGCACTGATATTGCACAAAGTATGTGCCAGGCGCTGTTCTAATTTATATGATAACTCCTTCCCCATTACAAATAGATTTAGTAGGTTAAGTGCAATCAAGTTCCCCCTTCTTCAGCTAAGGAACCAGGTGTTTTCTTCAGAATCCCATGGAGGACCCGAGATTAGGACTCGGGCAGGGCAGCTGGGCTCTGCAAGCCCACGCTCTTCACTACAACGCTATCTTGTCGTAACACAGACTTCACGGGTATGGAGCGTGTCCCAGGTGCGTGGAAACCGAGCATCATGGCCATGCATCTGAGCCAGAGGACATCCCCCGTGATCTCCCCAGGTCTGCACCGCTACTTGTCCTTCCCATGTTGCCAGCTACTTCTTGACGCTGCTCACACTCCCGTTCCCTCTTTCACCTCTGCTATTACTTCTATGCATGTTTGCCCTGCTTCTTGGGGGGCAAGAGCATTCCTAGGAGACAGTGAAAGGACCTGTCCTGGTCTGCTGAGGCTCCCGTAACAGAATACCACGGCCTGGGTGGCCCGCACAACAGACATTTCTTTGTCATAGTTCTGGAGAATCAAAGTGCAAGATGGAGGTGCCAGCCCTTGGGTTCCTGGTGAGATTCTCTTCTTGGATTATAAACGGCCATCCGGTCGCTGTGTGCTCACGTGGCCTTTCCTCCGTGTGTGTGGAGAGGGCGTGGAGGGCAGGAGATATCTTCCTCTTTTTTTTTTTTTTTTAAGATTTTATTTATTTACTCACGAGAGACACAGAGAGAGAGGAAGAGACACAGGCAGAGGGAGAAGCAGATTCCATGCAGGGAGCCCGACGTGGGACTTGACCCTGGGACTTCAGGATCACACCCTGGGTCAAAGGCAGGAGGTAAACCGCTGAGCCACCCAGGGATCCCCTCTTCCTCTTCTTAAAAAGCCACCAGTCCTATTGGATTAGGACCCTACATTTATGACCCCCTTTCACTTTAATTACCTCCTAAAGGCCTCAACTCCAATCCTTATCTTTGGGAGTTAGGGCTTCAACACATGAATTCTGGGGGACACAGTTCAGTCCATAACAGGACCCACAAATGGTGAACACATAAGCCCTTTCGAAATCCAAGGAAGCCAATTAGAGGAGGTAGCTACTCTTACTCACTTTGGGTCTCCCAAGGGTGCACCCACAGTAAATTGCTGTTTAAGAATGTTGAAGAATAGCTAAAACTTACGTTTCTTCTTGGGGGCTGACATAGTTCTAGAGAACAGAGATAGACAGAGAAAACTCAACTCCATGAAAACAATGCAGTGATTTGCATGGGATCGATCATTCCCAGGGTGAATCAGCTAACTTTAACAGAGCTGAGAGACATGCCGCATGTACCTGTCATCAGGATGGTGTGACGTTCCCTCTTTTCTAAGTGCCACTGTACGCTTCTGGAAAAGAAGTTTGTCATCCTCCTCTTGTTTTTCTGGTTCCCAACCTTCTGAGGCCCTGCCCTTCATCCGCTCACTGTCCAACTGGGCCAAGTGGTCATTTCTAATCATTTGTTCATCTTTCCTCAAGCATTACGTTTGCAAAGAAGGCCAAAGGCAATCAACTAATATGACTTTTATGGTCTTTTTAACATCATCTCTGAGTCTGCAAAGGTCTGGACTTTCTTGGTCACTCTGTGCCCAGATTTTCTCCAATCTGTGCATGTGGACCTCCACGGCTCCTCGTGAGATAGCAGAACCTCCGGGGTGCCTTGAAATGCCTGACTCTTAGCTCTACAAGGAAGAGACTATGTTTTATACTAATGCATACCCATCATTTGCAACAGTAGATAGCAGGTTAATTAATTAATTAATTCACAACTTGAACTACCAAATAAAAGGGTGCTCTTTGGGTTGCTAAGGCCTGACTTGAATCATTTCTAACAGCCCAGATTAAGCAGAGTTCTTAGGATTGTCTCAGCCCCTGAAAGCTTGCTGGGTCTGGAATTACCCTAATGGGAGGACAAGACTATGCAGGAAATCTTTGTGTACCTGTGGCCCTCTGGAATGTACTCACCCCATATTTATCCCAACCCTGTATTTGTGCCCCTTCTCCACTGCACGCATCTCCACTGCCAGGAAAATATCAACCTATGAGAATGCCACAGATACTCTCATTTCATTTAGCTATAGCACACAGCTAATGTATTATAATAATATTATTGCAATATATAATATTATATTATTGAAAATCTTCCCAATTTTCCAGCCTTCATATATAAGCAGTCTAGAAGTGGGGTATGTGACAAAATGCTGGGGAAGGGGGATTCCTTCATTCTTTCTGTCCTCCAGAGACAATTGACCACTTGTTAAAAACTTCAGGTTTCCTTCAGCTCCAAGCCCATGGTTCCTTCTCTCTTCTCTTACTGCTTGTTCATACTTAGCTATATGAATTCCTTTTCTGCTTTTTCCTTCTCTGCACATAATATCCGTGAACGGGACTCTTCCTGCAAAACTGTGGCATAAGAAGGAAATAGAGGCAAGGAAACACAAGGTAGTATATAGGCTGAAGGACAGCTCCCCGTGCATGTGTGCTTCCTAATCCCTATTAACTGCGAACATTTACCCTACATGGCAAAAGGGACTTTGTTTTCATGATGAAGTTAAAGCTCTTGAGATGGAGAGAATGTTCTAGATTATCCAACTGGGTCCCAAGTAATCATAAACCCTTACACAAGGGACACAGGAAGACTCAAGACAGTGACAATGTGATGACAGAGGCTTTGCAGGGGGCTGGAGAGAAAGAGAAAGCTAAGCCACCGGCTTTGAACATGGAGGCAGGGGACCAACAGCCAAAGGCTGTAGTTGGCCTCTAAAAGTTGGAAAGATCACAGAAAGGAATTCTCCCCTAGAGCTTCTAGCAGGAATGCATCTTTGAAGAGCTATTTTAGACTTCTGACCCCAGGAACTATACTGTAATAAATTTGTGTTGTTTTCAGTCACTGTGGTGATTTGTTGAAGTAATTACAGGAAGCCCACACAGATATGTTAAGCAAAATCCTCCTCTTCCTTCACCCATTACAGTTGGTTCCAGTAATGTAACCATAACATGGTTCCATGTTATGAGGTAATGGGCTTTGCTCATAGAGTTGCTACCAAAGACCCAAGTCACTCCTTTCACTTAATGTCTACCTGCCATTCCTGGTAAGTATCAGGAATCTTCCCTCCAAAGTTCCTAGACTACAGTCTCACCCCACTGGCCTGTTATGTGGATGGATAGTCTCAACAAACAATCCTTCTACTATCCCTTGAGCTCTTTTTGGGTCTAGAATATTTATAGCCCTAATCCTGGAAGACATGCAGTATTTGAGGGAAAATAATCAGTGTTCTGGGATCAAACATCTACAAAAATTTTCATTCAATATTTACTGTGGGCCTTTGGAAAAATGAAAGGCTTAGTTCTGCACTTAATAAAGTAGATGGAATTTGAGCAGGACATATATAGATATTTAAAGTATCATGGGGAAAAAATAAAAAAAATAAAATAAAGTATCATGAGGCTGTGAATGATCTGGGGAAAAATGGACAATGAGAAGAGAAAACGTATTATGGCTGAAAAAGTTTTAGATGTTTTCTTGGAAGTGTAGACATTTTATAGGAGAAAGGGATATCAGAAGTTATCTCTTCAGGATTTTCTTCACCTTTGTTTTTTGAGTTATTTTTCTTTAAAAAAAAAAAACTAATGACAAGTTTAACCCCATTTCCTGCCCTACCCCCCCAAAAAAATGCACATATGCATTTATCCATGTAACTGTAACATTTTACACACAGGAAGTTCACAGACTTGCTTTGATACCCATAAATCTCTGCTCTCCAGCTAGAAATTCCTCTGTCCAACTTCTCTATTATGCAAACAGGAGAATGGAAGCCCAGTCACTTGGGGACTTGCCAAAAGTTGAGAGAAGTAAGGTAATGGCAGAGACTAAACCTATGCCTTGGAATTTCTGAGTCATTCTTTTCCCAGACCTAGACCAATGAGCAGCCTACTGCTTGAAAAGGCCCAGTTCCTGTGCATCTGCCTCTTGATGGGAATAGAATACATGATCTCTTCTAAATCCCAATGTGGCACTACAGGCAAATGCAACAGAACTTTTCTGAGAGTGAAAAGTAATACAACAGAAATTATTATTCAGGTGATGACCTAGTAGTTTCCATAGTCAACAAATGTCTGTGTTCTGTGCTGGGTACAGAGAGAGATAAATCAGCCCCTGCCCTTATCATTATGGATGCCAGTCTAACGGTGAGAAAGACAAATAAAAATAAAGCCAGAATTCAGAGTGATAAGTAACACAGGGAAAGTATGAACAGCTCTCTCCTGTCTCTGTTACTATTATTGTTGTTGATGCATTCTGCTCCTGTCCTGCATTCCAAAGATGGAGTCTTAGAAGAACCAGAAGACAAAGAATAAAATAAAATCAGATCACCAGTGGCAGATATTTTCCCCCTTTGTAATTATTATTGAGAAGGACTGTCTAATTCTGTCAATAAAAAATAAAAAAGTGATGCTTTGTCCTCCAAATGCAAACTCATAGTTTTCCTGGAGTTAAGAGAGAGAAGGCACAGATGTTCTCCTGATCCCATATACCGAAGCAGGAGCGAATTACTTTTCATAATCAATAGTAAAAGGAGTGACGTCTTAGGAAAGACATAAGCACCATAGGGTGAGTGTGTGTTGCTGGAGAAGAGAGGACGCCGATCTATATGGTAAGACCAATTAGCTTCAAGAGCAAAGTAGCAGTAACGGCCGAGCAGTCCTAAAGAATAGAACTCAGCAATTCAGATCCCAAACCTTAATTCCTTAACGAGGGACAGTATGAGTGGCATCTTTTCTTCTCATACCAAGACATTTTTTAATTTGTGAGACTTTCGTACTGCTTACCCAGGATCTGTTAAACCCACCTTAGGTGGGAGTTAGTCACCCTCTCTGCAGCGTCAGATAAAAGATGGTGGGAAATCCCCTTAATGCTGACTTAATTATAAAGAAATGGGTGTCTGGAGAAAAAAGGAACAGATTGCTTCTATTTTTAACGAGTCATCTAGATTTATGGAAATAACCTTCCAGCTGTGTAAGTCAGAGTGTTGGCAAAGCATGGTCCTTGAAATGAAGCTGTCAGCCAGGGGAAACCAGGACTTGCCGGGCTTCAGATCATGGCTACTTTTGTCACTCTCCGATGTCCTGCTGGGGTGAGAAGAAAATATCTTTCTAGAAAGAATGCTGCCGAATTCTTTGGCATCTCTTGGTATCACTCAAGAGAAAAAGTGGGTTGGATTTGCAGTTTGCTAATGACACAGAAAAGGTTGAGACGCAGTGGAGGAATGATGATAGCTTGGGGAGAACACAGGCAGGAGAGTAAATGATAAGCTTTTAGACAGCAGACCCCAGATCTCTGCATTTTTTTTGTACATTGTGACTCTTTTAAGTGCTGTCCACAATTAAATGGTGAGTTGTTTTTGGTGATCATTTAAACATGGGTTTAGTCAAATCAAACCACCCTAGATTTATCAGTGGGGCTGTTTCTCATAAAACTGGGGTAGGAGACAGTATCTTTTTAATTCATCTTTATTGCTGTGACTTCTAATTTAACGGAGAGCAAAGGAAGAAGAGAGGATGGGAAAAATACAATACCTGCTACCTTTCCTTGTGAAACAACAGAAACTGGCTGAAAACCGGCTTCCCATCACATGTATGGTCATGGTCTACCATCTTTCTGTGGTTTCTAAGATACAGTCCCTCTGTTCCTTGTTTGCCAATGGAGACACCTCGCACCACATTTTCCCTCTTCCCAGTCACTAGTTTCCTCTCCTCCTACGGTCGGCTCCAGCCTTTGGGAGCTTCTTTAAGTCCTTTTAAATCTGTAACTCTCACAGTCCATGGACCACTAATCCCCCCTGCACAGGTCATTATGTGATCCCAAAGTTTATAGGCAATTACTTATAAGGGAATTATTTCTATAATACTACATATAAGATGTAAGCTTTCTCCCCCTCCCAACTAAAAGAATAAAATATTAATTTATGTTCTTCTACATCTCTTAGTTTGCATGAAGATTAGGAAAAAGGCTACTGTTATTAAATTCTCCGTCGCATATGCTATTCCTTCTGCCAGAAATACTCTTCTTTCTTCCCATAGTTGGCCTTGGTTATCTGGCAAAGTCGTTCTGGTCCTTCAAATCTGAACTCAGGTAACGCTGATCTATGTACATTCCCGCTGATCTTACACGGTGGGTTAGATGTTCCTGTTTTCTGGATCTAAGAGACTTCCCACATCACAGGATGTATCACAGCATGAGCACACATATCTGCCTTTTTCATCATTAGAACCGAACGTCGACCTGGTTTCTGGCACACACTAGGCTTTCAATAAATATGTGTTTATTGAGCAATCAGCAAAGATAATGTTCTTCTTTCATTTTCTCTGCCAATACTAGTCCACTCCCGCAGAAAGGAAGAAAGCAAACTAGGGCTATGCTCATCTGAAGCCAGGAGGCTGAAACTCATGTGCCAAGAACATGGGCCAAGTGGAGATGGGGAGGGGGGATGGAAAACCATACAAATGGAAGATGAGACCTAATGAACAACATTTGGGAAAACAGGAAAAGGACATTTTTAATATGACTCCAAGGGAATACATGAAAAAAGTAAGCAATTATGTTTAAGAAAATAGATTCAGTCTTGGAGTGAAGGGTAACAATATGGAAGAAAGTCTTTAGGAAACCTGGACCTAACTTTTCATTAAATTTTTGGAGGGCCTTAGTCAACGCAAATTGTGAAACTAGAATCAGGCCTCCAAAACAAAAGGATTGGAAGGGTCCAGAGTAGACCTCTGATGTCATTATTCAACTATGAGAGAAGGGAGTACGGTCAACATTTTTCATTTTTGCTTAGGAAATAAGAAATAGAAGCTAACAGAAAATACAATTAGTATACAGTTTGCTCTAAAGAAATTAACCAATGAGAAGCACTAAGCATCAGAAGGACAAGGAAGCGCTGAAGTCTTAGAATAGACCTGTGCCTGTCTGGAGGTGAGGTTGATGACGCCTTCCCGAAGAAAGACCCCTCTGGCCCTAGCATCACCATTAATGGCACCATGAGCTCATCATCTGTACACATCTCAATGTGGTAGGTAAGCATGAAGACACAGGTTTAAATCCTAACTCTTTCACTTCCCCGTTGCTAGGTATATCTGAGACTGACATCTTTCTTCTAAAAGATGGAAGGATAATAAGGACAATAATCCCTACAATGTAGGTTTTCTATGAACATCTTATTTCCTCCCCTCCCTCCTTTCCTTCCTTCCTTCCTTCCTTCCTTCCTTCCTTCCTTCCTTCCTTCCTTCCTTCCTTCCTTTATTGTGGAAAGAACGCTTAACGTCAGATCTACCCTCTTAACAAGTGTTTAGTGTAGTCTATAGTACTTTGACTATGGTTGCTATAATGCTGTACGGTAGATCTCTAAAGTTCATTCATCTCCTTCTTTTGGATCTCAGCATGCTTCGCACCATCTCAGGAAAGCTCTTCTTACCCCACCTGATGGTGTTACTTTCCTCATCAGTCTCGTAGCACTGTGTGCCCCTCCTTCTTAGCACTATCACAGCTGTAACTTTATATTTATGATTCTTTGATTAATGCATGTCTCTGGTACTTAGTCTGGCACCTGGAACCAAGTAGGTGCTCAATAAATTTAGATTGATGAATGAATAATTTAAAAATGATTACTTGCCTAAATAAAGATAAAAAATTAATAAAAAAAGATGAAGTGACCTAAAATGGCACATCCTTAGCCTGGTGCCTTGCCCCTTAAGCGATGCCATACCCTTTGCTAGTAAAATTTCCCTTTGTTCTCATGGGAACATCTCATCAGGACTTTTTCAGTTAATTTCCTTGTTTGCTCGCTTCTTCAGAAATGCACGTGACTTCTTGTAGCTACCAACAAGCTAGTCCTGGAGATATTGGGGAATGTTCAGGAGCTGGAAGACTTCACGGTGCAATTTCTTCTATGTTTGTTTCCCAACAAGTTTTATCTTTGTTTGTCCTCCAATCCCGGCCTTATAATCCCGCCAACCCTGCAGACAAACATGCCTCAAACAAGTCTCTCCGAAACCACAGGGACCACATCCTTAAGTAACAGATAATTACACAGTAGTAGACTTTTTTTCTGGCTCGCTTATCTATAATTTTTTCATCCTCCCTGCTTTTTTTTCTCACTGTCTCATGGTTCTTGTTCTTTTAACCCAATGTAGCTGCTTTGGTTAACAGCTTGGATCACCCACCATAGTTTTACTTCTTCTGGTAATATTCTCACTCCTTAGTGTGCTGCTGAGGCCAAGTAAAGATCATGGATTCCTTTTTACAAAGTTAAAGAAGTTTTTTAAAAATTTTAAAGAAAAATGGAACCAGATCTTTGAGAATGTAGTTCTTTAAATCTTTTTAAGTCCTCCCCAGATTTGTCCTGTGTGTTGCTGTGATAAAGATCACTATGAATTGTAAGACCCATGAGTCTAGGAATTCCATCCCAGCATCTAATACAGTATCTAATGTATAATGATTATCCAATAAGTATTTGTTAAATAAACAATAAAAAAACAATTATACACTGAAAACAGGGGTACATCATAGCAATGAAGTACACTGGATAGAATTTAAAATTCTATGCCGTATTTATTTATGCCGTATTTGAATTAGAATCATCAAATTATATTGTAGTATAGTGTATATAGTATAGTATTTTTTTTTTAGTATTTATGCCATATTTGAATTAGAATCATCAAATTATATTGTAGTATAGTGTATATAGTATAGTATTTTTTTTTTTTTTTTTAGTATTTTAGAGAGGGAAGGGAATTCTGAATCTCCTCATGTTGACCAAAGTAAAGAGTAGCACAGAAAGGCAAAAGAGTACACATCTCTTAAGAATATAAGCAATGTATGTAGCAACTTGCAAGGGTTTTAAATTATTATTAAAATGATTAAAGCCTAGAGAGAGTACTGATTGACATCTCCCGATGAGTGAGGACTGACCCATATTCTTCGTTTCATCCCTCCATGGCATCTTTCATACATGTTCACTAAATATTGGTTTCCTGATTGCTTGAACAAATAATGTACAGGAATTTTCCTGAATTGATTTACCTACTGTTTTTTCTCCTACCTTCTTGATCTTTCTACTTTTATGAGTAGCATGATTTGGTGAAAAACATTAGTTGACATTTCCCCTTTAAGGGAATGATTCCATATGGGCTTGTTATAGTCCCATATGGTTTTGTTATAGCCAAATCTGCCATAGTGTTGATGTTTGCTTGCACATTAACACAAAATACCAATGGAAAAAGTCCTTTTTCTTCTTTTCAGATGTCCAGATCTCTGTATAAAACTAGACAGTGAAATTAGCTCAGATGTAATATTTGCCTGAAACTTGGGTTCTTTTCTCTGTATTAAATTGGTAGAACTGTCTCATTTTTTGGTGATTCTGAGAATTCTTTTGTGTTAACAATAAATCACTTATTTAAGTTTTCCCTTTACAAAAGAGTTTGACCAAAATAGCATCTAAAACTAATATTCTAGGGATCCCTGGGTGGCGCAGCGGTTTGGCGCCTGCCTTTGGCCCAGGGCGCGATCCTGGAGACCCGGGATCGAATCCCACATCGGGCTCCCGGTGCATGGAGCCTGCTTCTCCCTCTGCCTGTGTCTCTGCCCCTCTCTCTCTCTCTCTGTGACTATCATAAATAAATAAAATCTTAAAAAAATAAATAAATAAATAAAATTAAAAAAAATAATAAATAAAACTAATATTCTTAGATTAGGTTTTTTACTAAGTGTCATTCCGTTTTAGGCCTGGTTATGTATCTATATAAGAGACTTTAGGTTAACACAGTTCTGAAACTTGATGATAATCAGTTTAAGATTTAAAGGGCCTAAGGACTTTGGAAAAATAAGTTTTGGGCTCTTACTAGATTGCTGCCTATGTAGTGGTTGTGATATAGGTGAACTTTTAAGATGTGGAAATCCCAGCCACAGAGCTTACTCCATGGGCAGCTGCTCTCAAAATAAACTAATTGCATATGGAATCCATGAATGTATTCTTGTTTTAGGAAAATAAGACATAGAAAAAAAAAATCCTCTATAACAGCAGCTTCAGGGATCCCTGGGTGGCGCAGTGGTTTAGCGCCTGCCTTTGGCCCAGGGCGCGATCCTGGTGACCTGGGATCGAATCCCACGTTGGGCTCCCAGTGCATGGAGCCTGCTTCTCCCTCTGCCTGTGTCTCTGCCTCTCTCTCTCTCTCTGTATGACTATCATAAATAAAAATAAAAATTAAAAAAAAAAAAAAAAAAAAAAAAAAAAAAAAAAAAAAACAGCAGCTTCATAAAACACCCATCCTTTCTTCCACTCAACCTCACCTCAGCTTTGCTTTTTTCTCTGTTTTACTTTGCTCATTCACTGGTCTTAATATCCATATCCTTCACTTTTTATTACTTTTGTTTACCCATTAAATTTTGGCACTTGGCAGTGAATCAGGAAGCAGATGACAGAACCATTTACAGTTAATGCAAAGGTCCTGTAGAAAATATCCACACAATTATCCCCTAAGCCTTCTTCATCACCATTACCACCACCATCATCATCATGACTTAACTGCTTCTCTAACTTCATCTTCATGCATTCCCGTTAGGTCCCCTTTCTGTTTTCTTTTCCCATAAAGAGTTTTTTTTTTAATTTTCCCCTGATATAGAGATTAAATTTAAAATATTAAAAAAAAAACCCAGAAGAATAATGGAACTAGATTTAATGGAAGTAAACTCTCTAAATCCAAATTCTTTTGTGAAGCCTTTTAAAATAATATTTGTTTATTCATTTTTATCTTGCCATATTCCAAGAAGGAATAGAGGTGACTTGTAAGACATATACAAAACAAGATAATAAAATAAATACACAAAAAATGAAGAAAGAAAAATAATTTGAATCAAGACCTTCAAATGCTTTAAAATGAACCACAAATTTGGCTTTGATTTTCTTAGGAAATCAAAGAGGGAAACCTTCAAATAGTGATAGACCACAAAGGCCATTTAAAAAAATACAGGTTTAAGCACAGTTCTACTTTCAGTAGAAAGATTTTGGATAAAAACCTCTACAGTTGAGAGAAAAGAAAAGAAAGAAACAGCAACAATTGAAACTTCCATAGATATTTTAAGATATACAAATTCTCCAAAATCCCTTCTCCCCAAAAAAGAACTTCTAAAATAAACAAAATTGCATTGAACATATAGATTATTTTATCATCTAGTCAACCTTCAGAGAAGACACTATGTATCTGGAACTTGTGCCATTTAAGCCATAGTGTCTGTCCACTAGAATATCTCTGTTTAATTGGGAAGACAGGTGTATACACATCATTCCAGCAGAGTAAGAACATCTAAAGGGATGGATGTGCAGGGTTACCCAGTGTGGGATACATGCTGGGTTGTAAAAATTGTAGACAGGGGTTCAAATCTTAGCTCACCCACTTCTCAATTGCTAGATATACCTGAGACTCTATTCTCTCTTCTAAGATGTGGTTATGATAAAACATATGACAGCCCTGCTATGAACATCTTCACTTCTTCTAAATCTTAGCATAATTAACACCATCCCAGGAAAGCTCTTCCCAATCCATCCAATAGTGTCACTTTTGCTTTCTGCATCAGACACTCTCCGAGCACCATGCACCCCTCCTCCTTAGCACTTATCACAGCTGTAACCTTATATTTATGTCTGTGATTTTTTTTTTTTTATTAATGCGTGTCCCCAGTACCTAGACTGGTACTGGAACCTACCAGAACCTATTGATACTCAACAAATTTAGGTTGACAAATGCATAATTGATGGAATGAATAGGCATGAATGAAGGTTAAGAGATATAACCTGGTACATACTTAGCTCAGTGCGTGGCCTCTTGAGTGATGCCATATCCTCGGCCAAGAAAATTCTCCCACTGTTACCATGGGAAAACATTATCAGTAGCTCTCCATCTTAGTATCTAGAAATTCACTCACTAAAAACTTTGAAAAGAGTAATGGCTATAATTTAAACTAATCTTTATTCTATTCCATATCTTATAATACTCAAATGATTAAGAGTTTCATCTTGCTTCCCATTGGTAAGGAAAGGAATTTAAACTCTTAGTACTAGGGTTAGATAATCGAATCAGAAAAGCCTTTAGGGGTGTCTGTGGGGCTCAGTTGGTTGGTGTCTGACTCTTGATTTTGGCTCAGGTCATGATCTCAGGGTCCTGAGATCAAGCCCTGTGTCGAGCCTCATGTCAGGCTCTGTGTTTAATGGGGAAGTGTGCTTGAGGATTTCTTTCTCTCTCCCTCTGCCTCTGCCCTCACTCACACTCTCTCTCAAAGAAATAAATCAATCTTTAGGGGAAAAAAAAAAAAAAAGAAAAGCTTTTTAAAAAATTATACCTTAAGTCATATTTAATGTTTACTACTTGTTCCAAAATCTCAGTTATGGTAGCGAGGAGAGCATTTTTCTCATAGGTCCTTTAACACAGTAGCATATAAATTAATCTGTTTATTCCCCACGTGTTGAAAAAATGACATGAAGTAGAAAGACCTATCTGGTTAGAGCAGTTGTAATTTCGTGATGACAGAGGAAAAATCCAAGCGCATAAGACAAAAATCTCCTCGTTCTTTGCACTTGTAGGTAATTATCTTTCTAATATCTGGTCTAACCTGTTACCTTAATGAGTACAGGAATTTTGGTTGTTGTTTATTCCTTGATCCTAATACAGTACCTGGCACAGTATACAGACTCACTAATTATCTGTTTAATGAAAGAATGTAAAGGAAGGATTGAGTAAATGAAAAAGGATGTAAGGACTCAAGCACTATTCTCTTACATCTTGGAGAGAAAGCTTGTCTGACCGATAATAGAATCTCAATATTGTCCATTTATTTTTTGAAAATCAGCACCTGCAGGGGCACCTGGGTGGCTCAGTCAGTTAAGCAGCTGCCTTTGGCTCACGTCGTGATCCCAGGGTCCTGAGACTGAACCCTGTGTCGGGCTCCCTGCTCAGCTGGGAGCTTGCTTCTCCCTCTCCCTCTGCCTGCCACTCCCCCTTTTTGTGCTCTCTTTCTCTGTCAAATAAATAAATAAAATCTTTAAAGAAAGAAAAGAAAAGAAAAATCAGAACCTTCACTCACTAGTTTGAATTTTGGAAGTTGTTAAATTTTGGTTGTTACCTGGCTTCAATTTCATCCACACAAAAGACCACCAAGAACACACCTATAGCAAATAAGGTTGGATTTATTTCTCATTGCAATGAGAGAATCATGAAGTATCTCAACATGAAAGAGTTAGGCATGACCTATTGTAGGATCTGATCTTTGGTGATTTGGGGAAGGATTCAAGGAAGGGAACATTCACAGTGGATTAAGTGCTGTCAGCAAGTGGCGTTAATTCTATAGTTGAGTAGCTTGATGAATTTTAAGTAGAGAAAAAGGAGGAAGAGAGGGACACTAAAGCTGTCATTGGTAAATGTGCAACAGTGATTCATATTATTTGGACAGAGGGGTGTTTGGTATGTTGTGACAGGGACAACATTCATGTTTTGTTATGTTCAGACGCTATTACAGAGTAGTCTTGTTTTTGCCTTGATCTGTCATGATCCCAGAGTACCCTCATCTGATGTTGATGTTCTGTGAGATTGTTATGTTTAACAGGAGAACACCAACCTAGCTGTGATTGCCCGCCAGACCCTGGGTGTCAGGGACTGCTTTTCTCTTTCTCACTGGGAAAGTGACATAAAAACAACAAAACAAAACCCTGTTACCATCCATTTGATTTAGGCCTAATCATATATATATATTTTTTTTTTTTTTAGTTTTTTTTTTTTTTTTTTTTTTTTTTAGTTTTCTAGCAAAGAAATTAGTCAACAATGGTTGTTTTCACAGGGAAGGAAGAGGGATAAATTTTGAACAAAAAAGGCAGAAAGGAATATTTAGAACAAACTCAGGAAGTTTGGGTGTTTAAAGACACATGAAAAATGACAAGGAAAATTGATCATAAATTTTACTTACTTTGTGTTTTCAATTGTTGAGTCTGAGTTTTAGAAATAAGATTTTATTTGTTTGTTTTAAAGATCTTATTTATTTATTAATGAGAGACACAGGCAGAGGCAGAGACACAGGCAAAAGGAGAAGCAGGCTTCCTGCGGGGAGCCCGATGTGGGACTCGATCCTGGGACCCCGGGGTCACAACCTGAGCCCAAGGCAGACACTCAAGCACTGAGCCACCCAGGTGTCCCAAGATTTTGCTATTTTTTTTAAAATTATTTATTTACTTGAGAGAGAGAGAGAGAGAGAGAGAGAGAGAGAGAGAACAAGCAGTGGGGAGGGGCAGAGGGAGAGAGAGAGAAGCAGACTCCCCACTGAGTAGGGGGCCTGATTCGGGGCTCGATCTCAGGATCCTGGGATCATGACCTGAGCCAAAGATAAGAGCTTAGTCTACTGAACCACCCAGGTGCCCCTAGAAATAAGATTTTGTAAAATAATGATAAGAAGAATATCAGAACCTCTGTGCTTTACTAAATTTACAAAGAAATCAGATTTTTAAAAAATTATGGCACATAGAATTTCTGTTTTTACAAAATTTATGCAACATCATTGCTAAAGTGTCTATGAAAGTAGTGTAAATGATCACATGGGACTCCTTCTTCTACACAAAATGCTCTAATCAATTTGAGATTCATACCTACAATCTATCACTTTTATTTTTAAATAACATTTTAAAAATATTACTTTTCTGTGTGGTTCATATTGTTCTCTCTTTAGGTAAAATCAGGGAAGAATATGAAAATAGCAAAATAGCACTGAAAAATAACTTTATTCTTTGATTAAAATACTTATGTTTTTATCTAAGTATATTTCAAATCTTTCTTTATGAAAGATCAAGTAACCCAAAGATTATATTTCTATCATATATATATATATATATATATTTTTTTTTTTTTTTAATCATCCATTATATCCTGTCAGTGATATTAGCTGTTGTTGGCTATTTCCCAGTACCTTTTACAGGCTTTCATCTTCAGAAACTCAATTACTTCCTGTATGGGTAAACTCCGGAACATAAAACCTCTCCCTTCACTGATTTGGAGACAAAACTTGCAGCAGAGCTTGTGCATGCCTTTTTTGCTAAAGACATGATTATCCTGCAGCTTCTCACACAGGAAAGGTCCTAACTCCTCCAACATCCTCATCAAAGGATATTGCCAGAAAGAGCTCTAAGTACACAATTGGCTTTATTTTAGTCTCTGAAGTTTCTTTCATTCACATGTGTGCCCCACTCCTTTCCACGATTTAATACAGTTTTTAGGGATCCCTGGGTGGCTCAGTGGTTTAGCGCCTGTCTTCCGCCCAGGGCATGGTCCTGGAGACCTGGGATCCAGTCCCACGTCGGGCTCCCTGCATGGAGCCTGCTTTCCCTCTGCCTGTGTCTCTGCCTCTCTCTCTCTCTCTCTCTCTCTCTCTGTGTGTGTCTCTCATGAATAAATAAATAAAATATTTAAATAATAATAATACAGTCTTTATAATTTTCACTTGCAGGAAAACACACACATGTAATACCCACATTCCAGGTACACTACTGAGGCTGATTCTTTGTAAAGACTCAAGAAGCATGCCATTAAAAATGAAACATGGCTCAGAGAGTTCCCCGAGCTTTCATCTACACGGCCACAACCAAACGGAGGTCTGTTAATTTTCTGATTCATCAAAACTTCTCATTTTGGTTCTCCATATTAGATTAGAATCATTAGACGGTGGGCAAATCTTTGCTTCACTACATGTTCCCTAGGCCTGTCAGGCTTGGCACATACACACTGCTGCTTCCTAAATTTCTTCTGTCATCGACTTGTTTTGGTAGAACACTAAGCATGCCCAGTGTAGAGTTCAGATAACTATCACATAACTTGAATAAAAAGCTACTGTAGAAACAATTTATTTCCCTACTATTTTTTGGACCTTTATAATTCACATTCAATCAATTCTCTGGCTTATTTAAATCGTCCACCCTATTTAAAATACAACCATATTGATAGTACACAATACTAATTTGGTAAAGACTAATTGAAGAGTTCAATAGTTTCTTTGATCAATTTTTAATAATTCCAGGTAACTTAAATCATAAGTCACTTTACAAATCTGTACCTATGGAAAGGACATGAAATTTAAAAGTTGGACTCAAAAAGTCAAAGGCAGATATGGATACCTTGGCAGACGACTTATTATTCATTGAGCTGCTTCATATTTTGATATTGTCCTCAACAGCTTCACATTTTTTTATTATGGAATCAATGTCTTTTTGTTGGAACTTCAAACGAGCCAAAACAGTGTTAGAAACTCCAAAATAAAAACATGAGTTTAAAAACATGGATAATATTAATAGTTGAAGTTAGAGGTCATGTTTCATCTCTTTTCCTTTTCTTTCAACCATTCTGCATAAACTTGTGCATACGGAAGGGGATAGGAGGGGAAAGCACTTCCAAAGCAAGTGTAATCTTTGCTTTTTATGATTTCGACTGGGACATGTGGGGCTCATTTGAGCAGTGTTAAACAGAAGGAGGCAGTCAGGTAAGGGTTTGAAACTTGGCCTCAGACTGTGTAGAGATCTGTCCTTTCCTCTAATAATACAGTATATGTTTCCTACCAGATACTTCCTCTTTTTCTTCAGGATAAAACATCTCCAAATTCTAAATTGGAATGTTGACTTTTATAAACTAGGCTTTGAGCCTCAATCTAAAAAGGCTAGCAAATTTCTCCAAAATTCATTTTAATGAGAACAGTTTTACAGAGTGACCAGAAATGATGGCTCAGAATCACAGCTTATTGGTCCTGTTTATTCCAAGGAGGTCTGAAAATCATTCCCAAACTTCTCATTGCCTTTTTCATGAAGTACCTGGGCAGACAGAGAAGAAACCGAAAACTTGCAACATCAGAAACCAACTGACAACTGACTCATGGCTGAGATCTCAGATAATTGACACTAATTATAAAGGAGTCAGATTGAGGGAAAACCTCCTCAGGCTGCAACTTACAGCAATAATGGCAAACAGTTATGTGATATTTACTGGATGTGTGGCGTTGTTCTAAGACTTGACTTGTTCTCATCATCATGTCATCCTCACAACAAACCTATGAGTTCAGTTACTATTATTTTTTTTTACTTTTCAGTTGTGAAAAACAGAAGCACTGTGAAGGGATTCACATAAAGCTAGTAGCTGGTGGTGTTGACAGCTGAGCCTAGAACACCTGTATTCTTAGTCATTATAACACATGGCTTCTTGGAATATCACAGTTTTGTTTCATGAAAAAGGTGTCACCTGAAAAACAGTAGAGGAATCCTTCACAATTGTCTTAATGTACTTGGTTACTTGAACACTTAGACCTATAAGAGTGAAGAGCTGAGTGACCGTCGGGCTCCATCCCCACATGATTTCCCAGGGTGCATCATCCCCGCTGTCAGCGTGTATGTAAATAGCATACAACCCAGGAAATAAATGGAAGAAAGCAGAGGGGGGCGGGTCTCAGCTGGGTCAATTGTGACTGCAAAGCTTTCATCTCAGTCCAAGACACTTCAGAGGAAAGACTGGATACTGCAGCAAGACAGGGAAAGCTACTGTGAAAAGAAGAGAATGGTGACAAGAAGATCCAGATAAAGAGCTTGTCTTTGAAAATGGTCTATAGCCTTAGGCAAAAATTTCAGTAAACACTTGGCAACCTAACAAAATAGCAAGGAAAAACATGTCTCCTACAAAGCAAGAATGAAAAGAGGTTGAGATAAAAAAAGCACCTAAATGAAGCAAAAAAGAAACTGAGTAAGTAAGCAATGCAAGGATATTCTATTTCTATGTATAGGTGGTATATCTATACACACACGCACACACACTAAATCATAAATATATAGTAGAATTAATACCTCAACTGAAGACATTAAAGAACCATTACCACAGACAAAACTAAGAAACTTTCACAAAACAAAGAAGAGGAGAGAGTATGAAGAAAATTAGAGGAAAAAAGGGTTATATTAATAAACAAGAAAACATTCTTGCTGGAAATAAATAGATAATCAAGTAAAATAATTGAGGGTGAATGAAAGAACTACGTAATGGTGTGGGTAAGGTTAAGGGAAGCCAGTAAAGATTGATAAAGCATCTAGAACTAGCAATAATGTAGACCAGTTATCATCCCTGGGTCACAAAAGCTGAGCGAGCAGTGAGTAATGGAACCTAGAGAAGGCAGTAGCGGAAGCCCTGCAGAAGCCATGGTTGAGGCATAGCCCAGTCTTGATCCAGCAGGGATGGAGCTGAGGGAATAAATACCAATCTTCTTGCCCTCCTATGCTCTGAACATATCCCTCCCTGGTCAGAGACAACCAGAAGGCAGAAGACCTGGAACATGAGTTATCCAGTCACAAAGGTCAGACTCCCAGAGCACAGAACATAGTGGAGAAGGATGGAGAATGGATCTGTGGGACAAATGGAGGATATCCCACCCAGTGACTTATACAGAAGGGGGGGGCAGAAAACTAGTTGTGTAACTGCGTGGCAAACAAAACAAAACAAAACAAAAACAAGAACAAAAAAAATCCACAAATGGAATAGGAAAAACAATAAAAAAATATCACAGAAGAAAACTTTCCTTCGGAGGCTGCACACTGAAGGAGACCACCATGCTGTAAGCAATACTAATGAAAAAGACTTCTGCCTCAGTGCATCTTGGCCAAAGTTTAGAGTAAAACCACACAGAGTTCAAGGAAGACAGTTTACTCTCAAATGAAACAAAAAGGGGTCTCAACATGCATGACAGAATGCCAAGGCAACAGCAACAACGCCAATAGTAATAGAATCAAATCTACAAGGTTTCAAAAAGAAACAATTTTAAGTTAAGAATTTCGTCCTCAGTCAACTTGGTTTTTTTAATGTGTGAAGGAATCAGAAATGCATACTCAAGTATGAATAGGTTCAGAACATATAATGCCTACATATCTTCCTTGAAAAATATTTCTTATATACTATAAGAAAGAAAATAAAATGGGCAGCTGGACAGAGACAATGAATGCTATAAAGTGGTGCTGATTGTCAACATTAAAACATTCTAAACTCAGGCACATAAAGCTATAGGTGTAGCCTCAAAAAGAATGCAAATGTCAAAATATTTTTCAAGTATGTGAAGTTGTAAGATAAAGATTAAAACTATAATAACTCTCATATAGATTACAAATCTAATAACACTATCATAGATTCTGAATCTAAGCTTCTAAAAGTAAAGAGGACAGAGGATAAGAACAATGTGCTGAAATTCTTCCCTCTTACATGGAAATATATTATTCACTCTGACATTAAGAAGTAATAGTAATAATACCATCTCCCTTTAATGAATATTTACTACCTACCAGGAACTGCTCTGAGTAATTTACATGAATTTATTCATTTCACACTTAAAATAACTCCATACATCAATTCCATTTTTACATTCATTTTACAGATGAGAGCGTTGAAGTTAGATAACCTGCCCAAAGTGAGCCAGCTAGTTTTCGAGTTGGTCTTTGTAATCGCTACTTTATACTTGCTTCATGGGTTCAATAGGAAACTGGTTAAGTAAATCACGAAATATCTAAAAAATAGAATATGTCCCCCCATATGTGATAAGAGCACATTTGTTGATATGCAATGATATCGATTTTCAATTACATGTGACAATATTTACTTTGTATTACAGAGAGGACATCTGTGTTTGGCTTCACAGTACACAAGCATACCTTGGAGATATTGCGGGTTCAGTTCCAGAGCACTGCAATAAAGTCAAATGAATTTTTTTGTTTCCCCGGTGCATGTGAGAATTATGTTTACACTAGACTGAAGTCTATAAATGAGCGATTGCATGATGTCTAAAAAATATACATACTTTAGTTTAAAAATGCTTTATTGTTAAAAAATACTAACCACCACCTAAGCTTTTAGAGAGTCATCATCTTTTTGCTGGTGGGAGATCTTGGCCTTGATGAATACGGCTTCTGACTGGTCAGGGTGGTGGTTGCTGAAGGTTGAGGTGGCTGTGGCAATTTCTCAGCATAAGAAAATGAAGTTTGCTGCATTAACTGACTCCTCCTTTTGTAAACAATTTCTCTGTAACATGTGACCATTTGGCGTTCACGTATAGCAGAACTTCTTTCAAAATTGGAGTCAAACCTCTCAACTCCTGCCGCTACTTTATCAACTAAGTGTATGTAATATTCTAAATTCATTGCTGTCATTTTAGCAGTCCTCACAATATCTTCATTGGAGTAGATTCCATCTCAAAAGCAAAACAAAACAAAAACAAAAACATACACTTTCTTACCCATAAGAAGCAACCTTACCCATAAGAAGCAACTCCTCATTTTGTTAAGTTTTTATCATGAGACTGCAGCCATTCAGTTACATCTTTAGGCCCCACTTCTATTTCTGGTGCTTTTGCTGTTTCCATCACATCTGCAGTTACTTTCCATGACTGAAGTCATAAGCCCCTCAAAGTCATCCTTGAGGTTGGAATCCACTTCTTCCAAACTATTCATGTTGATGTTTTGACCTCTTCCCATGAATTGTAAATGTTCTTAATGGCATCTAGAATGGTGAATTCTTTCCACAAGGTTTTCAATTTACTTTGCCCAGTTCCACCAGAGGAATCACTGTCTATGGCGGCTATGCCTTATAAAATATATTTCTTGAATAATGAGACTTGAAAGTAGAAATTACCCCTTGGCCCACACGCTTCAGAATGTAAGTTGTGCTACCAGCCATGAAAACAACATTAATCTTGTTGCACGTCTCCATTAGAGCTCGTGGGTGACTATGCCCCATGAGTAGTGATGTTTTGAAAGGAATCTTTTTTTTTTCTGAGCAGTAGATCTCAACAGTGGGCATAAAATATTCAGTAAACCATATTATAAACAGATGTGTGTTGTGCCCAAGATTGCGAATCCGAGAAACCACCAAGGAGCTGACGCTGATCAAAGAGCACAAGGGTTTATTTGCAAACTCGAGCTTGGGTCCAAGTATACCTGACACAGCAGAGCAGGGACTTGGACCCCGAAGTGGATTACAGCTGGTTTTTTTATGGGCTGGTCTAGGGGATTTTCAGAAGGGGTGGAGGAATTTCTCAAGTTCTGTTTACATTCTGATATGGGGCTTCCAAGGGCATTGAGCTCTGTTCTCATTCTAATATGGGACTTTCTACCACGGGCGTGGGCTCTGTTGTCTTTCTGATATGAGATTCTCTGCCATTCTCTGCCGAGGGCAATTCTGAGCTCTGTGGTCTTTACGATATGGGATTCCCTGCTGAGGACATTCTGCAGCTTTTCCTGTAAAGTTCAGCTCTTATTCACAGGGGCCTAAGATGGCTGTACTTGTGCTAATGCTAAACTTGAGGTGGAATGACCTTGATTTTTCTCGGCCTCCACATTTGCTTTCATACTGTTTTATTCCTCCCTTTATAGAGCACAGGCAAGAGTTAGCATAAGCCTTAAAGACCCTGGGATTTTCAGAATGGTCAGTGAGCACTGGCTTCAACTTAAACTCATAAGTTGCTTTAACCCCTAACAAGAGTCAGTCTGTCCTTTGAAGCCAGGTATGGACTTCTCTCTAGCTGCAGAGGTCCTAGATGGCATCTTCACCCAACAGAAGGCTTTTCATCTCCCCTGAAAACCTGTTGTTTATTGTGGTCACCTTCATGGATTATCTGAGCTAGATCTTCTGGATCATTTGCTGTAGCTTTTATATCAACAATTCTGGCGTCACCTTGCACTTTCATGTTATGGAGATGGCTGCTTTCCTTAAACCTCATGAACCAACTTCTCTGCTAGCTTCAAAATTTCTTCTATAGCTTCCTCACCTCTCACAGCCTTCATAGAACTTAAGAGAGCTGGGATCTTGCTCTGGCTTAGACTTTGGCTTAAGGAAATGTAGTGATTGGTTTGATCTTCTACCCAGACCATTCAAACTTTCTCCATATCAGCAATAAGGCTATTTCCCTTTCTTATCATTAGTGTGTTCACTGGGGTAACACTTTTAATTTCCTCCAAGAACTTTTCCTTTGCAGTCACAACTTGGCTAACTGGAGTAAAATGTCTAGCTTTCAGCCTATCTTGGCTTTCAACATGCCTCCCTCACTAAGCTTAATCATCTGTAGCTTTTGATTTAAAGTGAGAGACATGTGGTGCAAGATGGCAAAGGAGTAGGAGACCTTAGTTTGGTTTGGTTCTTGGAATTCAGCTAGATAGCTATTAAATCATTCTGAACACCTGAAAACTCAACCAGAGATCTAACAAAATAGCTGCAACTCTACAAAGAGAAAAGCGACCACTTTCTGCAAGGTAGAAGGTACAAGGAAATGAATCCAAGGTGCTACATGGGAAGATAGACCTGGGGGAGGGAGCCTCCAGCAGAAGGTCCCTGGAAAGTAATATAGCAGTGAAGCACAAAATCAAAACTTCTGGAAGTCTGCTCTGGTGAGGGACATCCTTGCCTGAAAGGAACTCAGGTGGAAAAGCAGGGATGGAATCCTAGGTGGCAGAGCGTGGTCTCAGGATCCTGGGGGTCACAGGAAGACTGGGGGTGCCTGAGAGCCCCAGAGTTCCAGGCATCAGAGTGAGGAAGCTGGCTACAATCAGCAAGTTCAGGAGGGGCTCTCAGCTTGGGGTTGCCATCAAGGGTGAACTGGGGCACAGTTGGTGGGATCACTCTCTGAGTAGGGGCCCAGCAAGCAGCAGAACCAACAAGGCTCTCCTTCCTCCCCCAGGAGGAGCAGGACACACATGTGTGCTACAGGAGTCTGCAGGTCTGGGGACTCAAAGCAGAGTCTTGTGCTTCACAGGCTGCTGAGCACAAAGTGCAGACAGGGACCAGGGAGACAGGAGTGACTGCTTCTCTCTGAGGGCACATTGAGGGGTGGTCAAGTCTGGGGCTGGAGATCCGGGAGGCCACCATTTTCACTCTCATCCTCTAAAGCAAGGGGGAAAGCCTTCAGGGAACAAAAGCCACATAGAATAATCTGGAGCAGATTAGTTAGCCTGGCCCCTGGCTAGGGCGGCTCAATTCTGCCTGGGGCAAGACACCTGAGGATCAGCACAATAAGCTCCTCCCCTAGAAGATCAGCAAAAACAACCAGCTAAGACCAAGTTTACCAATCATACAGAACTGTAAAACTCCAATGCCAGGGGAAAATAATCTATAGAATTCATGGATTTTTCCCCTCATGATTCTTTAGTCTTTCAGTTTCAATTTTTTTCTTTCCTTTTTAAACCATTTTTTTATTTTATTAACGCTTTTTAAACAAATCTTTAATTTTCTTTTTTACAGTTACATTCTATCCTTCCATTATATGTAATTTTATTTATATATTATATATCTATTTTTTTCTTTCTTTACAATTTTGGGATGCAGTTTCTTCTAACAGACCAAAATATACACAGAACCTAGTGTGTGGCTCTGTTCTTTTCACCGGTCTGATCATAGTCGCTTTTTATTTACTTTATTTTGTTTGTTTCTTCTGTTTTGTTAAATCATTCTTAAATTTCATCTTTACAGTTACATTCTATTTTGACAAAGTATGTAATTTTATTTTTGTATACAAATGTTTTTCTTTCTTTACTTTTGAGTAAAGAGTAAAGTAAAAATTTTGAGATGTAGTTTCTTCTACCAAACTAACCAAAATACACTCAGGATAGAGTGTATTGCTCTGCTCTGTTTACCTGTCCATTTATATTCCTTCCTTTTTTTTTTTTTTTTGACCTTTAACTTTCATTTTTACAGTTATATTCTATCCTTTCATTTTATTTATTTTTTTGAATATATGTATATATAAAATATATGTATACAGATACATATATATGTATTTCTTTCATTACAATTTTGAGATATAGTTTTCTAAAAAATGGATCAAAATGCAGACAGGATCCAGTGTATTGCCGTATTCTGTTCACCTATCTGATTATATTCTTTTATTTATTTATTTTTTTACCTTTTTTTTTTTTTTTTTCAGTTTCAGGTCTCTTCTGATTTGTTTAGTGTATATTTCTGTGGGTTTGTTTTGTCATTTTAGAATTTTGTTCTCTCATTTGTCTTTTCTTCTCTGGACAGAATGATAAGATGGGAAAACTTGCTTCAAAAAAGAACAAGAGTCAGTACTGACTGCCAGGAACCTAATCAATATGGACATAAGTAAGATGTCAGAACTAGAGTTCAAAATAATGATTACAAAGATACTAGCTGGGCTTAAAAAAAGCATTGAAGATACTAGAGAATCCCTTTCTGGAGAAATAAAAGCACTAAAGTCTAATCAAGTTGAAATAAGAGGGATCCCTGGGTGGCTCAGCGGTTTGGCACCTGCCTTTGGCCCAGGGCGTGATCCTGGAGTCCCGGATCGAGTCCTGTGTCGGGCTCCCAGCATGGAGCCTGCTTCTCCCTCCTCCTGTGTCTCTGCCTCTCTCTCTCTCTCTATGTCTATCATAAATAAATAAATCTTTTTAAAAAATCAAGTTGACATAAAAAAGGCTATTAATGAGATACAGTAAAAAATGGAGATTCTAAAAGCTAGGAAAAGTGAGGCAGAAGAGAGAATTAGTGATATAGAAGGCAAAATAATGGAGAATAAAGAATCTGAGGAAAAGAGAAATAAAGAACTGCTAGATCATGAGAGGGATATTTTGAGAGATAAGTGAAAATGAAACAATATTAAAATAATTGGGATCCCAGAAGAGGAAGAGAGAGATGGGCAGAAAGTATATTGGAGGAAATTGTAGCAGAAAACTTCTCTAATCTGGGGAACAAACAGACATCCAAGTCCAGGAGGCACAGAGAGCCTCCCTCAAAAGCGATCAAAATAGATTAACATCCCAACATATAATAGTGAAACTTGTGAATCTCAGAGACAAAGAGAAAATCCTGGAAGCAGCTCAGGACAAGAGATCTATAACCTACAAGGGTAGAAACATTAGACTGGCTGCCCACCAATCCACACAGACCAGGCCAGCCAGGCATAGTATATCCAGGGTGCTAAATAAGAAAAATATGCAACCAAAATACTTTATCCATCTATGATATTATTCAGAATAGAAGGAGAAATAAAAAAGCTTCCAGAACAAACAGAAACTTAAAAAAAAAAAAAAATTGTGATCACCAAACTAGTCCTGCAAAAAATACTAAAAGAGGTCCTTTAAACAAAGAGAGAGCCCAAAAGTAACATGAATCAGAAAGGAACAGAGACAATAAATATAAAGAAACAGTGATTTTACAGGTAATACAATGGCACAAAATTTGTATCTTTCAAAAATTACTCTGAATGTAAGTGGGCTAAACCCCTCAGTCAAAAGACTCATGGTATCAGATTGGATAAAAAAGCAAAACCCATCAATGTGCTGTCTGTAAAAGACTCTTTTGTGACCTTGGCCCTGTTTTGAGTAAAATGGGGGTAGAAAACCATTTATCATGCTAATGGACATTTAAAGAAAGCTGGAGTGGTAATCTTATATCAGACAAAGTAGCTTTTAAACCAAAGACTGTAATAAGAGATGAGGAAGGACACTATATCATAATTAAAGGGTCTATACAACAAGAAGACCTAGTAATTGTAAATATTCATGCTCCTAACTTGGGAGCAGTCAAATATGTAAGCCAATTAATAACAAAATTAAAAAAAAAAAAAGCATGTTGATAATAATACAATAATAGTAGGGAATTTTGACACCCCACTCATTACAATAGAGAGATCATCTAAGCAGAAGATTAACAAAGAAACAAGGGCTTTGAATGATACACCAGAGCAGATGGACTTCACAGATATATTCAGAACATTCCATCCTAAAGCAGCAGAATATACATTATTCTCGAGTGCACATGGAGCATTCTCCAGAATAGATCACATACTGGGTCAAAAATCAGGTCTCAACCAGTACCAAAAAATTGGGATCATTCCTTGCATATTTTTGGATCACAATGCTTTGAAACTGGAGCTCAGTCACAAGAGGAAATTGGGAAAGAACTCAAATATGTGGAGGTTAAAGAGCATCCTCCTAAAGAATGAATGGGTCAATCAGGAAATTAAAGAAGAATTTTTAAAAATTCAATGAAACAAATAAAAATGAAAGCACAACTGTTCAAAATCTTTGGGATGCAGCAAAGGTGATCCTAAGAGGGAAGTAGACAGCAGTATAAGCCTCTCTCAGAAACAAGAAAGGTCTAAAATACACAGGCTAACCTTACACTAAAGGAACTGGAGAAAGAACAGCAAATAAAACCTGAACCCAACAGGAGAAGAGAATTAAAAAAGATTAGAGCAGAAATCAATGAAACAGAAACTGAAAGAATGGTAGAACAGATCCATGAAACTAGGAATTGGTTCTCTGAAAGAATTAAAAAGATGGATAAACCCCTGGCCAGATTTATCAAAAAGAAAAGAGAAGGGATCCAAATAAATAAAATCATGAATGAAAGAGGAGAGATTACAACCAATACTGAAGAAGTACAAGCAATTATAAGAACATATTATGAACAACTATATGCCAAAAAATTAGGCCATCTGGAAGAAATGGATGCATCTCTAGAAACGTATAAACTACCAATACTGAAACAGGAAAAAATATAAAACCTGAACAGACCCATAACCAGCAAGGAAATTGAAGCAGTAATAAAAAAATCTCACAGCAAACAAAAGCCCAGGGCTGGATGGCTTCCCAGGGGAACTCTACCAAACATTTAAAGAAGAAATAATACCTATTCTTCTGAAGCTATTTCAAAAAATAGAAATGGTAGAAAAACTTCCAAACTCCACGAGGTCAGCATTATCTTGATCCCAAAACCCGACAAAGACCGCACCAAAAAGGAGAATTATAGACTAGTACGCCTGATGAACCTAGATGTAAAAATTCTCATGGAAATACTAGCCAATAGGATCCAACAGTTCATTAAAAACATTATTCACCATGACCAAGTGGGATTTATTCCTGGGCTGCAAGGGTGGTTCAACATCCTCAAATCAATCAATGTGATACACTACATTAGCAAAAGAAAGGACAAGAACCATATAACCCTCTTAATAAATGCAGAAAAAGTATTTTCAAAGTACAGCATCCTTTCTGGTTTAAAACTGTTCACAGTTTAGGGATAGAGGGAACATACCTCAATATCATAAAAGCCATCTATGAAAAACCCACAGCAAATATCATCCTCAAAGGGGAAAAACTGAGAGCTTGTTCTCTAAGGTCAGGGATGTCCACTCTCATCACTGCTGTTCAACATAGTACTAGAAGTCCTAGCCTCAGCAATCAGAAAACAAAAAGGAATAAAAGGCATCCAAATCAGCAAAGAAGAAGTCAAACTCATTCTTCACAGGTGACATGATACTCTAAAAGACTGCACCCCCAAATTGCTAGAACTCATACAGGAATTCAGCAGTGTGGCAGAATATGAAATCAATGCACAGAAATCAGTTGCATTTCTGTACACTAACAATGAGACAGAATAAAGAGATATTAAGGAGTTGATCCCATTTACAATTGCACAAAAAAGCATAAGATACTTAGGAATAAACCTAACCAGTAAGGAAAAGGAAACTGCACTCAAAAAACTATAGAACACTCATGAAAGAAATTGAGGAAGAACTTATCAAACTCAACATCCAAAGAACAAATAATCCAATCACGAAACGGGTAGAAGACATGAACAGACATTTCTCCAAAGAAGACATATAAATGGCCAACAGACACATGAAAAAATGCTAAACATCACTTGGCATCAGGAAAATACAAATCAAAGCCACAAGGAGATACCATCTCACACTGGTTAGAATGACTAAAATGAACGAATTAGAGAATGACAGATATTGGTAAGGATTCAGAGAAAGGGGAACCCCCTTGCACTGTTGGTGAGAACACAAGCTGGTGCAGCCACTCTGGAAAACAGTGTGGAGCTTCGTCGAAGATTTGAAAATAGAGCTACCCTAGGACCCAGCGATTGCACTTACGAGAATTTACTACAAAGATAAAAATGTAGTGATCCAAAGGGACACCTTCACCCTAATGTTTCTAGCAGCAATGTCCACCATAGCCAAATTATGGAAAGAGCCCAGATGAACATCAACAGGTGAGTGGATAGAGAAGATGTGGTACGTAGATATACAAAATGGAATATTACTCAGTCATCAAAAAATGAAATCTTGCCATTTGCAGAGACATAGATGAAACTAGAGGATATTAATGCTAAATGAAATAGTCAATCAGAGAAGGACAATTTTCATATAAACTCACTCATACGTGAAATTTAAGAAACAAACCAGAGGATCATAGGGGAAGGGAGGAAAAAATAAAAAAGATAAAAATCAGAGACAGAACCAAACTGTAAGAGACTTTTAATCATAGGAAACAAATTGGGGGTTGCAGGAGGTGAGGGGTATTGGGGGATGGACATTAAGGAGAACACACGATGTCATGAGCACTGGGTGTTATACAAGACTGATGAATCGCTGCCCTCTACCTCTGAAACCAATAATAATGTATCATATGTTAATTAATTGAATTTAAGTAATAAAAATAAAAATCCATTGATCATTTTAAAAAAATAAAAAGAGAGACATGCGACTCTTCTTTTCAATTGAACAGTGGAAGGGGCCATTGTGGACCATTATTAATTGGCCTCATTTCAACACTGTTGTGTCTCAGGGTATAGGGAGGCCCAAGGAGAGGGAGAGAGACGGCACCGCCCGTCAGTGGAGCACTCAGAATACACACGTTTATCAATTAAGTTCACTGTCTTTTATAGGCAAGGTTCCAGGGGGGCCCCGAGCAATTACAATGGTACGTCGAAGATCATTTGTCACAGGTCACCATCCCAAACACAAGAATAACGGAAAATTCTGAAATATTGTGAGAATTACCGAAATATGACACAAAGACACAAAGTCAGCAAATGCTGTTGGAAAAATGACACCGATAGACTTGCTTGACCCAGGGTTACCACAATGTGTAAAAAAAAAAGTAGTCTCTGCAGGGCGGAATAAAGGAAAGCTCGATAAAACCAGGTATGCCCGCCTACCTCAGAGTTGTCTAACGTGTCAGATGATCACACTAGGTTAAGCCATGTCTCCATCTAGGAGGCGTTCAGTAGCAGAGCCAATGAATTTCCTCTTTTAAGTCAGATGGGATTAAGTATCCTGTTGTTTGTGACTGAAGGAGTAGTCAGGATTTTTTTTTTTTTTTTGGTAAAGATTTTATTTATTTATTCAGGAGAGAGAGAGAGAAGGAGAGAGAGAGGCAGAGACACAGGCAGAGGGAGAAGCAGGCTCCACGCAGGGAGCCCGATGTGGGACTCGATCCCGGGTCTCCAAGATCATGACCTGGGCTAATGGCGGCTCTAAGCCGCTGGGACACTGGGGCTGCTCAGGATTCATATTTTTTAAGGAAAATGAGTTTCCAAACTACATGATATCATTTCAAAAACCAATGCATGTTTACATATATACATGGTGACTAAAGTCAATGGTTGCTGTTCATCACTGTTACTAGTCAAATTTGGACAGTAGGATGAATGACTTTAAAATCTTGTATTTCTAGTGTGTCCTTCAACAAACATGTTTGTATTGTGCAATGAAGGAAAAATAAATCTGCGTTCTTGAAACAACAGGAAGATAACTACCCTTAGATACTAGTTCTCTCAAACAAGTTTTTATACGACTTGTATTTCAGGCAATTCGAGGACGTTTTCTTTCATGAAAGAACAAACATTTTACTGAATGAATGCACATAAGCATTTATGAATAAAAGAATGAGAATCTGAAGGCATCTGGTTGGATGATGACCTATTTCCTTACAGAGATGCGTAGAAGGAGAACCTGCAATTAAGACCAGGCTTTCTCTTAAGATGCGAGTCATACCAGTTTTAGCACATGAATGAAAGCTAATCTCTTCACATTGTCTAATAGAGAGTCACAGCTTATTTTGTCAGGAAAAATTATTTAAACCCGTCCTCGCCAATCAACCACAACTGCCTTAGGAAAAAATGTACCGATGCTTCCATTTCATGTCTAGATGAACCAACCAAAGGTCACTTGGCCAACTACGTCCCCAAGAACACGAGAGGGACTTTTGCTTTTCTTTGTTCTTAGAAAATATTTACTGTTTCTATATTTCATGGTACTTTCCAATATCAAAAATCAAACATGTTAGAAATAGCCATCATTGTACATATGTGCCAAGTGCTTTATATACATTATTTCAACCCTTAAAATTAGATTTCGGAAGGGGAAACTCAAAGAAAGTCTGATGGGGGGGCCCTAGAGAGTTCAGGGGTTGAGCATCTGCCTTCGGCCCAGGTCGTGACCCCGGGGTCCAGGGATCGAGTCCCCCATCTGGCTCCCTGCAGGGAGCCTGCTTCTCCCTCTGCCTGTGTCTCTGCCTCTCTCTCTGGGCCTCTCATGAACAAATACATAAAATCTTTTAAAAAAAAACAACAAACAAACAAAAACCAAGAAAGTCCGATGGGGAGGCTGCAAGAAGAGAAACGCCTTGTGCAGTTATTTAGTTAGTGTGTCGTGAACTTGGTACTCGAACTCAGGCCTGCTTGGTTGCCAGGCCGTCCCAGGCCTGCACTATCCCGCCTCTTCTCAGGCCGTGTGAGTTTTGCTCTGCATTTAAAAAATGATTCAATGCACAGCGAGGGAGTGAGAAGTGAATGAGGAAGCTCCCAGACTGATTTTTGCAGTTACTTCCTCGGAAGCAGGTAGAGCTCAGACTCCCCTGCCCCCCGCAGGGCCCACGGGGCCAACTGCAGCTCAGGATTCTCGGCCCTGGGGAGGCAAAAGTCTGCTGTTCTGGGGCTGAGACCGGGCTGATTGCCCGAGTCTCGCTTCGTCCTCTCCAGGCCACTGCAAAAAGTCAGAGGAACCAGTGGAGATGCTGACACAGAACTATGCTGAAGTAGCAGGAATGGTCATAATTTTTGTTCTATAAATAGTAAAATGAGAGAATGCTGATTTATAATTAGATCTTAGATTTCCAATTATATGCTAGAAAATAGGGTATTTCCTCTCTCATATCAAGGTAATCTTATTTCCTCTCGTCTTAAATTATGTTTAAATGCTACAAGGGTATAGTTAAACTTACCCTAAGTTAATTTTCTGTAATTGTAGATTGCTTCTGGCATATACAAAATAAATACTAAAATCTCTAAGTAAACCAATAAATGTCGTAGTCACACTACACTCTCCATCGGGGCAAAGTAGTTATTTTAGAATGATGAGGGAGGCATGGTCATGGACATTTTTTATTTACAAAAGGTGGACCAAGAAGAAATGGGTTCGAGCACCCATTCCCTACTGTGGGATTTTAGGACAATGCCATACCGTAATTGAGGTCGGGAAGGAGAGCCTGGAATCTAGAGTAATTGCCTCTATTTATTTAACAAACAAGCAAACCCAAAGCAGTAAGACTACACCAGAGGCTAAAGGGTTAGATAATATTGTGTTTTTTTTGTTTTAGTTTTTGTTTTTAAAAAAAAGCTCTTGCCTCCCCTGTAAAGGGAGAATATCGTTCGGATGCTGGACTGAGTATGTTTCCTTTCTGAAGAGTCAAGTTTCTCTTTCCAGATGGTTTCTCCTCCCTTAACTCAAAAACCAAAAAGAAAAAAAAAAGCCTTTATGGCTATTGGTTTTGATTAATGGAGACTGTCCTGGGAAACCCTTTTCTGTTTCCTGACAGGAGCACAGACCACTGGGATAGGGAAAAAGTTTAGCTGTAAAACCTTCATCTATCATTAACCGAGTGGACGGAAAAGGACCGGCCTCTGAGTTTTCCCCTTGGTTTGAGAGGATTGAGCCTCAAGGGTAGCATCTTAGTTTTAAGGACCTTTTAATTTCGCCCCCATTCTGCGTCTAGAATACAATGGCTGGTGAAGAGGGAGCTTAGGACTCAAGGCCTCGTTTGGATTCAGGAATATAATTCATGATCCCAGAGTCAGGCCGGGTCCTGGGGGATGCCCCCGGCTCCCAGGGGCTGAGCAGAGGCCACTGCAGGGGAGCGCATCTCTGCAAGCTGCTGGGCCTCCCCATGCCCTGCTGGCAGCTGCCAGCAAGCGGGACCAGGGGAAACTGAGGGAGACGGGCCAACAGAAGGGCCCTTGGGGCCCTCTCTGCCACCACTGGCTGGAAAGAAGCTGGTCACATTGCCGGGAGGGCTATGCATTTCCTTCCCTCCCTCCTTCCAGGTTCTGAAGGGCTGTGTCTTCCCCCAGGATGTTTCCCTGAAATATTCATTAACAATCAAAGAAGCTCCCCCGGGGCACTCTGCTATCTTGCCAGGCCTGACCCGAAATAGGGCTGGAAAACGCAGGCAGCTTCGTAGATGACAAATCTGCCCTTCGTCACTAGCCCTTCTTGGTGCGATTCTGGGACAAAAAGACTCTAAAAACCAGGAGATTGGGTTCTCTCACTGATGCTTCTTCCCCGGTAGGTGTATTCCATCCCCTCTGGTTGTGTGAAAATGGTAGTAATGGTTTCTATACTCTCCTTGGTGGATCTACTTTGTTTTTCTATTTTTTATTTTTTTGGTGGATCTAGTTTGTAATTCATGGTATTTGTCTTGAACAATCGATCCATTCGTTCGTTTAACCCATATTCGCCTATTCAGGCAATTCACTCATTCATGCAATTCATTCATTCATGCATTCATTCTTTTTTTTTTAGATTTTTTATTTATTTATGATAGTCACAGAGAGAGAAAGGGAGAGAGGCAGAGACATAGGCAGAGGGAGAGGCAGGCTCCATGCACCAGGAGCCCAACGTGGGATTCGATCCCGGGTCTCCAGGATGGCGCCCTGGGCCAAAGGCAGGCGCCAAACCGCTGCGCCACCCAGGGATCCCTATGCATTCATTCTTTAACTTTATTCTTTAACTTATTATCTACTTATCAACTTCAACTTCATGCCAGGCTTTGTGTTAGATGATGGAGCTTTTGGATGGAACAAAACAGACTTGGCCTCTGTCCTCAGATGCTAACATATCTCTGGACAGACAGATGCTCTGTCCATGATGTTAACAGAGTAGTGGAGCAGACACTAAGTGAAAAAATGGGCCATGTCATGTCAAAAAAACCACAGAGGGTTTTACAACATGACAGCAATCGAGGTAGGAGGGGGATCTGCAGAAGCGACACTGCAGGTGACACGGCTAGGGTTTGCAGCTCTTGATCTGCAGATGTCTTCTCTGGGAAGACCGACTGGAGAAAACAATGGGCATGGGCACTGCACTGCAGGCGGGAGACGAAGTCGTAGGTTGTTGCTCAACGCAGGGGAGAAATGAGAGCTCACCCAATGGCACAAGAAGGACTTTTGGAAGTAACTGATGACGTTCGCCTTGTCTCATTTCATCAGCATGAAATAACATCAAATATGATATTTTTTATTTGAAGGGATGGCACGTTCTTTTATTTCAAAAGAATGGAAGTTTCTGCTTAATCTTTAAAAACAAAATAATACAGAGGAGGCAGGAGAGTAAAATATAAATGAAAAAGAGATAATATCCCTTTCACCCACAAACTCTTCCTTACCAGTCTCCTGTTAGCATCGAGGGATAGTTATCCTTCCTCACCTGTTTCTGTGTGTGTGTGTGTGTGTGTGTGTGTTCATGAACATGTGTATGTGTTGATATATTCACATATATTACATTAAAGGAGATAATACTATTCATATTATTAGAAAATAATTTTAATAATTAAAAAATTTAATTAAAAATTAATATAGATGTCTTTCCTTATTAGCACATATAGATAAACCTTATTTTTAATGCCTGAATAATATTGTATAAAATAGAAATGAAAATACAATCATGTTTTAATAATTTCACATTATTTCTATCGGTTTTCTTCATAATTTTGGTGTTTTTACTCTTAGTTTTTTTTTTAATTCACCCCCAAATTATCTTTGTATATTATTTAAAGTGAAATTTATATACTTACTTATAGTTTATTTTCCCTCCAAAGCATTCTGTTTTCCCAACCTTATTTATTGAATACTTCTCCTTTTCCTTACCATCATTGTATACGAATCCTCTCAGAAACATTAATGTCTTTTTGGAATCTGCTTTCTATTCCACTGATGTATTTATCTATTATTATGGCTGTACCACTCTCTTATTAAAGTTGTATAGTGCTTTGACATTTTTATAAAAGCAAGGGAACTCAAAAGTGGTGGTTAAGATTGTAATCACTGGAGCCAGGCCAAATATGACTCAAACTCTGGAGCGTAGTGATGTATTTCCTCTTAGTGCTGTTTGTGACGGGTGTGTCTTACCCCAGGATGGTACAATCAGCAATATACTGCAGTTCAGATTATGCTTAAAAATTGATTTGGTGTGACTCTCAGTGAGAGATGTGGGGTCAACTATTTTTAAGAAAAAAAAAAATATTGGAATTTCTTTAAAACACCATTCTTTTAAAAATTATCTCTTTTCTTACAAATAATTGACTTGGACACAATCATGACTTTAATAAACAAATAAAGATGTCTCAGATAACTTGGTGACTTTCCATGTTCACTGTGGAATAGCTCTACTGCTCAAGTCCTTGGATATGAAATGCAAATATCTTGAGTCATGTTTTATAGCTAGCAAGTAGCACAGCTATGGGCAGCTCTGGAAGATAGGAAGGAAGCACAAGAAGAAAGCATAATTTTTGAGTCCTATAAGAATAATAATATCTACTATAGCCCAAACTTGCCAGACAAGGAAAGGATTAGAGAAAGTAGAGTCCACCTAAAAAAATTATTGCTGGCCTTGTGGATACCCTGCATCACTCACTTGGACCAACACCATGAGCAAAACCTCTTGAATAAATTGAAAAAAAGAAACCATTTACAAATATTAATATTGTGTTGCTGGAAATACGTTAGAAGGCAAAATATGGAAAACTTGAGGCATTGGCCCTGATTCCGCAAAGGAGGTCTGATTGAGGGGCTGTGCGTGTAGGATGAGAGGTGGTGGCAGAGGGGGTTGGATACCTGGAGGTGTAATTTGAACCGATAAGAGAAGATTGTTGACATCAAATAAGCAAAGAGCTAACTCTAGTTACTGTTTTGGAACAACATGAACTGAGAAGCCCAAGACAAGGACTTCTGAGAGTAAAGCACTGAAATCATGAAATGGTCCTAGTAGTTCAGCAATATACTATTTAACAAGCAAAATCTCCATTTATACTTAAAATAGTAGGCACCCACTAACATGACACTACCCGGTGTATTGAACACTGAATCTTTTTAAATAATACCTAGAGCCAAGTTAATTTACATAGCTGGATGCAAAAGAAACTTTTATAGGCTCATCCACAGACATCCACTCCCCTCCTCTCTCTCCCTCCCTCTCTCTTTCTCCTCTTTTTTTTTTTTTTTTTAATACATATACACCATTGAGAAATTGCTATCAATTGTGACAGTGTTAACTAGGGAAATAAGGAGGCAAGGACCTGGTTAGTCTCCCTTCCTCCTTTGCTTTGGTAACATAGCCAGTCCTATTAAAATCTTCTGTCAAGTTTTCCCCAGCTGTTTTCCCCCCCTTTGCTGGTGTCACCATCTTTGCCTAGGCCTTGATGATGGCAGTACTGGACTAATTACTTTCTTTCTATCAACCTTTCTTCTTCCAATCCATCAACTTCTCCATGAACAGATTTATCTTCTTACATTGTACTCATCATCCTGTCTTCAAAACCTTTAATAGTATCCGATTTTCTGTACAACAAAGGCCAAACTCTTCATCTTGGCCTTCTGCAATTGGTTTCCAAACCACCACTCCAAGCTGATATCACTGATTACTATTCTACAAACCACCTAGTGAAGGGAGCTGCTCTACTCATTGTTCCCCACCACACCTTATCCACTCTTGCCTTTGTGTTTGCATGTATGTGCTTCCACAAAAGTCCCCCCGCCCCGTACTCCTCAAAGTCTAAAACCTTTTCTCAAGGTCCCCTTCAAATTCCCTATCTTTCTTGCTGCCTTCCATAACTTCCTCAGTGTCAACAACCACTTCATCCTCTGAGTTGTTTCTACAACTATTAGTCAAGTTGGTGGATCATACTAATTCTTGAGGGATTTTTTTTTTTTTTTTTAATGTTGATAAGTGGAAAGGGACAGGGAATGTGGCCTTTCAAACTACAAGCAGTTTTCTGTCTCTATAGGTAAAGACTCCAACTCACTGTTGTGGAAGATAGTTTTTGGATGTGGTAATCATTAGTTTTAGTCAAATATTTCCAGATATTTGCCTTCTGGGCAGATGGTGGGACTGTACATCTCTGCTTTTCTGAAGTTAGGTATGGGCACATGCTTTGCTTTGGTGAACTTAAGTGACACATGACACGTGCCTTTAAGCATTGAATCAATGTATGATTTTCCAAATTCTTTCTCTCTACCTTAGCAACAAGCATTATACTCGATAGTGGCTGCAATTTCAATCTGATTCTAGAGGATGATACAGAGAAGAGCCCCTCAAATCACCAAATCACCTCTCCTTAGTGAACCAGAACCCCTTAACTCATGATTAACATAGGGTTAACCTATGATTAAGAGATAGCATGAACACAAAATTAATCTTTGATTTTTAGGCTACTAAGATTTGGAGATTGTGTGTTACTCTTGCATAACCGCTACCGTATCCTGAGTGATATACTTTAAGAAAATCTTCAAACTGTACCTTTAATTCCACAAATAAAGTGGTTGCCCACCCATTATTTGGGGGTAAGCTATGAAAGCATCACTTACTTAAACGGAGGTGCTAAGTTACTGAGAGTCAAGCCGACCAGTTTCACTGAGAGTAGAGTTTGTATCAGAAGATCAAGAGTGGAGAATCTGATTGTCAACTTTCAAGAGCCATTTCAGGACTCTGGAATTGTATGGTGATGCTCTGAAGATCAACTAGACAGATATGGCATGTTCTTGGGAAAGGGGGGCGTCTTTCCTCATTTCCATGGCATTCCAACTGCTGTGGCTCCTGAAGGAGGGACTTTTACTGCATGAGTCAAACTGGCTAGCTCCCAAAGAGAATTGGCAGTAGGCTAATAAAGAAGGCCTCCTGGACACTTTGGAGAAATATAACATTAGCAGGGGGAACTGTAGCCACAGAAGCAAATCATCGCAGTTGGTTACTGGCTGAAGGAAAAGACTAATTCTAGCAGACAAACTCTGTTGGGAGCAAAGAGAGGTAACCCCTGGGGAGTCCCAGAAATAATTGGAAGATATTATGGAATAAGGAGTTTGAGTCAATGTCATTTGGACCCTACAGTATAGTTGACCTCATTTATTAACAGATGAACCATGTTAGTTATGTAACATGATTATTATTTGTAAAGTTTATTTATCATTTTTGTTAGTTGGTTTATAATCACAGTTTTTCGCTTAATAAAAAAAAGTCTCAACTTCACAAATGTATCAGTAGCTTCCTGAAAGCAAGGACAATGTCCATCATACAAAATGGGCACATTATAGGTGATTATTCATATTGATATTGAAATTGGGCAAGCAGTTTATTTTAAGGGAAAATATTATTTTATTGTCATTTGGGGTAGAAGTTAATGTATCTCTAGTAAATCAAGAATCTGCATTTTAATAAAAGAGAAAAAAAAACTTAGAAATAATTTTGTCCAGGGGCTTCAAAATGTGCTTGGAAATGCCCTGCTGTAATTTCAACACGATGTCAGATGCTTTATATATTCCCATGCAAGCAATTTCACTTTTGTCTGCTGTTAGTGGGTTCTACAGCTGAATTCATTTGAAGAATGAGCCTGCTGCTAACATAAGATGGACATGCACCTATGACTAGATTTATATAGCTTTACTCCCTTATTTTATGCAAGCTGAAATAGGTCAAGAGATGTTAAATGTTTTATCCAGGGACACATATCTGGTGAGAACAAAAGCCAAGGAATCAGGTCTCCTGCTACCACATTACCTCCCGCTGTTGTTCTTGCTGATTTTTAGTCTTCATTTTTAACATGCGTTACTTACTTACTTTGCAGGCCCATTTTACATACTCCTGCTTTAACCAGACACTTTTTTAAAAAGTCTTTCAGAGATGGATGAGGTACAGGAATGAGGAAGAAAGGACCCTGGTGTGGTTGGAAACATCCCCAGTCTTAGAATCTACCTTAGATTTAGAAGCAGCTGATTTGTCCTTCGTACGATGTGTCCTTTCCCTTCACAGGATCTCTACCAAGGGAAAAGCTCGCCTTTGATGGATGACTGGGAAAACCAACGTTCCATCTTGGACAAGTGAGACTGTTCTCTACTTTCACCTCTCACTGCGCTCAATTTAATATCAGCGTAACACTCTAACCATTTCCAGGAGAACAGAAATACATATGCCAGCGACCATTCTTATGTTTAGCTTGACCTTGATGGAGTGTAAGCATTTTTTTTTAAAGTAGTTTCTATTATTCACAAATCAAACGTGATGCTGAGTAGAAGCTGCCCTCTTTAGACAGGAAATGTCTTCAGTTTTCCACAGCCCCATCCATCCCCACCCAACCTTATACCTCATGTAATGATAACTTTTCTGGACGCAAGGCATTGAAGACGGGGTCTACATGCTACGCCGTAAACATACCACGCTTTTGTGTTTGCCGTTGAAACTGCATGGATTTAAGCCCGTGTTCACACTTTCAAGGTGTTAAATGAGCACAGTTAAGTACCTGAAGAATGGCACCTGCCACGTTCAAATTCCAGTCTTGTGGTTTATTAGGAATGAGAGGGAGAAAATGGGTCTTGTGAAATGTGAAAAGAGGAAAAAGGGCGTGAAGAGGGAGGTTCAGGAGCAGCAGGAATAAGAGAGAGCCCCAGAAATGCAGGTGTAGAGGAGGCCACCCACATGGGAAGCGTGCCTGCAGCAGGGAGGCAGTTATCTGCTGCGTTCCCCGGGGGGCGGAGCAGATAGCGACTGCCACTGTACAGGGCAGGACAGTGGCTGTGTGGGCTGCAAGGAGCACGTCCAGCTCTTGAGCCCCATCCAGATAGGGAGCTGGGCTCTGTGGGCGGCAGCAGCGCCTCCAAGGGCAGATGGACCCGCCTCTGTCAGGCGGGCTCTCTCACCTTATGGCAGCTCTCTGGGATGCAGTCTGGAAACACCATATGGGATATAGCCTTTCCCACATAATCCCATGAAAACTGTTTTACAGTAACACATTATGAATATTTCATTTTTCTTCACAGATCCACTTCCAAGGTGTGGAATATTCCTTTTCTTTTTATATTTTTCTCTGCTGTCTTGAACCTTGGTTTAAATGAAAATCACTTAGCTAAATGAATGCCTCCTTATCAAGTTTAAGATGTTTGCAAAGGGTTTAAAATCACTTACCGTTGTGGTAATTAATAGGAATATGCTGACCTTTCCTACTCTGCGTCTATAACAGCAAAACAACTAAGCAGACACATGTAAAACAATTGGTTTGCTATACTTTCCTTCCTTCCTTTTTTTTTTTTTTCCAGAATTGGTAAATTTTAAAAATTAATATTGGTTAGATTAATTTGGTGTTCTGGTTTCCTGGAAATACGGCCTCTCTCTGACCCAGCTTAAAGGGATAATCTTCAAAGCTTCTTTCCCATTCTGTGACTTAATTTGTAAAATATTAAGCATCAGTCATTTAAGTTTATATATTGTTTTAAAATCCAGCTTAGTGGCTATTGCTTTGTCTCTCAATATTACAGGAATCATTCCATCCTCCTCGAGTGAGTGATAGCAGCTGGTTGACAGGACAGGGCTTGCTGCAGACTGCTCCCTAAAAGGGAGGGGAAACACCATATCTAATTAAAGCAGCAGGGAACGTTTTTAGCAAGGCAAATTGTAATCCTTTATTTGGAGACTGGCCAGGGCATTAGGGTTAACAACCCTGTTTGTGAAAAATAATAATAAAAAATATATATGCCCACCATGGTTTTATGGATCACAGTGTTTGGGATGTCCCGGTTTACATCTCATGTAAAAAGCTTTCTTATACTCAATATCTCTAACACCTGCCCAACAATATGGCAACAATTTGGCAGCTATGGAAAGACGGTGTTTGTTTCGAAACTAGCCATGTACCTTATTTGTCCTAGATTTTTTAGTAAGAATTCTAACTATAATCTCAGAGAAAAAAAAATCAGTTGGATTATTAAAGCAACATGGCATAAAACCATCAAAAACACATTTTCTTTTAAATGGACCTTTTGTTACCAGGTCGGAAGTCGCGGGGATCAGTTCCAGCATCACCGCTTCTAGCTGTGGGGCAGCCAGTGAGCCACTGGGCCCATCTCAGGCTCAGTTTCTCAGTCTGTAAAATGAGGTTAAAAATATTCATCTACCAACTTCTTTGGCTAATAGTGGGGATCAGATCTAGCGCCATCAAGCTTGTGAACGCACATGACAAACTGAAAGTAACTGACTAATGCAAGCTCTTGCTGTTATTAGGTTATTAATTTACCCAGTCGCCATTTGTCTGGTAACGTTGGCAAGCATTAGTTAGGAGGGCTTACCCATGAGTGGGCAGGAAAATTTCTCAAGAAGAGGCTTAATCAATCAACCCAAACCTTTGATTTTGTGCAGTCCACCTGAAAGTACTCTGGACATAGCCTCTAGGTGATTTATTAGCTACATATTAAATTGAATATGTTTCAAAAGGGGAGTCATATGGGGCAGTTGGGAACTCAACGGGTTGAGGCAACTGCTTATGGGACAGACCACACAGAATCATAGGCGAAAACCTGGGGAGAGGGAGTCAAAAGTCATATACTTAGGAAGAGTGTTTTGAGCTTCAACCAAGGGTAGAGAAGGCAAGTTCAAACTGGAGCCTCTGAAATCAGGCAAAATTACAAAAATGAAATGTGGACTATTATTTCCGTGTTTAAAAGTGTCTAATGTGCTGTCATTTCAAGCTGTGTCATAGTTGGCGTAGGCTCCATCCCAGAATTACTGTCTCGTTTCTAGGGAGCTAAATTCTAGATACAAGACACCTCCCTAAATAAGAAAGATTCTGAGGTTGATGGTAAGAACACTGCTGATATCTATACTTTTACTATTTCTGACTATATTAAAACAATAAATAAAAGAATACCTACCAAATGTAAAAAAATACTTGCTGTTCTGAGTCTTTGTATTCTAGAACTCTTCAGATACTGATTTTGAGGGTTAGACAAAGAACTTTAATTCAAATTTCATTTATAAGTTCAAAGATTCTGATCCAAACACCTACTTGTTATTTGGAAACAACCATCTACACAATAGTTCAGATAAAAATAGTGCTGGGTCTATTCCGGTGGTGTTGTTACTGTTGTTAAATTAATGTGTTGGAGAGACATAAAAAACAAAACAAAACAAGGAACTCAAGAGGAGGATGTTGGCCAGTTGAATTTCGGTGGTTAATCAAGAGGAGATGCTTGTCTTGAGTGATTAGGCAGTGACTTGTGGGCCCAGGAATCATTTTCACTCAACAAAAGTCACAGCCCAGATGTGAGAGCATGGCAAGGACGTGGGCCAGGGAGACCTGCCAAATACAGTACAGAGTTTGCACGTCTTTCCCTTCACTCCCATTCCCTGGTCTCCAGCTAAAGTCTACAACATTGCTTTTTTGATTCCGAATTGTCCTCCGCGAGTACACCTGGAGATCTCTGATCTTCTTTAAGGTCGGTGTCATTGTTTGACTGTTTCCAGCAAACTCTAGGGCAGAAGGCTCATCTGGTATCAGTGTCATTCATGTGCAAAGTAGAAACTGAACTGAACACATTATCTTTGAGCTGAAATTGGTCTCTCCAACAGTACCAGCCTCTTTACGGGGTGGCATGCACTTGAAGGTTGGTTATTAGTTCCAAATGCTGCAGAAGCATCTGCTCTCGACTAGCTAGAAATCATGTTTAATAACAAGAAAATCTACTCCAGCCAAATCCCTGTTGGGAGGGCTCTCGCATGAACAAAAGGCCCCCACTTCCCCTGATTTCCATAACAGATGTAGTATCTGATGCATGACAGCTCAGCGCAGCCCCGCGCCATTATTCTCCTACGTATCCATCTGCAAGAAACTGTGCTTTCATTTTATTAATTGCTCTGGTGGGCTACACGTTATTTGTGTTGCCCAGAGAGTATTCTCTGTTTGTGCTTCATGCTACACTGGTCACAATAATAGTTATTTTTCTTAATGTTAAAGGTTATTAGCTCTCTTCCTTTACTTTGCTATGCATCTTCCATACCCAATAAACTATTAATGCCTCCCTGGGGGGTTGACAGTTTCACTTAAGTTGGTGTGGTCTGGTCCTTCCATCCCTGGTGCTGGTTCTTTGTCTTCTTATTGAACATTTTTGGGACAGGCCAGTTATGAGGGAAAGTCAGGAGCAGGATCCTAAAAGCAGAATGCAGTTCCTAATGACTTTAAAAAACCAGGGCATTGATTTTGACATTTGTAAATCAGCAGCCACTTCAAAATCACCTTCGCACGCACAACCGCAGATAGAAGTAGTTGCTACTTTGGAAAGACAAATACTCTTAATTTATAATGAGGCCTCAGCCAATCTTCTTCTTTTGATATAGGGTTAGGTGAATAGTGAGGCTGGCTGCCTGACGCCACCAGCCGACCAGTTTTTACACACGCTGGTCATCATCCCGTGTCACTTCGTCACAGACTGCATCACAGAAGCTGCTGCGCGGGGAAGGAGGGAAAAATTGACTGAGAGCTTGGAGATGAAAACAATAAAGAAAAGATGGAATAGAAAGAAGAGAAGTCCTAAGCATAAAATTGAAATAATATATAATCTCCATATTTTCCTTTTTGGTAGAAAGTTGGTTGATTATCGCGTCTCGGCGTTTTGGCTGAGATCAAGTGAAAGTTGGTTGATTTATTTTTTTTAAATGGAGTCTTAATTTTTTTAAATGAAGCTTAGGATTAAAAACATCATAACTTGAAAGAAATATTGAACCTGGTACCGAGTCCAAAATAGCATAAGCGAAGCTTCTGCTCACAGGGTTGAAAAAAGTATTCGTACAACGACCGCGGACCAAGGGCAAATTCACCACAACGAATATATATGAAAACGCCAGGGTCAAGCACATTGACACGTAATTTGCCTGTTTGTGGGAGCAGGTCGTATAGAACTTAGACGAGGAACAGCAGGATAAGTGAACTCTCTCTATTACCAGAATCTCCTAAATGGGCTATGAAAACATCAGAGCAAAACGGAAATGTCACAAATAGTCCTTTATAGCACAAGTGAAAGACATATAGAGAAAAAAATGCATGTTTATATTAATCAAGTTCTTTTATGGCGCTAGGTGTTCTTGCCCATTGACTCTAAAAAATAAAAAGGAAAAAAAAAATCAATCAAAACAAAGATAGCAGCAAAAGCCGTGACACGTTTACTCGTAAGTACCACGTCACTGGAAATTTTTCAAGATCTTTATTTCTTCTTGGACCTGGTACATGCTGTAGACCCACTTATAAATACACTGATGGACATTTTTTTAAAAGAATGTAAAATAATAATCCTCTGTTGCAAGTGAATGCTTTTATATTAGACACTTTTGCGTAGGGTTATGTTTTGAAGAACCTGGCTTGAAACGAGTCTGCACAACTGAAGTCAGTGACATGGGAAAGCGTGCTATAAACTACATACTCTACGTCACTTTTTGTTGGGTCCCTTTCGGAAGGTGGTCCCCCAAGCGCTCATACCAAGGAAGAACATATTTATTATACTTTGCCAAATATTATTTCATAAAAACAAACACAATAAATTAATTTTTTAAGATAGGCTTTCTTATGTATTGCATTGGATAACCTCAAGGGGGTGGGGGGAAGAAATGATTTATAGCTGGTAAGGGGAAGACTGTCAGTGCTCCGCGTCCTGTCCCTGACTTCCCTCCAGTACATTTCTCAACTCAGCTTCTTAATGAGGAGGGCAATTTATCCTGCAGCCCCGGTCACTATAGCTGGAGTCGCAGCTGGCAGCCACGAGCACTAATCAGAATAGCCCTTTGTGGGATTTTGTGTCGCGGGGTCCGAGACTGTTGCGTGGGCCTCTATTCCTTTCCTTCTGCTTCCCAGCCCCACATTACCTGCCCCACGCAGTAGGGCTAATCCTCGGTGAGCATTCTAGTTTGGAAAGAGAGACATTAGAGAGACTCACTCATTCTCTAGATTTCACAGATAAGGAAAAAGAGTGTCAGAGCATTCATTACGTAAACTGCTTAAGGACAATGTAAGTCTACGGTTCTGTTTCTGGGTTCGGGGAAAAAAAAAAAACTTCTGATAATCTAATAGGCAGGATAATAAATATGCTGCCGTGTATGTGTAAGCGTTTTAAAAGCATTCAAACACACTCACATGTAGTCTGCTTAATATTCTTATCACTGCAAACTCTCAAAGAGGCTTGGTAGGCATCATTATCTCAATTGGCCGCAATAAAGATAGAGGAGACGTTCTGGGACAATTAGCAGAAATTCAGGCAAAATAGAAGGGTGAGAAAGAGGTGGAGAGAAGTCTATTCAAACGTGCTCTGGAAAGCGCGTACTTGCTCCTCACTAACGTGCCAGACGCCAGGGCTCTAAGGATGAAAGACATAGTTCACATTCCTCAGGAGCTGGTGGTCCAACTGGGCAGTGGGGCGGGAAAGGCAAGACTCACAGCACAGCGACACAGGCTGCTTCGGGCACAGGGGCACGGGAATGTGTGTCGCGGAAAACACACCAAGTCAGAGCAAGATGATCTCCTGCCGGGCCCCGAAGGGTGAGTTGGAGCTTGGAGCTCGGGTCCAGCAGGTGGCCGGGCTAGGTGCACGCGTCACAGGAGCATCGCGCACAGAAGCAGTCGTGGCGCTCGGGGGCGCTTCCCGAAGGGTTTCGCGGGTGTTTGCCACAAGGCCTTCCACTCGTCTCTGCCCCGCTCTTCACTGTGAGTTTCCATCCTGAGCGGCGGCGAGTCGCTGAGAGATGCTTGGTAACGTGTGCGCTAGAGGGAGGGCGCTGGGAACACGGCAGGAAGGAGGGCCGGTTAGTTAGAGGACAGGGTACGAGGAGTGGAGTCCCTTGGGCAAAGCCTTGCCAGCAGCGAGGGTGCAGCTGGGCCCCCTGGGGAGGGCTGGTCCCCGATACCCACAGTATCTCCTTGGGCCTGGGTCGGTTCGTGCCATACCCCAGAGGGATCTTTTCTCCTCTTCCCCTTCCGCTCTAACACGGGGCCTGTGTAGACTCGTGGCTAGTGATGATCTATATCCTGTTCCGAACGGATTTGAATGGCCAGTGGCCGGGCTCAGGGCCTGGGTGTGCTCCGGGAGGGCGGGGAGGAGGGGTGAAGAGCAAGCAGGCGGCCTGCTGCAAAGGCCGAGGGAGGAGAAGGTGTTCGCAGTGTCCGGAGGCCCGGGGCGCGCGTCTGCCCCTCACTTCCCAGAGGACTCCCAGCTCCTACTCACCGCCCCGCTCCGGCCGCGCCCCTGCCCTGCAAGACCCGGGCTTGGTGAGGCTCTGCCCCCTTCAAAGCTCCGGCCAGCTCCCCTCTGTGGGGTTACCCGGTGCGCAGAGGCCTTTGGACCGAAGCCGAGGAGAGCGTGGCCCTCGGTGGGTATAAGGCGACTCACAGTCACAGGAGGCAGAGCAGGGAACTGCATAAACCAACACCCTGGGAGGAGGAGGAGGGAGTCTCCGGGTCCGCTGTGAAGCTGCTTTGGGGATCTGCATGGGAAATCCAGTGGGGGAGGCTTTCTGAGCTTCCGCAGCAGTTTCTTCCCTGCCCCATGGTCGTTTTACTAGAAAAGGAGGCGAGAAAACCCCCAGGAGGCCATTTTGGGGGTTGCCTAGGAGTGGGGGTGCTTGACAAGGAAACGGGAAAGGGCTTAAGCCCATTCGTCGCACCCTTTCATTTTGCTCTAAATGGGAGCACAGCGTCAATACGGGCGCCCAGGCCGGGGGTGGCCCAGGGGCTCCGCGCGGCCAGGCCGCTGAGGCCTGTCACGGTGACAGCCTCTCCCAGTGGGCCCGGTGGGAGCTGGCGTGGACGGACGACAAAGGATGGCGAGGGGAGGGACGGGACCAGCCGCTGCCCCCCTCCCCATAAGAGCACCGTGGCTGGTGGACAAAGGGAGCAGATGTACCGGGGCAAGGGGGCCGCCTGGCCGGGGTGGTGGCCGGTGATCACAGGGCCTGGGGGCTGTGGGGAAAGGCAGAGCTCCGGCCCCTGGTGCTCGTGGCAGGAAGACAGTCCTCGCAGGGACTTGTTAAGACACTGCGAGGATGAGACCCGTTTCTTAGATCTGAGCAGAGGCCTTCCTCGCCCGCACAGCGCCTGGCACCCGTGGGCCTCCGCCGAGCCACGCTGAGGCCAAGTGAGAGAAGACGGCGGGCGCTGCCATGTGGGGCACGATCCGGGCCGAGACCCGCCGACCTCACAGCCCCGCCTGGAGGGAGCCCTTGAGGGAGTGACTTGGAGCTCCCGCTTTCCTGCCACGAGCTGGGGGGCATGGGAGTGTCTTGCAAGCAAGAGGGGTGGAAACTCGGGTTTTGTCCGTGTGGTTTCTGTGACATGTCTGGAAACATCCGATGATCTCCTGCGTGTCAGGCCACTCGGCGGTACCCGCCACCAACCTCACCATCGATTTGGCATCATTTTTGATAGAAGCACATCTCTGGGGGGCGCGCAGGGGGCGGGACTCGGTGAGCAGAGCCCGGGAAGTGGTCAGGAAGCGACTCCGCCGGAGCCAACGGATGCTCTGCTTGGCTTTGCCTCCCGTCGGCGCCTTTACAGGTTATGGCAGAGGAAGGAGCGGAGCAGTTCTGCAGTGAGTGTCATTACAGCAAGGCCACCAAGTCTAACCGTCACCGAACGACGAACGGCGAGCGCACAGGTCTCCAGAGCAACGCGAGGGCGCTCACAGACGGACCCTAACTAACAAGTTGCTCTGTCCGCGCGGGAAAGGACGCCGTGAAGCTGAGTGCTTGGGGTAGGGCTCCCCAGATGGAGGCCTCTCGCCCGCCAGTGTCCCGAGCAACTCGGTAAGTATTCCAGACTGTTCTTTTGTGAAATCCCTCCATGGGAGGAATAAATGATGTATGAAATAAAGATGCCCCGGCTCCGCAGGGAGCACGGAGAGGACGCCTCAAGCTCTAATGTGTGCTTTCTGATGGGTTTTGGCTGTGACCCCTGGGCACGATTTCTATTCAGCTGTGTGGAGCCAAGCAGCCTCCCGCGACGCTGAGCACCAGAATCCGCACACCCTCCTCTTCTCCTGCCAGAGAAACACTCTCTCACCCAAGTTTGCTTGCAAATTTCTTTCATCACAGACACTTCACCACCTCAGCACCCCAGCAGCCGGCTCTCGTGGTGACGCCTCGTAATTAGAGTTCTCCAGCAAGAAGTATTGCAAAATCTGGTGATAAATCACTTGAATTCTGTGAAATTACTGTCACCAGTATAGCCAAAGCTCCTGCGTGGGAGAGAGCTGCAGGTGTGCAGGCCCGGTAGGGCATTCAAACACTATTTTTTTTTTTTATTGCGACTCCTGTAATCTAGGTGGGACTGCAATTCTATGATAGGAAATTTGTGTCCATTCAAGCAGCATGGAAGTCAGGATAGGAAGGTTAGCGTGGTGAGCAGCAAAACGTGACCATCTCAGTGGTGGATTATTGTGAAAAATTATGAGTTCCTTTTTTTTTTTTTTTTTTTTATTTATGATAGTCACAGAGAGAGAGAGAGAGAGAGAGAGAGGCAGAGACACAGGCAGAGGGAGAAGCAGGCTCCATGCACCGGGAGCCCGACGTGGGAGTCGATCCAGGGTCTCCAGGATCACGCCCCGGGCCAAAGGCGGGCGCCAAACCACTGCGCCACCCGGGGATCCCTGAAAAATTGTGAGTTCTAAGAAGCTCTACGCCATTAGTTACCAAGCATGCTTCTGGAACGTCTCTCCCTAAAGGCACTTGATATATGTTAAGACATTAAGAATCTTAATAACAGTTTAAGTAATGAAATAATAATTTAAACGGTAACGCTTTAAGACGAAACACACAAACGCCTAGAAATACGTGGGCAACACAGTTCAAATCCATGTTACCTTTGGAATGTTCGCTTTTGGTGATCTTAAACCGTCATTGTTGCTTCTACCCACCGGTGAAAATAATTAAGCAATTAGTGCCATGGATCTGCTGAGATAATCTAAGGACGGACACCTTCTGTGTGCTCGTATCTCACCTGCTACGGTCTGAATGTTTGTATTCCCGCCCGCCCCCCCGGCCAGGTTACATCAAAACCTCATCCGCAATGGGATGGTACCATGGTACCAAGAAGTGGGGCATTTGGGAAGCGGTTGGGTCATGAGGGTGGAGCCTCCAGACTGGAATTCATGCCCTTATTTAAAAGGCCCGAGAAGGTCCCTTCCCCTCTGCCTGGTGAGGTCATGGTGGGAAGATCCCCATCCGTGAGGAGGCAGGCTCCCACCGGACGTGGAACCTGCCGACACCATGAACTTGGACTTGCAGCCGCCAGAACCGAGGGACGTCTGTGTTTGTTGTTTGCGAGCCACCCGCTCTGTAGCATTTTCGTCCTGGCCATCTGACCAGGTTAAGAGCCGCCCCACCATTATGTCTTCCCTCGGCCACCACCGTTTCTTCCTTGGGGAGCTCCCCTCGCTAACGTTCCCGAAGGAACTCGGTTGAGCCAGGCTGATCCTGTCGTGGTCTCCAGTCCTCTCGACCGCTGCGTCCCTCCCTAGCTCCTACTGGGTCGCTCAGAGTCTTGCCCTGGATTCTTTAACTTGGAACTATCGACCATATGAATCCGATTCCACTGATGGCAAACTTTGCGGGATTAAGCTCTGAAGCTCTGAAGTTTCCTGCCATGTGGAGGAAGCAGACTGCGAGGAGGGAAGATAGCAGCGACGTGCAGCGAAAGGCAGAGGTACAAGACAGACTACCCTCTCTTTCTTGCCCTGCTCTAGATCAGGGTTGCCAAACTGAGCAAATGAAAATACAGGATACAGCTCGGTGACATTCGAGGATCAGAGAAACAGCTAGTCCTTTTTTAGTATAAGCGCATTTCTTGTTCTATTTATTATTTTCTTTCACCACAAACACTGTCTACCTCACTACCTTGACAGCGGGCTGTGATGGTGACAGATCTAATTATACCTCAAGGTTCAAACCCAGCTGGCATCCTGTGTTTCATCTGGCCGCCCAACCTCAGACGTACTGCCTCCCCGCTGTCGACACTGTTCCACTCTCCTACGTTAGAGACTGTGCCCGAGATCTTCCCTCTGCCCAGGTTAGTCTCCTCCTTAGATACCGCCCGGCCAACTCTTTAGTCCTCTTCAAGCACTTGCTCAAGTTTCGATGTTTTCTTCGTGGTGAGGGGCATACTGTCCTAAATTTCACAGTGAACAATGCCCCATCACCCTTACCCTGTTCTAAGTTTTCTTTTCCCAGGATCCCTGAAACATGCTCTCTCCTCAGTTATTATTTATCTCCCTCTGCTAGAATGAAAGCTCCATGGTGGCGGGGGTGTGGTATATCCCAAATTCCAAAAGTGCCTGACACTGAATACGTATTACCTAGATAACTGTTAAATGAATGGCAGAAAATTCACTCTCTTTCCGAGACCTAATTATATTATTTAAATTATTTGAGCCCATGACCTCCATTTTGCCTCAGCTTCCAGATTTTTGTCCCACCAAAAGACCACTGGCTTCTGTAGTGTTGAGGAGAGGCAGCGCCTCCCCCCTTAGTCTCCTCACTCATCCTCTCACTCATTCGTCAGTTCAGCTAAGCAGGCATCAAGGGTCCCTGCATTCTCAGCACTGTGCTAGGCATTGGGGACGGATAGAAGAATTAGACCCAGACTTGCTCGAAGACATTGACAATATACAAGAGGACCTTGGGCAAATGGCATATGATCTATGGGCTTCGGTTTTCCCATCCATAAACCAGAGGTAGGAATGGCGCTCATTTCCATGGCTTTGTTACACAGAAATAATGAGATGACAGAGGAGTGAGTAGTGACTGACCTATATTCCATAAAAAGCAGCTACTATTATTAATACTGGTGGTACAGGCAGAGCTGTCACACTGACGACTCTTGTATCTATGACTTGAGTGGTGTTTTCTGGAGTTGGAGGGGAAAACACTTGCAGGGCCATATGTGGCAAGCTGAGGTAGAAAAGGGACTTGTCAATCAATAACCTAAGATATACTGTGTTAGATACAATAACAAAAATATGCACAAAACGCAAAGGGAGCGCGAACGAGGAAGTGATTGACTCCCGGGAACACAAAAGGACAAATGGCTTTCCAATTAGAAGAACAACAGATGTCAAAGGCAGTAGAATGACAAGTAAGCTGTTCGATCCTGCCAGAGCAACAACTGACGGTAGAGAGAGATAACAGCCAAGGCTTGGGCAGGGAGGCAGCTCATAGGGGATATTTCATGTTACACAAAGCGTCTGGGACTTTGGAAACAGAGAGAGATGCCATCAGATTTGTGCTTTCAGAGAGTGCAGAGGCAGAGGCTTGGGAAGCGAGCGGTGAGGAGGCCATCAGGAAGGCACCTCATGAGGGCCTCATCCCGGTTCATGAGCTGAGAGCTCCCTGACGCTACCTGTTTGTTCTCTTCCGATTTGCTTCAGTTTCTCAACAAGACTCTCAAAGCATTTGTGTTGGGCCTCATCCATTGTCTCCTCTGATAAAGATGGATCAGGCTGGCCGCCCTGGGACACCTCCTTAGCTGCACAGCGACAGCACTTGGTAGTTCACCCCCCGCTGAATAGGGCTGTGAGTGCATCTAGGGCCACCTCTTGGCACAGACCAATTGAAAGCAGGGGATCTTCTACGGAGAGCAAACCCCCCACCCCTGCCCACTCCCACTCATATGGTTGACCAGCTCACTTTCGGGTTATGATTCCGGGGACTCAATAAAGCCCTGTGCATATAATTCTCTACTTTTCTTCTCTCCTTTTTGGGACCATTTTTGGACATTATGAATGGAAGTTTCCTTCAGGGCAAGAGCTGTCCCTACCAGAGATCAGCTACAGTATAACCGTGTCAAAGATAAGACTTAAGGGTAAAGTCAAAGAATGTTTAATTTGGCTTGACTTTTCCCAGAACAAAGGCAGGTACAAGACCATGAGTTTGTCTTGCTTTTGAACAAGAATTTTAAACTAATTCCCCCCCCCACCCCCACGCACAATGCGAGTCCCTCAAAATGGCTAGAAAACAATAGTTTACGAATGTTAACATGGAAAGAGAGGAGGATTACACGGAATAAAGAAGAGCAAGAAAATATCTACACTGTACTCAAGAGCTAGACAACTATAATTATTTTGTTAATCTTTGCTTTTGTAGATAACTGGGGAATTACTTTTCTAGCTCTCTTATGATTAACAATAAATAAGACAAAAAAATTAACAGAAGGACAAAACCAAAAAACTCCTTGTCAGATTTGCACTCCTCAGATTTAGGCTAATAACTGCTCTCTTTCTAAGCAACCAGGTCTTGCATCAGGTTTATAGCGGTCTTCAGTAACTTGAGACCGAACCTTTTATGTACACACGTAACAGAAGGAAACGTTTGAGGCCTTTGCTTACTCATCAAGACCATCTTCTATAGAAGAATTTAGAGCTAGAGCACGAATGCAATTGCTTGCAGTTCCGTCAAGAGACTTGGAGAATGATTTTGGTGAGCTGGGAAATCATCTTTAACGATGTACCAGGAAAGGTTGCCTTTCCTAATTTTCAGAATATTGGAAGAAAGAAACATTTGAAACTGGATATAAAAGTTTTCAGATAAGGAAATGAGCAGTCATTCATTTAAGAAATATTTAATGTGCCGGATACTTTCCCATGCTCTTCAGAAATAGAGATAAATTATAAAGGTGCCTGACCCCAAAGTGCTTAAACTTTAGTGAGCATTTAGCATGAATGCAAATTAGAATTTAAGAGGAAAAAAGAAAGAAAGCTAATACATCTCAGTGACTACATGATTTAAGCAATATATTACTTCCTTTTAGTTATGTCCTCTGTTCAGTTCTCACAAGTGTCCACAGTATAGAGGTGTAAGGGGGCATATTTTTAAAGATGAAGATGTTTATTCAGGTGACATAGGGTTTATTCACAAAGGAATATTATCAACTTGCATTTAGAAAGTGAAATTGGAGGGGGGGTAATATCATTTTTTAAGAACAGACCAAAGGTTGCACCTTCTAGGGAAATGCTTTCCCAACTCTTTCAAATATGCCACACATGGAAAATGATAGTATTTGTGTCGCATTTAGAATGAAATGAAGAGTCTTCTCTCATCCTGAAGGAATAAACCTCAACAACTTCTCTTTGCCTAACGGGCTGAGGGGATCGAAATCTTAGGAAGCCTATATTCTATGTGGAGGAGGTATATACTAGTTCACTTTGCCTAACGAGCACTCGAACAGTTAGCAGAGTTTAACTATGACTAAATAGATAAAGTAAATTCAAGAAGGGGGATTTGCAATGACCAGAAAGATGATCAGGACTGTGGGAAATAGGAGAATAAAACTATTGTTTCCAAATTCTAACGTATAAAAATGAATGAGAAGAAAGTACTGTGCCTTCCATTCCTTGTCTATGTTCTTTTCTTACATATATTTTAAAACAAAAATAAAAATATAGACAAATTTTAATATGCATTTTTTAAGAGCAAAATCTGCATCTAGAGTAGAACAAAGAAATGTTTTGCACTGTGCTGAGTTCTCACCAGCGTGGTGTCAGGGTTGTTCTTTATTGTGACTTTTCATGTTCTTCCTCCAGCATCCTCCTTCCTATTGACTGCACAGCATGAATTTAATATGATAAATTTTGCCTCCCGGAGCCATCATATTGCTTCTTCCATTTCAAAATAGGATTTCACCTTACATTTATACAACGCTATGTGTCAATTATATCTCAATAAACCTGGAGGGGAAAAAAAGGAAGTAAGAAACATAGTTTGTGAGTGTTTTAGTAAAATATTAAAAAATGAGATGCTTAAAATGACATTAAGGAAAATCTCAATATGAGGAATATTACATTTTCTGATGATTTTAATACAAAAATGGTGGTTAAAAAAAATGACCATCAATTTTCATTAAAATCCCTCCCCAAAAAGATTTCCTTCAAGATGAGCAAAGTTATGTGGACTCATTTATATGCTTGCCAATGTTGCCACGTGGTATGATAGAAAGGCCTGGATTCAGGCTGACTCCTGACCCTGCCTCTTGAGTTACTTAACTACCTTTGGCCTCCGATGTCTTGACTGTAAAGTGGAAAGCTACTTTAGAGAGTATATAATGTAGTAGTTAGTACACGGTAGATATTCAATAGATGGATGTTACTGCTCTCCAATCGGCGGTTTCAATTTCCTGGGCTCCTGAGCAGAGGAAACTAGCGCACGCCCGCAGGTGCTGACAGAGATGCCCAGGTCAATTTGCCTCAGGCAAATCCCTGTATCATCCCTTCTATCAGCAATTGGAAAACATGCTCCATCAACTCATTATTTCAGGCAACCAATTCTATATCACTCTGAGTCCCTAATTTGTCTTCTTAACATTCTGTAGTTTGGGTCCCAGTTGAGAGTTTTCCAACACATGCTTACAGTGCATTTTGTAATTTGGCAGGATCTGTGAAATATACTCTTCCCAATTCATGATAATTTCCTCTATCAAAGATGTGGCTTGAGGAGTTTAGACCTCCTGACCACCAGATAACTAACAAATGAGACATCTGGGAGAGGAACTTATACAGATTGGAATTTTTACTCAACTCAGTAGTAAAATAGCTCAATAAAAATGGATAAACGAAAACCATTCTGTAGACTTGGTTGACCAACAAATAACACAGAGTCACTAAATTCAGAAACATATTGGCAGTTGGATAATACAGAGCTAGTTTTGAGGCTAGAGAGAACGTTTTGGTAAAAATCTTACCTAATTAGAGTGAATTCCTGCTTAGAGAGCTATGGAGAATCTGCAACTTTGAAATTTGTCTTTGTTTCATTTCTAATTTGAGAGTATGGGTCTCTCTAAGATATTTGACTGTTACTCCTTAGTTTAGTCAGTATTAGCAAAACCATGCTGTGGTAATAAACAGCCCCATCATAGAAGCTCAAAAAACAGTTTATCACTCATGCTACATGGTTGACACTGGTCCACTGGAGCGCTGCTTCACAGTCACTCAGGGAGCCTGGTGGACAGAGGCCACACTATTTTGTTGCAGGGGCCTCCTCAGTTGTGACAGGGGAAGAAAGATAAACTAAAGAAATGACCAGTGGCTCTTTACTGCCTTAGACTGGAAGTGGTAATACATCGCTTCTGTTTACATTCTATTGGGCAAAACTGGTCAAATAGCTCAGCCTAATTGTTAGAAGACTGAGAAAAGTAGAGAATTCGAATATTAAATATTGCTACATTATTTTTCTTGCACTGGCAATTTTTAAGTTAGTTCACTAAGATTCAGCATTTGTTTCCAGGGAAGCAACCTGTTTTTTCCCTCAGTCCATCAGCATTTATAATTAAACAATTAAATTTACTCTTTCCTAAAAGATACGAGGCTTTCTCATTGGCTCTGTTCTATAATACAATCCAACATTTTCTGAACTTTCCATTTGATAAGGGCTTCTTTGAATTGTATATGTTTTAAAGATTCATTCATTTATTTGACTGAAAGAGAGAGAGAGAGAGAAAGAGCACAAGCACGGGGAGCAGCAGATGGAGAGGGAGAAGCAGGCTCCCCACTGAGCAGGGAGCCCAGGACCTCAGGATCACGACCTGAGCTGAAGGCAGATGCTGAACCGGCTGAGCCACCCAGGCGGTTCAATGTATATTGAACACCAACTTACCCACTTGGTAGGATTTGCTTCTCTGAAAAAATTCAGCTTTAATTTACATAGTGACAAGTTCTTTGGCAGCCTGATTATATGGTTCACTAGGTCTGTGAAAGGGCTGTCACAAATCCCCAGATCCCAAAGCAAGGGTCTAATAATTTTGTTTCTATCCAGTACCCTCAGCAGCAGAGGGAAACGAAGAGAAACACTTTTCCTTCTGCATCCCAAAGGAATTCACAGATAATATATATTTTATATGTGTTTCCAGTTAATGGTTCACCTGAAGGAGTGGTCCGGTACTAAGAAAGTTGCCCTTATGTAAATCATCTATGAAATAAGAGTGACCAAGTTCCGGATATATACCTATAGCGTCAACATAACAGATTTTAGTTGTGGGCTTGCAAGGATATGAATGTTAAGTGTGTGTGTGTGTCTGTGTGTGTGTGTGTGTGTGTGTTAGAGAGCAACGAGAATCGATCTCCAGGGACCTCTATGCATCCATGTCAGGTTACTTGAAGTACTGAAATTCCCAAATCTAGTCGATTGTCAAATTTAACTATTATTCCCTTCTTTGCCTTATTCTTTCTAGCCTTCTTTCTTTTTTCTTTTTTAAGATTTTATTTATTTATTCATGAGAGACCCAGAGAGAGAGGCAGAGACACGGACAGAGAGAGAAGCAGGCTCCCCACAGGACTTGACCCCAGGACCCCGAAATCATGATCTGAGCCGAAGGCAGACCCTCAACCACGGAGCCACCCAGACACCCTCTAGCCCTCTTTCTTTTGTCCTTTTCTCTCTCTTCTCTTTTCCTCGGACATTTTATTTGCTTCCTGCCAAAGTAAATTCCACTGGAGGGATGACAGTGAGTTTGTGTGACCCAGGACCGGTATCTCCAGGTTGCATATTAGACATCTAGGTAAAACAGGAAAGAGCCAGTGGCCTCTTCCTCCGCCCACTTCTAGCTTTGGCTAGAAGCAGCTTTGGCATTATTCTTGGTCAAGCCTGTATGACAGATACTGTAAATTGGCTCCTAGTGTACAAACTCCCTTTCTTCTATGACGATAGAACAGACAAATTTTGACTGGAACATGCCCAACAATCTCCCTCGCAGTTAGATTAAGGCGTGACTTTTGGCCTACGGAATATAAGAAGTGTCATGTGCGACCTTTGAGAAGTGCACTGAAGGAAATATGGATTATCTATGTTTCTTCCTCCTTTTGCTGGTTGGAATGCAGAGATGAGGGCTGGAGCTTGAGTTTTGGTCTCGGACTGGTAGGTAGATGTCACAGGTGGAAGATGGAATGATGGGACAGCATGAAAGCAGTTACTTGGCTGGTTTCCTTATGACTCCCTGATGCCATCGTGTCACCTGTGCCCTCCCACCTTCAGGCCGGGTGTATATACATCATAGAAATGTGTTTCTACCTTACTTCAGCCATTTATATTTTACTTTTCTGTCACAGTGAACTCGGTCCCATATAGCACGTAGCAGCATTGATGGTCTTAACAGACACGAATCTTCTTTTGTCTTCACCTGTGTCCATGCTTAAACCCTGAGGTTCTTAAGCACACGGGGAAGCAGGTTGACTCTGGTGTTTGATGGCTCCTGCTCTTCTACTCATCGTGTTTCGAGTGACCGATGGCTGTTTCCAGGACTCCGTGCGCTGGGTCCCTCTTTACTCTTAAAACTCTACTCAGCTCGCCTGCCAGCTGCTCATCCTGGGGAAGAGAGCCAACCTCCTCCCCGCTCAGGCAGCTCTGTGCCGACTCACTCCAAATGCAGGTGGGAGACGTCCCAGGAGAGGGGCTGCTGCCTAGAAAAGGTGGGGGAGGGCCAGGTGGCTCTACAGCTCTGACCGCTCACAGGTCTCCTCTGTGCCACTCTCAGCCGGGCCCTACCACATTACTTCTCCATAAAGCCAGCCTCCCACCCTCTGGCCCGGACTCCTGGTGGCTTGTAGATTAATCCAAGGTGAATGCAGAGTAAGCATGCGATTAGTTTCTTATTGACCGATTGGTTGGGGTTTATCTGACAGCTGCCACCCCACTGCACTGCTCAAGCCTTACTCTGGTCTGTAAACCGGCCCTTCCTCTGTTCCTAGACGGGGCTGTGCCTCAACTGCTCTTTCTGTCCTACACCTCTGGACTGTCGAGGGTTTAGAAAGCATGTTCACGTACCTCTCCTCACGTATCCACACAGCAAAGGGAATGAATTAGTTGGAGGCACAAAACTAAAACCCAGCTTTTTCAAGTCCAACAGTGCTACACAGGCTGACGTTTGACAGGAAGTACCCTAATCCTCACAACCCCCACACAGTGTTGTTGAACAGGGGCTTCGAGTGCTCGTTCTTTGGCCTGACAACGTCGCTGAGGGAAATCCTCCGGAATCCTGGAAGAGGTTAGGCCTTGGAGCGGATAGATGCTGATTGGATTCCATCAGGATTATCTCCGTGACTTTGGCTCTGTTTTTTAACCTCTCTGAACTTCGGTTTTTGTTTTTTTTTGTGAAACAGGACTATCGAGACATCTATTCTGAGGCGCGTCATGACGATTAGGACTGACGTAGGGCGCGTGGAGTTACGCGCACATGTTAGGAATTCAATGTGTATTAGATGTTTACTGTGATTCGGTTGACATCTATTGATTCCCTGCTACGTTCAAGGGCCTGTGCTGGGTGCTGCCCAGCCGCTGAGTTGGCAAGCCCCAGGCATGGTGTCCTACCTACCGTCACCAGCCTCTTCGCTCCCCCTCGTCCTCCATCACTCCACTTGACTCAACGCATCAGTGGGTGCCTGGCATGGGAGTCTTCAGAGTGGAGCGGGGTCAGGTCAGGGCACTCAAATCTTTTCCACGTGTTTCTGCAGTGGGCATAGTTTCCAGAGTGAATATCTGGACACATTCTATAAAGTGGTCTCCAGGAAAAAAAAAAAAAAAAAAAAAACACCGCAAATACTTGCAGCTTTGCTCTGGGTTTTTCATTGAAACAGATGAATCCATGGTGCATGAAAAGGCTGTCAGGCAGGCTGAGGGAGGCTGAATGCTGGTGTAAAGCTGGGCATCTGTTGCTCCGTGCCCCAATGTGAGGTCCGCGCTCCTGGGGGAAGCAAGGCTTGGCCAGACAAGCAGTACCATTGTGAAGTCCTGACAATAGACAAGCAAGAGGACTTGGCTGTGATGAAGAAATCCCGCCCCCTTTGAGTTTTAAAGGCAGGGAAGCTGGGGTCCAAAGCCTGCCTTATTAGAGAGAGACAAATCACCCAAACCAATCTTTGTTATGAATGCCGAGCTATTGAATTTCCTGGGCTCTGTAAAGCCTATTGATTTTGTGACAGTCAAAGATAAGTTATGCGCATGAAAGCTTTTTTTTCTCCTCCCTTTCCTTCACAACATATTTTTTCAGACATATTGGCATTGGGGATTGTAAGTAAAACTGTTATTGGTTTCTTTCGATTCAAGCGTAGGTCAGTGCTCAAGCGAGGCTGAGGACCGTTTTTACAGGGGTTTCCAGTGCAAAATAAATGAAGCAGGAGTCTCCAGAGCTGGGGTCACTCTGTCATGTTATTTCGGTCTCCAGCAGGAATGCTCCAGGCATCCCAGGCATTTCTGGAATTCTGACATTAGCAATGATCCGCTTATTCACTTTTGTCCTCTCTCTACCACACCACTCTCCTCTTATTGACCCCTATTCCCTTCTCACCAAGCCATACCATAAGGTCAGTGGACCAAGCACGTTAAACGCTGTGGTATGTGCATGCATGAGTGTGTTCTGCGTACACGAAAGGTCTCTTCAACTGTAGGTGCTTCTTTTGAAATGTGCAAATATCATTCCCACATTTTACAAAGATAGTAGTTCCTCTCTTGGCAATTTAGTCAGAGTTCTATCATATTACCAAAATATTTTGGTGATGTGCATACAAATGTGTAGAGGAGAGGCGTGATGACTCCTACGTCTGGTGGCGTTTAAAGAAAATTGTCACAAACATACTGGATGACAGCAGCATCCATGAGAGTTCGGAGACCATTTTAAACCACAAAATCAAGCTTGTAAGATATAAATATCCAATATTTCTGAATGTTCAAATGCTGAATACACACAAATGAAGAGTCCCTTAACATATTTAGTGAACTCTAAGGCCTGACTCACACTCATCAATACATTCACTCACTCCCTTACTCCCTCACTCATGCATTCATTCAACAAGCAGATGTTGAGCACCAACTATGTGCCAAGCACACAATAAGAATATTGTGGATCACTCTGTCTCTATTCTTAATTACAGTGAATCGTTTTTTGCAATTTGCTGGCTCAAAAACTTATATTCAGGTTAAGCAGAGAAAGATGAAGGCTGACAAGGTCATCACACTCTTTTCTACGTTTCTCCTGAAACCCTCTATTTCAGTGGAGTAGAGGGTCAGTGAAGATATTTTAGAAGGACTTACAAATGTAATCCTCTCTGTTTCTGTTCCTCATAGTCAATGTGCACAGATCAGGAAACTTTTTTTTCCAAATAAGAAGTATTTCATAGGAAAAAGGTCAAGAGGCATCCCAGCTAACAACTACGTATCTATTTCCAAGCAGACATCAGGACCACTTGACAATAGACTGTGAATGAGAAGGAAGGGGGGCTTTTGCTCCCTTCATACAAATGGAATCACTCTCCATGCATATAGATTAATTGAAGTGTCTGTGCCTGACTGAGAAGTTATCAGAAAGTTCCACAACTGAAATATACTTCGTTTAGCAGTAGGTCCCGAGGTCAGAGGGCCAAATTAGAACTATGAAACCTATCATCTAAGGGTCAGGCATTACTCTCTCAGGGATCATCTTTCATAATATATACCTTCTGATTGGAACACCGATGGCCTGGAGGTTTGAGGTGGCACAGGAAAGAGGAACATTCTCCAACTTGAACATTTGTTGGGAAGCCTGGCACAAGGGAGAGGCTGCAACAAGTTGCTAACAGTAGCCAGCTTCTGGATCAGAGAGTAGGAGCCTCTAATTAAATGAGAAATGAATGAGAAGGACAGAGGTGCATGGAGAAGAAGCTTTCTCTGTAGTTTTGTTTAAGGCTGACTCTCATCACTACCTCATTCTATCCATCCTTCCAAATCGTGTCATTATAAGACTTTATAAACCCATTATAAAGAAGGTTTCTAAGACTTTTCGATATTTACACTCATTATACTAAATTAGGTTTGTATTTTAATTCTATATAGAAATTATTCCCACAGTTTCTGCTTCATGCACACATTTCCCTTTGGTAGTCTTAGGTTCTTTTAAATCTTAGACTTGTAGTCTTACTAGACAAAAGTACAATAAAAAGAACATGGATTTGAGATTCAGATAGATTGAGTCTAAACTCTTGATCCAATACTTGCCAGTCTTGGGCAAATTACTTAACTCCTCAAAGTCTCAGATTCCTTATTTATAAAGTCAGATATACTTTCTGTCTCTTAACCTTATTTTAGCAAGAGAAATTAAAAAAAAATAACAAAAAACTTAACACAGGACTGAGGACTTGGGCAAGACTGTACTATTGCCTCCAACAATATTCTACCCCTGATAAGAATAATACTTCCCAACTCAACGCCGCCTGATTGTTCATGCGAAGTATAGCACCCTCACTCCATTGACGTATGGCTTGGCTGGGGCACAGACATGCTCTGGATGGTATGGCGGTTTCCAGTAGAAACTTTTTATGATATCGTAGGATTCTGCTCACTCCTCTTGAGAGTTTCCCCCCAATACCATAAAAGTCATATCCCAGTGAGGCTCCCCAAATAACAAGGCATATGGAGTCTCCCCAAGCCTCACTGAGCCCAGCAGAGCCTAACAGTCAGGGTGAACCTGTAGACTTGAGAGCAAGAAATAGATGGTTCATTGTTAAAAACAGCTGGGATCTCAGGATCATTTATTACTACAGCAAAAGCTGACTACCACCGTGTTCAAGAAGTGTTTGTACCCTACCTCCTTTCTCTTTATAGAGTTTTTGTCCAAGTTAGATGAGAAAATGTAATGAATCTGCATCCCAGTAGCTGGCACACAGTTGGTTGCCTTTCCTTACTCCTTATCCTTTGCTTAGTGTTCTTGGTTTCACAATTTCTCTGGTATTTATTTGGGATCCAGATATTAACTAGACAGAGCTGTTACTTAGATTTCCAGCCATTGTTATGGTTCCTCTAATTATCTGAGCTCATAATTGGATCACTTTCCCTCCCTGAGCTTCATCCTGCTAAATGCCCTGGTGCTGGGTTAGAAGTTC